>NC_139345.1:78610717-79210717 GCF_055883805.1 Amblyomma maculatum
CTGTAGCGCTATTGTTAAATTCGATAGTTTAAAGAATGTTTTCACTATTTAGTACTCATGGTCCAAATTACGGTTAAAACATTGCGTGCAAGAGAGCTGTTCAAATGCCCTCTAAAGCCTAGAACGTCTCTACAGACTCCAGGTCACAGGGAGGTCATTCGAAACGGATGCCTTCGAGAAAGGTCGTGCAGCCGCGCACGTTCGGCAGTAGAGTGCAATGATATTAATTTAGGAGGCATTCAAAATGCCCGCGTAGCAGTGCTATTGATCCCTTCAATGTCTAAGCGAAAGGCTACAAGCTTTAAGGGGAAGCTTTAGCCAAAGGGAGCTCAGCTAAGGTGTGCTCTGAGGCCGCCGTTGACACTCGCTCTCTCCCTCTCCCTCTCCCTCTCCACACACACACACACACACACACACACACACACACACACACACACACACACACACACACACACACACACACACACACACACACACACACACACACACACACACACACACACATATATATATATATATATATATATATATATAGCCGAACGCGATATTCGTCATGAGTTCGGTTCCCACCATCGGCACGTTGTACTTCCTTGTACTTTGTGTTTAATTATCTTTCTCATAAACAGATTACATTGCTAATTTATTACAAATTTATGTGATTACCGAAATAAAATAGGACAAAGTACAATTCCCAATGCTTTCCTTGACCTCACCGACTGTAGGCTTCTTTCCTTCATATATACCGGGTGTCCCAGCTAACTTGAACCAAGGGGTACAAAATAATATATTTGAGGTAGATCAGTGAAACCAATTGCATACAACTGCCAGCCTCCTTGCGCACTGCAGACAATTTTTTGTTTTGCAATTACTTCATTAGCTTAATATGTTAATTTTTCTAGTTTATTAAATATCGACTTTAGACCAAAAATATGAATTGGAAAGTTGTAGAACACCTTCAGAAACCCCCATTTCATTAATTACGACAAAGAAAGTCGCACGTGTATCTTTTTTTCCGGGCTCAGAATAAAGCCCGCGAAATACAAATAATACCACGTGACTAGTGCATTTGTGCGCCGCGATTGTGGTGCTCTCAGTCGTGGTTTGAGCGAACGAAATTAGCTGCGGCCGTGTCTTCTTGGCCCCGTTAAAGCGGCAGGCCGATATGCCTGCGATGGCTTCTTCGCCCGCGTCAGACAGCCGGCCCACGTGACTGTGCAGTAGCAGCGAGAGCGGCGAGCCGACACCACCGAGATTCTAACAAGGCCTCCTTCTCTCCCATCAGCGAACGTCAGGAAAAACGGATGAGCGATAAGGTATCAGCCACTGAATCTGGGCATACAGGCTTGGGTAAAGGGGCGAGGTGACATCATGTGACTCGACTAAAATTAGCGCTGCACCTTCATTTGCCGGTTCTTTATCGCCATCCTCCTGTCGTGATGTAGACTGCTGCGGTGCGCATGCCTGGCCAAAATCGCGGTGGCGACGGGCGAGCTCGAGCTCGCTCGAACCATCGCCAACATTTCTGCCTGCCGCTGCAACGGGACTATCGGGTCACGGCCGCAGCTGATTTTGTTCGCTCAAACCACGACTGAGAGCACCACAATCGCGGCGCACAAATGCGCTAGTCACGTGGTATTATTTGTATTTCGCGGGTTTTCTTCTGAGCTCGGAAAAAAAGATACACGTGAGACTTCCTTTATCGCAATTAATGGAATGGGGTGGGGGTTTCTGAACCAAGGGTTCTTGAACCCTTGGTTCAAGTTAGCTGGGACACCCGGTATATATATATATATATATACATATATATATATATATATATATATATATATATATATATATAGCACTGGACGCGATATTCGGAGGTCGTGGGTTCGACTCTCTGCATCGGCACGTTGCTTTTTCTCCCGCTTTACATTTAATGTTCTTTATTCCAAAAATCACAATAGGACTAATTCCTGTAAATGCCAATAGTATAAACATAAAAAAACCAACGTTTGCCTTGCACTAGTAGACGGCTCGCTCCTTTAAATTCCCTCTCTCTCTCTCTCTCTCTCTCTCTATATATATATATATATATATATATATATATATATATATATATATATATATATATATATATATATATATATATACCGTGAGATAACGTTGAATGAAAGTGTTAGCGGGCCTAGTGCGAGCGCTCCTGCCCGCGCCACTGCCGAGTTCTTGTTCCTTATATTCATAGAGAGAGTGCGTTTTTGGTTTGATATACAACAGAAGGATGTTAATGCACTACATGTAAAATAATTAAAAATTACGCAAAACGTGTATACGTAGCGTTGAAACAGAGATCACGTACTCAGATAAAGTTAGGCGACATCTCTCGAGGCATTAAAGTACTTAGGGAACAGTAAAGGAGCGTTAATCAGTGCGCGCAACAAAAGTAAAAGATAGTCAAACAAAAGAGGCACAATTTAGAGCAGATACATAATATATGCTGTTGATGCAAGAAAGGTTTCATACATCCTTTTGTGTTTACACGGGCTATCTATCTGGTTTTTAAGACCTCCATGTTTTTTTTTAGACACCAGATAACACGGTAGTATAATGACTGTTGTCCATAATTAGTTCTGGTTTTCGGAAGCCTCCTTGATTGGCACCGCAAACCGTACGTGATCAACCACCGTGTCGAAATCTATGCATGTGTTTGTGGTACGTATATGTTGGATAATTTGTACGACTGGCCATGACCACCAGACGTAGGCATGAAGTCCCGCTGTAACCAATCCTTACGAACTTGTCTGCGTGGCCCATAGGCGTAGCGTGCTTGAGTCACCATCAGAGAGATGTGAAAGATTGATTGCTCTTCGACCCTCCCGTCTCAGACGGGTATCCCGAGTTGGCTGCTCTTCTCCATTTTCCAAATCGTTAAACTGCTATCTTGTTTATGAGCCTTCATCTACCGCGTCAGTTAAGCACTTTGTTTTTCTAAAGACTGATAATTCTTTAAACAGGGGTAGTAAATAGTGTTTTAAAGTCGAGGGGAAGAAAATATGAAGCCAAATTAAATGGCTGAGCGTCGAAATTGCAGCTGCTTGAGCAGCGCGTATGTCGTAGAGTGGTTAGAGCCGTGGCCTAGTGGTTAGAGCGCCCGTCTAGGCTGCGGAAGGTGGTTAGTTCGAAACCCACCGCCGGACACCCACCGGTAAAAATGGGTACAAGCGTCCCCTGGCCTGGCGCTCGGCTTTTCCAGGGGTGTGCGTTTGGGAGAAGCTCCGTAAACCCCGCTGCGCGCCCCTCCTTCGCAGTGGGCCCAAACCCAGTTTCGAACCTCGCAGCCTGCAAAGGTGGTTCTGTTTGTCTTGCAAAGGTACTTCCTTTGACTCTCACCTGAAGTGCTCCCTTAGAGCCTCAGCTGCAGCAGTCCTAAAAAAGAAAAAAAAAAAAAACTGGCTAGCCTGTCATGCATTTTATGAAAACTGCAGTTATGACCAGTTGTTGGAGACTTGAAACCCGAGAGACCAGCGCAACAAATATTTGAGGACCAAAACAACACTCAGCAGAGGAAAGACACTGGCCCCAAGCAATTTACTGTTAAGAAACCCAGCATAGCATCAGCCTACAGTTTTGGATCATATCTGGAACAAGGACCCACAATGAAATATAATCTAAAGAAATATGTCTTCAGCTCGAAGCGTTCAAATTAAAACAAAAGAGCGACGCCCACGCATTCTGGCATGCAAGAACATAAAAGACAAAATAACGGTCACCTCTTGAAATCGCAGACTAAGGCTATCTGAAGGGTAACTTAACCATATTAGCGAAGGGGAGGAGAGAACATCGCGAGAAAGTCGAAAAAAAAAGCAGAAACTTAAGGGGAAAAGGAATCGAACATCGATTCGCTTACACGTTTCGGGAAAAGACATTAAAATGCATGGCTTGCGAGGATAAAAAAAAAAAAAAAAGAATGCTAGAAACACTGTAGTATCGGCAACGAAAATAAGCGAGGACAGCATCCGCGCTCTCTTAGGCTGCTTTTATCCTAGTCTGCCATATGTTGGTAATCAATGTTTTATATGCACATAATAAAAGCCCGGCTCCGGGATAACTCACTGTGACCGCAGTGTGAAGCTAACTGAGACTTATTGCAGTGGTTATTTATGAAAGGCGTCCAGAATGTCACTATCAGCAACATAACACGGGAGGCATCTAAATGATCGTACATTAGTCTACGTTTAGCGGGATATAAAAACTGTGTTCTACATATCAACACCAATTACCGCAAAGGCATCAAACTAAAATCAAGCTGTCTTTTGGATACGAAATAATGCATGACCCTATATATTCATGGGACCTCGCACAAAATAACTCCTTCTCGTTCTTTCTTACGAAGCACAAACTATGCGAGAGCATTACGAGAATGCCGAGGAATTTATTTTTCAGCTGAATGCTCCCCCAGAACACAAATAATGAAGAGGCCTCGAGCGACGCTTTGCAGCAGTTTGTTCATCAGTGGCGGAGTGCGTGATATTCGGCAGAGAATATGAGTATAATGATGCAATTTCCACTGACGCCGTAGTTTTTTAATCGGCCTTTCTTCACGCCAGTCATAAGAACTTTATGAACTCTCTACGAAATGGGATCAGTTATAGTTGAGAGGAGCCGGGTACTCTTCTATGAACCGACCGAACTAGAACCAGTTGGACTGTGAGTCCGAGAAGAATTACCATAATTTCCGTTTGAGGAGTTCCAAATGAGATTACTAAAAAAAAGAAAACATCGACGAAATCATCATTTATCGAAGTTTCTTTCAAGAAGCTTATAATTAGGTCCTGCATTACGGGCAGCGAAATCCTCACGTCGACATCGGCAAAGTTGTCTGTTTATTGGTAGAAGCCTATGTATCAGTCCTTACCCATTGAATTGAGTCATTAATAAGATATTTTGTGCAATTATAAGCTGACTTGCGCAAGTGAATAACTTGAGGACTGCACTGATGCAAATCCGTGAGCGAACGAATGCTATCAGCTCAACATTGAAAGACGAGGTGTGGAGATTCTGTTTTTTGTTTCCTTCTTCAGTTGATTATCGATAAAACGAAGGCTGTTACGGCTTGTCTTAAGCCAAGTTCAGACGCCTTTAGCGCACAGTAAGCCGCACGCTTACGTTGTGCAACGCCTATTCACGTCACAACGCATTTTATGCCCGTAACCTCCGCTGGCAAGGGCTGCTACTGCCCGGTCCCAACACCTGTCCACACGGACACCTCGCTTGTTCGTTTTTGTTGCTTTCTGATTTCCAGCCACGCTCTGAGGCAATGACCTCAGGTGGCGGCTCGTAAGTGGACGGCCCAGCGAAAACACAGGCTCTCCAATCGAGCGTGCCGTTCACACGCACACTTCACCGTTTAATGGTGAGTTAGAACAAAAAAAGCGAGTGACAAAACAGGAAACGAGAAACAAAGACCACTTTTATGCGTCCATCGAGACTGATGTTTTCGTTCTCGCCTTAAGAGACAAGGAGAGGAGGAGAGAGAAAGAGAAAAACGGCGCCAGCCTTCCGAGAAGGGACTGGCTTCGATCGGGCAACCGACTGTTCTATCGATCCCGGCACCAGGTACCGTCACCACCGGCGCCGGTCGACGGCAAGGGCCAGCACCTTTGCCTGCGAGCTTTCTCTTCGTCCCAGACAACGGCCATTGATGGGGGGAGGGGGGAGGGAGCTTGCGTGGGCACATAGCGATGGCTGGTTGCGCCTTTGCTTCATGTCTCCGTCACGCCTGCATTTGAGAGGGCCTCCCGGACATGCTTTTGTTAGGCGAGGGCTCGTTTAAATCTCCCTGCTACGGAGCGCTTGGGGCGCATAAAGCTAACTACGAAATCCCCCTTTGAATACTTAGGGTATAGCTACTTTTAAAATAGACGGAATGAAAAGAAGAAAGGAAGAATGAAAACAACCGGCAGGACGCCAAGAACTAAAGCTTAGATACAGGATATGTGCACATATTGGACGTAAAAGCAATCAATCAACTTTTTCTTGAGGTAAAAGAAAAAATTACACGAAGTGGAAACAATCTTGTATGCCTAAAATATGTGAACTTTTTTGTGCACATGTGCTTACATTTTTTTTGCATGGTTTTTTTATTTTGGCATACTCGTGATGCCCGAATCGAAACACTTCATATCTAAATTTATAGTAGCTAAAATTGAAGAATGAATAATATTTATTAAATGTGTTTAAGCGGACGAAATCTTAATAAGTTTAAATACTTCTCCTGCTAACAAAGCCTCTCCAAGTTTTTGAATATTTTATTTGAAGATTTTTTCAGACACAAATTTTACGCCAGTCTTCCCCAGGTAAGCATTTTAAATTCTAATGAAATCAAGAGCTCAGAAGGGCCAGCAGAGCATAATCTTCTATTGTCTGCTATGCACCAATGGAGACTACATTGCCGCGAACCATTCAAATATCTGTTTTTTTAGAAAGCCGCTAGCATGCGCCCTTGTCCCTTACCGCACGGTACGATTCTTCACTCTTTCTTCATGATCGTCGCGAGTCGGGGTGTGTTATCATTTTTTTTTTGTTGCGCGAGATGCGCCGAGATGTGTCGCCAATTGCCCCGACCATGAGCGCCTATTTCTGCGATGTTCGCGGTTGTGCTAATAACATTTTGCGTCATTTCAACACGTCTCTTTGACGACTTTAAATTGAGCCTTGACAAGTGCAACCGGCCATTCGTCCCTGACTACCGTCAAGCGTGCTTCCTGCTATCGCCAACGCTGTATTACTTATGTTTTATTCTAATTTTAGTATATTACCAGCCTCTTTGATTGTTTCCTATGGCCTTTTCACCACTACGTGGCAATATGAAGATAGTTGCACTCTCAACTTCATTTCATGCCCATCTCCATCATCCCACCCTTCTCTCCAGTCCACTTAAGATCGATTACCCCCAACTCCAAAACCACCAATCTAGATCATGCGACCACATTGGTCGCACTCCAAAAAAGTAACTGAATAGTACTTTAATGCTGTAAGCCGCAAAGCGATCACAAGATTCAGGTATGGTACAGAAACTGACCTGTCAATGACGAGACGGTGTGGGCTACCCCTAATGCAAAACATAGCCTTAACTTGCGAGTAATCTTTTGCAGGCTAGTTGGTACTTAAGCGTTCTGCTTTTTTTTTTTCGCAAAAAACACGAGACGAAAGGAACGAGGTAGACAGGACAATGCGAATAGCCTTAACATTGTAAGGCGATGTCTATATATAGAACCTGGTACGATTACAGGAGTACAGCTGTGTATTAAATCGGAAAGCGAATGCGAATTTCCTTCTGCACATCGAATAGGCAGAATATCGTGCTAGTGAAATTTGATAAATGAGGCCATGGACACACGAAATAATTGAGAGTGCAATAGTGGGACGGAACGGAAGAATATTTGCTGAAAGCATAAGGGTTGTGTACACAGCATTCTCATTCTGTTTTCACAAGTATGCATAGAGATGGGGGCAACGACAGTGAAGATATTGCCACGTGCCTAGCGCCGCGCGACAACGAAGCGGTGGTTGGCACGAGCGGCGCGCTGGTGCTGGACGCTGTGACTCTGTGTTCGAAACGACAAGCCGACCTCATTCTCGGGTCCTTAGCTACGTGGTACTTTCACGGCTCCCTCTGACTTCAGTCGTGACACTGGTGGAGGTGCGATCGATGATCCCTTCTCCTGCGGACGACCCTACGCGGCCGCCTCTCGTGACCACTCCGGTTCATCGTACCAGCCGACGGCTCCGAGGCTTGTCCCCCGAGGCCTTCCCTCTTGACGAAGAGACTCTGGCTGTGGCAACGACACCGCCCGCCCGTACCATGACTGTCCCTTCCACCCCTTCGTCCTGTCTCATCCTTCAGACCCCACGTACCCCTAAACCATTTCACGGTGAGCAGTTTGAAGACGCCGAGGACTGGCTAGCTCACTATGAAAGGGTCGCGACGTTTAACGGCTGGGACGACGCTGCGAAAATGCGGAACGTCTACTTCAGCCTTGAAGACGCTGCTCGGACATGGTTCGAGAACCGCGAGGCCACATTCTCTACGTGGCCGGCCTTCCGAAGTCAGCTCCTCGGTACGTACGCCAACAGTGACCGCCGAGAGAATGCCGAGCGTGCCCTGACCTCTCGAGTTCAGCGTCAAAACGAGGGGGTCGCAATGTACGTTGAAGACGTCATGCGCCTTTGCCATCGCGCCGACCCGTCCATGAGTGAGGAGAAGAAGGTTCGGCACCTGATGCACGGCGTCAAAGAACAGCTTTTTTCCGGCCTCGTGCGGAACCCGCCCACCACCGTCGCGGCGTTTCTGGCTGAAGCTGTGACCATGGAGAAACTGTTACAGCAGCGATGCAGCCAGTACGGTCGGCCGCTGAATTCCATATCCACACTACCGCCGTCTGACCGAACCGACTACAATCCCGGGGCAGATATGAGCTCCCTTCGCGACCTCATTCGCACCGTGGTTCGCGAGGAGCTCCAGAAAGTTTATGGAGCTCCTGGCGCAGCTTCCCTGGCCAGCATCATCCGTGAAGAGGTCCAGAATGCACTCACGCCACCAACAAGTACAGTCGTTCCACCACCACCCTCGGGCCCCACCGAGCGGATGACTTATGCTGATGTCACACGCCGCCTAGCCCTGCTGCCCACCCCTTCGCCTTACACGCAACCTCAGGTCGCTGTGCACGCTGCGGCACCGCTGCCCCTTTGGGAAGATCGGCGCCAGGCGCCCCGGAAAACTGATCTCTGGCGCGCTCCAGATAACCGCCCTCTCTGCTACCACTGTGGCGAGGCAGGTCACCTGTACCGGCAGTGCCCTTATCGTCAGATGGGCCTTAGGGGATTTTCCCCCGACAGCCCTCGTCCACGGCCTGGTCAGCGGCCTCAGGACATCGCCGAGTACGTAACCCGCCAGCGTACGTCACCCGCCAGTCTGCCACATTCTCCTCGTCGCGAGTCGCGCTCGCCTTCGCCTCGTCGCTCTTCACCCTCTGGGTCACGGTATACCGCTGGACGCCATGGTTCCTCGAGTCCTCATCGGGAAAACTAGCTCCGGCGACCTTTGGGGGCGAGGCCGCCGCACACCGATTCGCCGTAAAGCTTCCACCACCGCACCGCTCGATTCGCCCTGACGTTGAACGCCGAATTCCTGTCCAGTTTTCGCCGAACAGACCAGATCGCACCGACGTCGTCCGCATCGCCGACCAGTTATCACCGCCGTGTCGCTTAAATTGCCCCGACGCAGACCACACAACTGCCGCCCAGCTTCCGTCGCCGCACCGCTTGCTTCACTCCGACCTGCCGTCGACATTGAATTGTCCCGACGCCGACCACCCAACCGCCGTCCAGCTTCCGCCACCACACCGCTCACTTCACTCCGAACCGTCGTCAACAGGCCCTGGTCTTGGCCGGGTCTCCCTGGACATCCCTATTATCGTCGACACGAAGGAGGTCAGCGCTTTAGTTGATACGGGAGCCGATTATTCCATCCTTAGCGGGCGGCTTACAAGGACACTGAAAAAGGTGATGACGCCATCGAACGGACCAGACATACGTACGGCAGGCGGACATGTGGTTGCACCACTGGGTATGTGTACAGCCCGGGTTACGGTGCGAGGCTGCACATTTGTTGCGACTTTTCTCGTTCTACGCGAATGCTCTCGTGATGTTATTCTTGGCATCGACTTCCTTCGTGAGCACGGTGCCACTATAGATCTACCGAACCGCTTGGTGACGTTTTCCGCCAAACTGGCCACTGAAAAGCATGAGTACCGCGGGTCCCACTCCACGCTGCGAGTCGCCGATGATAGCCTCACAGTGCCACCACGCGCCAGCATCCTCGCCAGAGTTACTTGTGACGAGCCACATCACGGCCTCCGGGTTGTTGAGCCTAATGTCTCCCTCTCACTCGCCTTGGGAGTTTCTGTGGCAAGAGGTCTTTGTTTCCTTCGTGGAAGAGAGACGGAGGTACTTGTCACCAATTTCTCCAATGAACATCGACATCTGTTCAGTGGCACTGTCATTGCTTACGTCGACCATCTGCACGAAGTCGCCGAATGTTTTGCTTCAGAGGAAGCTACGCCTAGCACTGAACCGGATGATGCCGTACACGCTGTCGACATCAATTCTAGCCTTTCCTCCGTTGAAAAGAGGCAACTTCAAGATCTATTGCTGGAGTTTCGTGTGTGCTTCACGTCTTCATCTAAGGTGCAGCAAACGTCGGTCATTAAACACCGGATTATCACGCATGAAGGCACTCGACCCATCCATCAGCAGCCCTATCGTGTGTCTCCTCGGGAGAGAGACGCTATCCAACAGCAAGTCAAGGAGATGCTCGCCGATGGCGTCATTCAACCTTCAAGCAGCCCATGGTCCTCGCCTGTAGTCCTCGTTAAAAAGAAAGACGGAACACTTCGTTGCTGCGTTGACTATCGGAAACTGAACAGTATGACAAAGAAGGACGTCTATCCGCTGCCACGGATTGATGACTCTCTCGACCGACTTCGCCGAGCCAAGTACTTCTCCTCCATTGACCTCAGGAGTGGTTATTGGCAAATTGAAGTTGATGAGAGGGACCGTGAAAAAACTGCCTTCGTAACACCAGATGGGCTCTATGAATTCCGCGTCCTCCCATTCGGGCTCTGCTGTGCTCCTGCCACCTTCCAGCGGATGATGGACACTGTGCTCACAGGTCTTAAGTGGCAGACATGCCTTGTTTATCTCGACGACGTAATAATTTTTTCACCGACGTTCACAGAACACCTACGCCGCCTGAGAACTGTTCTCGAAGCTGTCCGGTCTGCCAACCTTTCTCTCAAGCCTCAAAAGTGCCACTTCGGGTTCACCGAATTGAAGTTTCTTGGGCACATCGTGAGTGCTGATGGCATCCGAGCTGACCCTGAGAAACTTGCTGCCGTTGCTGCCTTTCCCGTCCCCGCCCACAAAAAAGCAGTCCGACGGTTTTTGGGGCTGTGCTCCTATTATCGTCGCTTTATCAAAAACTTTGCACAGATGGCCAGCCCTCTGACTCTCCTGACTCGAGATGACGCATCATTTTCCTGGGGCGCCGAGCAGCAGATGGCTTTCGACAAGTTACGACGCCGGCTCCAGTCACCCCCGATCCTGGCACATTTCGACGATGATGCCGACACAGAATTACACGCGGATGCGAGCAACGTCGGCCTTGGTGCCGTTCTAGTTCAGCACCAAGACGGGGTCGAGAAAGTAATTGCCTACGCCAGCCGTGCACTTTCCCGTGCTGAGTGTAACTATTCCACCACTGAAAAAGAATGTTTGGCTGTAGTATGGGCCGCTGCCAAGTTCCGCCCGTACCTTTATGGCCGACCGTTTCGCGTCATCACTGACCATCACTCGTTGTGTTGGCTGAAAAACTTAAAGGATCCTTGTGGCCGCTTAGCACGTTGGGCATTGCGCCTACAGGAGTTCGATTTCGATGTTATTTATAAGTCTGGCCGGAAGCACACCGATGCCGATAGCCTGTCCCGCGCGACCGTCGGCCCTCCTTCGTCAGATGCCACCGACGACGATAGCTTCCTCGGAGCAGTCACTACGTCCGATCTCGCCTCCAGACAGCGTGCCGACGACGAGCTGCGACTGATTATTGACCATCTTGAAGGTGGGCATCCTACAATACCCCGGTACCTTGCTCGGGGGTTGTCGTCGTATTGCCTCCGCAATGGGGTGCTTTATAAGAAGAATTCTACGTCGAGTGCGAAAACTTACCTGCTAGTTATACCGGCTGATCTAAGGCACGAAATCCTCCTGGCCTGCCACGACGAACCAACTTCAGGGCATCTTGGCTTTACACGCACCCTAAACTGAGTCCGGCAGAACTACTACTGGCCACGTCTTTCTCCGAGCGTTAGACGTTACGTACAGACTTGTCGACAATGCCAGCGGCGAAAAAAACCCACGCTCAAGCCATCCGGTATGTTACAATCTATTGAACCACCCCTCACACCCTTCGAGCAAGTGGGCATGGACCTTTTAGGCCCATTTCCTTTATCCTCGAACGGACACAAGTGGATCGTAGTCGCCACAGACTACTTAACACGCTACGCTGAAACGAAGGCCCTTGCCCGAGGTACTGCCGGCGAAGTTGCTCGATTCTTTATGAACGACATTGTGCTCAGACACGGTGCACCGTCTACCATCATTACTGACCGAGGAAAGGCGTTTACAGCTCGGCTACTGCGGGACACCTTAATTCTCAGCCATACCGAGCATCGCACAACAACAGCGTATCACCCCCAGACAAATGGATTAACGGAACGACTAAACAAAACTTTGGCCGACATGATCTCAATGTACATCGACGTTGAGCATAAAATGTGGGACGAGATCCTGCCGTATGTCACCTTCGCCTACAATACGGCGCCGCAGGAAACCACGAAGTTTACGCCGTTCCGTCTCGTATATGGCAGAGAGGCCCGCACGATGTTGGATGCGATGCTCCCGTGCGGGGAAGAAGCGGTCGAACCCGACGCCGCCCATTTCGCAGAACAGGCCGAGCAAGCCCGTCAGCTGGCCCGCTTGCACATCAAGGAGCAGCATGCCACCGACGCTCGACACTATAACCTTCGGCACAGGGAGGCCCACTACGAACCAGGGGACCAAGTGTGGGTGTGGACCCCCGTGCGTCACAAAGGCTTGAGCGAGAAACTACTCCACCGCTATTTCGGACCCTATAAAGTCCTGCGCCGCTTAAGCAACGTTAATTACGAAGTCATCCCAGATGGAACTGTGACCGTCAGTGTTCGACGCCAGCGGCCCGAAATTGTGCATGTGGTGCGCTTAAAGCCGTACTTTTCGCGTGACTGAGCGTTCCCTGCAAGTGAAACCTTGCGTCATTGTACAGTTCACCTCACGCCTAATTTTTTTTTTCTTTTCTCCTCTCACTTTGTCATCGGGACGATGTTTTCTTTCACGGGGGGGAATAATGCCACGTGCCTAGCGCCGCGCGACAGCCGTGTTTGGTGCCGACGACAACGAAGCGGTGGTTGGCACGAGCGGCGCGCTGGTGCTGGACGCTGTGACTCTGTGTTCGAAACGACAAGCCGACCTCATTCTCGGGTCCTTAGCTACGTGGTACTTTCACGGCTCCCTCTGACTTCAGTCGTGACAATATATTTAGAAAGAAGGCATATAAAGGTCGGGCAGAAAGGAGATGCAGGTTACTGTTCTACACGTGGGGGTAGGTGGAACTGATTACTGGGATGAGAACCCCTTGGCTTGCAGGTGTAAATAAAAAGGCAAAAACTACACCTGACGCCGAATACACCAGCGCTGTGCAGCCACGTAGATACTGTTTGCCTGCCTTCTCTTGATGTTCGCATGAAGCAGACAATTTGAGCAACGATATCGATCCAATGTAGTAATCCCGATCGCCATCAGCTCGCGCGCCAACCCGAAGAGGTAGACGAAGTGGAGCCGGAGCCTTGTTGGCACTGCACTGTTGGCAAGCTGTTGGTTTGAACGCTAACCCCGTCGCTTTGGTTTGCGGACGTTGCCTACGGTCCCGGTGCTCCAATAAACACCTCACACGTGGTGGAAGTGTCTCGGTCGTCGCTGCAGTCCTCCTCGAAAATTTCACCCTGGAACTTCGGAACTGCACGCTACCGCCTTCGGTCACAACCATGCAGGACGCTCCCAGCCAACCATCGGCGCCCATCCCTGCCTCTCCCGCCACCATCTTCTATCCCGGGGCACAACGCCCCCGTGACCCACCTTTCTTCAGTGGTACCAACGACCATGACGATGACGACTGGCTGGCCTCTCTCGAGCGCGTCAGCACTTACAACCGCTGGGACGATTCCATAAAACTGAGCAACGTCCTCTTCTACCTCACGGACGTGGCAAATCTGTGGTTTCGAAACCACGAAGCCGATCTTTCGACGTGGTCTGTCTTCAAGAAGAACTTCGCGGATGTCTTCGGCCGTCCTGCGCTACGCAAACTCCGCGCCGAACAACGCCTCAATGTACGGCTTCAACTTCCCGAGGAAACGTTTACCAGCTACAATGAGGACGTGGTTGACCTCTGCAAGCGGGTCAATGCGTCCATGCCCGAGCCCGAACGAGTCACACATGTTCTAAAAGGTCTCACCGATGATGCGTACTATATGATGTCGGCCAGGGACCCTACTTACGTATCCGACATTATAACTCTGTGCCACATGTTTGACGAGCTACGAAAGCAACACGCTTCTACGCGGCCGGCTGCCGCACCTGCCGGCATTGCTGGCTTTTCACTGGCTACGTCGTCGGTGGAACAGCCTCAATTTATGCAGAATATCCAAGATTTCATCCGCGAAGAAGTTGCACGCCAGCTGTCCCTCCTCCATCCAGTTCAGCCGACTGTCTGCACTTCGCATTTAGCGCCTACCAACGCGCCATCCATATCGCCGGCTATCCGCCAAGTTATCCAGGAGAAAGTCGCCGAAGCGCTGCCGTCGAGTGTTCCCATCGCTCCTGTGCAAGCCCCACTCACTTAGGCTCAAGTAACCGCTGGAACGCGCGGTCCGCTTCCTACATCGTCTTACCAGAACGGCCCTACATTTTATGCTCCACCTCGTTTCATGGCCCCTCAGTCTCAGATCCATCGACCGCGACGCCGCATTACGAACCCATGGCGAACCGCCGACAATCGCTCAATTTGCTATGCTTGCGGGCTCCCGCGTCACGTCGCTCGCCTTTGCCTTCAGCGCCCGCTTCATCCTGAGAACACAGTCCGTCAGTACCACTACGGTCCCGAGCCGCCCTTGAGCAACGTCTCTTCTGGATCGTCTCCACCTCGGGCTCAGTACTCGACACGCCGTTCGCCTTCGCCTCGCCGACGTTCCATTTCGCCGATGCTCCGGCGACAGGGTCCTACGCAAGGGGAAAACTAAATGCCGCAGTTCCGGAGGCAAGAACTGCGCGTTTGACGAACTCGTTAAGTTCTCCCCCTTCTCCCGCCAACGTCATTGAAGTGCTCGTAGAAGGTTTTCCCGTTCTTGCGCTAGTGGATACAGGTGCTGCCGTTTCCGTAATTAGTGATGCCCTTCGCCGCAAAATTCGCAAGATCATGACGCCGCTTTCTGCCTTTTCGCTTCGTACGGCCAGTTCAGAGCGCATCACCCCTGTGGCAGCGTGCACGGTACGAGTTTGCATCAAATACATTACGTATCTCGTCGAGATGGTGGTGCTTTACGCCTGCTCCCACGTCATCATCCTCGGCTACGACTTTCTGTCGACTCACAGTGCTGTGATTGATTGTGCCCGTGCTGAAGTTGAGCTTTCCCCTGTGTGTAATGTTTCCCTGTGTGACCCTCCTTCGCGCCCTGCTAAACTCCTTGTAGCTGCAGACACCGACATTCCTCCCTTTTCTTCTGTTGTCGCTCCCCTTATTTCGACATCTGCCCTCCCTAGTCCTGTTCTCTTTACGCCTAAACTCGCCTCCGCCCACCATAACCGCCTCCTTCTTCCTTTCGCCTTTCTAACGATTTCTGATGGCAGCTGTGTCATCTATGCTTCCAACCCTTTTCCCTGCCCGACGGTTGTTCTTCGCGGGGAGTGCCTCGGCTGTATTGAAGAGCTGGACCCTGATCGCACTTACATGTTCTCCGAACCTGAAGTTTTTCCCCACGTCGCTGCCCTAACGTCTTGTGCTGCTACGAGTGATGAGCTTCCAGTCGACGCCCTTCATCGAGCTATCGCGACCGACCTTCCGTCCGTCCAACGGGACCAAATAGTCGTCCTCCTTCAGCGCTTCAGTGCATCTTTTGACGTGTCCCAGCCTTCCTTGGGCCACGCCTTGACCGTTTCTCGTGCAATCGACACTGGTCCTCATGCTCTTCTGCGGCAGTGACCATATCGCGTGTCGCCCACTGAGCGCCGCGTTATTCGTGAAAATGTCGCCGATATGCTTCAACGGGGCATCATACGACCCTCTCATAGCCCTTGGGCCTCCCCCGTAGTGTTGGTGACGAAGAAAGATGGCACGATCCGCTTCTGTGTGGACTACCGGCGTCTGAATAAGATAACCCGGAAAGATGTTTACCCACTACCACGAATTGACGACGCGCTAGATTGTTTGCAAGGAGTGGAGTTCTTTTCGTCGCTAGATTTGCACTCTGGCTATTGGCAAGTACCGATGGCTTCCGCTGACCGCCCGAAAACAGCCTTCATCATTCCCGATGGCTTGTATGAATTCTATGTGATGCCATTCGGACTGTGCAACGCCCCCGCCACCTTCGAGAGAATCATGAATAACATTCTCAGTGGGCTCAAATGGGAAACGTGTCATTGTTATCTAGATAACATTGTCGTTTTCTCGAAAGATTTCCCTTCCCACCTTCTGCGCCTTCAGCGTGTGCTTACGTGCCTTACTGAAGCCGGCCTACAGCTCAACTTGAAGAAATGTCACTTTGCCGCTACCAAGCTCACAATACTTGGTCATGTCATATCCAAGGATGGCGTTCTACCGGATCCTACCAAACTTCGTGCCGTCGCAGACTTCCCCAAGCCCACAACCTTGAAAGAACTTCGCAGTTTTGTCGGTTTATGTTCGTATTTCCGCCGTTTTATCCGCAACTTCGCCAGTATCGTCGCCCCTTTAACGCAACTTCTCGCCGGAGGCCCGAAGCTCTCTTCTTGGTCACCAGCCTGTGATGCTGCGTTCAGTACACTACGCTGTCTACTGGTCTCTCCCCCTATACTCCGCCATTTTTACACTGCCTACTGGACCGAAATACACACTGATGCAAGCGACGTAGGCCTGGGCGCTGTTCTTGCTCAACAGAAACCTGGATATTCCGAGTATGTCGTTGCGTACGCTAGTCGTACCCTCACGAAAGCGGAATCGAACTATTCTGTCACCGAAAAGGAGTATCTGGCCATCATATAGGCCATTACCAAGTTTCGTCCTTATATTTACGGTCGCCCATTCTATGTTGTTACCGATCACCACGCGCTGTGTTGGCTATCCTCCCTCGAAGACCCCTCCGGCCGCCTCGCCCGCTGGGCGTTACGTCTTCAGGAGTACGATATCCACGTCATCTATCGATCTGGACGCAAGCACACCTACGCTGATGCCCTTTCCCGTTCACCGCTTCCTAACGACTCGATGGCTGGCTTCGTTTGTGCCTACGATATGTCGACGCTGTCGTGACGCTGGGGCTACGTCGACCCGGCCTTCACTTGGTAGCGTGCAGAGACTCGGGGTTGAAGTAGGATTGAATCTTCGAAGTTGGTGAAATATGTACAAGCAGGTTTAATGGCACTTTGAGAAAACTTATTTACAGGATTATTTACATGAAAAAGAAGGGTACATCAGCAAAATGACAAGCGTTAAGAGTTCATAGCGAGAAGCGACTGGATGAGCCGTTTACCCAGGGCTCAGAGCGACATTTCGTGCTCTGCAGCGTCCTTAAAACCCCCTATGTCCAGCCCCTCTCTGAAGATGCTGACCAACCAAATCCAGGGCACGCCCCTCAGATATCGGCATCCAATCGAACACATCACTGCACTGATGGTCTGAAGCACTGACTGGCCCGGCATTGTTTCGTTGAGCCTGGTCACTTGTTGGCGGGAAAAGCTTGGGAACGGCGAGGAGGTACATTTCTATTCTTCAGCCAAGAATCGATAGGCAGCTGGTTCCGGCAAGTGGATTTACTTCTCAGAAACCCAAGTGCACGTGGGCGCCGCATACGCTCCCAGCATTGTCCGTTTTCGACAATTGCAAATCTTTCCTGCATTCCTGGGAAATCACTTAATGGCTGTATGCGTCATGCTCCTTTCTTGTCCTGCACGTCAGCGGACATGTCACTCTGTCGTCTCCTTTGGATAGGAGGCATTCATCACTGGAGGATAGCACTTCTCGACTGGAAGGGTGAACAAAAGAAAGAAATCACTTCCTGCTATTTCCCGTAGGGGGACGTTTCTTTGTGTTTTTCCAGACGTTCTCTTGACAGGGTCAATTTGGCATTTGCAGGGTGTCCACAAAGCAAAACAGGCTTACAAAAAGGATTTATGGAAACAGGCTCACTTAGAGCCATTGGACCATCACCACATATCCACAGCACTTATCCATGCCCACAGGCGAACAATAGAGCGCGCAAATGCGGATGCATGGTCGTAACAACGCTCAACATTACCAACATGAAATCTGAGCAGCAGAAGGATCCATGGATATCCTCCTTCTTAACATTCCTGTCTACGCCCGCAGAGCTGTCTCCGTCACGTGCGCTTTGCCGGGGGGTATTGTAGTAATCCCGATCGCCATCAGCTCGCGCGCCAATCCGAAGAGGTAGACGAAGTGGAGCCGGAGCCTTGTTGGCACTGCGCTGTTGGCAAGCTGTTGGTTCGAACGCTAACCCCGTCGCTTTGGTTTGCGGACGTTGCCTACGGTCCTGGTGCTCCAATAAACACCTTACACCAAGATTATTACATGTAAGGTGGAGCAGTCTATATTACACTCCTACCTTGCAGGAAAATAAAAAAACAACAACAATGATCTCGCGGTGATTGCATGCTTCCAGGAGTGCCTAGCTGTGCCGGTTAATTTATTATATGCAGGGGCAAAGATAACTGCAATAAAAATGCAAGACATTCATATTTACAGCACACAAAACATAAAAGCAACGACAGCGTAGAAAACAAGAAAATATTACACAAATAACAAATTCAGGGCCTGTATTCCGAGTCTGCGTCGTTATCGAAGTGTCGATATCTCATGTGACCACGAGTCATCTAATTGGTTGAAATGCCGGAACTGGGCGTTGCTACTGCAGAACCGGAAGAGGTGGCAACATTCTTATCCAGCGTTTCCACCAATCAGGTGACTCGAGGTCGGGGAGATAGCGACACTCGCGATAACGACGCAAACTCGGAATACGGGCCCAGATATCCAGCCGCTTTGTTACCACGCAGGTGCAATATCAAAAGAAACGAAGTGGTTCGCGAGCCTTGAGATTCCGGGAAATTTAGTGAAATTTTTTTCAGCAACGCCTTCACTAAGGGGAAGCAAACTAAAATCCGCAGTTTTACGCTACTCACAAAAACTTTGAGATGATTCGCCGCACCAGGTTATGACTTTTCTATACGAGTGTCTTCCTGCGCGCCCCAATTTTGATTGCGGTTTATTGTGCAGCAGTATGATGGTTTGGTTTGGTTTGTGGGGTTTAACGTCCCAATGCGACTCAGGCTATGAGAGACGCCGTAGTGGAGAACTCCGGAAATTTCGACCACCTGGGGTTCTTTAACGTGCGCTGACATCGCACAACACACGGGCGCCTTGCTTTTCGCCTCCATCGAAAAGCGGCCGCCGAGGCCGGGACCAGCAGTATGAGTTTTGTGAATGATGAGACAACTTCGCTCGCTCACTAATGGCTTAATTGTTTGGAACGTTCTCTTAATAGTAGCTGTAAGCTCTAGCACCCCATAAAATATACGCTTAGGTACATAAACGCCAAATTATTACTAATTTAGAACGACTTCAGTAATTAGTTTTGTCTACAAGTAGCCTGGGGACTTTCGATTCGTTTACGGCGCTATAAACTGTATTAAGCAAGAAGCTTAAGCGGTATATTCTTAGGCAGTGGAAGCTGAGGTGACCGAAAAAGCTTAATTCGCGCTTTATGCCCAATTACTGCAAAAGGTATGGTACTGCGCGCAGGGTTGGTTCGTCTAATTCCAGTTACTCGGACATTAGAGGTCGGAGCCGGGCAACCACCTTCACAAATGTGTCCCGAGCGGAATTCCTAGCACTTTTGGCTAACTCTAGGGAAAGGACTGGTCATAGTCAGTGAAATTATGAGCCAGTATTAGTGGATCTATTCTAAGAGGCATATTTCGTGCAAGTGGTTTGCAGAGAAGTGAATATGTAAATATTTTACGTTTCATCTTTGAACAAGCGAGAGCGTGGAAAATCATGGTCTACTAATACTTTCTTTAAAATTGTGTATAGATTGCGTGTGCTTTTTTTTGTGCGTGTGTGTGCGTGTGTGTGCGTGTGTGTGTGACAAGGGCCTTTACCGGCGCAGTAATGAGCTGGTAGTTAATGTGTCCGGCATTTCTCAATAACGGGTATCACACGCCGCCTTTTTTCTTTGCGTTGTGTGTGGAAACAGTTATTTCAGACTCGGTCCCAAACATGGAGCCACGATCAATGCTTTGCTTAGAAAACCAAAACCGTTCCGTGCAAGGTGAGGCACATGCTCCGAATAGCTAAGCATAAAAATTATCAGTGAAAAAGGCGTTTGTGAACCCTGACTGCGGAGGCTTTGGCAAATAATAATATTTCTGCTGTGCTGGCACCTTAGTCACTACTAAAATTTCTTAGAAACATATTTAGCACCTACGTCGTAACTGGTAGTGTATAAATAAGTCCCGAATATTTTACAAAGGTTTACAGCCCTTTGGGTCTCTAAAGTCGTAAGTTCTTTACACTTAAGACCAGAAGTACATCTTAGAGCAATACGGAGAGTAAAAAGATTACTCAGTTGGAAACGAAGCGCGGTAGGTGTAGTTAGGAACCTTCCTACAGGAAAAAAAGATCTCGATCTTGATTTATCCGCTAAACGTATTTATTCGCATCGATATCAGTACGCTTCGAACGTTACAATTATTCTGGCACGAATTTCTTTAAGATTATTTATTTTTTGTTCTTGCTTGCGGCCAATGCCCAGATGCTGTTTATAGATGCAATAGTTGTTATGCCTTACTCGTGTTATCGTCACCCGCACTTTAATGACCTCTTTGGGTGATTTTTTTCTGCCCCAGCTCATGTGCACTCGGTACTGCATGAGCGAGTACTAAGTAGGAAAAGAAGTCGTCTTAAATTTTAAAAAGAAATATTTTTGTCTCTGGACGACGGTTGATAGCGCGTTAAGGGCTGGGCTAGAAAAAAATATAGAATAAAGAAACGGAAATCATGTTCTTCACCACGTAATGAGTGACCGTTTTTTGGATGCTCATAAAGATGTGCTTTTAAAACCTCTTGCTTCTGTAAACAGGCGGTAAGCGTGGGTTTCGTTAAATGGATACCACGGACCGCTCAGTGAATAATGTCTCTCTTTAACGTCAAATATTTCGTATTCTGTTGATCAACAAGATATGAAACGTTTCTCTTCAAATGATTCCATCTAGCGGTTGTCTAATCGAAAACGACGGGTTGCCGCCTTTTATAGTGAACGACTACGCATCGTAGCCGCAGAGATTCATAAAAAGAAACCTTTGCGCCAATGCATTCATTTGAATTGAAAAATCAGCCACCGATGGTAGCATGAGTATATTTTTATTGTCTACCTTATAGAATATCTGCTCTAAGTGTAAGTTGTTCCGTTATGCTCAATGCAGGCGAACTTCTTTTTCTCCTGATAGCTCCTTCAATGATACAGGCGGTTTAGCCTTCCCTTCACTTCCCAAGGAGCTCTCTTCAGGTACTATACCCGTATCTTCTTATGAAAAGGAAATCTACCCACCCATCTTCCGAGACTTCGAGCAAATATTGCATTTGTAACTTTTTCGACCAGAAGCATTTATGCGAAAGTTAGACACATATAACAGAGGGCATGGGACCGAGAGCACGCAATAGACACCAAATAAATGTAAATAACCTAAAAATACAAATGTATGGAAAAGGGGCTAAGCATGTAGTTGCTCGTTTTGCTTAAGAAATAACTGCGTGAATTTATATTTGATTTTTTGTACTCGCAGCAGTGGAAGGCTCCGCGTCCTTGTCGACCGCCTAAGTCCTTTTAATGAGCGCACCAACTCCGCAGCCTAAATATTTTGCATGTTGCCACCCACAGAACCACGTCCGCTGCGTGCAGAAATTGATAGCAGCCAATGAGAACCCCATTGTTGACGCCATGGTTGAGAAGGGCAATAAAATTCTTATCCTTCAGGATCTCATAGCCAGAATCACTTTGGTATATCAAACCCTAAAAACCAAAATGCAAATCGCAAGTATCCCGTGTAAGTAGAATACAGGAAGCCAAGGCATCTTGAATGAAGCGAATACAACGAGTGTTGTCTCAATAAAGAGGCCTCCTCCAGGAGAGCCGAATAGAG
Source organism: Amblyomma maculatum (assembly GCF_055883805.1). Taxonomy (NCBI): domain Eukaryota; kingdom Metazoa; phylum Arthropoda; class Arachnida; order Ixodida; family Ixodidae; genus Amblyomma; species Amblyomma maculatum. Next base: position 78,632,810 of record NC_139345.1, read on the forward strand.
ACTGGGTCGCATTTTTGTGTGCTCTCCGGTTGTTATCAGTCAAGAGTGTCCACATACATTGTAGTCAAACCTGCACCAAATATGATTGTTAGGGTCCTTTTATTGCCATACCTCAAATGCTTTGTGCGCCCAGTTTAAGATGTCGTCCTTCAGGACAGTACTCGAGCCAGTGACTGAGCTCGGCGGAACTCTGTCTCGTTGCACTATTTGTCACGTCTTACATGAAAAAAAAAAATGGTATAATGAAAGTTGACATGCGAGTAAATAAAAAAAAAATGCGGAACTAGCAGGGGATCAGAAGTGAAAGCATTTCGTAATTTCACCACTTTTATGACCTGAAAGGCGAACGGTCCAATCTAATTAGTTCCGATAGTCAGCTCTTTGCAGCCAGCACACACGCAATGTGTAGAAGGCCTACGACGCCTGCACAAGAGAATTTCGGCCAGCTCTTCTGTCAGCCTTCACTTACCGCTATAGAAAAGTGCTTTACCAGATGCGACGTCGTTGGTAGTAGCAAAGATACCTTCACGTCTCTTTGTGCATGCGCATGACAGCTTTTCAAACAACTTGCACAGGCGAACGTAACGCCCTTTTATCAAAGAAAAGGATTGAAAGAAAACCGACACCATTAAGCGTAACGCGAACGAAGTCAAGTTCGGAAACCAGCCTCTCAGTGTATCGGCAGACACGGGAGCCACCTGACAGCGCATTGGAGCGCGCCGCAGCTCACACGTGTCTGGCCTGTCACCGCTCATAAACACTACGGGGGCAATCCTGTCAGCAAACACCAACTGCGGCTGCCACCCTCAATAGCAGTGGCCGCGAATCATGCAGGCGAGGCCATTAGGGCATCCAACACACCCTCGTCCCCTCCGGGCGTCAGCTGCGGGGAGCATCGCAGATCGTGTGAGCGCTATTTCCCCCCAATCTCTCTCGTGCGCGGTCGACAACGCTGGTGTGCAATTAGGGCGGCGTGAACAGACGGCACACATTTGTATTCGCCCGCATACGTGTTAGGCCGCGTCGGGCCGCTGTGTAGGGCAGCAGAGCGTGTTTACAATGGAAGCGAGTGTCGTCTCCAGAGCGGCGGACGAGAGTGGTGCAGTTCGGTTTAAACGGCTGTGGGATACCGTTTCTATCCGCATAAGTGCCGCTGGGAGATGTGGGGCTGCCACGAGGGGTAAGCGGAATTTACCTCTGGATGCACGGGACATCGAACTTATTATCGGAGCAACCATAGTGAATCAGTTTTCCTATCTACAGAGTCCACAGTAGGTTATAAAGAGCTTATAAGGAGTACACCTGCGCTTTCATTTGATTTCAGTAATCAACTGCCAAAAGGTGCCTTTGCGTGGACACCAGAAGCGTGTTAGTTTGCCGTTGCCTACGGCAGGACAGGGGCAAGACAATACGAGGAGGGGCGCCCCGTGCTATCGCCTCTATTCGGTCGCTCCTGCAATTTCGTCCCTTACGATGTCTCACTAACAGGCCTGCAACGAAGCTGTATTACGCTTCGCGGTGATAGGGGCTCACAATCCGGTCTCACTTCGAGAATAAAGAAGGACCCTGAAACCTTTGTTTTTGAATTCTGTATTAAAGAATTGCATGCGTGAATAGACCAGAAATATTAGGAATACATATGAAGTTGACAAGCCCTTCGGTTATTTTTCATGTGGCCACCCCCCTGTTACCAGCAATCAAGAGAAACTTATAACAGCTTGTCGGGATAGTTAGTGCATAATACCCGGAACAGGGGCGAAACGAGGAACACGGAGAGAGAAAACAGAACACAAGCGCACACGGCCAACTATACAGGAGGAAATTGTATTTGTGTGTGAAAGAGGAAGTTTTGGTTTCTTTGATTGCATAGGCACAGAGAAGAAGAAAAAGAGGTAGAAGAAGAAGAAGAGGAAGAAGAAGACTGCATTACAGTTGGTGGCGTGCGCATGTGTTGTGTTTTATCTCCATGTTGTCCTCGTTTCGCTGCTGTTTCGGCATGGAAAGAGCAACTAAATGAGCTTGAATTCATTGTGGTGTGGCCGTAGACGCTCAGGTATGTGCGCTATCCAGGTTCATGGTGCGCTAAAGCTTGATATGAATCACCCTCTCTTAGATGCATTACGCTGAAAATATCGCGCAGATGAATTTCGAAGTTAGGAAAATATGCCGAATATTGGTGCACATAAAATCTATCTGGCCCTTGACATTTAACTGGGATTTACCACTCCGGAGCGCAATGGTTTGTTCATTTGTTACCAGCTTTCTCTGCTAATGTGAACAGCGCCATGTCTGCGACACTCCTGAATGCACGTTGTTCTTTATCGTTATGTCAGCATCACAGTAGGCGAACGCCGCTTAGAAACTGTAAGGAATAATAAGCAGGCGCGCGTGAGTGAGAGCGAATTTTTGCGTTCTTTTGGCCGCCACTCTCGAAACAAGCCCGCGGCGTGAGATAGCAGCGACGAGCTGCGGCCCCCGCATCCGCTTCTGCCGCCGACGCTGTGGTCTCTCGTTGTGCTCGCGAATGTCCAATATTAGTGAACTGTATAACGTAAAACTGCGAATGGCGAGAAAAAATGGGAACAGAGTTATTAACGGTGATAATGACCACCAAATTCGTCTATGCCTTTTACAAAATAAATGTTCTAGCTTGTTCATATCAGAGCATAGTTGATAAAGGCACTTTCTGTGAAAAAGTGAGCCTATTCCTTTATTTAACGTGCTTGGAAGGTTACTTCAGGTTGTGCAGATACTGACCACACAGTGTTGTGAGAATCGTATTCAGAAACACACTCCATTTCATTTATTCGACTGCTTTGTTGCAAGCTGACCCCCTGACATTGCAACACTGCTGTGAAATGAAACAAAATAATAATGCTGCTGTGTTTATTTCAAGGTACGATTTTTTCATCGGACAACGTAGTCATAGATTCTTATCTGTTAGCAACTGCATGTTATTTTAAAATAATACTGGGTGTTTCGAAATACACGCACAAGCACCATACAAACTGCAGAGAGAAACGTAAGCCTTGGGGACGTTAAGGAAAGAAAATGGCTCTAGGCTGTGCTTTAGCTAAATATTATTCTGGATGTTAAATCAAGTATGGCTTATATTAAACTTGACTGCTCACAAAACAGTGCACTCATACCTGTCTCACGATCTAACTTGTAATTCTCAACCACAACTTTTACGAATCATGCCTTATTAGATTTGAGACTAAGTTTCGGCTAAGTCAGAGCCAGCCTTGTTCACTGAACTATATATCAAGCTAGGCACCATAATTCGGAGGTAAATATTCTGATCGATATATAGCCCATATTTCTGTAAGCAACGTACATCTCTTGATACTTGTTATTGACAGTTTGTGATTAGAATAATATGCCACCTGATATTATTTCCCTACAAACCATATCTCCCCGATACATATAAGTCGTTCGAAACACTGGTCTGAAATTATTTGTTCTGCGACTCATAATTTGAATTTACATACTTAGGCGATACGATTGTCAACACTTCTTCGATTACATTTATAGCATTTTAATTGTGGGAAGGTTTTCATCACGTTCATCTTGTGTGTACCATGAATCTGCATTTACGGCTATAAATGCGCATACATAAATCCGCTTACGTATGAATTCAAAACAAATAAGCCCTATAATATATTTTATACCTGCAAAAAATAAAATTATCTATAGTAGCTGTTATAAAAGATGGAATTATACTATTCCATTGATAACATGGCCATCAAAGATGTACCTGTGCTGCCATTGTTAAACATTTATTCACGCTACATAAAAAGGCACACCAGTAAGGATAAAAGGAGCACTGAGCATAAAACGAAATAAAAATGAGAAATAATGGGGAACATTAAAGGAATGAGCAAATTAGCAAACATGCAACATAAACACGCTCGTGAGTCTTTTCTCTAATGTATTAGGCGCTCAGTCGCTGAAGGGTTGCTGCAAATTTTTTGCAAATAAACACAGCATCGGCAAAGGACGACAGCTGGGTTTCCCCCATCGACGGAATTAGCAGCGACCTTTTTCTCTGCCCTTTACCGTCGGGAGTCTGACGAAACTCTTGCATTTACTTGGTGCAAACATTTCGGAAGCGAATAGATTCCCAGAATAACTCTAGGCTTATAAATGACGAGCATTCTGGTTCACGTGCTCGTAGGCGCAGTTAGCTGTAAACGATCATCCTGAGTGTCTACTGCCTGGTCATTTACATAACTGCATTTCCTTATGCCGTACTCCGTACTCTGCATGGCGTTGTAAACAGCGGCCTCGGTCTAAGCACCACACACGCTGTTAGCAGAGAAGCTTTACTTGGCTGGCTATGAACAGGCACTGAATTGCCGAAGGAAAGCGGGGCGCGCATGCGTAACATACAGAAAGAAAATGAATTAACGATGAAGAAAACAGGTAAGCGCTAGTACTTTGTTTTTAGTAATGGCGAGCTAGCTGGAGTGCCATTCTTTCTAGTTTCGCGGACTGGAGTTTCCAAGGCCCCGTCAAGCAACTGCAGCTGTCTTCTGAAAGAAGAATGCTTCCTGTACTTAAAAACTGAGTAAAATTAACACACCACGTCGTCTTATAATGGGCTCGTTTGTTTTTTGCTCGGCTGTCCTCGGCCCAGAACCTCGAACATTTCTTACAAACATCGCTTATGGGGAACCCGAAGTCTTCCACCGGGTGTATACTGCGCATGTGACACAAAGGGTGTTGTTTCGACACGGAGCAAGGAGAATAAAACTCAAATCGTACACAGGGCCTACATTTAAAACTTCACAAAGAGTGATATTTAGCTATTAAATTGTCTTCTGGCATTTCTGTTGCGTTCTGAAAACGATATCTGGAGAGTTATATTAAGGAAATAGCATTGATATACAAGATATTTTAAGAAAAGCGTCTCATTGTCTATTAGAGGAAGAAAACGTTGTCTTACCAATAATCGCCAGCATACATGACCTCTACCTAGCACCATCTAAGAATTCAGAGTATACAACATGCACTGATTCAGTAAAAGTTATACGCTTCATACATGCGAGTTTTATTCTTGTGGAACTACAGGATGGCCAAACAAAGCTCTTTTCAAACTACGTCACCACGCTTGTCACACTGAGGTGGGTTCCTAGTTAGGATGGAATCCCAGGAAATGAGGTAGTGAATCAGCTCGCCTGTGAACTTCAGAACCAGATGACCGGGATTCCTTGGCGTTAACCACCCACGTGGAGCGCTACCTTTCACTACAAAAAAAAAAAAAAGAAAAGAAAAAAGAAATTAATCGTCACTGTGACAACATTAGGGAAACCCTTCGTAGGCTTCCTGTTCCGGATGAAGAGAGGGAGAGAGAGAGTGGCCCTTTATTGAAAAACAAAAAACTTTGCCGGTGTTTAGATTTCGCTGGCTTGCTACTCTGTGTAGAAAGAGGAATTGGAGAGGGAAAGATTGAAAAAAAAAATTGAGGAAAATAAAAGATATGAAGGGTAAGATAAAATGCGGCAATTAAATACATTGTAAGGTGCTTCGAGGAGTAATGGTATGAAATGAAATGAAATGCATAATCCGACGAATATTTTTAGAGTTCACAGCTTGAAAAATGCCTGTAACATCAATGCGAATTTAGAGTTTGTGGGGCCCTACAGCCCCTTTTAGCGTTTCGAACCGCGCGCGCTTTTTTCTGTTTGTGTTGGTGTCCGCCCGGGCAGCGCGAGTACGCATGAGCGAGCTGCCCGGAGCGGGGGCGGCATGTTATCGGCGCGAGACAGAGGCTAGATAAGCGCGTCGGAAGCAGGGCTCGTGGCTTTTTCGCCGGGAGGCCGGCCACAGAAGGGCGGCGTGGCAGCGTCCCAAGCCGGCGGGATGTACACGGACGACGGAGCGGAGTCCTGCGAGGCAAAGACGGAAGCGGCGCCTACAAGAAAGCCTCAGGAGTGTTAGCGTGAGTGCTGCCACGCGAGTAGCAATGCTTTTGTACCGTGATCAACGCTTTGTACTCGCCCTATCCGCGCCGCAGTGTGTTTTGTGTTGTCGCGGTGAAGCCCTGACCAATGCTCCGTTTTATTCTGCATAGTCCATTGTCGCGCACTTCGACGGCATGTTTCCAGCGCAGTTTTGACCAATGCTGTTTCTTTTCTATTTTATACTTTTCTGTTGATCCGGAATAAACCGGTGTTTTTAAGAAAGACTTGGTTTTCACTCGTTGGGCGAGACCATCGCTCGCGGACCCGTATTCTAGAAGGCGGAGCCTTCAAGTTTTTCAAGGAGTTTAATGTCTTTCAAATACGTAAATAAAAAGTTCATTACGAGTCTTTGTTGCCTGGGGCAGGATAAGGGACCTGAAACACTGCTCATTGTTAAAGGCACTGGGGAGAGCTTCTCCATGCTATGTTCATAGTACGCACGCTCATCAGCGTACGGAGGGCACTCAAGTAGGATATGTTCCACAGCTTCAATCGAGCCACAGTTGTCACAATGCGGACTGCTGATTTCACCGAAACGGTAGCGCAATCCATTTGTATATGCACCGTTCAGACGAAGTCGGTGGTAAAGAGTTTCTAGTTGGCGTGGTAATTTCAGAAGAAGTCTTGCTCTAGATGTGGGTCAATTGAGTAAATAAATTGGTAGTGATGTGTCTGTATGCTCCAAAGTCGATACTTTGCTTTTTAAGTAACTTTTTTTATCCAATTGGGATGCATTAGAGTTTGCGAAGAAGGTCAGAATGTATCTTTGATGTTGGTGGCCTTTTACAAGCTCTTCATCTGCTTTATTATTGGCTTTAATGCCGCCATGAGCTAGTATCCACTGAAATGGTGTGCAGTGGCCTGCGCCAATAGCCACATGATGTCGATACCCGATGTCAAGGAAAACAGGAGGCTGATTGGTTTTCTTCAGCAAGGTAATGATGATTTGCAGACATGCTTTGTAATCAGTTAAGATTAACCCATCGTACGGGAGTTTGGCGCAGTATATAGGAAAAAGCCTCTTTAATGCCATGCAGCTCAGATGTCGTAGATGATGTCTTCCGCTGCAGCCGGTAAGATAAGGCATGGTTTGCTGAGGGTACATAAAGGCCACAGGAAGAAGTGTCTTGAGTAGTTGAACCGTCGGGGAATATGTGGATGTACTGCGCATATTCCTTGATTAAGCAGGCGAGAGCGGCTTAGTCAAGGAATAGCGACTGTGGCATGCGGCTCTTCGCATCCACACCAGGAACAGACATATTCACCCTTAGATACGATAGTGTCCATGGGGGAAAAGTGAGCGGTAGTAGATCACGTGGCTGAATTATAGTAGAGAGTGACAGAAACTGTACACCTTGACTATAGCCTGAGTTGCAGTGAGTTAATGTGACGATCACATTAAACGTGAGTTTCTCAGCACACGAAATGTACTTGGCTGTAATGCGCCTGTGGCAAGGACTTCCATGCTGCAGCACCTCGATGCCCGTTTGAGGCTATCTACGAAAAAAAGTGCTCACGGCGGCTAGAGTTGATTAACGACTTGCGCCTATCCACGCCCATTATTAGAATCAGACTGGAGCGTAAGTCGCTAAATGAGTCCCCCTCTTGATCGCCCGAGGCATGTGTATTGTTCAAAGACGCGTCAAGAAGTTTGGTAGATTGAATGTGATGGGGTGGTATAAAGGACGACATGCCATAACACGTGAACCTCAAAATATTTATTTATGAGTGATGAACACAAATACGCTATAAAGAAACTATCCACAATCCGCTGCGCAGATTCGCTCGCGACGAAATAGTTGCCCTAGAGAGACGACGACTGAAAGAGAAAAAAATAAACATAACTGCTTTTTTTTTTTCACATATTCCCCTTGTCGTTTTGCATGAGTGAAAGCCGAGTAGGCATCTGAAGATGAATTAGTGAGAGGAATGTCAGTATAATTTAGGAAAGCGGTACATACAAACTCTCCACGTCCGGTGCAACGGGTGTGTGGTGTGGCAGGTGCGCATGCAGACGGAGGGCAACAAAACGCGTGGCATTAGCGTGTTCTCCTATTTTTTACTGACTTCTTGTCTATTACAAGTGAGTGTGTAGAGGAGAAAACCCGAAACACAATATTGGCAATATAATGTCACACATTTTCTTAGGTGGCGTATTGTTCGTATATTACCTTTGGATACATTTTTGGTAGCTGAGACAGCAAAAAAAGTTACTTATCACAGACGCATAGTAAGAATACACGCCGATGTCCTAACATAGAAGCAAGTCTTTGTACACCAGGTGCTCTAAGTAAAGCAAACTAAGCCTCAAAGCAAGGTGGAAGTTCCTAGCAGAGAAATATCGTGAGCTGTTAAGGGTCGCAAGTCTAATCTTGGGAATTTTTTTTTTTTTTTGCGTTCTCCAAAGTTAATAAATCAGTGAACGTTGATTACCAGCTTTTTTTTTTTTAGGAAGAAAATGTCAGAACAGAAGCTGGAGATAATATTTAAAAGCAGATGATCTGAATGTCTATTTAACTGGGCCACCTGGTATACTTTATAGTGTCTACATTTTGAAACATAAAAGATATTCCACTACAAAGCTAAACCTGATTTTTAATATATTTCCCGCTTTCGTGGTAAGAGTGAAGTTTAAAGCCCTAGAAATATATTTTTAACCGAAGGCATTATTTTTCATTCAAGATCGAAGTCTACGTTTATAAACGCCAAACTTCCGCAATTCCCCAAACGCAGAACTCAAGCTAGTCGGTTAGGCGTTGTACAAACGTAACCGCAGAGAAAAAAATACGAAGCGTAGGTAGAGAGACATACTAAGCGTTTTCCTGCCAGAACTTTGCGCGCTTTTATTCCCTGTAGGTTTACTGGTCATGAACAAAACAGTGCTGGAAGAACAAACTTTATCGAAGTAGTAGCAGTAGTGTGCCGTGCTCTTGCACCCTATCGCATTGTCTTGCGAGTGTGCGGCTAGATTATTAAGAAATCAGTGGCGGGGATGGAAATCTCAAAGGTTTATGAAGACAAATGTGCTGAGTTTTAAAATGCGCCTGGGAGCCCTCTCAATCTACCATCATCATAAATCCAAAGCGTGCTTCAAAACTTTTTAAAACCTAAATTTGAAAAACACTCAAAAGTACGTTAAATTAAATTACGGCATTATGTTTTTTATTTGAACGTTCCTTTAGGTTACCATGGAATCCAAGAATACTCTGCCATTCCTGTGATTGAATAACGTAGAAAGCACACTGTAAAGCTCTTATTATTTTGCGTTTACATTTTTTAAAACGAGTTTTACGGTTTGCCTGTTTTAGCTCCTTTGTTTTGCTAATTTTTGCCAGGTTTTTTGTTGTCATTTGAGAATTACTGATAATTTTTATGAATGATGCACTCACTGACGTTAACTTAGCAAACACAGCTCTGTCGGTATCTTAACAGAAAGTTTTTTTTTTATGTAAAAAGTTTACTGCAAACATTTCACAACAAATTGAACCTTCGAGGCGCAGGCAGAAATAACGTACCGAAGGAGATGACAAAATATAATGCGGCTGTGACATCAGTCTACAATGCACTAAGAGGAATTAAAGGCCTCTCCAATAAAAAATGAACAACTCGTTGGCACAAAATGGAAACTATTTGATTATTTTTGTTGAAAATTGAGAATGAGTTTGGATATCTTAAGCCAAGAGAAAATATACATAGGAACCAAGAAAAATTAACTTGTAACAAATAATAAGAAAAAAATTGGTGACTGAATACTAAATATGTGTCTCTTCTTTTAGTGTAGGGAACATTAGTCACAGTAGAGTTAAAAGAGCTTCATTTCTTTGTGCCTTTGCCCGATTGAAAAAAAAAAAGCATAATATTATTCCTTGAGAACGATGTACGCTGTGGCAAAACTGGCTACAGTGTTTCCCAGAATCAAGCTGGGAACTGCAGAAAACGAGCCATGACGCGTCTTAAAGACAATGTCAAGTCAGCATTGTCAGTTGAATGAAGTTAGCGCAATAAAAGCGCAGTGATGCTAGCAGTTAAAGCTTTAAACACGGAAAACGTAATGAACATATAGAGCTTGGCAAGGCTTTTGTAGTGAAAGCTGCATTGTCCATGAACTTGCTATTTCGCTCTGGCGGTGCTCTGAGGAGTCACAGAGACCGACCTTGAGCTGTCGCCTAGCAACCGCCGCAGCTGCCGGCAGCCACGCGCTCACCGGTGATGTGATGTGACAACAACTTTATTTTTCCACCAGATAAGGAGGCCCCCAGTCCCCGCCCCCGGCACACAGACCTAAGGGACGGGAGCCGAGACCTCCGTTATCAGAAGAAGGCAAATAGGTCTTGGCTCTTCGCGGCGTCTTCCACCAGGTGGATGGTTTTTTGCTGTGGACCAGGGACCTCGCTCCGCAGCAGGGCTTCCCAGGCTTCTCTACAATTCATATTTGCTTTAGCCCCTGGGGAGCCAGCACATTCCCAGATTATATGGTAGAGGGTCCCCCTCACCCCACAGTGCTTGCATGTATCGTTTTTTTCTATCGTCCATCTGGACATAATATGCTCAGACCGGGTTTACAAAGTTCCCAGCTTGCAGGCGCCGCTATGCGACGGTCTCCCTATTGTTTAGACTTTTATCCGTTGATGGCACCAATTTCCTGCTTAACCTATAATTTTGAAGAATCTCCGTATAATTTTGCAGACGCTCGTCCATGTTCCAGCAGTCGGGCGGCTTCACAGTTACCCGGAAGTAGAGAGCTCGGGCTAACTCGTGGGCCGTTTCGTCGCCAGGAACGGACGTGTGTGCGGGGGTCCAAATTAGGCGACATTTTCCTGTTTATTCGTCTACTGGCCAGAATCCTTGCCGCTTCCTGCGAGACCCTACCCTTTCCAAAATTCCAAATAGCCGTTTTGCTATCGCTGATTATGAAACTGGCTTGCGTTCCGACGCAAGCGAGCGTTATTGCAACTTCTTCAGCCGTTTCGGCGTTGCGGCTTCTAACGGTGGCGGCGGATACCGGGGCACCTCGGCCGTCGAAAACCGAGGCGATCGCCGCCCCCGTTTTGCCACTTGACGCATCCACGTATGCAACCGACTTGCTGTCCATCGAATCGCTCTCGCTGGGCCATTTGCATGACGTCACACCGCGCGCCTTGCTGCTGAGCCTCTGCTGCTGTTTGGTATGACGTCATACCGCGGCGAGTTTTATATTCAGGTAGAGGCCAAACCTTTGCCAAATGTAGATCAGATCAGGATTCTGGGGATGATCATCCAATCTCACGGTCATAACGGAGAGGTCCTGAAGAAATTAGAAAGTTACGCGGTGCACACCCTCGGGCTCTTGAGGAGGGTCGCCACTAAAGGAAGAGGCCTCAAGGAGAGAAATTTACTAAAACTAATCCAGGCGTACATAATAATCAGAATCAGTTACAACACGCTCTACCTGGACATTAAGGGTGGAAGAAAAGAGAAATTAGTTTGCCTTCTCAGAAGATGCGTTAAGAAGGTGCTAGGACTGCCCATGGGTACTTCGAGCGAACAACTGTTCGAACTCGGGGTGCAAAACACTTGGGCAAAATTGGCGGAGGCAGGGAGAGTCTTCCAATTAGAGAGATTAAGCACGACCGAGACGGGCAGGGTGATCCTTGCAAAAGTAGGCCTCAACTCAGACAGAGGAGTTAATAAAAAGTCACAATTATTAGGGAAAGCAGGAACGCCTTGGTAGTCTCCCCCTTCCCCAGAAACACACATCCAGAATTTATTCCCAAAAGAAAGGTGAAACAAGCCGAAGCTCTACTCTAGAGCGACGGTTCAAGAACGTGAGAGCGAAGGACGTAGTCTGTGTTGACGCGGAAACTGGCTGAACAGGTGCGGCGGTAGCCTCGGTAGTCGATGGCTGAGGGGCGCCGTTATCTGCGGCAGCCATAAGAGGCCGCAACATAGAGACTGCCGAGGAAGTTGCGATAGCGCTAGCTTGCATAGGAACGGAAGCCAAGTTCATAATTACCGACATCAAAACTGCCATCCAAAATTTTTCAAATGGGAGGATATCGCCGCAGGAAGCCAAAATCCTCATCCAAAGAACGCTGAATTGAAAAATTCAGTTAATTTGGACTCCCGCTCACGCTGCCATCCCTGGTAGCGAGGCGGCTCACGAGCTAGCCCGAGCTCTGCTTCCGGGTAGCCGTCGAGCCCCCCGAACACTGGGCATACGACGAGCGTCTGAAAAATTAGGGGAAATCATCGACCATTATAAATTGGGACGTAGACTGGTATCCCCGCTAGATGTTAGCCTAAATAATAGAGAAGCTGTCGCGTGGAGGCGGCTACAATCTAATACGTTCATGAACCCGGTCTGGGCGTTTCACGCGCTACTAGACCTTAGAGACAATGATCTGTGCAAACGCTGTGGGGCGAGAGGGGCCCTCGACCACATAATTTGGGAGTGCCTACAATCTCCAGGGATAGGACAAAATTTTACAAGTAGAGAAGCCTGGGATACCTTGCTGCGAAGCGCGGACCCTGCGATCCAGCACCGCACCGTCTATCTGGCGGAATAAGCCGCAACAAGCCAAAGGCTACCTGCTAGCCTTTATTCCGCGAGCGCACGACTCCCCATCTTCCCCGGCATGCGTAGCGGGCGCGAGGAGCAACCAATCGCCTCCGATCGCTTCGCCGGTTGTGTCGCATGCCTGATAACACGTCGAAGGATTGGAAAGGGGACCTCACGTGCGTCGCAACCACAGTTTAGGTGCCAGTATGGACGGCCACAAGTCTGCTAAGCAAAAGGCCTGGAATCGACATCGGAACAAGATCGCCAGGCACACATGCTTTCGCTACGTATAGCCTGGCCTGGCTGAGCGAAGCCACGGACAATGTTTTGCGGTTTAGCGTCACAAAGTCGCTCAAGCTATTAGGTACGGTTTGGTGGAGGGCTTCGAAAATGTCTGCCAGCTGGATTTCGTAAAGTGTACTAACATCGCACTCTATACGTGCACCTTGTATTTAGCCTGCGTAAAGAAGAAATATAAACAGCTGGGATCGAACCCACGTCCTTGTGATGAGCAGTCAAGCGTCTTAAGTACTCAGCCACCAAGGCAGGTGGGCACAGAGTACAAGGTGTTAAGAATGAATAACGTATACCAGTATTAAGAGTGCTGCTCTGCTAAGAACCCTGGCAGCGCCCAACGATTGTGTGCCATTGCATACCCGAGGCACTATGCTGAGCTTTTGCCGGCACTAAAGCGGCTAAATATATTCTTCAGAAAGAGATATGTATAGCCTTTGTGAAAAGTGTACAGCCCTAGGTGTTAGCTTCTGAGCCTTGTAGTGGCGCTGATGTAGCATTAGTGAAGTTCCTCCCCCTTGGAGAGTGTAGGACTATGAAATCTTACCATCAAGGGCTTCGAAACACTAGAAATGCATTACAAGACACACGAAGTGGCTTAGAAGCAAACCCATTGGTCTATACACTTCTTAACAAAGTCTGTACCTGTTGTAGTGAGACCAGCGTTGGCTGGCTGTTAAAGAAAAACAAGCTTAACGGCCCCGGGAAAGAATTAAAAGGAACGAAAAAAAGAACCCAGCTCACTAGGTGAGTACTGTCGTGTAGCGCGAAATTTATAGAAAGCGGGAGGAAAGGATATCATCAGTTCACTATGCTGAAAAGAATCACAATTTCAGTGCGGTGACGATAGTGTTTTTGTATCACGACAGCAACTGCCAAAAAATCGCGTTCATAAAGAAAGCTCCTAAATTACGTCATATTTAGCGTGCTTAAAAATTCAAAAGTGATGCCAAGGGGAGTACTTCAATTTTACGCTCGTTCTTTACTTCTAAAAGCTTTGCGCTTGCGATACAAACGGCATATTTGCTATAACGCACAGTTAAACTTGCTACGGCATGTGTCTTTTTAAGGCCACCCAGTACTAATGTGATGTGGTGGTAGTTTACGTCTTCAGTTTGGAGCTGCTTTCCTTAAGAGCTCGCTTCAAGTTTCGGTCTTGTAAAACGTGAAATAATTGAATATAAGCAGCTACCTGCTAACGCTACTTATTCAGGGAGGTAATACAATAAGTATTGTCTAAATCAATATGTCATTTCGCAGTATCAAGTGCAGTGTTACTTAGATCTGTCCAGGATGCTCATTTTTATCTTATTTCCCTTTCATATCAATCTCGTCGGAAGAGCTTACAACACAGAGCAGATTACTGTCCCTTTTCCTGTAGTGTGGAATTACCAATATGCGACAAACGATTTATCTTAAAATAAATTCTATTTGTGCTAAATTATCCAGGACCCCATGAGAAATTGCACGTGTTGATGTTACGGTTGTTGGTGATGAACAAATATTGTGGTGCAGTAGTGGAAAGGGATGCCGTGCATAGGCGCCAAGGGAAGATAAGTTACATATCCTGTATTTTCAATACGCGGTAGCGATAGAGAGGACACGACAAAAAGTCCATTGTGGGCGCCGGCGTCTGCGTCGTGAGCAAGACATTAGAGGGTTTCTTAGGCGTCTCTCAAGAGAATAGTGGAAGCTTACCCGTGGTCTCCTATCATTCGCCCCTCATCATTTGCTCCTTATCGACGTTCGTTAAAATGCTACACATAATTATAATTGGTTTACAAGAAGGGAAAGGCGCAGTATCTCTCACACTTTCTTCGGCAAGTGTGAGTTTGACCATGGCTCCTGTCGCATGGCGTTCCTTCAAGCGCATTAAAGTGCAAGATTGCAGATGACAGGGACGCTAACATCCCGCGGAATCTCTGCTGAATATGACAGGTCTTGCGCTCAGATCTCACGCACAACTCTCGCGTACGGGATTTCGTTCCATAAGCCTACGAAGGCTTTCGCCTTAAAAATCACGAGCTTGGCGCTGGCAGGCAATAGCTGTCAGTTGACATGGCAGAGCAATGAGTGAACGCAGGGTTGCTTGGCGTTACTTTTTGCAGGAGCTGCCAGCTCGGGGCTCTCCTTTCACATGGGAGGGCAATATGATACTCAGCCTGCAAGGAACCTTGCATTCCCGGCACCCCTAGAGAACGTATGGACGTTCGCACGGCTTGATAAAAGTCGGCACCGACCGACCGACCGACCGACCGACCGACCGACCGACCGACCGACCGACCGACCGACCGACCGACCGACCGACCGACCGACCGACCGACCGACCGACCGACCGACCGACCGACCGACCGACCGACCGACCGACCGACCGACCGACCGACCGACCGACCGACCGACCGACCGACCGACCGACCGACCGACCGACCGACCGACCGACCGACCGACCGACCGACCGACCGACCGACCGACCGACCGACCGACCGACCGACCGACCGACCGACCGACCGACCGACCGACCGACCGACCGACCGACCGACCGACCGACCGACCGACCGACCGACCGACCGACCGACCGACCGACCGACCGACCGACCGACCGACCGACCGACCGACCGACCGACCGACCGACCGACCGACCGACCGACCGACCGACCGACCGACCGACCGACCGACCGACCGACCGACCGACCGACCGACCGACCGACCGACCGACCGACCGACCGACCGACCGACCGACCACTTTTTTAAGACAAAATATTTTCTTGGCGCATGGTGAAAATCTCGTGTGCGCGAAATATCTTCGCGAGATCTGTGAGCGAGAATCTGGGGAATGTGTTCGCTTTGCCTAGCGTTCTTGCCGTCTCCATGACAACGTAGAGAGCGCAAACGAGCGACACCGTACCAACAATCTCACACTTACAGGAGCACTTCACCGATCACCCGCCAAGGAACGTTACGCTGCAGCAGCGATGGTGTACCGTCCCATCCTAGACTTGCTGGGCCACTGCAACGAAAGTCTGCCAAGGAAATGAAATTTCCGCTGTGCAGCACGGGCCCTGACCTTGCTATACAATGGGCGCGCGATGTACCGTGTACAGCAGCAACGCTCGGGATGTTGCACTTCTTTAGTGCAGATTCTGCAGTGCTCTCGGAAGTTTATTGTGGTCAGTTCAAGCGGAAATGTGGAGAAATTTCAAGAGTTTAATCTGCATTTTTTTAGAACAAAATATTCAGAGCCGTAAGTATATTTTAATTGCAAGCTGTTAGGTGTAAGGAAGCAACATTTTTATCATATGTCATTCAATACTTTCTACTGGACCACGACCAGAATAAATAACATGTCAATTATTAATTTTAGTAATTAAACAAGGCCTCTCATGGGCGGCCATTTTATTTTTGTTGCACCGCGAACGAAGAATGCGAAATGAATGAATTTACTGCCTAAAAAGAATACTTGTCGTACTGATCGTGTAACACTGCCGTTCATACTTATATATATCTTTATATATAAAAATTAAGGACTGCTTTTCTCCCATTATTATAAAATAGCGCGCGAGTTTTGTAACTAACAAAATAAATATGGAAGACAAATAGCAGCCTTTTTTCAGATTTAATCTAGGCTGCGTTTATTTAGAATATTATTGGCCATACTCTGAAGCCTGTTTCGCAGAACGATTTTTCAAGTGTTACTAGAATCTGATTGCTAGTGTGTTTTGCTCCTGTAAAGCGTGCTTTGTCTTCAGATAAGTGACCATCAGGTGAAGACATTCCATGCCTTTCGTCGAAAACCTGAGATGAAACAATTGATAGGATAACGCGATTAATGCTACCGGTAATGTGAAAGTTCTTTAGTTTCACCTCCTCCGAGTCCCCACCTCAGTTTCGGAAGAAGAGGAGTGAGAGGATGAGGTGTGACGATGAGGAGGGGAGCTCGCACGTTGTGTCTCGCGACGTATGATATGTTAGCCGTTTTCGGTAGGATGACGGCACCCCCCCCCCCCCCTCCCTGCGTGAACATAAAAAGTGAAACTAAATGATAGTGAATAATACCTTACACACAAATTATGTTAGTTTTTTCTTTCAGCCTGCTCCGGGCGGCTTCTCCCTCTCAGTGGGAACCTCGACTAGTGTGTTTCGTAACTTGCCCGCTGGCAAGCAAGTAGGCTTCTTCGCAACACAAGGCGAGGTATGTTCGCTAGCCTAAATTGCACATGACAGGATAGAACAAGGGAGTGGAAGGAGCGCTATCCTGGCCCCATTTGCCGCGTGCGAACAAAGCCACCCGTTGGGCTATTCGCTGCTCTCCCGGGCCTGGGACATTCACCGCCAGACGCACGAGCTTCCTTTCAAAGCCGGGCTCTATGTCTGGCCGGTGTCGTGCGTGCTTTGCTCCCGTCAACATCCAAGCAGGCGCCGGAGGAGCCCGTGAAAGAGAGCCTTCGTTTCGTGAGAGCGCCGCCGTTTCCGGGTCTCCTTCGCTCGGCCGGCTTCACGTGAAAAGAATTCTTTTTACGGCCTCTGTTCCGCGCTTTCTTTACGGCGAGCACCTGCCCTGATTTGGAGAGGGGGTCTTTCTGGGCGAATTGCCGGCCGCTGTTTTGCCTACGCATCCATGTCGGCTGACAGTTTGTGTGGGTACTTTCTTTTCCAGTTTCGTTTCTCTCGGCCAAGAAGAACAGCACCATCCAGGCTTCTCTCGCGCAGTGAATCCGAGCATCGATCGTGTCATCTGGCTAACGGTGGTGGTATTTTATTCCTGTTTTTATACTTTGCCTGTGCTCCTGCATCTTCCCCTGCTGCGGTCACTGTGGGCGCCCGGCTGCAGACGTCGACTTTAAGGATTTGGGCTTTGCTTACCTATTCTGCAGCCAGTACGTTTTTCCTCGTTGCGTTCGTAGCTTGTCCCGGCGGAAATGCAATTAGCTTGGGCACGTTTTGTTTCGCGAACGAGTGAGAAGATGGGGGACGTTGGTTAAGCGCCTGGCAGTAGGATGTAGTGAACTGCGCAATGGACGAGGGTTTCATAAGCGGGCTGCTTCGTTGTGCCTTAGGTGCCTGAATGAGTTCTGAAAAGGTTGTGAGCATGCACAGCCGTAAGAAAAAAATTTGTACAAGAGGTAGCCGGTGGCGGAGCTCGAGGATGGATGAATAAATAGAATACAGGAGCGTCCCATTTGAAACGGGGTGGTAGCAGTTGCTATCATGCTCGTTTTTTTCTTCCCTGTATCTTAATTATTGTTTTAGATCAGATTCCATTTATTCAATTTTTGTTTCCACATTACTGACATTATGCTAATTTTCTGCTTTTAAGCCACCAACCTTTTAACCATTTTTTTGTTAGCTTCCACAGGTATCTCTAAACTCCATGACCTCAGAAAGAGTGACTGCGCCTGCATCGACTTCCGGATGGATACCATCGTATTCGAGTATAGGACGGTTAATTGTTTCTGTGGATTTACCACACACTGTACATGTGTCATTTTCATGGTTAAATTTCTTTTTGTAGCTGCGTGTTCTATCCCTGATCTAGCTTCAAAACGTGGGGCAATGCTTCTTGAATAATCAATGAAAGCTTCCTTCCTGATCTGCCTTTTTCACTATTAGTATAGCTCCACACTCTGTTTCTTTTCCATAGAATTTATCCAATTTTTTACTTTTTGTGTTTTTCAGCTGTTGCTTAACGCTCGTTATTTTTTCGTCCTTGTGGCCTGAATACTTACTGGCTAGTTTCCTAGTTCTGGGGCATTGCAAAACTGCATTCTAATGCCATCTAGCGGCAACTATCTGACGCTAAGAAAATCGCAGCGGTGCCCTATTTTTTCGACATACTTTCGCTGTCGCTAGGTAGCGTTTCGATGCAGTTTTCCCTAGAGTTGCTACAGTTCTCCAGATCTACATTACCAGCTGCGTGTTGTACATCAATATTTCTGACTACTGTACATGGTCTTTAAGTTTTAATGCGAACATGCGAGCAGGTGAGCGCTCTCTTCAATGTGCCATTGCGTCCGACCCGTACGCTAATTTAAGAGAAGTGCAGGCCACACGAATCCCGCCTAGAGATCCGTCTGTGTCTCGACAACTATAGTTCTATGCCAGTTGATGCGTACCTAGTGGCGTTTTGAGTAGTGTGACTAAGTGCTCGCGTGTTCGGACTAAGAGTGGACCACCATGTATATACTCGTGCTCTTATCGGGCGTGAGGAGGAGATATATTACGCTAGTTTTAACGCGACGGCTTTCATGCCCCATTCTCTGTAAAATCTGACTCTTGTGGTGGCGTTCGTGTTGAGAGCAAAAAAAAAAAAAAAAATGAGCATGCCTGCGGCATGTATTGAGACTCGGCGGAGCATTGATTGGCCACCAGGTTTTGTGACGCACCAGGACCATATGCCACAGAAATGTTGACAGGAGCAGAGAACTCGAGCACCTCCTTTGCAATGGCATTATAAGACGAAATCTGAAACCTCCGCGACCTTTAGACTCTAGGTCAGACGGATATCGCTTTGTTAAATAGAGGCTGTAGTAGTCTTTCACTTATTGAGCTTACGACTGTGTGGTGATGTGTTTATATGAGATAGCAGAGGTAGAAGTTTAGAGATAAGTATTTGGCGAGTAGAAAGGTGGATGATTGCTAATGAGCGCGAACAGGAGTGCAACGGAGTGAAGTCGCTAACGCTGTCGCTTCATACCCGTGATGGCGGAGTTCACGCTCCTTCCAAATTTGTTAATGTATACGCGAACTGAAATGACTTTCTTCTAGTTGGCTTCTGCATGAGTACATGTTCATCGAGGCAAATAATTATTAGCCGAGGCAAATTACATTCTACGAATCTTTATGATACTCACGTGTGACATGTAGTATACAAATTCGTTTCTTTTTTACACATTTAACTTTCTAGAAAAAAAAAAGAAACCAGATAATTTATTTTAGATATGATGTTCTGAAAGCTTTTGTTTAGCAAAATTAAGGCGCGCGCTAAGATTCAATCTATCAATTTTTAAAAGGAAAGTACATAAATCACAAATGTTTTCTTATTGATTTTCACTTTCGTTTTGTCTTTGGGAAAAGCCTACTGTGCCTCTCGTCGCAAGCTCGCAAATATGCGGTCGCGAGAATAACCGCCAAACGAAAGGGCTTTGAGATTTCTTTTTTTTTTATGGGGTGGGGGGTGGGAGGGTATTATACTCCTGAAGGTCATGTACTGTAGCTAGACGGCAACAGATTGCATTCCGATTTACAGTTATAGGGGCGCCCTAACCCTATTCATAAAGCAAATTTACCGTTTTCTCAACACGTCTAAATTGTTTATTGTCATGCGCAAGCCTACGCATTATAACTGCCTTTTACCATGTAAATTCTTTCAATAGAAATGAGCGAGGAAAGGTATAATATGACAAGCCGTATACCTCGCCCGACTATGGCTAATGTTGCATCATAAAGAGTGATTCAAAAAGAATGGGCTGGCATTTGCATTTACACAGGTCAGTGCTTCCAACCGGTACTTTGGAGAGATCAATTATTCACTTTAATTTTGATCACTGGAATCATAAGCATTATTCTAAAGCACAAATGTTCAGCGAAGAGACGTAAGAATTGTGACACATATTTGCGGAAAATTTTTTTTTTTTCAGACCACATAGAGTAATGTATTTCGAGTATATATTCGATATTTTGAAAGGATAACCAATTTTGCTTTCTCACTACTGCAGCATCCTAGACGTCGCAAAGGTAATGGTTGCTTCTTTGGATCTTATTGTTGGCTGCTTATTAAGGAGTGCTAATCATTGGTAATATAGATATCAAAAATTACGTCCATATATTCTCAAAAGTGCCAAAAAGTCAACTCTGACAACGCTGTGAACACTAAGGAATTCCATTTGTCGGGGGACGCGAATTTTCTCCCTACACATATGTCGTGAATATGTTGCTGTGTACGTTTAACTTTACTTCTGACGTTATGTAAAGGTGTTTTCTTCCGGAGCGGTTTAGAACGAAGAGTATACAATATTCACTTTGAAATGGCGCATTTGATTCATACATGGCACTTAGTTCTAATGTGTGTCTTCTGGAAAAACGAAATGTAATAAATAGACTTCGCACTCTTTGTGACTACACACGCCGTCGACACATTACCAGTTCTCCGCCTTTATAACAGACTTGCTTGAGCTTTCGCCCTGGAGCCTGAACGGAGTACTTCCTGTTGACAAAGTAATATGAGCTTTCGTGCCCTACTGAGCTATTCATATTCGATCGCACGAAACGAAAATGGTTCAACACACAAGGAACGAGATTCCACGAAAACAACATGCTTGGCGCCGCAATAGCGGCACATTGCGCAGTTACTTTTTGTTACACAATAACGCTTGAGGCAAAAACCTTCTCCTTTCAAGAACGTATTTTTGTGTTCTAAAGGTACTCGCACAATATGCAGCATCTACAGGTACTCGCACAATATGCAGCATTTATGAGGCCAAAGAAATCAGAAAATTCTGCTCTGATGATCTCTTCATAGGTAAAATTCAGCAGTGAAGGTTTGGGTGACACAGTGCCCATTTATTTCCAAATTTTCCCTCTCTCATACGTCCGGCGGCGTTTATTTTTGTTTCCCCTGGATTTTAAAGGTGATTTGATAAACCAGTTTTTGTTTTTTGGAGCTCTTACCGGACTAAGTCTTCTGGTATAGAATGCCCGAGCACTTTCCTTTCCCTTTTTGCCAAGTTTGTTGATCGTGGAATTTGTTCATTGACTTGGTACGTTTGCCGTTTTCAGTTCGTTTGCCCTAGGTACGCATTCGACCCTAATCCCTGCTATTCGCTTTTAGAGAGAGAAGGAAACAAAACGGAAAGGAAAGAAATTGTTCTTGTTTCGACGTTCTGAAAAGAGTAAGCCTCGGGTAGATATGTATGTACATATAGCAGGATCAGGAAACTGGGACCGGTTTTCCAGCTGGTTGTTGTAACGCCATCGATATTTGCTTTTTTATTGCTTCTTCGTCTTTTTTGAGAAGCGATTAATCTTAGTTCACATTAAGCCAACTTTTATTCCACACAATATCTCCAATAGATGCAGGCTAAAATTGCTGCTGCAAACGTATTCTTTCCTCGGAATTTCGGGATTATCAAGTCCTGTGACTTCGAGAAAAAAATATCGCTGTTCCGCTGCATCCTATAGAAATAACTTCGAGAAGTCTCTCTTGCAGCTTCAAACTTCAACTTGTTCGTTTCCCTAAAAACTCTCTCAGTGCCTTTTTTTCCGGGGCAAACGTTCACCAATCTTGTCCATTGGGTGTTATTCCCCAAGAAGAGCAGTGTTGCCGATTGAATGGACGTACTGGCTTGCTTTTGACATTCGAAAGAACGGGCTCATTGATACCATTAAAACTGATAGTTCGTAAAAAATAAAATTTGGTTTAATAATAATAATATAGCCAGTAAACTAAGTATAAAATATGAGCAAGAAGTCTGGAGCTGTTTTTATGTGTTTCTAATAAAGCGAGGATTTCAGGAACGTAATGCCTGCTTATTTCAGTTCATAAACAATGTGTCCTAAAACACTTCATTGTTAAACGTTTTGATGTCAAATTATAACGCAAGTTCATACGGCATTATCTCGTGCAAGCATTTCGTCTAAAATCTGGCTGAAAAAGGAACAATTGCCTATGCATTTTTTTAATTTTTAATGACTTTTAGCTTCAGCGACATGTATGGTTAAAAAGCTTCTCACTTCTCTGCAATTGAGTGCTCATTATCTTAACATTTTCGTGCTTCTAGCGTGATCCATTGCATAAGAACCAAAACAGGTCTATTTGCGAGTGCTCATTAGGAGTTCACCATGCGTCAGCTTTTCTTCCGCAGTCCTCTCCGGAAAGGATGTGGTATATTCCTCCTCCGAAATATGATATTGAAATAACGATGCCGGTAGTATTTTATTTTAGCGTTGTATACAGAGACGTTACTTTCTTTGGATAAGTAAACAAATTTGGACGAACTCTTGTAAAGAACGTTTGAACGCAATACTTACCTTACTGCGTAATTCCACTATAACTATTAAATATATATTCATATTTCCCCCTCGCAGGCTTCCAGGTTTGGACTGTCTATATTAAAAACAAACGCAGCCCATTGTTGTTTTTTCGTATCTATATCAAATACTGGTTGTGAGCCCCTGATAAACTTTAGAAAAAAACGTTCGCGCCGAAGCAATCGACCATTGCGATCAAAACACTCATAAAGGTATCAAAAAACGTTTCGCGTGCACTGACCTCACAGATACTTTGAAAAGAGCAACCGATTAGCTTTCCATGGCAGTTTTAACTACCTGTTAAATTGCAGGGAAAACATTTAGAGCACATTTTAGGTACGAATCTAAATCTTAGACCATTCTCATGGAGTGGTAGTCGGCCCTTTTTTATTTGTCTCTTCTGTTCCGTCCTTGAAGTGCTGTTGAGTGACATTAATACTTATCAACTCATCAAAATTATATCTTTCACTCGTGATAAGGGGGCTATCGCACAGCTGAGGCCTTCATGGTTGGATCAGATTCAATGGTGTATTTACTTTGTTGGCTCAATTTGCGCGGCCGCCACTACGCTTGAGAGCGGCAGTCACGATCAGGTTTTTTTTTTTTTTTTTTCGCTTTCTACAGGTGCTCTCTACAGTAGCAGATTGAACAGCCTTTGGCATAGCTCAGTCAGTAAAGCAGCATAGGATTTGTGCATAAGCCCTCCGTTTTGCTGCTTGTGGCGGTATGTTATTGGCCTGTTTTCCTGCTTCCTGATTTAGTTCTCTTCTTCTGAGGCATGAAAAAGAAGAATATTGCGCTAATTGTCTACTGGCCGACACCACGGAAAGAAGAAGAGTACACTACAGACAGTTTCACTGAGTGTTGGCTGGCTTCAAACGCACAGGGGCTGTCGAAATAAGTGAGCGAAAATATAATGACAGAAGTGAGTTCTTCCTCTTCATTTTATGCCTCTTTGAATAGATATATAAACATATTATCATTTTGAAAATAACACGTTGAACCAGAAATTTCTATCGTCATTCCTTGGATTCAGGGAGGTCAGTTTATCGATATAGCCACGTTTGACAGTATTTCTGAATTTTAGCTACATGGAGCGAACCATTTGCAGCCAAAGTTTGCTGAAAAATGAAAATATGCCACAAAACTTGCTGAAAGCTGCACTACTGTTTCGTCCTAAATTTGCACTGTTGAAATGTCACCTTTTATGTAGCTGGAGTATACCAGATGTGTTTTGTATACTAGCTGTGACCAAGATTTATCAAAATTTCAGCGTTCATCCATCATTCTTCCCAGAAATTTTAAAGTCTACACGAAAAGAGAAAGCTTGCACGAGCAGCACCGAAATTTTTGAAGCCTTATTTAAATAAAACGAGAGTCGCATTATAATAACGCGCAAAAATGACAACCGCGGCACTTTTTGTCTGCGTATATTGTTTTCTACTGCGCGAAGGGCACTCCTGCTCTTAAAGTGGCGCGTGTTTGTCGGGCGTATTTGAACTTCGAGTTATGCAGAGTGCGCGCGCTGATTTCTATGCTATTTTGATTATGAAAACAACATGTTCGCATTATTCCAGCTTGTGCTCAACTGTGGAGTCGGCGATCAAAAGCAGCGGGTGTGAACGACAAGCAGGGCTCGCATTTCAGTGCGATGCGCCGAAGCGTGTGATTAAATCCGCTAGTATTTCTTTTTGAACGCACTTGAACTGGGGAGCTCCGCAACGATATACTGCGATGAAAATGTGGGCGAAAACAAGAAAACACGTCGTCACTCAAACTTTGCCGCTCTCTCCACAGCAAAAAAAAAAAAAAAAAAAAAGAAAGAGACATAAGAGAGGGTGGCCTGGAATCTCGTTTTCCACTTGTTGAACGTCGCGCTTCAAAAAGGGCTGTCGAAACGGGCAAACGAAGTGGATAGCCCAAAAAAGGAGAGAAAATAACAGAGGCAATGGTTCAGAAAGATTCTGCTGCCTCCACGCAATACCAGAATAACGGAACTGCTTAGGAGTTGAAAAATGAAGGCGTATGGGCCACGATAGCGGAGAAGGCGACAGGAGCAGCGTTAAGCATCGGCGTGGGGGCGCTGGTTGACAGGCGACGGTGAAATAAGGGGGTTGGACACGTGGGGTCGTGTGAATAACGATAATTATACGAGTGTGCTTCTAGCAAGAACTGTAAACTGAGAAATTGAGCGAGTTTGGATAACGCGTGGGAGGAGGTTCGCTTACGAACCTTCTCCCCGTCTTCTATATAGACGGCGCGTGCTCACAGCGCCCCCGATGCTAATGGGATTTGATGGATGGCATGTCTTACACCAGCACTGGTGGTAAAGCCCTTCGAGGAGGCCTTCCATCACGCGTCCGAGCAGCCAGGACTGCCGTCGTCGCCTTGAGAGCACGAGCGGTTGCTTCGATCTGCAGCAGAGTCGCGTCGTGAGCGCGCAGCGTGCATTTTATCTCTTGATAAATGAATAAGTCCAATAATGCGCGGTAAGGTTGGCTTTTGCGTATTTAATCCAAGACTTTGCGCGTGTGAACCATGGGCGCTACACGCTCGTTGCTTTGTTTCATGAGCAGGAGGCGCTTTGACGGCTGGACTAATATGTCGTCCATGCTCAAAAGCGGCAAATCGGTAGGTGGAGAACAGTAGGGGATTTTAAACTACTCAGTTCCTTTCACTCTCATTTCTGAAAAGCAATCCGAATGCCTTGTGGTTAGCTGCCCATCAATGCTTGGGAAGTGTTCACAAAAGGGCTGAAGCACCAAGACGTGGGTCTAAGGGACAATAAAGTTTAAAGCCAGTGAATTCCCTTCGCAGGCAAATGAAATGAAAAGCATGTTTAAAAGCAGATTATGGAAGCGCGAGCCGCAATGAGTCTCTAAGGGTATAATGACAACAAGCATTTAGGTTAGTATTTAGTCTTATTCAAATGAAGAGTGTTAAAAGTTCTCTAGTGCAGGCTCTGCCGAGCTCTGAAAATTTTTAAGCCCAATTTTCTCGAAGAGATAACCTTTCAAGAAAGACCGCAATGTCTACTTCTACTGAAAACAGCAACGGAAAGGAATTCATCTCAGTGTCCACTAAATCGCAAATTCTTGTTTTGTAACTAGAAATTAGCGGCTCATTATCAATACCAAGTATCTTAACAGTAAACGGCACTGTAATATACCAGGCCCATGAGTGGTCACGGTAAGTTTTGGAGCGTGTTTTGCACTGCGGATCATTTCCACGCCTCTCCAGAGGTCAAACTGCCCTTGCACGCAGAAAAATAATAGTTTCAGAACTCAAGACCGTATGTATTTCTGCAGCGTACAGGATTACAGCAAGATGTGAGCACAAGGTTCTTAGAACAAGTGGGTTGCACTCGGTTGCTCTTTCACGTACTCTCTGCGTATCAGACAACGCATAATGTTTGCTTAGAGCTAATATCTACCTCAGTCTATTGGCATCATCCTTCAGGAGTACAGTGAAAAAAAAAATGGTTATGCCATCTCTTTCACCCTACCACATAAAATATTTACCCACGTTTGGTTTGCAGACTCCGTAGGCGACATCCGTGAAGACGACTTTTTGAGGCTCGTACTGTTTTCTACTTACAACGCTTGCAATGATTTGTTAATAAGCTCGTTTGGCTTCTCTAGTGAGGCTTTCGCAAGCCCTTATTATTTTCGT
This sequence comes from Amblyomma maculatum, assembly GCF_055883805.1. Taxonomy (NCBI): domain Eukaryota; kingdom Metazoa; phylum Arthropoda; class Arachnida; order Ixodida; family Ixodidae; genus Amblyomma; species Amblyomma maculatum. Next base: position 78,659,303 of record NC_139345.1, read on the forward strand.
TTTTATAACCTAAACCATTATACAGATCCCGCCTTGAGCCTTCGCGTAGATGAGGTCCGTCCAAGGTCCTCAGCTAGAGAACCCAGGAGAAAAAGACGACATAACTGAGAGATGGGTGGTGATTTAGAATAAAAATGAAGAAATCCAAGGAGGAAATGATGTCAATTTGTTGTGTCCAGGAAAAAGGTAGCACAGCACTGTATTTTCTCGCGAAAAATCAAGCTTTACTTGTACGCGAGAGGAGGAAGATGGGAGATAAAAGACATAGGAGGCGCAAGGAATTCTCTCAAGAAGGCCCCATTTAAATGGGAAGGAGAAGGAAGACAAGACGAGCAATGTAATGATGAGGTGCTATTGCAGCGAAAGAAAAAGGAAGGAGATCAGAATCTCGTGCTGCTGGACTAGTTGTGAAATCTCTGCGTCCACAGTGATCGCGAATAACGCGCGGCTGTCACCCGCCTTTTGCGAAAAAGGTAAGACTGCGAAGGACACCAGCCTACATGAGCTGATAAAATGTGATCTGTGTTTTTTTCACCCAAATCTGATATAACTATATGCGAAAGTACATCTTGCCCGGAGCTCAGTCAAGATTCTCACTGCGATCGATTGACCGGCGTAACATATTAGCGAACCGAAACTGAGAGCGCCCTACGCAGAAAATGCAGAGCCGCTGTGACCGTTGCGCTCAAGAGGTTCTCTGCACGCGTCGAAAAAACGCTGTTGCGCTCGCCGCTGAGCAAGGAGCGGATCGGCGGCTAACAAGACGAATGGGGGGTTGTGAAGGCCTTACAGCAGCAATAGCGGCGCCGTGTACTTACGCTATTGGTAGAGTAATTCGGACAAGGCTCACGCTAGATGACTGCAGTCGAGCCAGAGCGTAGGACACGTCAGCGGAAAACTATTCTATTGTCGTGTTTGTCAATTTTATGTTTTGAGATTAGATTGTCTAAAGACAGTTGATGATTATATCTTAAAAAGTTGTCTGAGCGGATCTGAAGGCCGCATAAAGGACACTGTAAAAACTTCGAACGTTTCTCCTTTTTTTTTGGCCCATATAAGTCATAAAACAGAATATAACGCTTTTCAGCGCGCAAAAGTGGTAGCTGAATAATTTTCAGAACTGGACGATCTCCGGCATGTTCTCAGACGTTACATAAAAATGGATAGAAAAAGAATTAAATGCGTCTGCCCATGCTGACCTGAATTTATGTTTAGATATGCAGGACAAAGAATGAATTATAACCAAGCTTACAAACAGTGGAAGTGTTTGTAAGCATTCACTATACATAAAAGTGTTTCTCCCGAGGTATATCCTTAGGAAACACGTTTCGTTTTATTGAGATTTCCAGCTGTGTCATAGGAGAGAAGAAACTGTTGAAAAAGCTCCATCACTGTGCCTCAAAGAGCTGTAGTTTGTAGAGATTATTTTTGTCTGAGACATTTGTTGCCATTAAACCGCCGAACTTGTTGCGCGAGATTGCGAGCGGAAGAGAAGGGGGCGGAGGTATAACTATAATTTTGATTTCGTTTAATTTTAACTGTGGCCAGACAAAATGTTGGGGACTATTTCAATCCTATTGATATGTATTTCGACATTAAAGATACTATGGGCATCTCTATGATTTTATAGTGGAGTACAAACTTACAAAAATTCCTAGAGAAAGATTTATGGTACAAGTTTGCAGGAGAGGGAGCAAGGAATATGTGCCTCCAAGGTTCGGACGTCAGATGTGGATGTGACATCTCTCTCATAAGCATAACATTTTCTGCAAGCTTCAGCCGGCAGCTTACACTAGAACGCCACTTCTTGCAGCAAAATATTTACATCGCTTAAAATTAAAAGAAAACAACAAAAACATTTTGTTCGTGGATCGTTCGCTATCTTTAAAAGCCAGCACATCCAGTTGTTCTTTCACTGGCGTGACGTCAACGGCAGGATAAGTCATAATGTCGGCTTGTAATACTGAAGAGCGTTTCGTACCGATATAAGGGACTTGAGTATGCTGATGCATATGTGCAGCTTTTAGGTAGTACACAATAAAGAAATATATATATATATATATATATATATATATATATATATATATATATATATATATATATATATATATATATATATATATATATATATATATATATATATATATATATATATATATAGCCAAACCTTAAAATATAAGGTTCGCCGTGCAATCTTCATTTTCAGCCATTTCTCTATCAAAGGCTTCGGCATAGCAATAAATGGACGAGTTTACTTTGACACAGCCCAAATACTTGCATTGCTTGAATACTGCTTAAGTCGTTCTATGACACCTTCGTACTTGGTAAAGCCAACTCCCTCATATACCGTTTTTCAAGGCGCTGCTGCAAAACTTTATTTCTGTGCCATGACGAGTTTTCATACTTTTCTGTGAACGATAAAAACACTGAGAGGGACAGAGTGAAGCACGTGTGGGGAAGGAAAAAAGAAAACGAAGCGCTGAAGGATAGTTTTTTTGCAACATGGCATTCTCGGTATAGGCTGAAACTACCACTTCCAGTCGCCCAACCTTTAAGCCCGCATTGTATGAACGATGAAAGCGTGGCAACGCCGTGGGAAAGTACGCGGTACACTGGATTCCTTTCGCAAGAGCAGTGGCGGCGACTGAATGCCGGTTTCACTCGCTTTGGTAAAGCTTTCGAGTTTGCGATAAGGTACCGCTAGAGCTCGTAATTCATGAGCGCTGGTCTGGAACCAGCGAAGTTCTATAACACTCGCCTAAAAAGAGTGGTTCTTTCGCAGAGAGCGCTGTTTTCAGAGTTGGTTACAAAGGGCGCGTTCACTTGAACCCGCAATAGAAGGCTTGCCCAACTTTCTTGGCCTCATTAACTACAACGGTGAAAGGAGCTTTTGTTTAATACTTAGGGTCACCATCCTTTGAAGAGGTGCTACATACACAGATAACTAAGCAGGCTCTGTTTCAACGTTCTGAAACAAGAAACTGCATGCTACATAGATTTAGCGGTCTTGAGTTTTGGACCCTAGCTTACCCTCTTGAATATACACCATGCTAGAGAAGTGCGTTAAACCTCATCTGCCGGAGTTCGAGAGGACCGAACCACGGCGTTGTATTGACGCCGTTTCCGCTACCATCTCTGCTTCGAGTGCCTATTCCAGAGTACATTGGGTCGTTCTTATATTATGTTTCATGGATGCCCTTTTGCTTCCATTAAGTTCTCAGACTGGATGATAACGGCACATACTTAGCGCCATCTGTCGAAGCTTTACCCAAGCTTATTACGCATTAATTTCGAGAGCATTTTGCAAATACTTAATAAACAAATGAGCCAAGTGCGAGGCAGTCTCGGCTACCTCAAATATGAGGACCCTTCATGGCCTCCAAAATGAGATAATTGAGAGGTTTTGAATGCTTATCTAAGTGTAAAGATGGCCGCCGCTATCTGGTGCAGAACCTGCAAATGCGGTTCAAAATAAAACAATTCACGTAGAAGAATTCCGGCTTCTTGACACCATTAAAATCTCCCGGCGGGCAACCGAAACTTAGACTGCTGGCAGCTAGGAACATCCCATTCGATCGAAATGTTCTCATCTTTTGTACCTGTGTTTTGCTGGTGAGCAACTCGGAATCTTCTTAACGAAATACAACTAAAGAGCGTATTTTAAGCAAAACACATTTCAAAACCCAGACTAATATATTACACAAAAGTATGTCTACATTGAAAATAATTGTTCGAGGTCAACCTATCAAAAAATTAGCCGGGGTTTAAAACCACTTGAAGCGATGAAGAGTAAACGCACTGTTTGGCATGGCTTTGATGGGCAATTTAGTATCAAATTCAGAAAATGGGACAAGGCTTGGCACAGTGTCAGAGGTATTTAGTTAGTTTGGTTTTTGGGCAAATGAAAGGCGCTACATCTGTATCATGTCTTCTTATACACATTCACTCAGAAAGTTATGTCTTACAAATGGAGGAGCTCTTTTTATCATACACTCGTCTCCAACACCACACTACGCGGTTTGCAAGAAACGATTGCATCGCAATCGTGATAAAATATCACGCGATTTTTTTTTTTTTTTGACTTACAAGCGTTGGACAATTTACCTAGGTTCTGAAACTCAGGGTTAATGCTTTCTCACTAAAACAGCTTACTTTAAGAAGGTAATTTTACTACAGCCCCTAATTACTGTAAGTGCTGGTTTTATCCTCAATCTTGTGCGCAAAACCCACAAATCGCGGAATCAAACCAAACTTGAAATGAAATATTCAAACATGACTTCAGAGATCGTCTTTCCCACAACATGCTTCACCAACTAGCCTGTCGAGACATTTGATTCAGAAAGCGCGTTAGTTTTCCCAGTGACAACCAGTGACCCCATAAGCCTAACAACCGAATAGGAGCCGCGTACGTTGTTGTTCTTCTCCCAGACACGCTGCGCATTGGGTGGAGGATAGCTCCATGAATGAAATAAAACAAAAAAGCGATTACAGCTCTGACAAATGCATATTGTCGCATATTGTACCGCCGGCCCGCATGTGTGATAACGTTCATTATTTGTGAAGTATACAGTGGGTGATTGACACCGTGAGAAAGATGCTTGTGTACGTGCTTTTGATAGAATAGTGTGTGCAGGGTGGGCATGCGGTCCGCGTCATCTGCGTCTTGAGAGTCTTTGCGCTCTTGTAGACAAACGACTTTTCTAATAGCAGTGTCGGAGGTGGGAATGCCGCATTACGGCCCTACGGCAGCAAACCATTCAGTAAGGCCATTTCAATTTCTAGACTGCGCAGTAATTCCTACACTTCTGCTACGCTGAGCAGTGCGGCGAGCTTGCTTAACCCTTTCAGAGGCCATATATCCTTACAACTGAAAGCAGGCATTTTTTTGTGGCCTGAATGCATGCCCAGGACTCGGATAAACCAATTCGCTCCAGAGAAAGACAACAAAGAGAAATGTTTCTCAAGCCCATACAGAATTTATTATAAACGTTCCAACCACTCATAAAGTGGTAAAGTAAAATATCTGGAATATAAATAAACACGATATAGACTATGCAACTCATAGAGGAAATGCTGCAAAAATAAGTCATTGAAACAGATAAAAAATTAATCATCCAGCAACAAAATGGCAGAAGGTTTGCTGCTTGGTTCGCTATTTCGCGAAATATATTTTGCTGCTCGCTAGCAGGCTTAGATATGCGCGAATTACAAGACTAAGAATGCCATGTTTGGCTTAAAAGAAGAAAGTGCGGCTAACTAGGAAGCAATCGTAAGAGAACCACAGAGCTCATAATGTAAAAAATTGTGGACAGAGAGCCCTAAAGGGCAACTTAGGGATTTTTTTACTATCTTGCGGTGAAAAAAAACTCACATGCCTCGGAGTCTTCTGTATACGTAAGAAAAACTCGTTTTTAAAATTTCAAGTGTGGTCGTGAACGGTTAGAGAGAGGGACAGGAAAGCCTTCAGATGGCTTTTCCATCCTGAAAAAATCAGGCGGTGCTAGTTCGACCCGCCGCACGACTGGGCCTCGGCCTGCGCCATGTCGCCGATGAAGGCTTTGGCCTATCAGCTACGGCCACTGCGGTAGAGGACAACAGTATGTCCAGCCACGCAGTCATATCCTGATGTCGTTTTTGAGCGATAATTAAGAAGTGTGACGCCATCTAGTAGCGACCGCACGCCGCGTCTAATATCGACAAAGTTAGCGCGAAAAACCTCTTATGGGAACAGTGTGGTCACGTGATCCCGGGAACTTTAAGTCCACGAGGCTACCACTACACCCGGTAAGCCGAGATGTGCCTCCCCTATTCGCACTGTGAAATATCAGACCTGTCGTAGGTATATCTGAGCTGCAGAGAGCGCAGCGGAAGTCCAGTGTTTTCGTAAAGTGAAACTAGGGCTGTTAGGGCTAGGGTATTTACGACAATGGGGCCAGTCATGCACTTTCTGAAAGGGGAGCGAACGCGCAGATCCGGCGCCTCGTAGATGAAGTTCTTCAACGTTCCATGTTGAGCACCGAGCACCTGCTTGTAGCAACTTTTGTTCACTTTATGACGTATCGGTGTTCACGAAAACAGTTTCTGCAAGTCCCTCGACTGTTAATGAGGAGATAGCTTCGATCACACTGTTTCCTTTATCATCAGGGTGATCATTTGCGCTCAACGCTCACGTCTAGTTAAAGCTCTAAATTGTACCGTCGGCTTGAAGTACGGTGATTAGAATTTAGGGAACGCGTGTGAGATGAGAAAGCTTCACAGGTATACGCTTCGTTTCCTTCAATGAAGGTCTTTCTTATATTACATTTTCTTCTATGTGGCTTCTAAGATATATATGTGCAGGCATGAACAAAGCATTTATTCAGTGGCACGTGCTGCGTGCACTACTCATGAGCTGAGGTGCTGGAGAGCCTATTTTGTATTAACATGGCAGCGTTAAAGGACCCGTTCTTCTAGATATCAAGCATCAGCGTCGGCAGTGGCTTAAAGTTGGGACTGTCAAACGATGGGCATGGCTTCTACAGCTGGTATAGGTGGTAATCTACACTGCCGTGCGTCATTTGGTCGCTGAGTTGCGCGTGTCACAAGACCAGGTGGCATGGCGGAGCTGGCAGGAGCCGCAGACTGAGGTAGCTCTTTTGAGATGGGAGGGTGAATTCGGAATCGAACCTGTTGGGATCCATCAATATTGTGTAAAACATGTTACTCTCAGGCCACGAAGGGGCGATCGTACGTCTTGGTTAAAGTGTGGCGTTAAATTATTTATGAAAAGGCGCTTCACATATAAAACAGGCTACGGCTGCATGCTAAGGAGTGTGTGACGTAGCAGAGCCAAAAGGTAATAAGTACGCAAACAAGTATCAGCTGCGTGAGTGACAGACCGGAACCATTTTAGCTGTTGCGTCATAACCGTCAAAGCGCAGCACAGGTGTCCCCTAAATCTGTAATAAAAAGGAAACCAAATTGGGCTTAAATTGATCTGAAGAAGGAATGCAAAAAAGTGCACTAAGGGTAGCTGAGAAGACAGATAAGGCGTTCACCAGATGTTTAAAAGAACTTACATCTTGTAAACTTCTTATTTGTCTTCTCTTCTGTCCCTCGTCTGTTTTTGCGCTGACTTCTTCACATCGTGCGACACTAATTACCCAGCAGTACGGTCTTCTGAACTGCTTGATTTAAAGACTAAGGGCTACAGACGTACGGATTTTAAACATAATGATTATCTGTTTTCGCACGAGAATTCATACGCTCCATTTAACTCTGGCGTTTACGTATTGACGCACTCCTTTGTAGTGGCTGATAGACAAAACAATAATGGTTGCTAGAATGAAACAAAAACAACAGAAAAACCGAAGTGGCTCAGGGCGCTGAATTGTTGACTAACGGCTAACATATAATTCTTTCAGTGGGATCACCACATAAAGACGTGTGAGAATTGTGCACCTTCTTGTTCATTTCCAGCATTAGCACCCTGGGACACTGCATGTTACATTGCCCCACATCCGAATTAAAGCTTAGTAGATTGTGTTTAACAAATTCATATAGCTACATGACCGACCATCATGTCTTAAAGGTAGGAAGCTTCGCAGCGTTTATAGCGGGACGTCATCCGGTATTCAAAACGTACGTGCGCTAACAGCGTCTTATATTTGTTTCTGGAAGCGCTCACTTATGAGACAGGCTAGGAGAACTAAACTACACATGTGAGTAAAAATACAAAAACAATATGCTTCCCCATCTGCAAATCTTCAATCTTCTTCGTTCTTTTGAGTCCTCCCATATCTCGGGCGCTGTTCTCCGAGAGTCGCAGGGCTGCTGTTGACGACCTGTTCTCCTTATTTGCAATGCGCATACAGAACCAGTTCTTGACGTCACCTACCCCGCCTTATGCCTCCTTCCGGACGTCCATTCTTTTTTTTTTCTTTTGCTCTTCTTGCTCTCTTTTGCTCAGGTGAGAAGTTTGCCAAAACAAGGCAAGAGTACAAAGTCTAAACACGCTTGAGCCGCACGTTGGACGGCGCGTTCCGGAAACATTTTCCTCGCGGCGTGCCGCCGAGCGCAATGTTTGTGTGAAATAAACCCGCGCTATTTCCAGCATCCTATTTCGCGCGATTCGTTGGGATTTCCTTGGCTCTAGTGCCCACATTCTGTTTCCAAAGTGCATTCTACTTCGGGTATATAGTGTCAGTCGCATACGGGGCAAGTTGCAAGGCTTTCGTGAATCAGCAAATTTCGCGCCTAAGGCCGCAATTGCATCATTGTACTAAATACATTGGAATTTCTTGTCACTCACTGCTGTATACATCAAAGTTGTGAATATAGGAGTTTCGTGGCGCCCAGATTAGATGTCAAATAAAGGAGGTCGACAAACAAAATCGATGGTGTCATCCGCGTACGTTGAGACATGATTAATTACTCACGAGAGCCGGTCGTTTCAGAGCATACAAAGCCTGGGTTTGGATTTTACGAACTTTCAATCAGTACAGGAAGCACATTTATTGTACAATTAGGTCTACTAAAGAAATTATTTATTTCTGCTGCGCTTCTGCTATATCTGATTCTCTCCGGCATGGAAGCGTGAGTACTTAGCAGCAATCGTTTAGTCCGGAAACTAGATGGTAACTGTTTGCGGATTGGGATAAAGAAAGGTTTATACGTATGTCGGGGTGCAAGTGAACCTCGCACAGAACTCATAATGAGAGAATAACGCTTCGTAGTCACAGCTCTTAAAAATATGTATATGTGTTCTGTAAAATGCTCTTTCTTTTCTGGACGTTTTCTTTCTTTTTTTTTTTTTTTAAACAGAGCAGTTAACTACGCAGTGATGACACAGAGTGGACACGAAATAAGTTACTTTGTGACTAGAAGTTATGCAGGACGTTTCTTCCAGTCAGTTGCAGCCCGACACCTTTGGAAGAATGAGCACCGTGGACAAGCACAATATGCGAAATGAAACAAGGCGGAAATCCGAACGCAAGTAGCTTTCAGCTTCGCGATGTACGCCCTCCCTTATTCTTCAGCATATTATTCGGAGCGATTGGGAAAACAAAAAATATAAAGATAATAAAAGCTCAAGGCGGTTTACTTGACGAAGTAATAGATGTCCCGTTTTTACTTGGTATAATCTATCCTCACAGTGCTAACACCTCACGGGGGCTAGGGCCTTGTGCCTGTCTTCGCCTGATGCACGCCTTTTACGACAGTGCAGATGGCATTCAACACTGTGCCAGACATGGGCTTTGAGTGCTGCCTGGATCTGGTTAATATTATTGGGGCTGTGATCAAGCCGTCTTGCGTCGAGTGGGGAAGGGCAGCTACAATTTTACGAGTAACAGGCATCGCTACTGTTCTGCGAACTCCTGCCTTGCAATAGTGCCTATCATCATCAATCACGTTATACTAGATAAAGCGCAGTTAGCATGTAGCTGGTGACTATGTTCACAAGAACAACCTCCAAGCTATGTATTAAACCTGTTCACTCATAATATAGCAAGTTGTTTGCAGCCCACTGACACGAGGATGATCCAGTGACCTTATTACCGCGGGAGGCGACAGTAAGTAAACTACGAATAATAAAATAATAACAACACCAATGAAACCACTGGGCACTGGAGGAAAAGTGTTAACAGAACGTGAAGATGGTCGTATCGTCAAGATGGTACTGACGTGTGACTTATAGCTAAATTCTAAAATGTAGCATTCTGAAGAGGCAACATGACAGCATAATTTATAATTTTTTTTTTTTTTACGTGAGTAGCGGGCAGGTCTCGTTGTGCTGTAAAGGCGTCTACGTACCCTGAGTTGTGAGGGGGCATTCAACGAAGAGTCAAATTTATTCTGGCGCAAACATTTCTGTAACTCCGTCATGCGCTGCGGCCGCCACCTGACCTAAAGGCTGTGTGCCACACGGTAGACGGCGTCTCTGCTTTCTAGTGCTTCATCATCAAATTGCGCGCCAAGGTCGAGTTAAAGCACATGCCTTACAAATGTATCTTATACGTACTGTTGGCTGATTGTAAGCCCGTTATACTATGTGGCACGGGCAGAGGCTCTTTATTTTTCTTTCCTTTTCATGCCTCAACATAATATATGTTGGCTGATTGTGTTTGGGGTAGTCAGTGTAATTAGTTGACTGAGTTATTAGTGAGTTGTAACTGGTGATTTCTGAATGAAGCCAGCATGGTATAGCAAAACAATCTCGTTTGCGCGTCGCTGAATTCGAACACGTGCGATGACCTGTGGCTGGTACTATAGTGCGACAATGTTATTTGATTTATATCAACGGAGCAGCGCGCACAGATTACGGACGAGAAGCGAACTGACAGAGACAGACAACTGAAGTTCATTCTGAAACAACGTAAATTTTTATACCGTCGCTGTTCAGCAGGTCAAGCGCTTGTCACACAACATGTGGTCATCGCAAATCAATAAAAGTGACAACAAACGCTTTGTCATGCAAACATACAGTTCTGCTACTAAAGCTTGATTGTCAAGCTTTTCTTATCTGGTAGGTCGGCTAGCTCTCTAGTCAATTTATCTTGGTGCCTGAATAGCATCACCGTACAGTCAATAAAAGGTGTGCACCCTTCGCAAGAACTGCAGTGCTTCGCTGCTTTTGGAATTTAGCGAAACACTGCCGATCTTGTGAAGGGTGCGAGCCTTCTCTCGATAGGGTGTGTGGTGCTGTTCGGGCATGGATATTAATTAACTTGAGGGCGAGCGGTGGACTACATGATAAGAAAATAGAGATATAATCATGCTTTAGTAGCATTACTGTATATTTACATGAGAGCGAATTCGCATTTGTTGAAACTTTAATTGTTTAAAAAAGGCCACGTGTTCTGTGGCGAGCGCGTGATCACCGAACAGCGACAATATAAAAACAACATACGTTGTTTCTGAATAAATGTCAGTTGATAGTGAGCGCCTTGGTGTCTATCCTCTTCTCGTCTATAGTATATGCGCGCTGCTTTGTTATTATGAATCTTTACAAATTAGCCCAATTGGCCGTTAAAGAAACGTTGTCTGACGTTGCACCAGGTGCGTACAATAGTGGGGGACTTGATTTTGCGGATGTGTCGTGTCGGAATTGTGCTACTCGACGACCAGGGAGAAGTCGTAGGACGGTTAATGAGAAGGCGGAGAAGAAAGCTCGGGATAAGGTGGCTGGATCGTTTAGGCAAATGCATAATGCTGAAGTATGAACTTAAACAAAGCGCCATAAGTGTGCGGAGGGAGCCCAGTTGAGACGTGAGCAACTCTCGAAATTCGCAAACGGTCCTAAAAGCTAAAGATGCAGAGCTGTAACGTCAACGTCATTGAATAATAGGCGAGGAAATGGGTGTGGTTGGAACATCATCAGAGTAGGAAGCAATGGGGCTTACAGATAAATCAAAATTTTTTCCCCTTTTGCATCGTGCACGTTTGTACTAACACTCCAGAACAATCTGTCTCAGCGCAGACAGGTATGTACGTCAAATATTATAGGATACTAAATGTAACAGATTTTCACAAGCATGGCGGCTTGGGTATAAAGGAGAAATCTTTTATTGCACTTTGTTGGAATGCAAGCTTCCACAAAATATCCATGCTGAAGTCGTTTTCTGTAGTGTTTCTTCTGTTAACGCTGTAAGATGCAAGGAGCGTTGTTTTAAGCTTCGGTGACATAATACAAAGATAATTGAAAGCCTTTGTTAAGCACAGAAATGAATGGAAATGATGGACTCGTTATGGGGTGCGTAAGAAAGAAGCCGATAGCCACTGAGGTGATAAAAAATAAAAGAAGGTATTTTTGCTCGCTTTCTTCTTCGTTGTAGACTATCAAAAAAATTAATATTGAATTCGATTATATTTCACCCGTAAACGTGACCGCATTAATAATTTCACATTTATGGACGCAACAAAGAAAAACAGACAGGTGTTGTTTTGTGTTGGTTAAGCAGTTATATACACAATATGCACTCAGTGGACAGGCATCAGCTCGAAATGAAAACAAAAATTTCAAACTCCTTTTAACCAAGTAACGTATTCAGACATGAAAAAGGGACTAATATCAACATGCATAGGCACGTGTTAACTTTGTCACCCCAGCCCTCTCTAGGAACGCCCTTCCAGCGTAATCTTTAATGCATTAAAAGCGCATTGATTGCAAAGAAGTGGCTTCTAAGAATTGAGAGGTAAAAAAAAAAAACTGCGGAAAATAAAGACAGCGATGCGAATTTCTTGCTCGAGGGATGGCTTACTTAAACTTTAATCGCACCAGGCGCGGGGAGAAAACAGCTTCTCGTTATATGTACACGCCACCCTAATAATTAATCGGCCATGGAAAGCTTACTCAGAGCGAAAGCTAAACCGTGCATTAGCTGCGACTGCCCCTATCTCCCTCTATCCTCGCAGTTTTCTGCAGGCGGAGCCTTATGTTAATAATTAAGGACTAGTTTGGGGATATATTGCAGGCAACGCTAGACGACACTTTTTTCTATTTATTCTCTTGTTTTTCGCTCTTACTTTACCTTTCCACCGGTTAGTGATTCGCAAACGACTACGTCTAGCACGAACAACACCAATTATAAATCCGTTATAAAAAACATGTCTGTAAACTAGACGGGAAATATAGCTAGTATCAGAGAACGAGCAACGTCGCAGAGGCCTAATTCTAATTAGGGCATTGAGCAGGGAATCGAGATATAACATACGACGGAACGATTGAGGATACTAAGCGCTTCTGGTTGCTAACCGTGTCTTAGCGTGCGTTTCTGATTCGGAAACTATGGGCCAGTTTCCTTTTTTACCATGTTGTGGCAAAAGCGCAACAAGTTCTTAATGCGCTGTTACTACCAAAAAAAAAAAAAAAAGATTGCTCTGGGAGATTGTTTGTGATTTTAAAACACGATGAAGATGTCGATGCAGCCCTTTGCCGAAATGCTTGTCCTGCAAAAAAGCAGAATTATCTTAAGTTTCGATCTACCTCACATCTGGTTTTAAATCTCACCTATTTTTATGTTTTATTGAGACATCTAAGTTTGTGCGGATCTGTCTTGTGAGTGTTGAAATATGGTCAATTGAATCCGGTGCAGTTTACATTAAAATATAACGAAAATATCCCAAAGATGGCCACTACTTTTAAGAATACACCCCAAAAAGGTGCATGAACTAATGTTGTAAACACTGTTTAGGAGTGAAAGTGGCTCGAGTATTCGTTCCTTCTAACTTTAGGGACACTATAATCCGTTCGTTATATTCCTCGCTATGTCAGACAGCTGTAACTTCAGAGTTGCCAGCTCCGGACTGCAGTGATTTTCTGAGTGAACATCATATGTGACTGTAAACCTTTATGTCTTTGAGACACGCTGTTTAAAGGATTCTCGCTTCTGAAAGTTCAAGTTTTTCTTGGTGCTTGAGCCCCGAGTGCTACATAAGCAACACGGGTACACAGTTTTCTCAACTCCATGAAACACACTAACGGCTGTACAGAATTGCAAATAGATCGCCGGGCTGACTTTCTTATTGGTTACATCCCAGTGCAGTCCATGAAAGAGGTGGCCAATGCCGCTGCACCCTAGTTTCTACAGAATGCATGGTTTCTTGCGACTTCAGTTAAAATACATATACATATACATATACATATACATATACATATACATATACATATACATATACATATACATATACATATTCATATACATATACATATACATATACATATACATATACATATACATATACATATACATATACATACATTATTTTACGAAGTAGTTTCCGTTGGCTTCCGTAATTAAAAGTTGAAGGCAGCCGACATTTCTTAGAGACGATTTACTTGTTGTCGACGTTTCGGTCGGAGCCCGACCTTTATCTAGACTGTGTTAGATCGCTTGGGACTGCCTTTTTAAAGAGTCACAGCTTCGACTCTTTACACACACACACACACACACACACACACACACACACACACACACACACACACACACACACACACACACACACACACACACACACACACACACACACACACACACACACACACACACACACACACACACACACACACACACACACACACACACACACACACACACACACACACACACACATATATATATATATATATATACATATATATATATATATATATATATATACATATATATATATATATATATATATATATATATATATATATATATATATATATATATATATATATATATATATATATATATATATATATATATATTTATGTATCATCTCGATAAAGCTCGGACGCCAACTTAGAGACGCAGAGGTTGATTTTATTGCTCGCTACAGTTGGCTTGGAACGCGGCTTTTCTTATTGGTTTAAGTAGGATAAAGCTGAAGAGCGAATAACGTTTGGAACTAATTTCGTTGAAAAGTATGTTATTAGAGAGGCAGAAGTCCGTTTCAATTATGCTTGGCCCCTTTGCATTTAGGTAGCAATGATATTTATATATCGCATTTAAGCTACTTCATCTAACAATATCTGTCGGCTGCGTTACAGTATTTCTCCAGAATTGTTAATACACAGACAACTAGAGCCGTTATCTTGACACTGCACGTAGGGCACCATAGAACACATGAAGCACCGCTTTTTTTTTTCTCATATTGTTACCGCAGCCTCGTAGAATTTTCGCCGATTGAGTAGCTCAATATGTAGTGCGCTCGATTACCACGTACGATAAATGTTCTTGCTCCGGTATCTTACGTGCAGTTTTCCATTGCTTGTCCATTCCATTTTTATTTATACCGTGTAATATTCGAAGGATCCAGATGGAATAATTAAAATGCTCAAGTGGCACGAAAGCAAATGATAGAAGAATGAAATGAACATTAGAAGACCGTGAGAACAATACTTCATGTAATTGGAAGTGTAAAACGGAATCCTTAGAAATACTAAGAGTCAATCAAACGAAAGAAGTGTAATTAACCGTACCAAAATGAAATTGCACAAACAAACAAATATATGCAACAAAGTACATCAGCGTTTTAAACTGTCATAGGAAAGCTTTAACAGAGCGACATAGTGCTGTTTTGAGAGGTGAACGTTTCCTTTACCCGATTGAGTAAAAAAAAAATGTTAGCGCGTTTTGATTCTATAAATTCTTAACAGCCATGGGTTGCGCGCTATTTTATTAATTCTTGGGAAAGCTTAACTACGCCCTGGATATAATATTAGGCGGGAATATCAAAATGCCCCCTTCATAGCAGCTTAATTAACTTTATTTATAAATTTTTCTCGCCTTGGGAGACGTTGTGCCGTCTGGTAGAATTTCGTAAGTCAGTATCGCTGAACTAAGCGAAGAATGCGTTTAAGGCACGAACTGCAGTGCTAAACTCAAAACGCACTGTCGCTATCGTCACAGCTTTTTCTTTTATATTCCAGGAGAAATTAGCATTGACAACGACGGTCTAATTAGCGTTTTGAACGTGTATTACTCAATTTCAAGGTAAACGTTACGCAACCGTCATCAGCGAAAGCACAGCATTCTAGCTGTGTTGCGACAGATCTCTATCCTGTGAGTGTCTCAATTTTATCTTTAACTAGAACGCGCGGCTGCTTGACTCAATTATTTTGCGGCCGTCTGAGGCTTCGAAAAAGACTAAGCGATCTGTCTTTAATGAAATTGATCACGGCGTTTTTTTCAGATAAGTGTAACTAATTGCATTAGAAGCAACGATAAATACAGAAAAAGAAATTAACACGGCAAGATGGTATACAATACACGTCGTGCTTAACATTAAAACAAAAACGAGACATATTATGCAGATGAATACATAAATCATTTAATAGAGGAGTTGCCGGAGAATTACAAACTCTTGGTACAAATTTAAAGTTAAAAGGGAGCTAGCATTGACTCTTGAGGCACACCCCAAACATGGTCCCGAGCACCACCGTGGTCCCGAGGTTATCTGAAATGCATTCATCTTTGGAGGCGCACTGGTGTAATTTGTAAGTCTAGGGGGTCCAGCGAAATCACATCTACACAAAATCTAGTTACGAAGAATTAAGCTTCTAAACTGACATGAAGAAAGACTTTAAACGGGGGGTGAGTGAACGGTACATTTTGCAGACTAAATTGAATAACAATGAGAGAGTATCCGTACAGAAATGAACACTAATCGAATATTTTGACTAATGTTTGCCACTTCTGCAAATAACCGCACAGCGAAACAAAAGAGCAGTAGTGTGAAATATTGAAGCGCCAGCTATGGCGCTATGGTAGAGTTGGTATGGCGCTAAGGTATTGCGCTAAGTCGTGGAGTTGAAGACGTAACTGTCCAACGACGCCACACTAACCTCCACGAAGAGGCCCTGACAGGAATTCAGTATGTTGATTATATGTCAGCCAAGTTCTATGTGTGGAAAGTTAAGTTTTCTTATTGATGACTAGCGAGAAAAAACGAGTCCCACCTGAGGACATGACACGCCGATAGCGCGTATGAGCCATGGCTTCTGAAATCTGGCATCAAGGCTATATTGGTAAACTTGTCCAAGCCCTGCATAATGGGGGTTAGGGCCCACGTATGAACATTATGGACGTTGTCACAGGAATGGAAAGCAGAGCGCCACTGAGGACTTCATTACGTTGATGTATACTGATCACAGCGGAAAAGTAACAGACGTCAAGTGCGCAGTGTGTTCCTAGAAGCCGTCGAAAAAAAATATGCTATCGCAATCTTTATTCCAACCTTTTGCCAAATATTCTCAAACTTTTCGAAAAGTTCAATTGGGTTCGAACAACTAGAAAAACGCGACAGGAAATATAATGTTTGCTTTGTTTGAAGAATTTAATTAGCGGATATTTATTTCCTTACGTAAAAGCCAAATATTCAGCTCAACAGAAGCAAATCCAAGAAAGAGGACTCCATGGGCACTTCGAAATTTTCGATATTCGCTCACCCCTAGTGTTTACGCTCTAATGAAGCTGAAAAAATTGTTTCTATTGGCTTCTGATGTGCATGGTACATAAATCCCAAGTTTCGTCGACATGTCATGAAATTGTTGAAAATTTTTAATAAATTAATGTTGAGATTTTAAAAAAAGGTAGGCTTATACTTCCAAAGTGATTAAGGATGATAAAATTAGCTGTAGGATCTTACGACATTCAGTTGCTTTTGTAATAAACGCGTGAATATTTGATCAGGATAGGAGAATGTTTCGAAATATTGTATTTGTACATTATGGTCACCTCTGACCGTGCTTGTTTTCTTGAATGAATAAATTTTGCACACGTGTTTGGCAACTAAACACAATATCTTGTTGCAAGAAACTCTCCGATATGATATTAGAGCAAAGGGTTTTCAAATTAAGATTACTACAAACACTAGTAACCCTATCTTTTTAAAGAATAACGCTAACATTGGGCTGAACGATTTCATCCGAACGTGAGAAGCAAATACTTTGCAGTGCTTGCCAACACTGCAATGGCTCCAGCTGTCGGGTTACGCAAGATCAAAAAAGTTGCCGTTCTTAAGGAATGTAAGAAAAACAATAAAACGGAACTCGGGATAAAGGCCAGTTTATGTCTACTGAACGAAACCAGGTTTCAATGTGAATATTCCATTCTTTTAGGCCACTGGAGACTTCTTGAATTCTGTATACTTAGGCATGGCTCCACCTAATACATGTTCATATGTTATTTATTATTAGCCATATTTTTCGATTGGGCAGAGCAGATGAAGGAAAGACAAAAATGTGCGCATCGTAATGAAAGTCATAAAGAACAAAAAGAATTATTCTATTTATTACGTCGTAACTGACTAGCTAAACTAGCCGACAGGACCGGAGAGGCGGAAACAAACGAAAAGGAAAAAAACACGGGTGGGAGACAAGCAGTACCACGCGTTGATAGCTGAAGCTTGTTTTCATTGACGTATGTCATCCACAGGAACTATGCAAGTCGCGTGTGGCCCTGCACGTAGACAGCTCCAATTGACATGCCACTGAGAAAACGAGTTTTGCAAACGAAGTGCTGGCAGTCTGAAATACCATTTACGATGAACGAGCAGAGTACATTAGCAATGACTGGCGACAACATGCAGCGTCGACTGTCGGAGCGCTTTGAAGTTCTGCGCCCGCCGCTCTAGTGTCCCGGTTGAAGAGGCTTTCACCCTTGTGTTTCCCTTTCGTATATCACGGCAGTGTTACTATAGCCACGGCCGACCATACACACCAAGGAGAAACTGTAAATGGCTGTGCTGCTTATGACCATGACATCGCCCATGGTATAAGTTTAATCTAACCAGCCTTGTGCAAATATGCCTTACATTTGAAAGCTTTTTTTGGTTGAAAAGTACGAATTATGTTTTAGCAGAACTTCTACTTTCATCGCTATTCAGCAAGATGCTTCTGCAGAAGAGGGAATTTCGAACGATTTCAGCAAAGTACCTTTGTAACGCCACAATATGATACGTTGCAAACAACGTCTGCCTAATGTGCGCGTTATATTCTGAATTTATATGCCTACACTTCAAATGTCTCCGTTTTAGAGTGCGAGTCTAATAATTTGCTCCCAAGAGGCCTCTGATGCGGACGTGACTAATGCCTCCGACAGGAATGTAGCGTACAGAGGAAAAGGGCAATTATATTGAACTGTAAAGGACATCCGCTGTCCCTTATTCCTGCCCATTCGTGCGGAGAAGTGCAGCCGAAAGGACGTTTTGTTTTTGTAGAATTATTATTAGTTATTGAAAAAAATTAAAGGAAAAAAACCTGGAACGTTAACAGACAAGACGAATTCAGGTGACGCTGTACCGTTAAAAGGAGCTCCCGTGAAACAGATACACGTCACTTTAGTTCGCGATTAGCTTGGAGCCTTCACAGCAGAGCGTTAAAGAAATGAATGACTGATCAGAGAAAATTCTTACGTTTAAAAGTATAGTCGCGCAGCTAAGAAAGGAGTCGAGAATTTTAACAGCTCTTTTCAGATCTTGCTGTCGGAATTGAATGTTATATTCACGTCCTACGGCCGTAGCTAATAAAGTTACTATACTGATCATTTCTCGGGCCTTTACGAAAAGTTTGGCTTCGCGTTCGGTTTCAGTTGGATCACAGTAAAATAAATAGGAAAAAAATGTCCTATTTTTCAACGTCGCTACGATGTGAACATAGTAAACATAAAGTATAAAGTTTTAAAAGACATACCTTCTTCCCCTTTAAAAACCTTTGCGAGGACGAATTACTGCGGCAGACTGACTATTTGGAGTTTGTTTATCACTTGACTTGTATTTTGTCCCGAAATTAACAAAGATGAAATAACGGCAAGATAATTTGTTATTGTTGTGTCTTTTTTTTCTGTGCCTTTGTTACTCAGTAAATAAAGCCCGCTAGTTTTATTAGATCTACTGTTCTTGTTCCGGTACCTAAGTGTTACATTCACTAACGTTCATTTCCATTTCGCACGCACGTTTCCCGCATATCATGAATTTTGTACTTCGAGTCCCGAATAATCTTCACAAAAACTAATTAATTTCATAAGACTACTTAACAATGAGGTGATCTGTGGCTATTACGATATTTCAATATTTAGTTAAGAGCGTGATTCTGCGTAAAATAATGTCTCTGAAAGCCAATATTGCGCTGTAATGAAATAGTCAGTACTAATATTCTGAGTCAGAGTATAGAATGCGTTTTCAGTCAAGGTTGTACAGCATACACAGTCTATTTCGTTAGGTTTCAGTACTTCTCAGCTCCTTTCGGGACTTAGAGTAAAAACATGAGGACACTTAGGCTCCGCTTTTACGTGTGTGACGCGATCCTCTTTCGTGCTCATACATTTTCCTACTCACCTAATCGCTGATCTCTCAATGTTCTCTTCTATTATCTCACACATATTTATTCGCATAGATTCGTTAGGTACTCCTTTGCGTGAAGTACCCCTCGACGCAAGTGTAATGCCTCGCTTTAATTCAGCAGTACGGACTAAACACAGTGGGCCAGGAGCAGCGTGCCTGACTGAATCGCAGAATTCCTAGGCTTCGATTTCAATATTACCTCACGCTTCCATCTCTGAGGAAGCTGTCGAGTTGGCAGGCCCTGCTAACTTTTCACATGTTATCTATGGTCACAGGGATGTCACGCAATCCGCCGGGCACTAAGTGTCTGTCCACGTTTCCTTCAACTGCACTTTGCCATAAGCGCGCTCGTGACTTATCACTTACAGCGCCGATATCGAAAGCGTAGACACCGACGCTTACGCCGGGCTTCTTGAGAAGGCCGCCTTTACCGAATGACGTCGATATGGATGTCACGGTTCAATGGTTCCAGCGCAAGAACCACAAATGTTTGATATTAATGCGATATAACTAGAGTCGACATATTCAGATAAAGCCTGCCTTTGTCCCCAAATTTCTCGATTGCTCGAGAAAAATCACATGCGTTACTGGGATTATCACCCTTTCAGCCAATCAGAGCTCAGAAAAAATCCCGCCTTCACTTGACGTCACAGCTGTGGCCCCATTGGCCAGCTGGGCTTATGACGTGACGGCGCCCATGACGTTGTCAACCTGTTGACGAATTAGCGAATTTTACTGCCGTGTTCGTAGGTGCTTTGCCAAGTGACACGTCTCATATTCTAGCGGCAATATGTCAGCGTGCTGTGTAACGACACATAACCATTGACTTGAATATGTTGCTAGGACGTTTGAGAAGCTGCAGTTCACCCTTGATGTATCCGAGTGCTCATTGATGCCGAGGGGTGTGACGCCATAAGGACACGTTATTTACACAAGTTTGTAGGAGCCTAGTTTTGTGGCGGTAGATGAAATCTAAAATCTCCATAAGTGCTAAAAAAAAAAAACAGAACTGAGAAACGAGAGTGAGCATGGACATTCCAGCTCCGCTTTAAAAGTATGAGAGTGCAGCGTTGATAGATTCTGTCTGTGGCTTCCCTGGCGGATCCTCGTTCGCCGACACGTACTTTGCTACAAGTTTATCTACGATTCCTGTAATTTTTTTCTTAATCCTATTCCATCATGAATAAATAAAAAGGCCCGCTCTAACGAAGCTACATGAACATGCCCGAGTCGGCGAGGAGAAGTGCAGCTAACTGCATCCAAAGGTCGCTGAGGGTTCGATTGCCACTGGCAAGGAGCTAACCCAGTTAGAAGATTCTGTCAGCTCGGCTTCGACGTATCTTTTATGATTTGCTATCATGAGTGCTGGCCATGCCACTTGTCAGCTTCACGCTGCCGAAGGTAAACACATGATTTATTGCTTATATCTCTCAGAACGCCTATACGCCGGAGTTTCTCAAATATTTGCTTTTTAACGCTGTGTCTTCAATAAAAGAAACCTACACCAGCACCACATCTTCAAATGTCAATGCGGCAGAGTTCAAAGCCTGGTTTTAAGAGGTCACGGCGCCCGCATTGTGAGTGTAAAAGTCCAGGCAGGGCTCTGATTGACGCTGGTAGTTAGCCGGTTTCTAGCAGTAAATTGATAAGGAGTGGGATGGCCGGAAGTCATCTGATTATATGACATCGGCGAGATGGCAGGCGCTGTCAACTCAAATCTTGCCTTTAAATACAGCGAGATCAGAATGCAGATTTCCAGGGCCTCGGGATCCGGAGTTAGAGAGCCTCCTCGTAGAACACGCACGAACCCTCATACGGCTTAGGAGAACCGGTGTGATACATAACTATGCTAGGTGGTCTTTGAGATCAGGCGCCGTGTGTGGGAGATAACAGAATGTAAAATAAAAGATTAAGTTTAAGCGAATAGCAAATTCGATGGACGCAAATGAGGATCCGCAAGGGGAACCGGCAAACGGAAGATATTAACGCTGTATCCCCTCCCCTGACGTTTCTTTTTTTTTCTCTTTTTTTTTTTCAGTGTGCTTTCCCACGCGTTGAACAGCCACTTCCTCGCGCTGCGCTTTGCATCTCGTTGCCTTCATCAACTTCGATCGATGCGCAATGTATCCTGATCACAAATCTATAGCATCGATATCGCAAGGTGGGTTGAAAGGGTCACAATTGTTTTTTGCATGCTTTCGCTAGAAATATTCCTCACCGATTTCGAAAATATTTATCTGAAGCCCGTTTGATCCTGTCCTTGAAAAGCGAGCTTGGAAAGGAGACCTAAACCCAAGCGCAAACCGAAGTGCTGCCGTACTTACCTCGCATGTGGCCTACCTACGCTGAATCGAGAGTCCTATTTAACGTGAAAGCTTTGAAGGACTCGTTCTGGACAAAATCTAGCGTTGGTGCAGTTGGCATCAGCGTTGTGAGAACAAAAGGCACGGGTACGTCTCTGACAGGGAACAGGTGGCAGGTGACATGACCGGGCGCTGAAGGCTCATTGATCGAGTTTCGCGACGTAACGAGACCACATTTCATTAGCTCTGTAGGCAGGAGCTGTCAACTCGATAGCTCCATTAAAGCGGAAGGGGGGAATATGATCCGAACCCTTCGGGACTCTCGAATTCGAGTCAGGATACCACAACGTAAGGCAGGCACGTTCATACCATTTAGTTAAAGCGGGGCTATATACTCATATGACAGCTTGTTTTGCACATACTTTGGTTTGGGTTATGGGGCACACCGTCCCAAAACGACTGAGGCAGTGAGAGACGCCATAATGGAAGGCTTCGGAAATTTCTCCAACATGCGGTTTTTTAACATGCACTGACACCACACATCACACGAGCGCCTTACTTTCCGTCTCCATCGAAAAGCGGCCGCTGCTGTTAGGATTCGATCCCACACCCTTTGGCACATCAGTCAAGCGCACAAACTACTGCACCACAATAGACTCTTGCGCATACTGTGGAAGCTTATCACTCTACATTGATAAAGATGTGTGAGGAAATAAGAGCAGAAAGTAAATGACTACTGGTTAGACCAGTAGCGAAGTGTATGTCCAAAAGGAACCGCACTGGGAGCTGAGAACGGTAGTAATTAATGCTGCCGAGTAGTAGCCTTATGAGGGACGCTTAAGAGCCCCCAGCCTTTTTTTTTTTTCTTCTGCTTTGGTGCATCACCCGGAAATTGACCAATGCAAGTAAATTATTTGCGGGAGTTTCAGAAGTTCAGATTGACAATAATAACGAGAAATATTGGGATCCGAGTACAATTTTCCAGTTCATGAATACGACGTAACTGTGATAAAATTTGAAGACAAATCGTCGTGATGCCTTAGCGAAAAAGGTCATTTGGTTTTGCAGTATTTTTTAGTACTACTGCAGGATTTGTCTCTAGTTCTACTCCCTACGACATTGTACAGCAAAGAACAAGATATTCTATTTTAAGCACAAAAACTGTTTTCCTGTTACATTACGGTTAGGCCAATAACTGCTAAATATTTTTTTCGACGAAGAAAAAACTTATGTTTTGGATTTTTATTCGGACTGTTCGCCGATGTATAGTTGCAAAAAATGCAGAAAATTATTTCTCCTTGCGAACGGACGTTAAGAATACTGAAATAAACAATAGGCGCACTACAGTAAAATGCATAGCAGCAATTGGTTGCCGTGTAGGTGCATGAAAAACGGAAAAAATGAATAATAATCCTCACGAGAAGTATTCCCTGCGAAGCGCGCAAATCGTTTCAGCTTCTTGAAGACAGGGTGCAGAAGAAATAATGATGGTTTGCGTATTAAGAATTAGTATGTCATATAGGTTCCTTGGAGCAAAGAATAACAGTGCAAATACAACTTCAATGTAGCGAAGAAAGAAAGCTGTTACTTTCGCATTAGCCTTGAAGTTCTTATACACAACTGTATGCGATGGCTGGATAAGCTCGTAAAGCGGCGTCACCTTATTATTGGCTTTATTACTGCGGTGAAAAATTCATTATCTAGAACCGTGAATAATAAAAATCCCACAAAATTAATTATTATTTATTTATTTTTATTTATTTATTGAACCCTCAGGGCCGGAGGCATTAAAGAGGGGAGTGGTTACAAACTATAACATAGAAAAAATACAGAAACAAGAACAGTGAGTGTTACAAAATTATTCTGCTATTCATACAATGTTAGCTAAAGCGTTGCGGAAGTGTTGGTTATCAGTGATGTCGGTGATTTCAGCGGGAAGGTTGTTCCATTCGCGTGAAGTACGAGGCACGAAAGACTGAAATGCAGACACAGTGTTAAATGTTTCACTTCCAACCTTGTAGCGATGATCGGTGCGGGGTGATATGTAGTGGGGAGGAGAAATGAGCGCGTTTCGTAGAGCGGAATGATGGTACAGTTTATGAAAAAGACTGAGACGAATGATTTTTCGGCGGCATGCTAAAGGTTGTAAGGAGAGGAACGATTTCATGCTGGTTACGCTTGCATCACGGTTAAAGTTAGACAAAATAAAACGAGCGGCATTATTTTGGACCAATTCAAGCGAAGTAATTAATTTATCGTGATGGGGATCCCATATATTAGCTGCATATTCCAGTTTAGAACGAATTAGTGTTTTGTAAAGCAATAATTTAAGAGATGACGGAGTTTTCATGAAGTTTCGGCGTACGTAGCCCAACATGCGGTTAGCGTTGTTAATAACGTACTCGATATGGTGCGACCAGGTGAGGTCTGCAGAAATGTGGACACCCAAGTATTTGTATGTAGTACTGATGTTCTTGATATAATACAAGAAGTTGCTACTAAGGTAGTTCCAAAGCAAAAGAAATGCAAGAAAGCAAACTGGTTATCTGAAGAGGCTCTGCAAATAGCTGAGGAAAGGAGGATGGCAAAAGTTATGGGGGAAAGAGAAAGATACAAGGTTCTCAACGCGGATTTTCAGAAAATAGCAAGGAGAGATAAGAATGCCTTCCTGAACGTACAGTGCCAAGCAGTTGAGGACAACAGCCAATTAAGGAACACAAGAGCTCTGTATAAGACAATCAAAGATATCAAAGGAAGCTTGTGCGCTAAGCTGGGCGTGACAAAGGACAAACGAGGGAAGGACTTCACTGAAGCCTCAGAGATAAAGAAGATGTGGCAGGAATAGACAGAAGAACTGTACAAGAAGGACCCGAATGTGCAAACCCAACATAAGACGGTTGTGATTGCTGATCTCGAGCCGGGCATCCTGAAGAGTGAAGTTGAATGGGCCTTAGCCAGCCTTGCTAAGAACAAAGCTAGCGGAATTGATGGTATTCGAGCTGAGTTGCTTCAAAACCTCAACCATGACGCTGTTAACATTCTGCATACATTATGTCAGAAGATTTGGAAAACCCTGCAGTGGCCACAGGATTGGAGGAGGTCAGTTTACATCCCCATTTCAAAGAAAGGCAGTGCCAAAGATTGTTCCAACTACCGCACGATCGCGCTTATTTCGCATGCTAGCAAGGTGATGTTGAAAATCCTCCAAGGTAGGCTGCAGCAGTATGTGGATCGGGAGCTTCCGGACGTGCAAGCTGGGTTTCGCAAGGGCAGAGGAACTAGAGACCAAATTGCCAACCTTCGCTGGATCATGGAAAAAGCAAAGAGAGTTCCAGAAACCCATCTACTTCTGCTTTATTGATTATTCGAAAGCATTTGACTGCGTAGATCACAGCAGATTGTGGCAAGCTCTCCAAGAGATGGGAGTTCCAATTCACCTCATCAGTCTCCTCAGGAACCTGTATGAAGGGCAAGAGGCCACAGTCAGAACTGGGCATGGTCTTACCGATTGGTTTCCGATCGAGAAAGGAGTGAGGCAAGGCTGCATACTGTCGCCCTGCCTATTTAACCTATATGCAGAGTGCATCATGAGGAAGGCCGGTCTGGACGAGTCTTCAGCTGGAGTGAAGATTGCTGGAAAACGTATCAACAACCTTAGATATGCGGATGATACCACTTTAATGGCAGAAAGTGAAGTGGAACTCAAGAGACTTCTGATGGGCGTACAAGAAGAGAGTGAGAAGTTTGGGCTTAAACTGAACATTAAAAAGACAAAGATCATGGCGTCTTGCCCTATCAAGTCCTGGAGCATCAATGGACAAGAAGTGGAAGCTGTGACAGATTTTCTCTTCTTGGGCTCCAATGTTACCTCAGAAGGAGACTGCAGCCATGAAATTAGGAGACGCCTGCTTCTGGGAAAAAGAGCAATGGTTAGCCTTGACCGCCTAGTAAAGAGCAGAGACATTAGTCTGCCAACCAAGATCCGTATAACTCATGTTATGGTCTTTCCAGTTGTGATGTATGGATGCGAGAGTTGGACTGTGAAAAAGGCTGACCGCCGAAGAATTGACGCATTTGAATTGTGGTGCTGGCGAAGACTCTTGAGAGTTCCTTGGTCTGCCAGAAGATCAAATCAGTCGATATTGTCGACCATAAAAACTGAATGCTCATTGGAGGGTCAAATTCTAAAGTTAAAGCTCAGCTACTTTGGTCATCTGATGAGAAGAAAGGAGTCGCTGGAGAAAGATTTGATGTTGGAAAAGGTTGAGGGTCGGCGGAAAAGGGGTAGGCAGCGAACGCGGTGGTTAGATGGCAGCCTCGAGGCACTACAGATGAAGTTATGTGATGTTAGGAAGATAGTGAGAGACCGGAAAGCGTGGCGTGACATGGTCCATAGGGTCACGAAGAGTCGGACACGACTGAACGATTGAACTGAACTGAACAGACTCTAGGGGTACGTTATTTAGGTAGTATCTGAAGGGGGTGTTAGTGTGTTGGGATACTTTCATAACTTTACATTTGCCAATGTTTAGGTCCATGCGCCAAGCGTTGCACCAAGAAGAAATGTTAGAAAGATCGCTCTGAAGAAGGTTAGCATCGTCAGGGGACTTTATTTCACAAAAAACAACGCAATCGTCAGCGAACAGATGGATGTTAGATTGCACTTTGGAAGGAAGATCATTAATGTAGATGAGAAACAAAAGCGGTCCAATAACTGAGCCTTGAGGCACTCCCGAATAAACATCACTGAAAGGTGAATTATAATTGTTAGCGCAAACAAACTGAGATCGGTTAAGAAGGAAGTATTCAATCTATTTAAGAATATTAGGATCAATGTTCAACTGGTTTAGTTTAAAAAGTAATAAGCGGTGACATACCTTGTCGAATACTTTAGAGAAATCAAGGAAAATGCAATCAGCCTGTGATGCTTTGTCTAAGATAACATGAAGTTTGTTAGTGAAGCAGGCAAGTTGCGTATCACATGAATATGATTTTCGGAAACCGTGTTGTGCGGGTGTGAAGAAGGAATTAGACTCGAGAAAATAACAAGGTGTGTGAATATTATGTGTTCCAGTAATTTGCAGCATGTGCTGGTAAGAGAGATGGGACGATAATTCACAGGTGAGGTTCGACTGCCTGACTTGTGCAATGGAACAGCCTTCCCGATTTTCCATTGTATGGGCAATGTTGAGGTACCGAGTGATTGCTGAAAAATTCTGGTTAGTATTTCAGAACAGCAGGG
Source organism: Amblyomma maculatum (assembly GCF_055883805.1). Taxonomy (NCBI): domain Eukaryota; kingdom Metazoa; phylum Arthropoda; class Arachnida; order Ixodida; family Ixodidae; genus Amblyomma; species Amblyomma maculatum. The sequence continues at coordinate 78,686,657 of NC_139345.1, forward strand.
AAAGGTGTTTTTCAAAAACTTGGCATTAATACAGTCATAACCGGGAGATGAGTGAAATTTCAAATCGTTAATAAGTTTGGCAATACCTGATGTGTCGATGCGTATAGGAGGCATAACTACATAACTGTATTTTTGAGTGGTAGGTAGATTCAAGTTTGAAGAATAAGAAAAATTTTCCGCAAAGGTTTCGTTAAGGATAGAAGCACATAAGTTGCTGGGAACGGAGTCCCCTGACTCATCTAACAAAGTGATAGAATCATCGAATGGTGGGTTAATAATGCACCAGAATTTTTTAATGTTTGTTGATAGCATGGAAGGTAGAGTGGAAGAAAGAAAATTTTGTTTTGCATCTTTTAGGGCTGTTACGTAGACATTGGCCGCATCCTTATATGCCTCCCAATGCACGTTGCTGTTAGATAGTTTAGCAATGCGATAGCGGCGCTTTTTTCTGTTAGATAAGCGTTTGATATGGACTGTTTTGATTTTGATTTTGATTTTTGCTTTCTGTGTAACAAAACTTTCATTACACCTCGCGGTAGCACCAGCTAGGAGCTCCATTATTGAGAAGCCGTGCATCGGGCTCATGGGAGAAACCTGCCTTCATTTGAATAAAACAGCGATCATTTCTGGCTGTTATTATGTGACAAAATATCCTTTTAGGAAGATTAAAATTTTTACCGTGGGCAATGTACATTTCTCTCAAAAGTAGTACATAAAATAAAAACATACTATTTCTATTAGCTTGAAGGGTACTTGCACTTCTGAAACAAAGACCCCTCCCCCCCCCCCCTTCCACCTTAAGAAAAAGAACTAACGACAGAACTAAATTAGGGGAGTTTTTATGCTTCAACATAATAGCATAATGTGATATTGACCTTGGGTCCCATCCACATCCAGAATATATGTGTTAACATAATTTTGTTAAATACCAGTTTACGTGAAATGCTGCTGAACATGTAATGAACTGCTGCTTTACTGTTCCCAAGCTGTGCAAGCCTGCCTGGCGGGCTTCAGTACCATGTTTGGCTCGCAATTGAATGGTCGCGGGTTCATATCCTGATCAAAACCTAATGTTGATAACACTGGCTTCCTTCAAGTGTTATCAATTACTTCACGAGGTTGAATCGTTTCAAAAAGGCTGCACCCTTTAATTCTCAACACATGTGATATTTCAGTGATATTCATTCCACGTGTGATGTCATATATGACGTGAAAGCCTTGGGTGATCATGTCTGTCTGATGATGCGATCCTGTTGACCTATTAGCCTGTTAGCCGAAACCGGTCTTTCAGAGAAGCAGGATTTTTAATGCTGTAGTCTTCAAAAGCGGGGCGCTGAGCGAATCGCATAGACGCACGGATGTAATTCTAAAAAAGATCTGAGCAAGGAATTTTAGCTTTAAGGAATTTTAAGAACAGAAATAAAAAAAATGTTCAGCTTGTTAGCTGGGATAACACCTATATTATTCTTATGTTCTCTGTGCACACCAGTAGCGTACAGCACACTATGCAAGTTGTATGGGTAAAACAAACACACAGAGTAGAGTCAGGTATTATTAAAATTCAAAGCTTCAAGTTTAGGATTTTCTGTATACCTTTATATAAGTTTAGAACAAATAGAAGTTAGACATCTCGTTCTCTTCAACCATTCTATTTTGAGATAACATTAAAATACGGAGATTTAAAATATACTTTTGGAGGAAATTCCCAAAAATGCCAGATCATTCCGGTATAGAAATTCTTTTATATACATAAATAATATTTCACTCATTTGTTTCGAACCATCACATTTGGGTGATTGATGTCAATATAGAAATTGAATTTGTAGGGAACTCAATGCGATATACCGCTTTTTAAAAACAGAATTAATAAACTAATGTTTAAAACCTCGCAGCGCGGGGAAATGGTCACATTTTCCCGTGTAAAATCAAACCTCAGCATGGTGCTGCAGTAACCAGGGCGTCAAATTAGGACTGCTGGCTTTGCAGTGCCGCCGCATGCACTTTGTTTTGCTCCGTCACTGTAAAATATTCACAGGAATGAAGTTCATAGTTACTGACCACATATCATTGTTAATTAAAATATTTCAAGTGAATGTCAAATGATGCTGTGTGTAATGAGAACGTTTACAATACATTGTGTAAACACACTTCAAAGTGCTTCTATATCCTTAGATGCTTGCTAATAGTATAAGCAGCTTATATATATATATATATATATATATATATATATATATATATATATATATATATATATATATATATATATATATATATATAAACTTTGTTTCCTGAAACCACTATTCTGGCGTTTGCACTGTGTCTCACTGCTTCCAAGACTGTATCCAAAATTTTCAAATTTTCATCTGTGCGGGCACAGTGCTTACACCTATTTGTTGGAGATGTTTGCAACAGTTGCACTAGGGCAATAAACTGCCGGTTCTTGTGCACACATTCTATTCTTCATTCTTGTGCACACAAGTTCTATTCAATGTTTGGTTGGTTGATGGTGGTAAATTCTTCTTTTTTTGTGTACTTTTGGCAAACCTGGAATCGCCAAGATCTTCACTTTATGTTGACGAAGGTGTGCAAGGAAAAAAGTAAGAAGGCTAGATAATTTGAAAGCCTGTTCAGAGCTCAGGTGGTTGCTTTAAGAATATATAACCCCATTTCCATCGATCCCATTATACACATTGTTGCTTTGAGGTGAACAAGCACTTGTCCATTTCTGACAGGAGTTTTTTTTTTTCATAATGTAAACAAATGTTTTAAACGAGCTGTAGATATAAAAAAAAACATTGAGCCACTTCACACAAAAGACAGTACTAACTTGTGTTTGGCTTACAATAGCCGCTGTCGCTTATGCGCCAAAAGACATCATATAGCGCACAACAGTTATATTGTTTCTCGCTCTTTTTATTAATTGAACTACGAAAACTGCAAGTATGTTTTGATGGCGCACTATGGCCCAAGAAGCAAATAAAGAAATGTTACGCATAAAATAATCATATTGGAAATACTTGCAAGTCATTTAAACGTAGCGAGCGCCAGAATGTGGTGTTTGAGATGATCCTTAGGCTTATAAACATTTTGGTCTATATCTGAACCGCTGCGTCAATAATATGCATAATAAGAGACAAATTTCTTGAATGAATTTTTATTTCAGAAAAATTTTTGCAGGATGCCTCAACCAGTGCTATCATTTGCGAGAGACACAAGTTGTTCAACGTGGCATGAGACAATAAGAAAGGAAAAGGAAAAAAGGTTCTAAAGCATACCGCAGAAAAAAAAATTTCGAGTTCGTTTGAATCACGACTGAAGAACACTTCGATGATCTTCCAAAAGGGGAAACAGGCCTGAAATAGAAACGTCCAATCAAGGCGCAACGTCAAGCGGAAGAAGGAAGACGAATGGGATTCGGTCACTCTTGGTGCATGAAGAATCATGCAGTATAAGTTGAATTTTATGCGCTGCTATTTGTTACTTTCACATGACATTCTTGATTTCAAGGCATGATCACAAAAGTGTGGCGGAACTAAGCTTCAAAACGCAAGAGGAATAAGAAAACTGTAAAATTCGTAAAGCCAGACAAAAGAAAGTCACAAAATTGCAAAACATGCCATGGAAGAAAGTTTACCGTCAAGAATCATTTATGGAATCGCACGTGAAAGACGAATATTCTAAGAAGCTCACGTTTAAAATGGAACTCTCTGGTTATTCTCCGCTTCGCATGTTTTTGGTGAAACGCATAATATTGGAAGAAGTACGGAGACGACAGGCCTGATGGTTTGTAATATTTTTCAAGGCTCTTTTCCGCCTTTAATACCTGACCTATGGTAAAGTGTTTTTTTAACTATCTACTGCTATTTCAGGGCTGATGCGCTGCAAACTACTTTTTCTCAATTATTAGAAGTCGTAATTTACCACATGCGGTGCTCATTCGCGTTAATGAAAACTCACAGATTTTCCATTCAGAAACAGGCTAGCATGTTTAGATATCAAATGGAAGTAGCTTACCACCGCAAAAGGCAACACACTGCAGGCTAATTAAGCCATGTCTCTGCAAATATTTTTATGTCCTTTAACAAAGATTATTCCAGAAGCAACTGTGAAAATTAAAAGCCAAGTTTGCAAAAAGAAAGAAAGAAAGAAAGAAAGAAAGAAAGAAAGAAAGAAAGAAAGAAAGAAAGAAAGAAAGAAAGAAAGAAAGAAAGAAAGAAAGATACAAAAAGAGCCTGTTGACATCTTTCAATGCATACTGAAACCATGAAGAAACTAAGTGGCGACGGTAGGATACCTATCCTCTAGATTTTGTTAGTACCAAGGAGGACCACTTCTGCTGGGCCTGCTTATAGACGGCATGATCGAGAGTATTAAACATTTCCAGCAGGGAGAAGTACGTGCTCTAATCAGCATCGCTATTGACGAAACCCAGAATGATAATTATAGGCGGGAAACCCTGACAGGCTCTTAAACTCCGCCTTCAGATTGGAAATAGATAGCGTTAACGGACCTCAAAGTCGTATTTCCTTGCTTGTATCTTGCTGTCACTCGTTTACAATGCGAACTGCATAAAGACTGTCTTGATTTGTTCTGTACATTACTTTATTTGTTCGCAATAAACTTTGCTTAGCTTTCGATGGCAGCGCCGCATTGGATGCATTGCCTAAATTTTAAGAGCATTGTTAATTACAGATAGCATCAGTATATTGAAGTTGCAGTTGAGGTTTATTTTCTCCTCTTACAAAGGAGGAATTAGGACTAAAATCCGTGGAAACAGCTTGTCGAAAAGGTCCTAGTTCCTTTTAATAACTGACAGCATAATAGGAAGATGACGGTCGCACCTTACTACACAGATTATAGAAGGAAAAAAATGATGGTTTTACAGCTTGTCGCAGCATTTCAAGCCAAAAACAGCCTATCTTAATTTATGTGTATAAAAGAATACTGCGTAAAAAAAATGTTGGAGCCATGCCTGAACATGCGAATAAACTAGCAACTCGTGGGCCACCTATGCAGGTCACAACATAATAACAAAGCCAGATGTAATACAAGCAAGGCAGTAACATATTGGCAAAATAATTAAAGTGACGGAACAGACTATACAGAAACGACAAATCAAGTGCTGAAATATAAAATTGTCTCAAAACTGATGCAGGATAATGGGTTTTTATGCCCTGATTATATCAAAATTATTCTGGTTTACATTGTTTAGTAGAGTAGATAGTATATTATAGGGATTGATTCATATAACAGGCTCTTGGTGCTCGTGCACAATAAATATTTCTGTTCCTTCATAGTGTAACAACGGCTTGTGTGTGGTTTAATTTCGGCTAGCAAAATTATTATTATTATTATGGGGTTGCTTTAAGTGATTTAAAACATATCAGAATTTTGCAAGCGGGCAACGCTAACATAGGAAGAATTTCAAACTCCATGAAAAGAATTTTCCTTGAAAAAGTGAGTGGAATATTTGCGAGACATCCATACTGCCTTTTTTAAAGCAAAATAACTTGTGAAGATTAGTTGCTCCTGTTAAATCTCTGACTTAGTGGCAAGTATTACTAAATCAGAAACCACAGCACACTCACTGCGTCTCCTCCTAACAAATTTGAACCAATGAGCATACGTGACCTTAGTGTAGCGTGTTCATCTCGTGACCAAAAGATATGGGTTCGGTGTCCGAAACTTTCGTTATTTGACTCCAATGTTTGCTTGGATAATCTTGTTCTGCTATGTTACAGGAAGCTATAGGAACCTCCTCATCAAACTCTGGCTTCATGTTGACCTCTCCCGGAATTGGCCTAGCTGTTTCGCAGATTACTCGGTCACGAACGAGGTGTAGGATGGGTACGCAAAAAAAAAAAAAAAAACTGTTTTGCCACGACAGTGCGTTGTTATACGCTATCGCGCAAAACAAGGCAACGCAGCAGATCGATGGCGAAAGTAAACTGGTGGCGAAGACTAGGCCCGAAATTGGGCCCAAAAGCAACATTTCCACGACTGTAGCTTAGCCACAGGCCGGTGCCAAAACACTCAGATAAAGAAATCCTAAAACTACGAATGAAAAAGGCCCCAACCCAAGAAAAATAAATATTTTTTACCGTATTTTATGAAACGATTAAGCTATTTTAATTAACGCTTTATCTTTTTTACGTTTATAACAATACTGTTGCACCCCATCCTAATGTTGCAACGGCCTTAGTGAGACTCTGCAGGTCTTGCTAGGCGCTTGCAAAGGAAGTAAAGAAGCAGTTTGTTATCGCTTCCGTGACGCTGTCTGCGCATAGTGCTTTCGGAAATGGTACGAAGTTAGCCAGCTCACTTGTCCAAAAATGTGCCGATTGCGAAGTTATCGCCTTGTATGCAATGCTTATCAGTTATTGGTATTTAGTAGGATGCCTCCCAGGTTTGTAAGATTGTCGTTTTGTCGTTTTAAGTTCGACCAGCGCTAGGTCTTGCTGCGTCGCTGTGGCAAGCTTTTCGTTTCTTTCAAAGCGCTTGGCACTTTGTATGAACTGAACTCGCGGCATAAAAAAGACTGACGTACCGTGAAACATTGATGGCACTATCGTTGGTGTTACAATACATTGTTTCCCGCGGAACTTTCACATGCGATCTCCCGTCTGCATGTGTATCTTGCTTTACGTGCAGGTCATTGGTGACAATTAGATATTTAGTCGGAGCTGGCTATGTTGTACATTTTGTTGGTATTTCGATCATTTTATTTGTGTGGTTGATATAATAGAGAGAGAATACATACGATCCATATTTGTTGGACACTATATTGCGAATTGCGGGATTACGCAAGCACTTTACAGGTAATAACGGAAAAAGTATGCTAAGCCGGTGGTTTTCGAAGAAGCGCTGGTTTTCTGCCGTCCCGTGCCTTCGTCTTTACTAAGTTTGATTGCCACTGCACTCAGACAAGAGGATTCTAGCACAATTGAATGACAAAGGTTGGTTTGCGGGGTTTAACTTCCCAAAGCGAGTCAAGCTATGGGAGACGCCGTAGCGGAGGGCTCCGGTATTTTCGACCACCTGGAGTTCTTTAACGCGCACTGACTTCGCAGAGCACGCAGGTGCCTAGTTTTTGCTTCCGTCGAAAAGCAGGAGCCTAGGCCGGGATTTGACTGCACACATCGTACTCGAGCGCCCAAACCACTGCGCCACCCCGGCGAGGCTGACTCGCTGGCCCGGGGATGGTTGCGAGAGGATCGGGTGTCTTTTCGAGAGTGACGCTTTCCTGCGACCGACGTTATTCTTCCGCTGGTCGTCCGTGCGGCGCCAACCCGCACACTTCCTCACAAGTTAGAACCATTGAGAGGGGCGATTAGGCTGCACTGGTCGCTCTGTTTGCATGCACCAACGCACACGGAAACATACACCATGTAGAGGAGCACTGGAAGGAAACAAGGACATAAGAGCACATTAAAAAACAGGACTAGCGTAGTCATGTGTTCTTGTGTCCTTGTTTCCTTGCGCGGCTCCTTTCCATGATGCCTCACCCGACTGGCCCTCACGAAGGTAATTACACACACGTGACAGTGTTTTAACCCGCTCGCTCTGCCCGCGATCAGGGCGCTGCAGCCGCGCACTTAACACACTGCTTCATCAGTCCTAACTAGCCCACCCTTCCCTGCGTCACCAACTCCTACTCCCTGACAACTCGCTGCAACCTCGGATGGATGGATGGACTAAACTTTAATGTCCAACAGATAAGGTGATCTACCCACCCCCCGACACGCAGGTCAAGGGGCGGGTGCCGCCGCCTCAGAGGCAGGCCGGGAGGTCTTGGGTCCCAGCAGCCTCTTCAGCCAGTTGGACGAGTGCTTCGCCACTGATTTGGGAAGGTGTGATCGAAATCCTGCCTTCCAGTACGCTTAAATCCCGAGCTATGCATGGTGCACATAGGATGCTGAGGCATATTAGTACAAAAACGGGGCCTTATGTATATGTCGTGCCTGACAACTTGCGCAGCGCACATCAAGGTCCTGCTCACCAGTGTGTCTTTGGCAGGTAGTAGTGGGTCGGCTATATGGCGGGACATTGATTTGCCGGCGGCTCCTGTGATGTAATCGGTCCTAATGTTATTTGTTCCTTGTGTGCGAAATCAACCCTGGCGTAAGTGCCAAGCAAATTAGCCGCATAAACTCGTGGGTGAGCTAGCCGAATTGAGTCTGCTTTGAAATGAGTAGCGATCCTAAATCTTCTGGGCTGTTGTTTGAGGCTGACTTGCGCCGCCCCAAGCGGAGTGAACAACAGTGAGCGAGAAGAGAGCGACAATAATATCTGCATCTAACACCTACCAAAGTAAACTACTACAACTGCTGCTTTTGGAAGTTATTGTAGGTTTCGCCGCTTTAAATATGTTTTTCTTTTTTTTACCTCGGCCTTTGTATCTCGACCGTTTCTTGTTTGAAGAAGCCATAGCAGGATGTAGGGCATTCTAGCTATGCTGAATCGCTATTAAGGTACTGTGATTTCAAAAGGCCTGGCTTTTGTCCTGAGGGTTCAAGATAGAAAATTTGAGTAAGCGTTAGTGTCTTTTTTTCCTTTTCGATCCTTTCTATCTTAAAGAAATGGAGTGCTTGAGAGAAAAGTAACTTTCCTGTATTCGCAAGTTTGACGTGTAACGGTAGCCCACTAAATATCCAGTATGGCTTCAAAAAAAAGCCGATCAGCCAGCCACATCAGCCTTGTGTTTTGTTCAAATAGGCATTAAAGTGTGCATGCATCATATCCCAGGTCGATGCATCTGACATGGTCAGAGCGTGGCGCCAATAAAGGCGGAGGAATTGTCAACATTGCCGTGTTGCTTGCTGTGGTGGGATTAACGTTATTGTTAAAGCCCTTTGCGCGCAAGCATTATTGGTGCAGCAGAAATCGCACGATTCAGACGTGGTTGATTCGGCGGGCGAAATCTGCGGCTTTCGACCGCGTCATGCAGCAGGTTCGATTCGTACCGAGAAGGCTTAAGTGTGAGACGTCCGCGGGCGAAACTACGTCGGTGAACGAGCTACAGGAGCGTGAGACAACTTCTGAATACACAACAAGTGGTTTCGTCCATAAGATATATGCCATATCACTGCAGACATCCCGTTGTTCGCTCACAGATTTGCCGAAGGGATCCGTCGGACAACAGTAGGTAAGATATATAATTCCAATAATTGACTGTAGAGGACATTGCCAGACTAAAAGGAAACAAGTATTGGCAGAACAAAGTTTTGCCTTAATAATCTGTCGTGCAACATCTATATGCGACTTTGCTTTATTCGTTATACCCCAACAAACTCCGGCTCTAACCGTTAAACCATTTTCATAAACAAATGTTTTATACCACTGCTACTACACTAGAGCAGCAGGCGTAGAACAGGAACTGTGAGAAAGGTTTCACCGCTGGTTTAATTCTCCGTCACACTTATAGACTCAAGAAATTGAAGACATTCTAAAGTGTGCAATCATGCACGAGCTACACGAACACCGCGCTCTAAACCAGTGGCTCTGTTTCCGAGCTGAGTTCATAACGGTTATATGCTGTTGCATGTTGCTGCCTACACTAATAGAAGAAGACTGCAGGCCTCGGCACAACTAGAAAACAAGGTTAAACAGTGGCAGCCATGGTCTGCAGTGTGCATTTCAAGTTTTGATCTGGAGGTCCATTTACGGGAAACTTTTGAGCTGTAAGCTAAGAATGTGCCCCGCAGGAAGCACTTTTGAGCAGCTAGTGCTTGGCATGCAAGGTAGGTCCGCCTGAAACGGAACTCGAAAACACGAAAACAAAATTATTAAGCTGCTGGAAATGGGTGCCGATGTTCCTGAACGCCTCTGCGAGATTCTGTACACACAGCGACGTCTTTGTAAATTCGGGAAGTAATAATTTCAGACTTGCCGACATTGAAACATCGAAGAAACGCTTTTTTTCTTTTTTCGGAATATACTTGAACGCTGACACGTATTTGTTGAAGAATTTCAAGACCATTACAATATTCGGGAATTCGAAACTCAAGATCAGTTAGGAGGTTATTTTAATCTTCAAAAATGAATAATAAATAGTTTGTGAATCATATATGTGCAATTTGAGCCTATTCTACACTGTCCTCGATAACTATACTATAAATGGCGCTAATTGTTTTCCACGTTCTTGATTGTTTGAATTGAGTGCCGTCATGACAGCTGTCGGCATGGCCCCCATGTTTCGATGAACCAGCCTTAACCGCCGCTGGGGTGCAAACACATTTCCTTGTGGATGTTTTGCCAATTCCTTAAGCACCACCGTTAAAGGCATGATTCGACCGCGTAAATGGCTCTGGTCTTGCGACTTCCCTTTCGTATTTACTTTCGTGTTCATGCCCTCTGTTACTACATTAGCCACTGCTCTCTTAATTTGTGCTCGTATTGTATCCACGTCATCTCAAACGCATGCATAGCTAACATTTGTAAGCTGCAACATTGTGGAAGATCACCCGGTGCATTTATAAAGCCCCAGTCTGTTGAAACTAGCCTTCCGAACGTCACTACGAGGCCTGCAGGTTTGCATCTCGTAGTAGATATACGTGGGGCATGTTTCGATTCTCATATAACCTTCCCATTTCACATCTGGTCAGTTTGCAGCTGCACTCTTGAGTAGCAATCTATACCTCCTTCAGACCTGCAATCCACGTGACCTGTGAACTCCAACTTGCGATAGGGACGCTCCTGATGTTTCTCTTACAACTACCACCGCCACTGCGTTCCTTGTTCCTGCACTTTCCACTCTTTATTTCAACCTTCCCCTCTTCCGCCGCTGTCCAGCTTAATATGTTACAAGGCAGTCCCATTCACAAAGCACGCAACAGCTTGCAGTGCCTGCACGGACACATTTCAGCTTGGACTTTGGGTATAGGACGTGATGGCGTTAATGGATCTCTCAGGATTCCAACCCGGGTATTTACCAGACTGTCGGAGACATCTGTGTCCTGATGACCAGAGCGGGCTGCAGAAGGTCGAGAAGAATCTTGCGCTCGAGGTCGGCCACTGCCACTTTTAATGGTGTTTCCCCCTGGTCCACCGGAGAGTTGTCTACCGGGTACGATGACGTCGCTCAAGCTAGTAATGGATGCTTAAAAGCCGCAATCTAAAATGTTTTCTTCAACCAGTAATGGGTGCCTAAGAGCCGCAATGTAAAATGTTTTCTTCAAGACGTGACCATAACCAACACACGCCATAGCCATCATAACCAATACACGTCGTGACCATAGCCGATACACACGTTATAACACACGGTTATAACACACGTCATAGCCAACCACGTCCTAACCATAACCGATAAACGCGCAAATAATGGCAGCGATTGTCCTAGGCTTTCAAACACGGAGCTACAGCCTTAATTCTATAGCTTACTTTCTAGACGGCCTATGTGCAGTTTCATATCGCCGTTGATCGCACAGTTCCAGCCCTGAAGTAGACATGGAATGCAGTTCTCATGTTTTCTGCCCAATGTGTGAGTGTTTTGCAGCGTATCTGTGTATGGTACTCTGTTGTTGTAATGCTGTATATAATTGGGAACGCGGAACACAATCATAATGCAAACGGGCTGCAACACGCAATGAACTGAAAATAAGTTTGACGGAAAACGCTGGCCGAAGCTAGTACTGCAAAATGTCCTCTCGGATGGTACCAGCAAGAGTCGCATGTCGGTAAAATCGCTTGTCAATCATATGAACAGCAATGCGAAAGCGATCTGGTTACAAAACTGCTAGAACCAAATAATTTTTCTGCGTTCAAAAGCGCCCGGGAGGGTTTCAACAGTCGACGGTAATTGCGACCTTTAATACTTACTTGCTGTTAAGTCGTGAGGTCTCATTACTCTTGTAACCTTTGGCTTACGTTCCGGCAAAAGCAAAGCTCTTTCTTTCTTTGTCCGGACGTCGCTGAGTTCGTCTTGTTAGAGAGCGGGAGTTCGATCTCAAACGTTTCCAGTTTGCCATCCCCGAATCTGTCTTCGCACTCACTGTGCAGTGACTTTAACAGCGCAGGAAGCCTTTTTTTTTCTTTGCGTTTTTTCTACACCGGCTCTTGACGAGAACTGTTTGGACATTGGACCGATTTCACCCGTCAAAAATACATTTGTTCATTACGTTTACATTTACGCCCTAACTTTGCTATTTCTAGAAAACTACAGAGAGCACGAAACACTATAGCACTTTATTTTGCCATAACGAAGCTAGCACAAATTTGTGTTTGCGTTGTGAATGGTATATCACCTAGTGAATTGCTCAAACTAAGCAGCTAATTTTCTGTATTAACCGTGCCCCTGCTCTCCGGAAAGTATATCGTATCATAATTTCTAAGCTGCCCTAACGACTTTTGTTCCTGGTTAGTAAACGAATGTATCCGTACTTGCATGGTTAGAGGGTTATTGAGTTAGGTTTTTCCATACAGACTGCGCGTTCTTTAGAGACCTTCCTTGAAGTCAGCCGAAGGAGCTGGCAGCGGCCGGTAAGCTTTGTTTTAAATCCCTGGCGTAAGGCCCTTTTGTTGAAAAGTGATAATAACTGGATACAAGCTGCAAAGGGATGAGAAATCCGGGTTTCGAGCACTTCAACGGCGATCGCATGTTTCCGCAAAGCTCAAGCCTCCAATAAAAAAAGAAACAAAAACAAAAAGAACGCACTCAGAAAAAAAAAAGAGAAAAAAAAACGCGTTTGCCAATTAGGAGACAATGCTAACGCGACATGGGTGCCGAAGGATACTAGGAACATGACAGCTGTTTCTTGCACACTGGCGTACGCTGTAAAAATTGGGCACTTGAATAGACTGACACATGCCATTCATAGACGAAGGTTTGAACGGGCGATTCGGAGAAGACGAAGCTCAGTTTGTGCTGACCTGACTGGTTGTTGGTGTTCTTCGGTGCCAGAGTGCCAGAGCGCCTTCTGTGTAACGTTACAAATCTGGTGGAGGAATTGCCGGGTATCGATCCAGTCCCGCATTATCAACCTGTCACTACGGAGCTTACCCCCGTACATGAACGCCTCGGCCGCCGCCTACGTGGACAGCCCCCTGAATTCGGACCCCTTCCGGCCGCTACCAGGACGACGCATCCTCAGACGGCCGTAGAACCTGCTGCAATGACATCTTAGGGCAGGCTTCCCACCCACATCAAGTGTCATTGCCCCTGTTCACTGATGTTGTACACGTCGTACGGATGAAACCCTACCACGATGGCCCCGCTGACTATTCTTGAGACTGATGGCGCCTCGTTTTGTGCTGTGGTATCCCATACCAACCTAGCATACTATCTGTCAGCTCAGCGCATCAGGCAGCATTTGCAGCATCGAGGCGATGCTGACAAGAGGGGGGGGGGGGGGGGGCAATGACACATGCCATTCATAGACGACGAAGATTTGAACGGGCGATTCAGAGAAGACGACGATGCAAAAACGGTGCTCCGCTTTCGTGCTGACCTGACTGGTTGTTGGTGTGCTTCGGTGTCAGAGTGCCAGAGCGCCTTCTGTGTAACGTTACGCTACAATATCACCGCTAATAATATCCTAATAATAACGCCGATTATGCTGACTCTTATCATGCGAAAAGGCCTAACGCCGCAGCCGTGTGCATAAAAGCATGCGCGAGCATGTACTACCCAGTATCCTCGAGCTCCAATTATATGTTGTTTTGATGGATCACTTTCCTACTTCGTCAGTAATAGCACGAAATGCGGCAAAAACGGATGCATCATTCAGAACCCGCTATAAACTTGAAGTTTGGAACAACTCGCTCATGATCGGTTATAGAACCGTACCTAAAACAGATGGTAGCCAAGCACTATTGTATGTTCTTGCCAATTAGCAACGTAATTATGAACAATGTATTTTTCAGTATGTATTTGCACTAGCATTTTAAATACAAATTTTTCAAACAATCCCTTACGTTTCTTAGTTACTCTTCCCTCCTAATCTTTTTTTTTTCTTGGTAGCAAAGTCTACATAAGCATTGATGACCACGTAGCCCACAGCAAAAGAAGTTCACTTGAAACTTTGACCCGCGTACTTAGGCTCCTTCTCTGTATTCGGTTTCTTTTGGCTTTGTGAACCCATCGTGTACACTTCATGCTACCCTAGAGTTCAACTAATGATCTACATAAACTAAGGCTCAATTTCCCATGTTTTATGCTGGTGAAAAATTGTTTAGTACTCTCAATTTATGCCGAAACTTTCAGCAGAAAAAAATCACAAGTACTGTATAACTTACACACCTGTTTAGCAATATAGCCTAAATGTGCAACCGCGTTAGTTAAATAGTTAAATATGTTCCTGGCGCCTCTGTTGCAAGAATATTTCCTGGGAGTTATAATTTATAATTAAACTCATAATGCGACATTAGCCTTTTCAGGCGCAATGCTTATTTAAAATTGTAACACAAAAATGTTTGCGCTTAATCACCAATTAGACACCAGGAAATATAATGCGCAAGATTTCCAATGCGAATACCAGAAGTTAGCGTTTTACGGTGGCATAAAAATTGAAACAAAGTATTGTAGGCGATACAAAAGAAAGACAACAAAATGTCTGGAGTCAAGCAAGGGACAGAAGGATCATGCATTAGATTTCTGTTTTCAAGGCACATATCCCCATTGAACATGCGGTAAAATATTGTTTCCGCTGAGAAGCTGCTCTTGCGTAAAAACAGCGGATATCAATTTACTCCGGACTCTAATGCATATGGGAAATATTATTTACTGTGTTTGACTTAAGGCATAAAAAATTAGAGGGGCTCTACGCTGCTGAACCGGATGTGAAGCGAAAGGTTTCGGTGCGGGCAACTCGCTGTTTTCGTTCATCTCTACCAGGCTGGCAAATTTCTTCTTCTTCTTCTTCTTCTTCTTCTTCTTCTTCTTCTTCTTCTTCTTCTTCTTCTTCTTCTTCTTCTTCTTCTTCTTCTTCTTCTTCTTCTTCTTCTTCTTCTTCTTCTTCTTCTTCTTCTTCTTCTTCTTCTTCTTCTTCTTCTTCTTCTTCTTCTTCTTCTTCTTCTTCTTCTTCTTCTTCTTCTTCTTCTTCTTCTTCTTCTTCTTCTTCTTCTTCTTCTTCTTCTTCTTCTTCTTCTTCTCGTAGTGTAGCTTTCGCTACAAAATGTCTTCCTTGAAATGTAGGCTGCTATATTCAGTTAAAATCATGAAGTCACTCTATGCACACTATATTGGCAATATCTATATGTACAGTCTACATCAAAGGACAAGTTTTATTTCGTTTCGTACACAACTGCGTACAAAGCGCCTTAAAGGATTAAGAGAATAGATGGAGCTGAAATCACCCTTGCTAAAAAATCGTTCGGGTGGCTTAGAACACAGAAGCGTCGACAAACGACGCAAATTATATTGGTGACTTGCCCCTAGGAGCAGCACACGTCTTTTGTGAATACGACGACCGAAAAAATTTGCTCGATCTCCAAGTGTTCACGCTGAGAGGTCCCTTATACGCAAAGAAACAATATTCTCGGAAGGATCGCTTTTTTTTTCTCATGAATCGTTTGGCATGTTTGCATGCTCCACGCATATTTCTCAGTGCCTGGCCTCGACCAAGAATAACAACATAGTGCGCACATCTCTAATCGAGACTATTGCAGTCTAAATAATACCTATCGCAAATAAAAAATTCAATTTCACTGGGACACAGCCAAATTTCTGCATAAAGAGAGGAATACAACTCCAATTACGGAGAGTGTTAGGCAAGGAGACACGATCTCCCCAGTGGTATGTACAGCTTGCTTAGAGGCATATTCAAATACGTTGAATGTGATAAGGTGGGCATCTGGCTCAATGGAGAATACCCCAGTAATCTGCGATTCACTAATGACATTGTCCTATTAAGTAACTGAAGGGGCCAACTGCAACGAAAGTATAATGATCTAGACAGGATGAGCAGAAATGCAAGGCCTTAAGATTAATATGCAGAAGATTAAGATAATGTTCAACATTCTGGGAAAGGAACAATAATTTAAAATAGCTAGCGACGCAGTGGAAGTGGTATGTGAATATATCTACTAAGGACAGGTAGTAACCGCAAATACCGACCAAGGAAGGCGATTATGTATTTGAACAAGATTTGGATGGAGATTTGGAGAACAATCTGCAAATACATTTGGCACGTATTTGCAGATTGTGATTAGCAGCTTACCGGTATCACTCAAGAGGAAAATGTATAACGTTCCATCCGGCCGGTACTCACCTATGGGGCTAAAACACAGAGGATAACGAAAATGGGTCTACCTAAGTTGAGGACTACGTAGAGGGCTATAGGACTGGAATTGGCAGGTGCAATGTTAAGAGATAGGAACCGCGCAGAGTGGGTGAGAGAAATTACTCGATTTAATTACACTCCAGAATAAATCAACAAGAAGAAATAGGGATGGACAGGAGATGTCTGTGAAGAGAGGTTAACCAACGGCTTCTGAGGGTAACCAATTTAATTTAAAGAGAAGGAAACTGTAGCAGGGGGGTGGCAGAAAATTAGGCGTGTAGATAAGGTTAACAAGTTCGCAAGGGTAAACTGGATACAGTTAGCACAAACCCGAGTTAAACGGAGGAAAAATGGCGAGACCTTCGACCTGCAGTAGGTTTAGTAAGGCTGATGATGACTATTATTGTTCATCGGTACGGACACCGCCGTTCTACCTATACGTACTTTACTAGAAACCTTCGCAGGCTCCAAGGCATATTTTTGAAGCTCATTTACATGCCTTTCAGAAAAAACTAATATTGGCTTGGGATCTAGATCGATGCGTTGCACGGAAAGTTAGTTCCTGTGGATTTGAACTATAGATTCTACGCTCGAATAAGCAAAATACAATATGCATAATTGACGTACGCCAGTCACGTCCTGTTTCGTTATTGCCTAATTCGCGGATCCCTGCTCTTTTCACCCGTGGCTATCCAAAAATAACGCGCAGTGGAGCTCCTAATCCTCCTTTCGTACTGCTCCTACCGCATGCAGATGATTTCCGAAATACCCTGTTTAATATCTTCTTACATAAAAAAAAAGATTTGATAGGAGTTGTGTTTGCTTCCATTACAGGCCCCTGTCTCGCACTTTACCCGTCCCCAGCCGAGTCTAGCGAATTTGCAAGATTGAGATTGCACGCGCTGCACTCATTTAAACTTGGGATTTACATACAACATCTTGGGCGTGGTTTTTCCGGGGGCCAGCGAACTTATAATAATAGGTGGAGTCTCCATAAAGAAGCTGGGTGAAGGAAAAGGGACTGGTACATATGATCCTCCTTCAGAATTCGAAAATCCACAGTGCAACAGGACTGAAGCGGAAAGAGGAGGCAGGAAGACGCGAGACAAGTTTTGCCATTCGAGATGGTTAATTATAACGGCGCATGGCCAACGTGAGGCCAAATAGTGCGAAAAGAAGGTAGTTGGTCCGCTTACGTCGACAGTAATGTCTCAGATAAAGCAACGTTAGCATATAAGGCTTACAGGGACTTACGCAGAGTGTTAATGAGAACTACTAGGAACTTCTAAAAAGGCGACTGGTATAAGCGTTAAAAGGTCAGAGTGCCTCTGCGAGGGTCTTTTTCTGGCTAAGGACTGAACGCCAGTGACGTGTCAAACTAAAATAAAGGAAGAAACGTCGTCCATCTTCCCAGGATTGGGAATAATGCTGAGGGAAACGATAATATGGAAATTTATGGTTGGTTGGTTTGTGGGATTTAACGTCCCAAAGCGACTGAGGCTATGAGAGACGCCGTAGTGGAGGACTCCGGAAATTTCGACCACCTGGGGTTCTTTAACGTGCACTGACATCGCACAGCACACGGGCACTCTGCTTTTCGCCTCCATCGAAAAGTGGCCGCCGAGGCCGGGATTCGATCCCGCGTCCTTGGGAACAGTAGTCGAGCGCCGTAACCACTGCGCCACTCCGGCTGTAAAGACAAAAGCTATGTCTGATAAGAATTTAGGAACCAGCTTTTTAGAGAAGTTTCTGCCGTCTGGGAGAAAAGTTGAGGTATCAAGGTAATTATATTAATAAAATTTAGGTACAAACGACATAAATATGTCGTTTGTACTGGTAACTGACGACAAGTGATTAGAATTTGAGACGGAAAATCGTTCGCCATGCTTCGAGCAGTGTGGAAGTGGCGCATTTGTTTAAAATGAAAGAATATGTTGCATATGTGTGCCCAATTCGTAGTCAGCATACTGCTACCTCTTCGAATCTCACTGGTTTTTTTAATAGTATATGCCTGCCCAAATTTTGTTTTATTAACTACAGATTGTTTTGGAGCTATTGTGCCTAATTTGTCTTCTCATTGTTTTGAGGATTGAGCTTGTGAAAATAATGTCATGACCTTCGGCAGTAAAGTTATTCATTCCGTGCGCCTTCAATGATTAGTCTAGCCTGGTGAGTAAGTTTGCAACTATTATTTTTAGCGAGCTTATCTTTGAAACTTGGTGTGCCACAAATCTGCGACATTGGACATTTTGGCCACCTTTTATCCGCAGACATGGAGAGATGGCGGGAGGCAGCAAAGCTTTAGATTCACTCATTAAATAAAATTTACTTAATTTGCTGGGTTCCGTGTCCTTGTTCGCGTGAAGTGGGCCGACGAAATATTGAGCCTAACGGCAAGGAAAAATCCCCTTGCTTTTTTTTAAGGATAATGTGTAGCCTTAGCATGGTGAGAGTGCTAGCTAGATGAACGTCGATTTTTTTTTAGTTGAACATTAGAGCGGAAACTTCTGAATGGGACGCCTTGATATGTTAAATGAGAAAGTATTGTTTACCCCTTAAAGGAATTTGCCCAAACAAACGCATTCGTCATATCATATCTCAACAAAAACACCTCTTTTCTTCATCCCTTTCCGTCACTTATTACTCGCATTGAGAGGTTTATACAATCTTCGGTAAGGGTGACCAGAGGTGCTCAGAAGACAAATCTTCTTGCTAGCGTCTTCTAACCCCAATGCTTTTGTACAATTTCATCGTTTAGAGAGTATTGTCCTCGCCTGTTTCTATGGTAAGTGCTGCAAAACGAGAAAAAGAACACACTAGAGATTCCCATGATTGTATCCTGGACGAGACTTGCGTGTTTTGTTACCGCACAGGTAAGAGTGCGATGAAAAGAAATTTCTCTAGCGGAGCAGCTAGGAGACGTTTTGCTAGTGTTTCTCTATTGCCTCTGTACGTTTTAGGAAGCGGGCAGCTGCAAACATGTGTACCAAAAACAGCAGTGCTGTAACAATCACGAAAAAAAAAAAAGTCGCGTTGTCGAGTAAGTCTTAATAAGCGACTGCAGTGGAATGACTAGATAAATACCGTTGCTAGCAAAGAAAAATAACTGCCTCTGTCTTTTCTTCGTACGGCGTTAAACACATAAAATAAATACTAAACTTGGAAATAGGTCAAATGCTATTTCCGTCATGCCGACACACCGATTTCTCACATTAAAAAGCGCTATACCTCCACGGAGTTTTTCTTTCTGGGCGTTCTAGATCGCGTAGTACTATCATCGCTACATTTTTTTTTTATTCATGGCAGCTGTGTCGACTTGCTTTCAGGGATAGAGTAGGGCTAAAATAAGGGTTCAAACCTTTAACCATTATTACTACAACTAATAGATAGATGAGCCATGAGCAGCGTCCCGGCTATCCTAATTTGGTTTTAAGACAGAGACAGCAACCTCGTTAAATCTCGTTGCATATGTACACCGGCTCAGCCAGCGTAACGAAGTTTTATTGTCTAAGAGAATCGGTGGATGAACCGGGTGCGATCAGTCTTCGTTTCAAGCTCAACTCTAGTCAGGCTTAGTTTGCAGTCAAGCCACGCAGCGCGCTAATTAAAGTAGTGAGTAGGAGAACACGTATACGCACGCTCTGTCACTTAAAGAAGCTGCTTAAGAAAATATTTGCGAACTATAAGCAAGCTGCATTTCTTTCACTAACTATTTTAGACTATAACATTAACTCGAGGAAAATATTGATGAAACGTGAGTTATGAGGGAAGTAAGAGAAAAGAAAGTGGCAACGATCTAGAAGAATCGGGGTTATTAACCGGGACCCAACACCAACGAACAGAATTGCAGGCCTTTGAATTTCGTGTTTAAAAAGCGCTCATGCCTTGGCCATAATTGGCTGCTTGAAGTCTTGCTCAAAGTCGGAATATTTACGGAAAAACTGCGAGAAGAGAAGAAAATTGTGAGATAACTTACAGTAGTAGCTAATGATAACCATATTCTCGTCTACCAATGTCGCTACTCAAATTACTGACCCCGAAATAAGGAAGTACAGAAAAAATACGCGCTTTTATTCCCAGTGCCATCCTATTCCTTTAGGGGGCAATGGAAAAATGATTTAAAGAAAACTTTCTCCGAGTATTTAACAAAGTGTGAATTAAGTCATGTGGTAATGCTCTTGCTTGAAAATTGAATGTGGTACTTTTGTTCTACCCCCATCCCTTTTTGTTTAGTTCAGGCTGCAAATAGTTGTCCCAGTGGCGAGATATGCTGATTGTCGGGACCTGACACACACACACACACACACACACACACACACACACACACACACACACACACACACACACACACACACACACACACACACACACACACACACACACACACACACACACACACACACACACACACACACACACACACACACACACACACACACACACACACACACACACACACACACACACACACACACACACACACACACACACACACACACACACACACACACACACACACACACACACACACACACACACACACACACACACACACACACAAAAGCGCAATACGATGTTCTAGAAAAAAAATCGATCAAATCAATTGTAGTACTGATGTTTTGCTAAAGACCTGCGATCACCTTAATGAAGCGTAGCAAAAAGAACACAAATAAAGCCAAAATAGTTAGGATGGACGCGTAAGGCAAAAAAACAATATACAAGAAAAAATACTGAGACCGAAAGCCTACGATAACTAAACCTGCTGAGAGAGATCGCCAAATGTGTTTGCTAAATTCGGTACGGAAGGCGAACTGTTACGTAAGGAAAGACCTGGCGCACCAGTACGAAAGCGCCATTGCGGGAACGGCCTCACTGTGAGTTTAGTACCTGGTAAACATGGTAGAAAGGAAATAGCTAATCTACTGCTTTTAGTAACGGGTGGATACGTACGACCGAAAAAAAATGGGATCAGTGAAAGATCTTTCCTTTGAACAGAATTTGAACGCACTGAATAAATAATAGCGTATTTGCAAGGCAAGAGAAGTCAGCTATTGGTAACGCAAAAAAGCGAGTGCAGAAATCATGCGGAACTTCACGTAGACAAAAATGATTTCGTTATATGTCTAAAAAGCTGGTTTCTGATGATGAGGAGGGTAACATGAAAATATAGCTTCGTTACTGATTTCGTACACGTTACTAATTTGCAGTTATACGTCGTACCATTTTCTCTAGTATCACATGCTTGCATAATGCCCTAAAGATTAGTTTGTATTATCTAAACTGTTCGAACTGAATTTCATGATGCTCTAATATATGGTCTTATCTTGTACAACTCTTCTTGAGCAACTATTTACTTGTACATTAATAATTTTGTTACTATATAAAAAGCGCGTTCAAATCTCCCTCCAGCTACAGGCTTTGCAAATGCCACAAGTCTTTATAAAGCAAATAAATTAATTATCGTGTTGTCACTTCTTATAATATGCGGGGTTCCCAGTAAGCAACAGGTGGTCGCACTGAATTCATATATTGACCAGAAGGCAAGGAAGGATGTAAGTTTGAAATCTTATTAGTACGGTCTTGAAATTAGTCCTCTGGTAATCAATAGTTTTAGGAGGTCTTGTTTCCGGCTCTTACTATACAGTTTCAAATAAACCCGCAAAATGTTTTCTACGCTATGTTTTTCACGATGTACGCCTTTCTTTTTCATGCATGAGCTACAAATGCACAGTAAGACACATATAATGGCCAAGATTATTTTCTGACTTTCACCGCTTATATACTCAAGCAAAACTGCTTTGAATACGTCAAAATATAGGTAAGGTTAAATATCCAGCATGAAGTCAATATTAAGATCAAAGCGGCCAGAACTAGTTTTGTACCATAGCCCAGCAGAAATGCAAGAAAAATATGGAACTTACCTCTTTCAGCGCCAAGTATTCCTCTAACGAATCAACAAGAAGCGCAAACAAAAGTTTCCACTTCCCGCCAGGAACTCATGTCTCCGTGATCACTAATGTTGCACTATGCGAAGTGCTGAAGCAAAGGCGAAGGGCTTACACAGACATATCGAACAGAGTATTCCATTCGGAGAATGCGGAACAACAAACTGCGAAGTGCCTCAGGCTTGGTTATCCATTGAAAGCAGAAGAGGCTGTCGCGTCTTGCGCGCAGAAAAACCAAACGCCCCGCTCCGGTATCCAACTGGTGCGCCGAATAAACCGAACGCACAGCGGAGAACCGAGCCAAAGCTGCGAAATATCACGTGGCCAGCGCCAGTTGCTCAGGTGCCCGCAAGATGGCGATAAAGGCGCCGCAGACGTGGAGCGTCACGGCGACTCGATGACTCGGATGCTGTTGCGCTGCGCCGCAGGCGAGTCATGCCGACCGGGTCTTGTGAGTGCGCTTCCGGGCGCCCTACAAAAGCTATATCAGTTAAAGTGACGGTGTTAGGTCATTACATTTTTATTTAGTGACACGAAGCAGTTGTTTTCCCCATTGACAATAATTTACGATACGGTTTTGTGGTTTTCGATAGACAGTTTGAAGTACATTGTGTGTCCCAGGAGCGTTCAGGAGCTGTCTTCTGACGACGCATGCCTACAAGAGTGACCAAAATTGGACTTTGAATGGCACTTTTCTGTGCCTTTTTATGAGTTACTGCCTCACTATTGATTTGAATTTCTTCCCAGTTCTGAGTTTCAGTTGACTGAAGTAAACTGCCAAATAGCTAAGCATTTGGGCAGGTCGAGCAGATGATTCCAGCAACAGGTGTAAATATATGCAGGCTAGTTTATTCAAGAAATAATGGCTTCTTGGGAGCGGATAGGTATTTTGTTTTCTGTCAGTGCAAAGCCACTTTGTTGAAGAAAGATTTTCCAGTGAATATAATCTTGCAACCAATTTTTGCCAGTGAATATTTTGAAAATCCTCTTCGTTTTAGGAAGTTACTGCGCGCTGTTGAATAACAGCAATCTTTTCCAGTGCGAAACCATATTCTTATGATTACACCAAGCATAGTCAATTGTTTCTTTTTCTCAAGCCTCGCACATCTCCTATACTTCGTTTTTGGTTTGACTTGCGTAATGGGATTTAACGTCCCATATCGACTATGGCTATGAGGAACGCGCAGCGGAAGGCTCCG
The DNA here is from genome assembly GCF_055883805.1 of Amblyomma maculatum. NCBI lineage: Eukaryota > Metazoa > Arthropoda > Arachnida > Ixodida > Ixodidae > Amblyomma > Amblyomma maculatum. Next base: position 78,710,018 of record NC_139345.1, read on the forward strand.
TAAATTTCGACCATCTAGAGTTTTTTAACCTGCACTGAAGGTCACGAGGGACTTGAATTTCATCTTTATCGAAAAGTTACCACCATGTTTTGGGTAAGCAGACGATTGCCGCAACCGCTGAGATAACTGAGCGTGGCACTTCATGTAATTCGATGCAGTTTCTTTTTTGGCATAGAGTTCCTCTCCTCCCAATAGAAAATGAGATATTTACCTGCTGGGAGTTGCCAATAGGGGTCATTATCGAATCAAAAGAATATGGATAGACTACGTCAGCTCATAATCATCGTTAGCCATATTGTACGAACTGAAGGGCACAGGCCCCTCCCGCCTTACTCCAATTAACCCGGTCATGTGCTAGCTACAGCCACTTAAACGTGGCTAACTTAACATATCTAATTTTCTGCCCGACCCCCTGCGGCACTTTTCTTCCTTTAGAATCCAATTGGTTATCCTTAGTCACCATCGGTTGTCCTCTCTTTGCACTACATGCTCTACTCATTTCTGCTTGATTTCCACTAGAATGTCATGAACTCGAGTCATTTCTCTCACCCATTCCACACGCTTCCTATATCTCAACGTTACACCTAACATTTTCCGTACCATATAGCTTTCTGCGCTATCCATAACTTAAGCAGAACCCTTCTTGTTAACATTCAGGTTTCAGCTACATGGGTGAATACAGGAAAGAAGCAAATGCTATATACTTTCCCCTTAAGTGATACCGCTAAACTGCCAGTCGTAATCGGCGAGTACTTGTCAAATGCGCTCTAAAATACTGTTATTCTCCTAAATAATTCCCTTTCACGGTTCGGGTCTACGGTTTCTATCTGTCCTAATTAGATATATTCGCTTACCACTTCTAGTGCTTCACTACCTATTGGAAACTGCAGTAGCTTGCCGAGGCTGTTGAACATTACCTATAGTCTTCTGCATGCTAATCTTTAGGCCTACCTTTCAGTTTTTTCTGTCTACAGCGTTAATAACTGTGCATTTCACCCCCTCAGTTACTTACTGAGTACGTCCGCTACCGAATGCAATGCTAATAATGTATTATAGATGTGAAATGAAATACGAACAGCGGAGCGCGTGGAAATAGTTTCACCTGAGCCATAGATAGATGCATTTATTGAAAGGAAAGCCAGAGAGCTTGGCCGGAATAACTCAAATTTGGCCTGCTACTCTGCACTGGGGAAGGGGAAGAGGAGAAGAAAGAAATTCATGATGGGTGACGATGTAGGAGAAGGCATATGAAATATATATACAGGCACAGTAGCTTGCTTTACAAGCGCGAATCACGTCCGCTGGCACACAAAAAACGCCAAAGAGCACGCACTGCTTGGACACCCTTCCCTTTGTCCTGCCGATCGCCCAGCAACAGTTCCTCCGACAGAGGCCTCTTGTCCAAACATTTCAATGAAGCGACTAGCACACTTCTTTCGCGCGCATACACTGGGCACACCAATAATATATGGTCCACAGTCTGTGGGATGCCACAAGTTGAACATTCCGGCGAGTAGACCTGTCTAATTAAATGCAAGAATTTGCTCGTGAAAGACACGTACGTTTAAATGAAGTCTATGTAGCAAGCATGTCTGATGACGCGGAATATCACGCGGAACATAAAATTCAATGTTTGATCGAGCCCTTTTAGACGAATGTGTCGGGCGTCTGGCTGTGCCCAGTAAGCTGCCGTAGCATTCTTCACACAACTCGTAAGAAGGCACGTCGTATCCGCTCTCGAAAACGGCGCAGCTATTTGGAGGCCATTGCTGAGTGCGCTTTTCCCTTCAACGTCGGCCTGTTAACTTCCATGGAGCTTGCAGTGGGCAGGAATTCATTGAAACATAATTCTGTGGCCTTGCAGCCGGGCAGGTGGGAGGAGCTTTATAATGTTTAGTGCAAGGGACTGGTAGGCAGTGTAGCGTAAGAAGTTTTTCAAAATTTGCAATGCAGTCTTTGAGTCCGTGAATATACACCATTTGTGATGTGGTTTCCTACATATGTAGCGAATAGATTCCTGAATGGCTACAAGTTTAGCAGCGGTTGAGGTAGAAGTATATCCCAAAAGAAAATGTAGAGTCCTTTTCTGAGCTGGTATAACCACATTTGCAGCGGATTCCAGCGCTGACACAGATCCGTCGGTGTATACGTGAATATAATTAGGATATTCTGACGAGATGTTCGCCAGAGTAAGTTGTTTGAGTTTACTAAGGGGCACTGATTTTTTTAGTATTCCGGGAGCACGAAGGTGCTCCAAATGTTTATCCATCGTCCATGGTGGTTGGGCGGGACGATATGGGAGGGCATATCCTGTCGGTACTTGCGACTGATGGCAGCGGAGTGCACTTGTACAACTGCAGTCCGGCCACTCATCCAGAATCTTGCGGAGTGGATGAAACGGTGTCTTGTAAGCGCTCGTAAATATACATGAAGTGATTCGTGTGACAAGTATATGGATATTGGGCAAGCATGTACCTCTTTAATTGTGCCTTTGTTAGAGGTGTATCTGGGCAGTCCAAGGCATATTTTCAGTGTCTGCTTTTGAACGCTCTCTAAAGTACGCAAGTAGGAAATGCTCATACAGGGAGTGCTGGGAGACTGTACCAGATCAATCAATCAATCACGTCTTTATTTTCTTTGAAAGGTGAGATGTAGCCAACAAGCAGATTCTCGTAAGGCCGTATTAAGGAGCGCTCAGTGGGACCACGTTTGATGCCAGCTATGAAACGAAGTACATGGCAAAAATTAGCCTTTTCTTCACCATAGTAATATGTTTCGACCAAGATAGCCGGTGGTCAATAATTACTCCCAAGAATCTGTGCATGGAGACGTACGGTATCACGGCTCCATGAAGAGTAATCGGGTAGCGGCTGACACATTTTCCCGTAAATGCGGTCACTGCACACTTTTCTGTCGCTAAAAGTGAACTTTGACGCCGAAGTACATCGATGTCGATGACACATGTAGTTGCAATCTCGCGCGTAGTTGTGCGCGCGTTGAACCAGAAGACCAGATGTAGATGTTGTCAGCATATGCACTGATGTGAATGTTAGTTGGCAGTTCACTCATCAGACCAATTAGCGCAACGTTAAATAAAGTTGGGCTGAGGACTCCTCCCCATGGAACTCCACGACCGACCTGATAGCGGGTAGCATCTCCTTCAGGCGTAGTCATGTAAACAGAACGGCCACTGAGATAGCTCACAATCCACAAGTACTGCCGGCCACCAACTCCCACGTCGTCAAGTCTGTCAAGAATATCATCATGGAGGACGTTGTCGTAAGCCCCTTTTATATCTAAAAATACAACAGCTAGTAGTCGACGGTGACGCTTTTCGTCTTCTACTGTCGCCACAAAGTCGATGACGCTGTCGATGGAAGAGCGGCCCAGTCGAAATCCAGTCATCATATTCGGATAAAGATTATTACTCTCTAGAAAACACACGAGTCTTGCAAGCACCATTCGCTCCATAACGTTAGAAACACAATTTGCTAGGGCAATTGGCCGGTATGAGGTAAGTTCGAGAGGGAGCTTTCCAGGCTTCAAAAGAGCAACCAGGCGGGTACCATTCCAGTGTCAGGAACAGTACTAGAAGCCCATATATCAGTGAAATAATTAAGTAGTGCAGTTCTGCCATCCTTGCTTAGGTTTGATAAGGCTGAATAAGTAATCCCGTCAGAACCAGGTGCAGTTGAATAGCGACAAGGAGTCAGAGCGGCGTCTAATTCAAAAGGGCAAGTCGTATTGATCACTCGGCGAAGGTGGCGCAAAAACCTCGGAAATCGGTAACTGTGCCTGGTTTGTGCCCACAACCATTTTACAAAAAATCTCGAGTTTCATCAAATTCATTGCGACGTTTATAAAGGAGCAGGGCACGAAACGGTTGTCTTTCTTGCAGAGGTCTGCACAAGCTTCTCGCAACATGGCAGATACGCGACAGAGGCTTACGGGGATTCACAGATGAGCAGAACTGTCTTCAATAATGCCGTCCTAACCTCTGCAGGTGGCGCAAAACTTGTCGTTTAGCTCAGCGAGAAAGTGTGAGATCTAGCGCGAATTTCGTTCTTCTGTACTTTCTTTCAGTCCGCCGACGGATCGCGTGAAGCCGTTCAATTAATTTCCACATCGATGCTGGACACTGACGCCGACATACAAACATAGCGAGTGTTCTCACTGAGAGAGGAAGTAATAAGGCCCTCTATTTGAGATGGTGACTGGAAGTTCACGCTGGAAGTCTCCACCGATGCCCTAAAGGCGGGCGAATCTGTGTATTGCACACGAGGCGAAGTGGCAGGTGCGAACCACTTAATGCATACGTACGTTGGAATGTGACCTCTCCCATGTGTTTCCACATCACTACAAGATGAAACAGAGGGATGGAGGCTTCTGGAAACGCCACATCCAAGCAGCTGCTGTAGGTTGTTCCGCGTAGAAACGTCGGTGAGCCGTCGTTTATATTGAGGAGACCTTGCGTATGCATAACGTCTGCCAGGTCTCTTCCTCTATTGCTCATTGTTGCACTACCCCACTGAGGGTGGTGAGCATTAAAGCCATCCGCACTAATACGAGGAGCTGCGCAACACTGGATTACTGAAAATAGGTATGACTTTTCCAAGCCATCCCTCGGTGGAATATAAGCGCCAATTACAGAACATACTCGTCCTTTCAGGGTTAATGTCAAGAAAACGTAGTGATTAATGTTGTGGGGCTGTAGAGCATGGCGGGCATGCGCAATGTCTTGGTGTACGCACACTAGCACTTTGCTTGTTTCGTCTACTTCTCGAGACCATAGCAGAGCACATCCAGAAAGGCGGAAGGAGCCGGCATGCTGGGCTCACAGATCACAATCACAGGAAAGCTGTACTTCTGTGTCCGGTGTCGGAAATCACTGAGACGACAACGCAGGCTTCGGGCATTTCATTGCATTACTACACTGCGGCGCAAATGCATCGTCACAGAGGTGGCGTTAGTTTGCTGCGCCATTGTGAAATATTGCAATGCCGCCAAGAGCGGCTCACATGTGTCCAAAAACTGAACAGCAAAACTTTGCTGTTTGCGTGTTGATGCTGTAGTGCAGCACCCGGCCGCATTGAACAAACAAGCTGTTCAAGCATTTCTTTCACTTGTTGGCAGTCTGGGTCGTCGGAATTTTCAGCACGTGTGGCGATCAAACTGGGATAGGGCCTGGCGATGGCCTTTGATGGTAGAGCAGGCCGCTCAACATCAGAGACGGCAGGTAATACAACAGCTTCGCTTCTATCTGATCCTTTGCCTGTCACATTGCCTGTGACATTACAGCCAGAGTATTCTTAGCGGGATTAGGTTCAATCTGTTGTGGCACCTGAGCTGAAGTTAACTATAAAGTTGACTTATCCAGGCCAGGCTCGCCTTCTGATTTCTTGTCTCAGCATCGGGAACGTTGCTTGCGGCGACTAATAGATGCAGCCGCATCTTGATGAGTCGAATTATCTCGCACCATCTTCTTTAGTATAAGTCTTTCGTTAAGAATTTTAGGACAGTCTTTAGCCGCCGCTTCATGAGCGCCCGAGCAGTTAGCACACTTGACAGTCTCCGTCTGGCATGTGCCATGATGGTACGTATCGCCGCATAGACGGCAGGATACCTCATTTCGACAAACGGCACTAACATGCCCGATCTTGTTGCATTTGTTGCACTGAACAGGTGTTGGAACATACATCCTAAATGGATGTCTCACACAGCCCACTTTAACGTGAAATGGGAGGGATTCAGCTTCAAAAAATATTTAGCGCACTTCGAGCGGCCGAAACGATGAACATCCACAATGCGCGCCGTAGATTTGAACAGCGTGCAGAGATCGCTTTAACTTATCTCGTGGTCAACGTCTTACACTTGCAGTAATCGTTTTCACATGTGCAAGAAAGGAACGGACCGGCATGTTGCCAAGCGCACCAATTCCTTTCAGCTCGTCCACTGTAGCCTGGGATTTGACATTCATGGTGAGGGTGAGGACATTCTTCCAAGGATTAATTCTGACCTCGTCAGCTTCCCCGAGAACCAGCTGGTCGAAGCACTGGGTCAGGTGATGTCTGTTTATAAAATTCAGATTTGCCGTCGCCGTCGTTGGTACGAAGGCCACGGAAAAGATCCCTTGCTTGTCAACATGCTTCTTTGTTGGCTCACTTGTTGTTGATGTTCGGCGCAGATTTCTTTTAAGGGGGCGCGATTTTACATTCGTGCAGCTGCTGTCAGAATCCATCTCTGTCACTGTGAAGTGATCCGCCAAGTCTAGAAGCTCCACTCCGCGACGTTGAGGTGACACATCGAGTATACCGCACCCTGTTTGACGTTGGCGGATGGGCACAGTGGGTCGCGCGCTCGCCATCCCGAAAGATGACGAGATCACAAATAGCTCACAGCGATAACAAATCCAGAAAAGTGGAAGAGAGCTAGCTTCAGAGGTTCGGAAATCTCCACTTCTTCTTTCCTTTACCTGAGACAGTCTTCCTGTCGGTTTCGGAGATATAGGCGTGCTCTTTCGGTTTTAGACGGTTTTGCTTCTGTTTTCTTTTAATTTATCTTCAATTTGTGACACTGGAGAACCACGTTCATTCTTTCCAGAGATGGCGATTTGCGCAGGGCTCTTTCGCTACCGGCAGCGGCTCTGGCCCATTCGAATGGTACCGGTGTGATGACAGAAGCGGAATCGAAGCGCTGCATGTGGGCCAGCGATTTAAGACTGCCCGCTTCTCCTATGCGGGCTACAGCCCGACGGCGGCGAAAGCGCGCTGCGTCTTGGGAAAGAAATAAACGGGCACTCCAGTTGTACAAGTAGAGATGGAATGCTAAAGAAAGCAAGAAAAACTATCGCCAACCAAAGTAAGTTCACCTATCTTCGACGGTGAGAGGAGACTGGATGCAATCTGCGCTGTTAACATTGCATTTGATCGGTAATACTTTCCCAGCCAAATTGAATGCGTAACGAGTAGTGATAGCAGTTAAAAGAATACCAATTTATTATTTTGAATATTATTCAATATTTTTTGCGAAAAATAGTATAAAACAGGCAAGATTAGCCGGACGCTTTAGATTCTTTACGAGTTCAAGATATCTTCTTTAACATCACCATTTTATTCCCCGAATTTTTAGAATTGGGAGGCTGACATGCTTGTCAAGAATATAAACGCCTTTATTTTGTTTCTTTTCTTCTATGACACTGGAGGTGATGTCTCTGTCTAACTTCTCGAAGGACACCTACACTTACAATTAACGGAAAACAATAGGAGGTACATATGTCATCTGTTCAAATCCTATTCAAAATGCAGCCGCCAATTTGACTTGCAGATGGATGTTAATAGGGAGCAGGATGGTGTGACGTCACCTTTAATGCTGCGCATAGAATGGTTGTGTCACCGTTTTATTATTTGCTGCCATGCGTATTTTTTCCTTATTCTAGGTTTCAACGACGACTACGTCGACGGTGGTGTCTTACACTAAAAGAGGTATACGTTTCCTTGCGAAAATTGTGCTACGCTGAAGTGTTAGCGGCGGCGCGCTATGGTAGGTACTGCCGTTAGCAGACGCATGAGTAATTTTTGTTAAGGCACCACGACGCAACTCAATACGTTATCTCTAGTAAAGCCAAGTTGAACGTATATAAAAATTGCCTTTCTTTATGGATAACGACATAGAATGAACTAAAGCCACACTTCAGGAGATGACAAGGGCCATTCATGTATGAGTCATGAGTTGGGAGATTAAGCATCAGGGCAAGATTTGTATCTTGCCTAAGCCATGTAGCTTCATTCCGTCTTGCGCGCCATCCCCGTGTATTATTAACGCTGCCTCATGAATGGCCCAGGTAGCCTAACCGAGCCTTGATCCTGTGCAGAGACCACTGCGGCCCGGTACTGAGCGTCCATGAGGGACCTGTTTTTCGAACACTCGCGGAAGGAAACTACTGCGGTGTGCCTTGCTGGAACCTCGAACCTATTATTGAAAAGTACCAAAAACTTCACAACATGTGCCCTTCGGGTCAAATAATTTTCAAAGTACACTATTTGATTCGTTTGATTAAATAAATACATAGGTATCCAGTCAATACCGTTAAGGGCCCCCGTGTCTGGGGCTGAGCCAGGAGGCCAGCTCTGAGCTCGCGGGGCAGGAGCCCGCAATATTTTCGTACTGTCATACTCTAGCGAAACCACCTATGAGTACCAATAATGTCATAAAGATTTCTCATACTAAACTCATGCTAAACTCATACAAATCTCATAATAGTTAATATATTTTTCTTGCGTTGAATGATATACATCGCCAACCAAAACAACTACCAGCGCCAGATATGAGTTCGGTTTGATCTGGAATATTCCTTTTCACGCTTGAAAAAAGATTTTTGCGCGAACATTGTGAACTCGCGCTGGCTTTCGTGGCAACGCCCATAAACCTGAAGTCACATGATATAGCGCATGGAGCTCTATCCGAGCACAACTTTTTAAGGGCGTTACGATAGAGAGCTGGCTAGTCGCGAGGCGAACGAATTTCAATTCCCAACCTTTATGGGTATAAAGTTCTTTAAACGTTTTTACGCTAAAGTTGCGTTGGCCTTTCTAAAGTCGCACAATCTGACCACGGAATAAGACACGTAACGCTATCAGGCAAGCTGACAAAACACGCAGTCGGGTAATATGCATGGAGAAAAAAACCTAGAAAGGTGCGGTACGCTATCATGTGCAGCCTCCTCAGTACATGTTCACGTCTCTGAGGCCGCTTCCTTTTTCTCGGGGCCGTTGTGCGCACTTATTCTAAGTGTTTTAGTTACTGAGAATGCTCCGGCAGAAAGCCTGTCGAAGTGGCATGTTTTAGAGTCTGCGTCTTAAAGTAGCACCTCAGTTCCATAATGTACAAATATTGCATTCTCATTAGTGTTATAGACACACTGTAGAGAATCGCAGGTAAACCTTTCATTTAATACTCCGGCAGGAAGACGACGCATTCGAACTAGCGTTATTCGGAAGATTGAGAAACTGGCTGGGGCGCATTTTCAGTTTTTGCAATGCCTAAATGAAGCAAGCAATTTTTTTTTTAAACAATATATGTGCATGCCGGGATCAATAAAAGGTTTCGTCTTTCGAGGAGAGCGCGTAGCAGTATACTCAATGGAACGAAAACCCCGGGCGGTGTTATTTTTCCGTGTTGTGTTTTTTTTTTACGTCTTTATTTCTGCTTACGGTAGGCGTTTACCTTGCGGCAGAACTAAGTTGCTTCATGGATGTAGGGGGGGGGGGGGAGCGGTTAAGGGTGGGGGTGAGGGTATGGGTGGGGGTGGGGGTGAAGGTTGGGATAGATATGAGGGACCGGTGTCCACTTCTTCCTCGAGGTAGGGTCGTCCCGAGGTCGGCTCCGCGAAGTAATGGCCTGGTCCTTCTTCTTCCTTGAAGTAAGAAAGAAAAGTTCGCCAGAGCCGGGTTGCGTCTGATAGCCCGATGTGCGATGGGGGATCGACCCATGCCTGCAGGGTTGCAGGTCGAAGCCCGCCCAGGGACTCTTGCATCCCGGAACGCAGCATTTCGTGGTGCAGTTGAGAGGACCTAACCACGCTTCGCGAAGTGCACGGAAGCATGGCGGCGGCGGCCCCTGGGGCATGGGCCCGTCGAAAGGTTCAAATTTCCATCGTCTACGCGCTGCGCGTGCCTGAAGTTTCAAGCGCAGGTGTCCTGTAGCGCAGCCGTTCTTTCATCAGCGGAGCGTGCGTGACGGCAGGCAAAAGAAGGCAAGAGCTGCCACCTACCACTTGACGTGTCACGTGATGGCCTATATCCGATGGTGCTGTCTATTATATTTTTATGAAAAAGTTTCAGCAATTCTCCGCGGCGCTTCCTCCTAGTTATATTCGGTCCGATGAAACGGAGCATTGTGGCGAATAATTTGCCGTGTTCCCCCGCCGCAGTGGTGCAGTTGTGCAGAACCATTCTGTCTGAGCATTATCGAGAGCAGCAGCGTCCGAAGGTTTCGTTTGCGTGCAGCAGAGGTCCGCATACTCACGTATGCCGATGAAATTGCCGCCTTCTGTGCCGACTACGAAAACATTCACAGTGTTGTCCAATTAGTGAAGGACATTTGTTCCGTGAGTGGTAGTGCTGTGAACTGGGAAAAGTGCATAGGGATCTGGCATAGAGAGTGGCCCACAACTCCGACGAATTTAATGAACATATCTTGGTTACCACCCCGTGAAGTATTAGGAGTGCAGCTGGAAAACTATCCAGACAGTGAGTCACATTGGAACGAGCGGGTTTTGGAAGTACGTGAGAAGGCCAAGATTAAAATGATTTGATTGGTCTATATTTGCACGTGCTACGATTTCTAATTTATTTCTTGTTACCAAGATATAGCACATGTTACAAGTACTGCATTGTTTTCTTGTGAATGTGCAGAGATTGCACCATGTGCTCGCCATTTTCTTTTAGGTAAGTACTCGGGAGCGCTCCCGCCGAACTAGCTTGTTTCATCTCGTCCACTCTGGGTGGGTTGGTTTGGCGCATTTGTAATTTCGTCAAGTGGTTAGCCATTTTATATTCTTCCGTGATACGAAGGACCCATTTTTACGAACTATGCATTAGGTTATGTTGAGCAAAGTTTTGCCAAATTTAGTTGTAATTTTGAGCGAGCATGCAAGAGAGATTTTTTGGAATCCTTAATGAAGTTACATGTCATGTCGTGTCTTGCAAGCCTGATTTTCGTTTGAATATTTATCAGCTGTGACGCGAAAGAAACTTTATAACGACTTTTGCGACATCTTTCTTTCGATCACATTGTACAGATCGTTGTACTGTACAGGGGCATGGATTTCAATCATTAAACGAGCGAAACATATGGCTGCACCAGGGGGAGCAAAAACTTTCTTTTTCAAGCTTCATAGCAATACACTAGAAGTTAAGACTTATATATAAATGAAGTGTTTTTTGCACCTTGGGGAAATCACTGCTTCATACGTTGCAAGCCGGAAACTATCGAACACATTTTCTTAGACTGTTGGGAAGCCATTGTCTTCTGGGACATTCTACAACGAACATGAAAAGTATCTGGGGATCAAGAGCCATCCAGACATTGACGCGAGGAGTATACGGCAGTATTTTCGAGAATACGTTGCTACACATGCCTGAATTTCAATAATTCACGCTGCTTGAGCTCGCGTGGTTTCTAACCCATGTTTTGTGTTTTTGTCGCGTAATATTCTGTAGGTGTAAAATCTGGTTTTTAAGTTGCCAATAAAGAAAAAAAAAACGGTGGTGCAGTGGTTAGCATGCCCGACTACTGTGCTGGAGTAACCGGTTTCGACCCTGAGCGCCGCCGGCTGCGTTTCGATGGTGGCGAACCGCAGGAGAAATACATGTTCGTAGTGCTGTACTACGGCGTCTCGCATAGTTGCTTTGGGACGTTAAAGCCTACAAACCAAACCATTTGTGCCGTAATTTCACGTACACGCTAAAGCAACCATACCGAAAATCAAGGTAAATATGTTCTCTTATTTGTTTTTACTTGCATTCGCAAGGATACATTAAGTCCTAATCAACCACCGGGCATACATCAGACGTTCGGCGTACGTGCGGTTCTGGACATACGGATATTCGTCGGGTGTCCGCGGATGTCCGACAGATCTCCTACGGATGTACAAAAATAAGTATTTGAGTCTCCCATGGAGATCCGCGCCGGATATCTGTTTTCGTATCTATTGAGGACATTCAGAAGTGACGCCTGCTCTAATTAGAAGAAGCAATCTAAGATTACTGCAGGCAATTAATAAACCTGGCAGACTTCATGCATTTATACGGGTCCATGAAATGTTTAAAATTGGTCATGCACCCCGAGGTATGTGGGATGCATGCTTTTCCAAAGAAATACCGGTTACACAGTACAATTCATCACACTGATCGCAATTTTATTGCTGAAATTAATGCTGCTTCTAGTCTTCAAGAGGTTTTCAATCTGGTCCTACCGGCACAGTATCAGGGCAAGTACTATTCTTACGGCAGGACTTGTAGCCAAAATTGGAATGATGTTCTGAAAAACAAAAAAAGTATGCTAAATCAAAACACTGTTATTGGAAGGATAAGCAATATTTTATGTTAAACATACATACTTTATGTTCCACATATTACGAACAATATTAGAGATAGGAAGCTCAGTATTTTCGCAAAATTGTCTCTACTCATTAATGTATCTCCATGGCTATCAGGCTTGGACAAGTATTTGCAGTGCATATATCACCATCAGCCTGAATGCAAAGTGCAGAAGGCAAAATTGAGCACTATGATTTGCAGCCAGGGATAATAAGGCTGAACACTTTCAAGATGGCAGTTTTATTCTGTAGCAGGTATTAAGCAGAATGAATCATTCACAAGCTGATACTCCCTTTCAGAAGATGTTAGCAGCCCTCGGAAAAGCAAGGGTGACCTACGCAATTTAGGATCCTATGCACTATAATAGAAAATAGTGCTCATAGATGCCTCCCCCCCTCCCCCAATTTGTGGGGTCAACAGTAGGAGCCGACATATCTGTTATAGTGCGCAGAGGTGAGAGGCTCCAGGATTCGGCTAGATCGCCCTGGCCTTGGCAGTGCTGCAAACGGCATCGAGATGGAGTATAGGAAATAGTAGTACATAAAGGAACAATGCACACTGTTCATATATCCAGATGTGACAGGCAAGTGTGCAAGGAGCGCAGCATCCTTTTCATACACATTCATGCATATTTTATTAATGATTGCCCCAAAGAATAGGGCAAAGTTATAAACATGAAAAAGCTAACAGTTACTAAAACGAAGGAAATAATAAGGGAGTATTTATACTTTCTAATTTGCAGCATTGATCAATGACGAAAAAATATTGTTTTATGGCTGAACCTTGATTGAAAAAAAGACAAAAAAAGGAAAAAAAAACGGATGCTGCCAGTACGATCCAAACCCACAACCTCATAAAGTTTAGCATATGTAGCTGGAAGAGCAAGCGTATATATTCTCCACAATTCATGACCCATAAGCAACAAAATAAGATTTCTTGAGTGCAATATGCAATGCAATGAAGTGAAATTCCTCTCTAGACTGCGTTACGAATTTTCCACAAAGCATAAGCTCCTTATTTATCACGCTATAATTCAATCACACATAAACTACCGCCACCTCGTTTGGGGAAGAACATCCAGAACAAATCTAAACATCATACTCGGTCTCCAAAAGAAGGCAATTAAACTGATCGCTGGTCCATGCTACACTGTCCACACAGAAACATTATTTCCACAATATAGGATTCATCGTGCTCATACCATGTTTGAGCATCGTCTACTTCACTGCCTTAAATTGTCACCTCAATGCTTAACTGACTTCTTGAAGAATATATCTGGACTTAAGCCTAACGAAAAACACTTTCACACCGGAAGTAAACAAATATGGGATGTTCCTCGAACGAGGACGTTATACGGTAACCAGAGCCTTTGTTTTACTTTACCATGCATATTAAATCATTATAACACACACAACCCAAACATCTTTAGCGCCTCAATTGAGGACTTTAAGCTATATTTTATTATTTCCTCACTGTCTCTTTGTACTCTTTGTTTGTTACCTTAAATATTATTACAAGAATAGGCACTTCATTTTCATTACGTTTTGCCATTTTTCGTGCATACTGTCACATTATTGTGGGCCGTTAATTTTTTGTCCTAGTTTTTACTTGCTGTTTCATTTGTATATATGTGGTCTTTCTGTGCTTCATAATTTTCATGTGATATATGTATATTTTTGCCTTTCTGTCATTGCTGGGCCTCGGGCATCTCTCAAGCTATCGCCCGATGCCCATTTCCTGTATATTACTGGAAATAAATTTGTTTCAAATATAGGTTTGGCCATGTTTATGGGGATTAACGTCTTAATGTGACTCGGGCTGTCACCATAGTGGAAGTCTCTGGAAATTTCGACCTCCTGGGGTTCTTTACCACGCACTGACATTGCACAACACACGGGCTTTTGCTTTTTGCCTTCATAGAAAAGTAACCATCGTAGTCGGAATTCGATCTTGCATACTAAGGCTCAGCTGTCGAGCACCCTAACCATTGCACCACTGCGGCAAGGCTGAAATGCAATATATTTGTTTCCAGCTACACTGTAAGTAACATGCCTTAGTCTAAAAAGTCCACATTATTCAACGCAGACGCTATAGATATGACCACTCTGAGAGCCTAATAAAAAGCAAAGCGACAGATTCAGTCCATTTCTTGACACACAGTTGCACGCAATCTGTGACTCAGTGCCATGGTACTAGGTACAAGTACACTGAACTATAGCTGGACATTCCTCTGACTGCATACTGCAGAAAGCAAAACCAAAGTGCTGATTAAGTGAAGGGAAGAAACCTGCACTGCAGTTCAAACTATACTACACTATGCTGCTGAAAACAGGTACTATACTGTCACTAGCCCAGGTCAGTCACCTCCACAGCACATGAACAAGGAATGAAGTGCGAGAGAGCAAATTATGTAACACACACATGCAGCGTACTAGCTGATGTCATTATGTAGCAAAACAGGGCCTTTGTGAAAGTTACTCGGTATGAACGGTTCATTGATAAACGGATCGTGGCGCTCGTTGGTTTTCAATCAGTTTCAGCAGCATATAACAGGATGAGAACAGAGCATAGAGAAGCATACAGAATAAACAAGCACTGAACCAGACTTAAAATAAAAAAGGTATCTATAAAATGAGGGCATGTAAAGGGTGCAAATAAAATCAGATAAAACCACAGATGAATGCAATATATGGGCTTGAGAGGGACACAGGCTTTGCTGGCACATTAATCTTTGAGCTTAACGATCATGGCTGCTTCCACTATTTTGCGTGGGAGCTTATTATGGCATTTGTTCAGGATGGTGTTCGTTCATAAACTGGGGAAAATGTTCCATTGCTGTCGCAGTTGTGACAGTGCACTGGCAGGTTTCTAGACTATGAGACTTTAATATCATAGCTGCACTCAATAAATTAGTCTTCTATTTAGTTCGGCCAGTTTGGCCAATGTATGCTTGCATATGACGATTTCTGTGCATGCTACAATGGGATTCTTGTGTCATATAGTAAAACCTGTGTTTCTCTTTATTTATTTATTTATTTATTTATTTATAATACCCTCAGGGTACAGTTGTACGTTACAGAGGGGAGGGGCGCATACAGGATATATATATATAAAACAGAAGGTTAACAAAAGCGTACAAATCTGAAAAACAAAGCAAATAAAAAAGAACAAGGTACATGTGCAATTTAGAAAATTTAGGAAAACGGCATAGGTGGTAAAAACAACAATATAAAAATATAATAAGCAACAGTATACAATGATGTTATGCAAATAACCATACAGTAAGTTTTAAAACTAGGCAAAAAAGAAAGATTGCAGCGCGGATTTAAATTTTTGTTCTTCAGTTATACTTGTTAGTGATGCAGAGAGGTTATTCCAATCATTACAGGTGCGGGGAAGAAAGGAGTTAAAATAGGCAACTGTGTTTGTGTGCGGAATGTTTACTTTTTGACTATGGTTACGGCGAAACGAAATGTAGGATGGTGGCTGAACCCATGAGGAACGCAAGGTGGAGTTATGGTAGTATATATTTTGTGAAAAAGTGAGAGGCGGGATAGTTTTCTTCGACTAGATAACAGCGGGAGATGTAAGTATGCTTTCATATTAGTAACGCTGGCTATCAATAACGTACCTATCAATAAATGACTAATAAAGCAAAGCAATGACATTAAATGCTCCCTGTTCAGAAATCTGTAGTGGACATTGCAAATGGGACAGCAATGCAAAATCGAGCTGCCCCACAACCCTCACAATAATACAGAAAATTGCACCAAGATAGTTCGTTTCTGTACATAGCTAGTTAATGGGTCGCTGATGCGTAATTCCGTTTCCTCAACGGTAGGGTACCACAACGTCTTTCTCTCCACTGGTTGTCTCTAAGCAAGTTCAGCGGCAATTGTTGCTGAGAGGTGTCTCTGAATGCAACCTAAAGGTAATATGCACCCAATGAAGGCAGGAAATGATTACGATGAAGGTAACTGTACCATGTAATTATTGTCATACCGTCACCTCCTGGCTGTGTTCACGGCTGGTTTTGCGGTTATTAAGGATCAAAGACATCACATAATGCAATTTAAAGGGAAGCACAGCCCAGAAAAAATGTTGGTAGCTTATTTTAACGCTGGAAAGTCAGAACACTTGCATTCCGAGAATTCGAACAGACGTACTAGTGTCCAGGTAAGTAGTGGTAATCTATTGTGCCACAGAACCTTTTTTTCTTAGAGGCAACGGGAACAGCAAGCTTCAAATGTACTCTTATTCATTTTGACAATAGTTCCTCTGCTTGTCGCCAGGTGACGCTGCTTAGAGGGCCCTATAGAGTTACTATCCTACCATTGAGAGAACGAAATTATGTGTCGCTGACACATCTGCTGCCTTTCTTTTTTTCTGTCAAAAAAGCCGCTAAAATTTCACGCGCCACTTCATGAGTGTTGGGCGGACGCTGCTTTGGCTTATTTGGTAATTTTTTTAATTCTTGGAAAGGAAAAAAAATTTTTTTAGCCTTATGCATGGGCGAGGTAGCGATGTATCATCTGCTTAGAAGTGAAGGAGGAGTGTTCGACTCCTTGTTTTCATAATGATTGCTGATAGTGTGCATGTGCTTGCGGGCTTTCTCTTCGGGCTACTGTCGTTGCGCCGTTGTTCCTGTGTTCATTGACAAATCATGCAGCAGGGCTTTGACAGCTTATCTGAAAACCCAGGCCTCCAAAGGAGTAAGGAAGAGTGGTCTGCTCACAATTCAGGGACCTGTAGCTCTATGCGTGCTGTAAAGCCCTCATATCTGGCTAAGTATTGAGCTGTGAGCTATAACATGTTTGTCAAGGCTGCACCAATGCACGACAGCATCTCACTATGGTCCATGCACAAAGATAAGGATTTAAGTAGAGAATATGAGTGAAGCCAGCAAATCTAACAGGACCTTTAAACTTTGTGGTACACTTATACTGCATAGTGCAACATACTGTGCCGTACATGTTTAATCACTCTGAAAGCCAAAGGAAACGAGTCAATATTATGCAAAAAGTAATATCATTCTATTTTCAGCCTACCTGTTCTTTTCATGACCTGGCATTATTTCAGCACCAATCCGCTACGTGGGCAGGTCACATCTATAAAAAAAAAGGAATTAGAAAGATAACAAAGTCATGCACCACTGTAATGTCGTAGTATAGTCCTGGCATTTTGCTTTATTCTCATTCCGTGTAACCACAACTACGAACCTACATATCATTCACGATTCACACCTAAAGACTAATTTTTTTCTTTGACCATGAAATCTGGGAGCTTTCGTTTGTCGCCGTGCGACTGTGCACGGGTGAACGTAATAATTACTCCCTCATTCCAAAACTACACTCTGCCTTGAGGGTTTCTCCTAAAATATTACCACTCATAATAAGAAACGCCGATAGAAGAGAGAGGCGCGAGGCACTCGTTTCCGGAACTTCGTGGTACGTTCGTCAATGCGAATAAACATGTCTCGTGGCAGGTATCGCCTCACGATTCTAACCACTCCGTGCTTGAAACCTTCACGCCAGAGTGAACAAAGTGCGCAGTAGTTTGCAACTGTGTTATAGCACTTCACCCATCTAGCAATAACACCCGAAAAGTAATATTCACGCACTGTTACTTACATTCGGGACTGACCAGCGGCTCCTTTCATCCAAAACAACAAAGCACCAGTGTCTCGGCAAAGTCAGTTGCAGAAACCTCCAGGGCCAAAAGAAGGTCACAACTAGCGCATAATTAGGAAATCACTTTTGTTGCACAGCCAAATAACCACAACATAAGCAAACAACCCAAAATGGGCTTGAAAAACGAAATTCCAAAGAAGCACTACGGAACGGCAAAACGCGCGACAATGGTAGTAATGGCACCAAAAAAACTTTTCTGCTGGATTGGATTGGATCGCATCGACTTTCAGGTTTTTGAGGTGGACTCCTATGCTGTGCTGCCTGGTAAGAGTTTCGTTTTCACCGAACGAAGAGTGCATGCCTCGGCACGTAAGAATACCGGAGAAAGAACACGGCATTAAATATCAGATCAGATGCTAGAAAGTCGCATGATTAATTTAGATGTTATTTTATATCAGCGCTGATAGGAATGGGGCCAAATAATTTTGTCATCTGCACAACAGCCGAATCGCTTGTTAAATATTTTGCGTGAGGACAATTAAAGCATGTATGTCAGCCACACACTATTGGTTATAGACGGACATTCACGGATACCTCTCGGACTTCCGCGTGCGTACATGCGCTCGTCCTCCAATAACGGATGCCCCTCGGACATGCACCGAAGCTCCGATATGGATATCCGAATTTGGACGTCCGTACGGATGCCTTACGAGCGTCCTCTCATGGCAATGGAGATTCGGATCATAATCGAACGTACCGCGTATACCCGTGGTTGACTGGGGTATCTTCAATGTTGCGATCTCTGCGTGAAGTGCGCGGGCCCCGTGTGTTGAGGCTGCAGTGAGTCTTGTGGTCACCTTGCTCTCCGCTTAGGGCGCATTGAAGCAAGTCGCAGCACGAAGGTAGCTGCTGCTGCCGCTCTTGTTCACATTATCGTTTACGAAAGTGCACAGTGGTGAAATGAGATGTGTAGGTTTGGGCGCGTGTGACTTGTCGATTTGGTTTTGAATGTGATACTATCTCATTAATTTGGTCGCCTTTCCGGCAAAACTTCGTCCTTTTTCTGGACATGCCCCACAAGGCATCAAACCACACCATGACGATGGATTAAGTCATTTATTTGGTTTGGTTTGTGGGGTTTAACGTCCTAAAGCAACTCATGTTATGAGGGACGCAGTAGTGGAGGACTCCGGAAATTTCGACCACCTGGTGTTCTTTACCGTGCACTGACATCGCACAGCATACGGGCGCCACGATTTTCGCCTCCATCGAACAGCGGCTGCCGAGGCCGGGATTCGATCCAGCATCCTTGGGAACAGTAGTCGAGCGCCGTTACCTCTGCGCACCCTGGCGGGGTTTAAGTAATTTAATTATTAGGTAAGCAGATAATTTCAGATAACTACTTCATTATTAAAACAAATTATATACAATCTCACAACTAAACTTTTAACTCATGGCTGACTGCCAAGTTGCTGCATCTTAGCTTTCGAATAACCGATTTTCCTAAAATAAAGTAGGGGCGCGATGGTTGTGATAGGCTGCATATACATTTGGTACAACTTGGCTCAAGCAACGTCTCATTGTTTCAGCGGTATGTGCGCGCTTGTGGCATTTACACTCAAACGTATGACTTCATATCCAGAATTTATGGACGATTATATCATTTAATATTGAGAATATTATCGTTTAATAGGGATTTTGATAGACCGCAATCTACCATGAAGCCCACATTGCACCATATTGAGAAAAAGCCAACATCCATATCTCGCTTACTCCTACTTCATTGCGGGGTCTTATCGGTTTATACGGCGCTGGAGTTTTATACCGCACTATGTTTGTGACACTTGCGGTGCAGTACACAAATACTTTCATACATATGCAAGACTAATTTTCGTGCCCTTTAGACAGTCCAGGATCAAGTCCTTCACACATGCCTGGGTTGCCTTAGAAGCACATCGACATTGGGAAGCAATGCACTTGCCAAAGATCAGCCGCTTTTGACGTATGTTGCTATAGACCCATCTTGAATGCACATGTCATATTCCAACAATTACGCAGCATCAACTAGCGCATCTGCATCTGCAGAGACCGCATCCTGCATCTGCAAAGTATCGCAACGCAACCGTAGCTCATCCCAAAATAGTTCCCGCCAGCAGCGCGACCTGCCTCTCAACAATGATGGCTGCGGATCTCAGTTGCACGTCTTGCTATTCCGAGGATTGCGAGGAAATCGTATGTATCAATGCCAGTTCTTACGTAACTCACACTTTTCTGGCTACGCTTTGACTGTTGGGACGGTACTCACGTCTGTACGGATGGTTCGATAACGTCAACTGGTTGTGCTTGCGCTGTGGTTGATTTTGCGATATAGGACTAAAGTAACCAACTAATTTCACACTAGGACAACCCCTAATGGGGCAGAATTGAGCGCTCTTCATGCGGCTGTAAAGTACATGTGTCAAAAACACCTTCAAATGGGCTGTGTTCTGTGACAGTGAAGCTCCCCTACTATGTCGCCAAGCGCCCTTGAACCATGGCGGCCATGATAAATTTGTAGCGAAGGTGCGGCATCTGCATCACTAGGTGTTAGAAGAGGATCGCAAAATCATCCACCAGCGGCTCCCAGGCAATACTGGCTTTGTTAGCTATGTCTCAGCTGATTATGCTGCTCGATCGGCTCACAGTGCAGCTGCAATTGCCCAGATCCCATTGACATTAGGAAACAGAGCAAGGCACCTTGAGCTTCGTGTCTGAAATATGACTCGCCAGTCATGATCTACCCGTGGAAGTTGGACGTCAGGTTACACCACTTTGACCCCTTACTTCAGCAGCAAATACCAATCGGCCTTCCCCGTTGTGATGCTGTGCCTGCGAGTGGCATATACTTACGCCTACTTCCCCTTCATAGTAATGGCGGACTCTTCGGCGTGTGAACGGTGCGGGTGTGAAGAAACAAACAGGAGCATACTTTGTGGCATCCCTCGGTTTGAGCGAGAGCATGCCCTCCTAGCTGCTACACTCCAGCACTCGGACTCTCACCCTCTAATACAAGAAAACATCATAGGACTTTGGATAAAACCTTCATCATAATTAAAAGCGGTAAAGGCTCTCTTATGTTGTTCAAGGACTCGGGGTTGGGGTTCGCGATTATAAGTTTTAAGTGTGCGCCGTCTGTTTCTTTAAATTAGTGGATCACGGACACGCAAAGATCTCATTTTGTTATCGCATTTTGTTTCCTTTTTCTCTTTTGCTACCCTCTCCACATGTGATGCAACCTACTGGGCATCACCTAGTTAACCTCCTTGCAGTTTTGTTCTCCCTCTCTCTCTGTTTCAACTAAGCTGCAGTATAGGTACCTTTATCCTATGAAAGATTATCTTGTTAGTTACCTGCTCTTACTTTTGTTCAGAACTAATGGAATACCGTTCTTTATTTTGGGGGGCACAGTAATTGCTGACGCTGTGCAGGCAGTTAAACTATACACTCTGATATTAATTTCTGCCTCCTTCCTTTTTTATTGTACTTATATAACATGGTTACGACCGCGTCATGTCCCATGGATATACCATAATTGTTGCGATCACAGTTTTATTCTTCTTTAAATTGTCTGACTTTCTATGTGCAGAGTTTACTATCTGTGACTGCACAACACGATTACTTGCCTTATTTACGCATTATGTATAGTGACGTTTGCTTAGATACGTAGATTTATTGCAGACGTATAATATTAAAATAAGTTGTTGCGAGGCATAGTGTACACAGGAAGTCAACCTTGTTTTCAATTACAAGGTTTCGTCCCTCATTGAGCTGTTTTTTCGCCACTCTAATGCCACGTGTATACCTTGGCATTTTTAATGCATATTTTGCTGAAACTTTGCCCATATTACAGTGATCTCCGTTGCGAGTACCTTTCGGTGTAATTACATAGCACTATCAGGAACAGCTGCTTCTGCTCAATATAGTGCAACGACGAACAGCGCCACTGAGCCTTTCTCTTGGCCGTCGCATATGCACAAAAATTTAAACGACGTTTTTAATGACAATTATTAATTAAAATATTTGTCCTAAAATTGTTCATTTCATGGCCTTTGGCTTTTACATAAAAGCGGCATACACTGCTTCGCTGGTTTCGAACTGACATGGTTCTAAAGATTGCGGGATTATTTTTTTGCTTAGTAAATAGCAAAAAAAAAATAACATGACAGTATTTTGATCACTCAGTTCTGCCATAATTTTTGGGGCGTGCGCATATACTCGCACAGAAAAAATGCATATTTTGTCATGAAAGAGCGTAACGTTCAAAAATTCGTTTGCAGCATATAATACAAAATTACAACGGCATAGCAATTATTATGGACGCATTTGATCACTCGACAAAATCTATACGAAGGAGGTCGCACAGCACCGTCAGCCCCTTCGAACAAAATGTCTAACTACGCCACTGTCCCGCGTCGCAGTAAAGCCGGTGTCGGCGTTGTTGTTCTCCGTGGTTGTAACGCGAAGATCAGCACCCGCATGAGGCGCCTCCTGGAAAGCCCCGCGCTGTTACTGTGCTGACGCAGTACTGGTGCGCTAATCATAAAAAAAATCGAAATTCTTCGAATCAAGGGGCAGTTTTAAAGACGCTATCGCGTCTATCCTCAAAGCTAAGCGTGAGCGTCCTCCTAAATATTTGTCCGGATGGTCTTTCACATAATGTAAATGTAGCTTATTACGTCATGTAATGCCATTAAGGCTATGCGCAAAAAAACACGACACAAAAAACAGAGGCAACGACAGGATTGCGCTCGTCCTGTCGTTGCCTCTGTTTTTTGTGTCGTCTTTTTTGCGCATAGCCTTAATGGCATTACATGATTCAAGCCAACTAGCCCGACAACAACTCTTGTTGTAGCTTATTACGGTAGATTTCAGAATATGCGCGAGATTATAATAGAAGCACAAAATTAAGGGACTTATGACTACGCGAGTAGCAAAGTGCATGTTGAAGAACGGGGATCTGTAAACGGCAGCCAATAAAGCTGCCGCATAGTTTCCTCCTAAATGTCTCACGATGTTTGCTATTCGAATTGGAAGCTTTCGAATTTCTCACATTCGCGGGTGGAACGTAACAAAAGGATGTAAAAGAGAGCATAAATCTTCATTCTCTTATAAACAAGACCAATAAACAAGAAATTGGGGCTGCAGTGATTGTTGGTGAACGAAAGCTCGAACAGCGAAAAAGTCCGCGTAACCGAATAAATCATCACTTGCAGTATGCTGCGTTTCATAAGCTCTTGGGAGCCCTAACAAAGGTGAAGGGGACCCACACCAATCAGGATAACGGCAACTTCAAGAATTATTTGCCTTGTGGAGCGGACAAATCGCTCTTAAGATAGCGTACCATGATCATGGGTACTTTAGCTGTAATCTAAAATCTGTACTTGCTTACGTTGTCTGGAATCGAAGAGATATTGCGGTCGACTTAAGAGTACAGTTGTCGGAGACACGGGGCGAGCAGCTGGTCGAAAAGGCTGCACACTCTGCTAGTCAGAGAAGGAATCGAAAGACGGCGCATGGGAGAGAAGCTTACCATCATATTGTGACGGGTGAACGAATGCGTCGTAGTAGAAGGACAGGGTGGTGGTGGTAGAAGTGGAAGTGGTGCTGCTGAACGTGATCAAGATCTGACTTCGCACGTCTGGTGGGTCCTCAGAGAAGGGTTTACGCCCTAACAATATTTTTGCTGCAGTCTATTTAAAGGAGCAACGACTCTTCCTCTTGATTACAGTTTTATTGTGCAGACAAAAAGGAGCCTTCAGAGAATCGCACAATGCCATCACGTAAAGCCGAGATGTCGGTCGCTGCTCCGACCGGCAGGAGGAGCAGCTCTTTGTGTCGGCTGCTTAGCCAAACGTGTTGTGAAAAGCACTCTTGCAGACGGCCCTAATTTTTCGTTAATCGCAGAAAATCAAGGCGTGAGTCAAATTTAATTTTTTTCGCAAAGAACGTAGACTACGATATTTTACACGGTGAGCGGTATTCCGTCTCATATACGCCAGTGCTTTGCACAAAGGACATTTCTGAAGTCTGTCGATAAAGCACTAAAGGCACAGAAAAGCGACTTACCGGCAAAAGCTATAGGTTCACTGCCTTTGTTTCCTTTTTTGAAGTTAAATGAGGCTCAGTTTTTGTATTTATTATTTCTCTGTCATGCAACCTAGCTCTTTCAATTCATTGCGTATGTCCGCTTCGTGCGCAAAATTTATCAGAGGGAGCATGTTGAAAAAAAGATTTTTACTGACAAAACATGTACACATCGTAGGAATTCACAGAGAATAAAAAAGTATTAGTGAGGCTTCCTTCAGTTTTTTAAATATGTTGGCTACTTATTACTACACGTTCGTGGGAATACTATTCTGCCAATTCTCAAACAGATTAAAACAGCATTAGTCGGCCTTGCTTTCACCGAGATTAAACTTTCAGTCACCACTATCAAAAATATGTTATGCAAGAGTGCGTATTAATTCGCGCAGGACGCCGTATTACCGATGGAGAAATTGGTGTTTTTGGTAATCGTCCCAACGAGCCCGTCGGAACCGTTGCAAATCCCTCAGTGACGCGTGTGGGCTCCGCGCCACCCATCACTGTTTCACGTCAGCTTGCTTCCACCAACCATGTAACCGAGAGGCAGCGAATCATTGACGACGTTCTATTCAGTTTTCAGCCAAGTGTTGTGTCGGCTAGATTTTAGTGCCTTTGTTCGCATAGCGAGTCAGGTCGTTTTGGTTTGGCCAGACGTTTTGTTTGTGCAACAGCGTATCAAATAGCCCAATTTCTCTGTAAAATGGCGACATGCAATCGGTCTCTCTAGTTTAAGCTCGAGCCAAGCTCATTTTGTTACGAAACGTATGGTTTTATTGTGAATGCTGTGACCGCTATGGGGTCCGCTTTGGCAGACCTTCTTACACAACTTTTCTGGCTGTTCCCAAGAAAAAAAGAAGCTGGACGTATACGAATAAATAAATTTGTGATTCAAACTACACATGCATCGTATGTTTGCCGATTTGTGCACTGTTATCGGAAAAAAGTGACGCATTTTTTTTTATTTGGATATTTATGCCCCCAATTTTCGCATACTGTTGAAATCTAAGAACTACGGATGTGCGGCCCCGTTAATGTGCTGTAATGTGTACTCAAGAAGTCACGCTCAAAACGTCATTTCAGTCACCCTAGCCAGTGCAAAATATTTCGAGTTGGATCTCCTTTATTCACATTACTTCGTTGTTTTTTTTTTTTTTTTTTGCTTGTGTGCACCTAACACGGAAAAATATCTGTGGTCAATAAAACAGACAATTACTTTTGCACTAACATTACGTCTAAAGACAGGCGGGATTTCCATGACATCTTCGGTTAAAACTACAAAATATTCCTTTCCTATAATGCTTTATTCAATTTGGCAGGTGTCTGAAAAGGACACAAGGGAGATAGCACTTCCACCTCAAATGTTTCAACCAATTTCCTGGGGAAGCTCGACAGGCAATTTCACGTTGAAAAAAAAATATCTACAAAACCTGAACAGGGAATATGAAAACGAAAACCAGGGTTCCATTTTCGACAAAGTTTCCTCTTACTCCGGAGACCACCGTGTTTTCAAGCAGTTTTGCATAACACGTATCGGGTAGAGTCGAAACTGTAGAAGTAATAAATTTTATTTCATGAGTGACAGAATATGAAGACCGCATTATTTTTATTTTCCTCCCGAGTTATGATAAAACATTGAAGCTGATAGATGTGATGTACTGTAATGTTAATAAGTGAGGTATTATTAATGCGCTAAAATATATAACGTTTCCTCGAATATTCGTGATTGAATAAGTAATTATTTCAGGTATATTCACACAAGCAATTCTTAAACTGGCATGCTTGGGATATCTTTAAGCAGCGTGGAACAAGAGGAATGTAAGAAACAAGAGCATTTGTTTCCAGAATTATTAGGCTCTCTGTTACCTAGTGCAGTGATGTGGAAACACTTGGCAATGATCACTTACTAACGTACGTGTGTATCCGGTGTTTTGCATTGAACACTTCGTCTCGTCGACAATGCACAGACTGTCTGCCTACAGGACATCATTTGCGACTTCCTTTGTGCACCTGCAGTCCCAATATGAAATAGAGGGCTTGATTGTGTCCAGTATCGGTGAAAGCACGAGCTTTATTTTTGTGCATACGCCAGTTTTCATAATCAACGTGGAATTCTAGAGGTTACGCGCAGTCCTTCGACGTGCCCAAAATAAGTACAGAAGAACGAAATCCGCGTACGAGATCCTTGTTTCTCTGCGAGCTCCGTGACAAATATTGCGCCATCTTGAAATGTTAGGACGACAACACTGTAGAAATTACTACTCAACACTTCATACTCGGAAGCCAGTGTCGCGTATTTGGCATGTTGTCGGTATCTTATGTATGTTGTAGTATATTGTCCTACTTTTGTAAAATGGCTGTGGGCCCTGCCCAGTCACCGTCATATTGTCATGTTCAAAGTTTTTTGGGCCACCTTCACTGAATTTCTAATACGACTTACTGTCCAGCGCCAAAATTGGACTCCGCTTTTGACTATTGCAAGTACTCATCTGCACCTGGGCGTGGCGGGATTTTTATTGCATTCTGTCCAACTTAGGCACGCATGACCGAACAGAGCTGCTTGATTACTTCAAGTACATATGAGTGTCCAGTACTATTCCTGAATGGTAAAAGATCACCTGCTTGGTTGCCTTTTTTAAGCCCGGTAAGCCTGATTACGAGCTACATCGTTCGGACAGTTGCCCTAGAAATCTTCTCGGAAACGTTTTGGAGAGAACAGTGCTGGCCAGACTAGAATCGCAACTATAAATGAACGATCTCTACCCGGATATCGTGACTGCGTCTCGCTGGAGATGCTCATTCATTGACAGTATCATTGACCTCCTTACGAATCCATTTTCGATGCACAGGACACTTGGGAGCTAGTGGCTGGCTGCATCAGTGGATTACGAGTTATCTGAGTGCCTCTTAGCGTACACTATGCCTGATAGATATCGTGCTCGCCATCAGGTCGGCCCTCAGGGTTCTAGAAGGAGAAGGTCTCAGCCCAAATTTATTCAACATAGCAATAATTGGTCTTATCAGTGATATAACAGGTAATATCGACATCAGTGCATATGCTGACGATATCAAGATCTGGGCTTCCGGTTTGACGCTCCCACAACATCGCGTGAGATTGCACCGAGCTCTATTGTCACTGCTGATATAGTACCTTCGGCGTCAAGGTTTACTCTTAGCGGCAGAAAAGTGTGCAGTGATCACAGTTAAGGCCAAATGTGCTAGCCGTTAACCGATATCTCCTAATGAAGTTGGAATACACCAAGTGTCTAGTCACAATTCTTGGGAATTATTACTGACCGCAGAGTCCCGTGGACGATGCATATCAACGTGCAGAAGGAAACGTTTACCACTTTTTCAATGTTTTTGTTCTACAGCAAGCATCAAATAGGGCCCAACTAAGCAGTCACTGCTACGATTTTAAGAGACTCTATTTGTAGGCTACATCCGGTACAGCCTTCCGGTACTCTCTAATGGGAGCATTTCATTCGTGGATTTTATAAAGCATACAAGTGCAAGCGCTCAGTATATGCCTCTGATTGCCACGGGGCACTCTCACAAAGACACGATTGAAGAGCTAAGTTTCCGCCAATTATCGATATATTTGTCACAGGAACCACTTCGTATGTATTTACGCTTACTTAAACGACACCGTTATGACCCACCTGTGGATGAGTGGCCCGTCAGCAGTTTATGAAGTGCACTCCGCCGCCGTCAGTAGCAATCGCAATCCGGTTTTGCTGCCCCGTATCATGACGCCAAAACGCCAAGGGTGATGGATAAACTTTCAGTGCCCCTGCATGCCTCCGGGATATTGCATAAATTGATGGTGCCAGAGTGGGCTGGAGCAAATTACTACGGCATACATGTGGTCAGAATATCAAACCTATGCTCACTGTATACTGAAGAATCTGTGTTAGCAGAAGTATCAACTGCAGCCGTGGTGATAGAACACAGCTGTCCGCGATTCCTCTTAGGCCATAACTCTACATCAACCGCTGGTGAGCTTGTAGCCCTTCGGGTATTGATTTGCTAAATTTCTGGGGAAACATCTCAAAAGTGCTGCGTATTTACATATTCAAAGCTGGCATGGCAAATTTTGGAGAGTTAGTATGCCATACCGTCTACTAGCATCTTGCATGAAGCCTCACGGAGTGCCCCTTAGATCTATTCGCGGCCATGGATACAGGGTAACATTTCAATGCAGTCCTGCACACAGCAGGCTCGATGGCAATGACCAGGCATAAGCACGTTCTCTGAGTGGCCTCCAAACAGTTCTGCCTTTTTCAAGAGCGGATACCACGTGTCTTCTTTCGAACTTTGTGAGGAGTGCGACGGCAGCTAACTGGGCCCAGCCAGGTACCCGAAAGATCCGTCTCGCATGGATCGATTGTGCACTGCCATATTTCGCGCCATCATGCATGCTTGATCTATAGACTTTGTTTAGAGCGGTTTTCGGAAGCAAATACTTGTATTTATTTCTTCAGGCCGACTCCCCGGAGTTTTCAACATATGGCAACAAGGAGACCATGGAGTGTATATTAGTGGTGTGCCCAGTTTACCCGCATCCGAAAAGATAATGCTAGCTACTTCCTTGGAGCGGCTGGACAGCAGACATCTCTCTGGCCGCATGGTCAGACAAGCGGAAAGCTGTACAAGCAATGCGGGTTTTTTGCCGTTTCTTAAAATCGCTCTAGTAAGACGAATTACTGTGCGCGTACATCTATTTAAAAACTCTTCTCATCACTTCGTCAGCCATCACGACCATTTTTCTTCTACTTTCCCCCTTACATGATTCACAGTTGCAGACCAGTTGCTCAACTGTGCCCAATTCCTCTGCATTTCCATGTAAACACATCTGCCTATGCATCTATAGATTAGAGTTAGTGCCAAAAGGCGGGGACTAACACGAAGTGAAGAAACGTGTTATTGGCCGTCTTTTACGCTACCGGCCCTCGCTATGCAAAAAGACCGACAAGCCCGGGCGAATATTTCAACTCAATTATTAGCCCCACATGGCGCGGTTTTTAGAGCGTCTTCTAGATAACTAATGTAAATCATAAACAGTCTTACGAGGGCGTACCACACTATAAGGCAAAGCACTGCAGGAATCAATCCGCATTGAGCACTATTTTTTTGGTACCCGAGTCTTTGTATCGCAGCATTCCGCACTACCAAGGCTCCGACTTTACTAATGACGAGGGCGAATTTAACAACACTTGCTACAACGAGCTCCGCGTGGCGGAGGAATCGACGTAAAGGGGAAACTTCAACCTTGGCAGTTTTTGCAGTTGATGTAATTCCGAAAGTAGGGGACCAATGGCTTACGATTTACTCCCACATCAAAGAGCGCATGATAATGCTACATCTAATGTTAATAAAAAACCATTGTGAATAGGTGTTTAGTGTTTTGCATAATATGATTAAAGTCTACCATTGGTTGAAGCAAAGGCTCTGTCTAAGTTACAAGAACCATTTCTAGGGGGCACTTTGGATAACTAAACTGTGATGAGTCCAAACCCTCTATCGCGCAGTGGTCGGAAGCCTTCTACTAAGGCGACTCTTTCTCTCTCGGTTTACTCTTATCTTCGCAATGACGCGATAGCGTAAGCTACTAGCCAACATATAAAGCTCCGCTTTAACCGAGCCGTATGAACGTCAATGCATGGCCTAGGGATAAATGAGTGCAAGGGTCTTAGGGCTGATTCTGATATCGTCTTCCCATGTGAAAGGAGTGTCCCGAGTTGGCAGTGCCTGCCAAACGTAATGTCAGGAATCCCTACGTCCAGTTAATGCTAGGCCATGTCAGCTGCCAGCTGCCGCCTCCCATGTTAGGAAAGCGTTACGGACCGATGGATGGACGCACATGATCGCGAGCGTGAGCCAATAAAGGCTATCGCCTTAATGTTGCAGCCACTCTTGGACTGCGTTCCCTTTCATAAGCAGCTTTTATAGCGTGCACGTAGTGCCACTGGCATATCATGGAACTGCGGCAAGAATATGATATGTGGGACGGCCTTTTTCTGCATAAAAAGGTTACTGGTGCAGACCATTTGAAGCAACAACATATGAAGGCAATAGAGTGGAGAGCTGGAACAGTTGGTACAGTATTTTGAGTGATTAAAACTAACGGAAGGAAGCAGATACACAGAGGGTCGCAGGAGGGCGCTGGCGTCGTTCTGTGTCCCTCTGTGTGTCTACTTGTTTCCGCTGGTTTCAATCTGTCCAAGTATCAAGACAAAGGCATTAGTATTCACTCGCCGGTGATCTTGTGATCGGACCTAATGTCTAAAGACAGCTTGTTAATTGATTTATTAGCCTTGCATACAAAGATGAGATTTTGTGAACATGCTCTAGCAGAGGTCGTCGGTGGAACTGAAACCACATGATTTTCAACAACGTGCACTCAGCTGGGAATTTTCGCACACGCACGCACACGCACGCATGCGAACACACACGTACGCCTTTCCTGAACGTGGTGTGATATTTAGTCAAAATATTGGCGTGGCAACAACCATTTGTGCAGATTTATAAAATGCGGAGCTATGTCTTTTGTTCAGCTCTACGAAGCTTTAATCCTTCCATATGCTTAAAAATGACTTCAGACTTGCCATGCATCCATTCCAAACAAAAAATAAACATATTTTGCGTAGCCTTGTAAAGCAGCTTAAACGAAAGCAAGAAACTCAGCCTTCTGGACCTTAGTAACGCTTAATTACACAAATATAATGAATAAAAAACATCATAATTTGGTGCGTAGAAAAGAATGCTGGATGTTCTGTTCATTACACTCCTCGCTGGCAGACTAATTGCGTGGCATGTAGTAATATTGCCTGACTTCATTTTTACGCTGCTCCTTTTTTCTATTTATTTCAAGAGAACTGTGAGCGTTAGCTTGGGAAGAAGTATTTCTATTAACTGTCAGCTTATCTTCTGAGTTCCTTTCCAGTTAGGGAAGAATTAGGGACAACCGTAAGCCTGCTGATTGTTAAGTGGTGACACGTGTAAGGAAACGATAACTTCCGGCAGAAGAAAGAATTCACCAAACTATCTACGTTTGATGGAGAATGATATTAGCAGACTAAATGCCAAATATAATGAGGTTATTTGTCTTAGGAAACACTTGGACATAATAAACGCAATATGTCTTCAATAACAAAGTAGCAGTTAGCTACGAATTTGGCTGTTACCTTCATCGGTATGATTTAGATTTGATTTTGGATCTTCCGCATACTTGCCTTTAAGTACTGACGGTGCTGAAAGATGTTTATTGCAATACAATGTATGTACAAAAAGAAAGGGAAGGAAATATATTTGATTAAGTAGCAATTATCAAAGCCCGTTTCCTCGGCATGACACTGGATGTGCCTCACATGAGGAATGAGTTCATTAGGTTGATTTATTGGATTTCACTTCCCAAAACGACATCGGGTGTTATGCACGCCGCGCAGGGGAGGCCTCCAAATTTGCACCGCCGAGGTTCTTTAACAGGCACAGGTGCTTGGTGGTCCCCCTTCATTGGAGTTCGGCAACAAGGCCGATAGAACCGGACATTGAGAACTGTACATACGTAATTTAGAAATTACAAGACATTCGTTTTCAACTGTGGCCGCTAGACATTCAGACGACACTGTCCTGCACTTACTTAGTGTATAATGTGAAAACCGAGGTAAGCAATGTTCGTCTTTCCTAATAATCGGATGGGCGAATCCTGATCCGTGCAGTCAAGAGCTGATTTCTTTTTCTTCATAATACTCCACTGCTTGATTGCCGACGAATGCGGAAACAATACGTGGGCACTCAGTCTCTTCCGTGAAGGGTAGGACGAGATAGCAGTTCCCACCCAGGCTAAGGTTTTTACTTTTTTCATTTTATTTTTTTTCCATTTTTTATACACTGACACTTTACATTAGAAGACGTTGGCTTCCAATTTTGAGCATTTTGAAATCGTTGAAGCCTCTTACAATTATACCTTTTCAATTGATTTCAATATTTGATTAATTAGACTCTGAATTTTTATAGCTAGCATGATCTAGTGCTGGCTCTTCGTTCTGAGAATTTTGACACACTTGGAGGCCTTTTTTAGTTTTATTTTTGAAATATCTGTCAATAACTGATTTATTACACCTTTAAGTTTTCTTAATTATCATTAGCAAGCATTCAATTTCCGTTCTGGAATGTTTACAGTTTTGAAGCCTTCTCTTTCTTATTTAATTTCTTGCAGATATTTTAATTCTTTAACTGATCAGTAAAACACTAGACTTTCATTGTTAACGTCATAAAGAATTGAATTTGCACTCCGAGCCTCTGGACACCTTTAAACCTGTATCTTCTATTTTTATTTATTTTGTTTCTTCAACCTATTATTAATTATGCTATTTACTGGTGGAAGTTGGTATACAATTCAATATTCAACTTGCATTTAAACAACTGCCGGTTAGTGTGGGGTACTACAACATTCACTAACGTTGAACGTATTAATTTAATGCAAGAAGATATCTCCAAAATGCATATAATTTACCCTTCCGACCCCCAAGTGTAGCTTTCTTTTGTAATTCCAGAGTGATTAAAGCACATAATGTTTATGAATATCCCCTTAGTGTCACTTTTAAAACAGAAATCAGGCATAACGTAAAAGATATCAAACATTTAGCAGAAGTAAGGAAAAAGAATCAGTCCATCCAAGAAGACGTGGCGAAGAATGGACAATGCCAACGCCTCGACTAAATCTTGGTAGAGAATGCCTTCAATACACTCTTCCATCTCTTCAAAATAGGTATATCCAGACTGTTTATTAATTAATTAATTATTTATTTATTTATTTATTTATTTATTTATTTATTTATTTATTTATTTATTTATTTATTTATTTATTTATTTATTTATTTATTTATTTATTTATTTATTTATTTATTTATGGTGCTGAGTTTGCCACACGGCATAACACACGGCATATCCAGACTAACTTCGATTTGTTTTCTTTTTCACGTCGAGAACTGCATAGCTTGGTTTTGAATAACGTGGTTTAGGTTTCAATATTTATACATATTACTGTTTCGTGTATTCCCTGATGTTTCCTTGATGTGCTTGTTTTTAAATTGTAAGAACTCTTGTGTTGCCTCCAGCCAATCAATAGGATTATACAGGCGTCAAGCTTTACAAGGACAGCTTTTTTCTACAATTCCCCCTCTGTAACTATAGATGGGAAATAAACTTTGATTTGATTTAATTTACTCATCGTCACTTGGCACGTGCCAATAAGTCATCAGCCACTAAGACTACAAATGATCATGATGCAGTTTTTTACGTACCCCTCGATTATTTCCGGCACGCGGCGCCGACTACTTATACAACGCCGACAGTTCTTCGTCGGACCGAGCTGTGTGAACTATCGTATGATAATGATAAAGAATTCTAGAGTGGAAAAATTTATCAGGACGCTTAAGCTTCGCCTTTATAGCAGACGCGAGAGTTGATAAAACACCGGCTTTTCAACCAGCGATTTTCAACAATGAAGGACTTCACAGAGTTTTGAAGCGAAAAGCTTCACTGGGCTAGTGAACTTCGAGTCTCGCGTGTGCTCCATCGTTAGAAACACATATAAATCCCCGCTTTAGCCAAGCCGTATAAACGTGCCTTAGTGGTCTATAGGGGTAGCGTGAATGCAAGGGTCCTGGCAGGCTGAGTCCGACATAACCGGCCCATGTGAAACGAGAAACACAAGTTGGCAGCTCCTGCCAGGGGCCTACGGTCATGGACACGCACACGGACACGGCACACAGAGACGAGCGGTTAGACCTGACGTAGTATTGTTTTCGCGCTCAAAGCCACAGCTGCGCATGCGCAAACCACGTGACGTTACAGGAGAGGCGCAGGTGGTCGGAGCCACCGCTGCCGCCGCAACCGCCGCCGCGACTCCGCCGGTGGACCTTTAGCCGGTGCCGCGCGCTTTCACCGAGCTGTGTTTATGTCTATACAGAAGTGTATAGTTTAATCTTATGTGATGTACGGCTGTAATGAATGTTTCACCGTGGTGATAAGCCATGGAATATCTATAAGGTGCAACTGTGAACAACAAGGTAAGCCACAACTATGCCAAGGAACCACAAGCTAAGTCATGGCATCGGCGAAGCTTTCCGCTTCTGATATCCAGGCTTAAACAAGCTAAGCCACCACCATTTTTTTTTTCAAACTGTGAAATGTCTTTGTTTGCCTTTGGGGGAAAGGAAGGCGAGGTATCTGCCTCACGTTTTCGGTGCATACCTGCAGTTGCAATGCATGGCATATAATCTAGGTACAAACTCAATGCTTCAGATTTCTATCGCAAACTCTGTTCCAAATTGACCAGCAGATGATTGCTAAGGAGGAGGGGAAATAGTATGCACCACTCTGGACTCTGCTTAAAGAACTGTTGCGTTAGAAGTTTGATAGGAAATATCGCGCATATGTTTGCCGACTCGTTTCTCTCAAAGCTAGGTTACGGCGACCGCAATGCCGATGGTGACGCTTTTTAGAGCGAACGAGCTCTATACGTTGTCGCGTAATACGGCTAACCTAATGCTAAAACAAAGTCAGTATTGCTGCTGAGAGCACAGACAATCCGCGTTAGTATGGCCTACTGCGGTTTGTTTAAATCAGCACCACTACCACGCAGGCTTCTCCTTTTTTGTTTTCTGCCTTCTCAGTTCTTGAACAAAAATCACCATTGATTACCGTAGGACATAGTTAAAGCGAGCATCTGGGCTACATGCAAGATTCACCTGGCTGGCTAATTTGATGCTACACAAGCTCTTCGAGTAATATTTATGTTCACTGGAATACGGACTACTGTTAATATTGAAATCATATGGACACATTGTTTTTTGTTTTTTTAGTGAACAAACGTTATCGGCGAAAAGTAAAAATAGTTAACTGTAGATTAGATTGTAGATGATAGGTGAACAAAGTACGAGCTAGGTACCGTTTTAAAGCACTTCTCCCACCTACGACATCACCGAAGGAAAGGCGATCAGCCTTTGAATCCAGGTGGATGAACGCCGTATGATGGACTTTTTTATAACCTTGTGGCTGCCATTCTTTTTTGTTACAAAGTTGGTGTGCCTGACTCTATAAGGTTCAACCTGCTTTGTGTAGGGCCATTGTGCGTTCCTCTCCGGCAACCTAGCAGGCGGATCAGCTTGGAGAGGAGAAAGACCGTCTCTTTTGAGAGCAGAAGCCAGACAATCGTTGTAGATTGTTGTTAGCCGACTTGCACTTTGCGAAGGCCGTGCAGGATACTTTTTCTCCGAAAGGCAGCCTATTTCTGTTCGGTGCTTGGCAAAAAAAAAAAAAAGAACCAAAAGATACTAAAGTGTTCCTTTACAAGAAAAGTTGTAGACTTTGTTGACAATGCGCAGAAACTTCCCTTTTCTAAAAGTAAGTTCAATGATGGCTTGAAATGTTCTATCTTCATTCTTACCTCATGTGTCATTAAACAAATCCTAGTCTTTTTTCGCAAACTGTCGTTTATTTGTGTAATATAGCTGATTATGGTTGAGACATCCCTTCTCAAATGCACCTTCAACGCATCACGATTTGGTATAATATACAGGAGACTTACGCATTATATTTCTCTTGGTAGAAGGCATGGAACCTGAGCATAACACAAAAATACCAGCAGCAAGATCTGCAGCACTCCTAAAAAAATTAACAGTGAAATATTGCTTCTTATCTGGTGGAGGCGGGAACTTTTGCCTAGACACAAGATTAGATTTGCTTTCGTTTAAGCTTTTGCGTGCCAAGATGCATTCTGGTAATGCACGAAGCATAAGTGGTGAAGTGGTGAACTATGCTTACTCAATGCGTCTAGTCGTTGCAAGGAATGTATGAAGTTCACGACATAATGCCTACAAAGGCTGCTATCTTTATGTGATCATTGAGTTAGGCACCCTATTGCTGCAAGTCAGTTCTGTATTCACTGGTATAACAGTTTGAGCCGCAGTTCTTTGTTTTGAGAGACATTTTGTGATGAAAAGCACTTCATCTCCGTTGCGTTTGCCGCTACACATTTAGAAGAGTTTGTTGTGACAGCTACTTGTATTATGCTCAAGAGTAACGTAGCAAGTAGACGGGAGAAGAAAGAAATTCTCAGCAGACAAGTATACTGTGAGACCAGTTGATCAGACATTATGCCGAATGAATTTTGTGGCGCCAGTCGGTCAGATATTATGCAAGAGAATGTTGTACCAACTGGCCTTACACGTACTATACTCGGCTGCTCCTGTGAAAAAATGTTCAGAATGGGTGGGGGTATGTTCATAATGCAGGTTGCTCCATTTATGCAGCAACAAGTTAAACAGAAATGTTGCTACATCACACATTGTTTTACGAGTCATTGGTTAAACTCATCTTAGACAGATTATTTGTAATATTTTATTATTTTACTTTCCCCTAGTTTTTTCTTCAAACTTTCTTACTGCTTTCTATTCAAGACTTGTATAATTCTAAAAGCATTATACTATGGAGTGTTCTTGCTTATATATGGCCAACACCGCGCGCAGGGAGGCATTTGGCAAAACAAACAGGAGAATACGGCTGCAGATTAGGTTTTTTGAGAACCTCAGCTCGCTGTATAAAGCTTCAATATAAACTGATCAATGAAACTGCCTTTCCCAACGTAATTACTATTGACCATAGTCGCGGGGATAACTTTCCTCAGTGGAAAGAATACGTTTTCAGGTGTGGATCTAGTTGCATATGTCAGCACAGTGCAGATAAAAGCACTACTACTCTAATGATGCAATTAGCATTACTTACGATGAGGGAGTAATTATTCAGTGACATCCATAAAAATGCAGCCATACGGCTACCAAGGAAAGCTATACAGCTTTCTCAGAAACTTCGTAGTTAAAGAAAAATTCGTCCTTATTCGGGAATCTGACCCGGCACCACCGCCTTTCCGGGGCAGTTGCTCTACCGACTGAGCTGTGTTCATTTCCAGCAAAGAGCTCATGCCCTGCCTCTACATAAATGGCTGTATGGAGAGGAAACAACAACACGATAAGGGACTGTGTTTTATAGAGTTGTTCGCATTCACTTCCTTCCCTGCCCATTTGTGGCACAGGGTCAGCTCACCTTACAAGTCATTACAGCTCGTGAACAATAAGTGGCTCGCAAGAGAAAAACTGTCTTTTTCTGGGGATCAAGCCACTCGGCACCATGTATGATAAAACAAAGGACTTAACGACAGCGAGCGCGTTTCGAACACAGGGCAGAGCGACCAGATGCGCTTCTGGGCTCAGTGCATTAAACAACTGCGTGTCCGCCGCAGTCGAATATTTCGGGAGCTAAATTGCCCCTCTTTCATCCTGAGCTTTGCATGTCTTCGTCCTCATCAGAGAAAGAAGCCGCGTTCTTGACATGTGTTAGCGCTCCATCCATTGCGCTACAGAAGGTTCCGAAAAAAGAGGATTAGTCTCATAGCAAACAAATTTTTGGTCAGCCAGGTGGATGAAACGCACCTAGTTATTGAAAACACACGATTGTCTGGGTCCCTAACGCTGGGGTGGAGGGTAACACTAGAGCAGATGCCGTCGTCCGAAGTTTTACAAGCCGATTGGCAGAGCTATTGGTACAGCATTTCACAACACCTTAAATATACGAGGAAACAATGCGGGTGGGTAGGAAGAGGAGTACAAAATATGCCCTTCCACATGACAAACTAAGCCGAGAGCGAGCCTTTGCACTTAGGCGCCTACACACAAACGGCTTATCAACCATTACTCAATTAACAGTAGTTCACGAACTCGTTTTAAGTATTGGTAATTGTAGCCAAAGTGACACCATATTACTCTATTCGCTAAAGCATTTGTCTGCGTGTATCGTTACAAACTAATTGCAAAATTGCGGGATTTCAACGGTGATAGGGAAATTTTGGCTTGGGTAGAAGACTTTTTACATCTTGGAAAGCAAAACAGCACACTTCAAAACACAGACACAGAAAGGAAATAACAATACAGCGCTGTGTTGTCTTTTCCTTTCTGTGTCTGTGTTTTGAAGTGCACTGCTTTGCTTTCTAGGATGATTTACCAACTAGCCCGTTCCTTCAGCCTTGCATTTTACATCAATGTCCGCAAGTTAGGCTTTATCGCCACGTGAAATCCAGATCGGCATCAGTGAGACCCGGAGTTTCTCGAGGCTCTGTCTTTGGACTCGTGTTATCATCTTTATCAAAGATATTACTACCAATATTAATTTTCAGATCAAAGTCTTTGCTGATGACTGCATAACATACAGAGAAATAAGA
This sequence comes from Amblyomma maculatum, assembly GCF_055883805.1. Taxonomy (NCBI): domain Eukaryota; kingdom Metazoa; phylum Arthropoda; class Arachnida; order Ixodida; family Ixodidae; genus Amblyomma; species Amblyomma maculatum. The sequence continues at coordinate 78,748,147 of NC_139345.1, forward strand.
AGCCACGAAGATTATGCCATTTTTGTCAAATGATTTAAAAAATTGCTGACTGGTATAACATCTGGCACATGTTAATTAACACAAAAACTCCGTCACGAACCCCATCAGCGAAAAGTTCGATAACGTTCGGCGGAGAGAGACGAGGACTCGAGACAAAATATGTGCAGTTCATGCCCAAGCAACTGCAGCGGGCGACCTCGTCCCGACGTATTCTTTAACGTGAGACAAAGCGGCACTGCTCACAGTCATGTCAGAGATGGACACAGCAGGTGCGGCAGGGCTACGTGTGCAGCGGCGTTGCTTCCGCAACTAATCGAAACTCTGACAGAGGTTACAGACTGGGGTCACTGTTGTGTGGCTCTTCCAACAGCATGTGGAAGGCATCATCATCAAAGCCCTTCATTATGTTCTTTATACTTTCAGCCTTGTACCTAAGAGGTTTGATATGCTTGCACAAATCAACATCTTCAATGCAACTAGTGAAGGTTTCGCCTTCATGCTGAGCTCGCACCTGCAAGGATTGTTCAGCGTGTAGTATCCGCACTGTAAAACGACCAAAAACGTCCGCTAACGTAGGCGGCCTAAGTAGGTATATCGATGTCATGATTCCAGTACCACATGTTAGCAACGTCGCTCAGGTACAAGACGACATAGTTGATCTTTATCGGCCATCCCAGTTGTTGTGCCGGCTCACCCGCTCGTACGAGGCCAACCAATCTTTAATCTCCTGGTTGCTCTGGCCGTTGAAAACGGCGGGGTTTCGCTGTCGAACGGCACTGGAGCATGATATGGACTGCGAGGGGGTTGCTACTGGCTGTTGGCCTACCTCGCTTGTCACCATGGGTATCGTGCGGCTGCGGAGCTCCACGGGGATGGTGTACGAGTCGTACCCAGAACTTTCCATCAAACGAAGAGGGGTTTATTAGGTTGTCCGCAGAACTTGAGATGGCGACTGGTGGCTCAAGGAGATCCTGTTGCGAAGCACGATATCTGGTCCCACCAAGGCAGCTCGAGCTTCAAGTGCGCGTGGCAGCTGATGGCGAAGAACCCAGAATTCTTCATCGCCGTTTGTATCGGAGCAGTGCCATTTTTTTCTTTGCAGTTTGTATTTATCTCATTACTATATTATGCTTATTATAATTATTATTATTATTATGATTATAGCCTTCTTCAGAAGCGCGTTTAAAAAAATGAACACCTCATTGTGTTTTCTTTTTCTTCCCTGCATTCGTCCATACATTTTCAAATCCAAGTTAACATCAATAGAATACTGCAAATGGGACAATATTTTTTCAGCTTACAACTTTTTTTACCATTCGCTCTTAAATATTTGACAACACAGCCTAAGCAGGATTTGCACCTTTACGCTATTGAAGGTAAAACCGATTTTAATATTCACAAAGTCTGTTCTCTGCGCTTTCTCCTTATTATGACACATTCACAAAACATGTAGACATGCAAATGTTTGAGCAGAAATGTAATGAACTGTTCTCTGATGAAAACGTTTATGGGGCCTGACAGCGGTATCTATATGAGGCTACCTGCATTTTTGCACAGGCGCTTTTTGGAGCCCTCTGCTCTGCTCTAAGACACGCACGCTCAAAACTCGTTGATTATGTTCAAACAACCACAAGCCTCTCTTTAAGCTGGGTTATGATAAATGAAACAAAGCATGTGTTTATAATAGCGGTATAAACGTGGTAACGGAAATAAGAAAAAATCGCTAAACGTCAAGTATTTTTCAGAACCTCAAAACTTGCGTATTGGTGCGAAACCGAACATTTATTGTCGCCATTCACCTAATGTTTTCCTAGTCAACTGCCGAAGTTTCAAAAATAAGGTCTAACAATTTGTTGCTTTGCTTTCCGCTAATGACCCCTCATAGTAATCGGAACTGAATCCTGGCTTCATGAATATGTTGTAAATACGGAAGTATTTCTTGTGGTTAGGAAGTTTAGCGCTACTCCTCATGCAATACAAAGAGAATAATTTTGGCCTCCTACGAGACCGGCTGCGCGCATGCCTGGAGGTCGGAGGGATTCTGGTTCGATTCCCGGTCGAGGCGGATTTTTTTCTTAACTCTGAGTTCGTACGAAGTTTTCCTGCGGGCATTTCCTGCGAGTATTTTCGCATTCCATGATCCTAGAGCCTAGAAAGGCTCATGAGTGCGAAATATAAGGTAAAATCAAAGGTAAAGGAAGCAACGACGTCATAGCAACTGTGCCCGTGGATATATCGCGCTTTGTTAGCAGAACCAAAAAGTAGTTTTTGTCAAGAGAAGTTTTCTCTTTTGGTTAGAGAACTATCATGATGTGCTTTTTTTTTCTCCGAAACGTGAACCTGAGAAATATAAACCCAACCTAAGAAATCTTGAACGATTGCAGAGAGTACTGAATTCTCTCTTAAGACGCCGTTAGCATAATCTGATCAAGTCAATTGCCTGAAATCACCCACTCAAGCTTTGAGTGCGCATTCGTGAAACTTTCTACTCGGTGACTGCGTGAGTACCAGTCATACATGGTTTACAATATATAATAAAATGAACTCCGCACTCACGTTCATCACAGATACCTACACAAACATTTCCCCGTTTCACTTTAGAAGCACGTTCTCCCTATAGAAGGAAGTTTCACAACGAGGAAATGCATCAGCTGCCTCAGCCATTGGTCATTTAATCGAATGTACTGTGCACTCGTAAATTGAGAAACTGATTGCACGTCGACAAGAAGGCGGCACACAACAAGAGTATATAATTTCAATTGCACATGGAAGGCATGAATTTATGCTGACAGAAAAAAAACCGCGAATAAAATTTGCAAGTCTATCGCAATGTAATTCTGTGTCCGATAGATGAATAGGAACAAAAATTGAGTACTGCGCTTTCTTGATCTAGAGTGAATGGGAGCAACTAAACGTGGCGAGAACGGCGAGGTTTGGTTGTGTAGCAACGAAATTCAACGGGAATATTGTTTTCACCTTCATGCTCATGAGAACGATTGTATCGTCTAGAGACGCGTATTGTCCTGGTGAAGCAAGGTAGAGGGCGAAGGGCGTTAAAATACTTAATGTGCATGTTACATAACCAGATCATTTCTATGTATCCCTAACACCAACTAACGCTCTCTTCGCGCGGCGCTTAATTATCTTCGGGAAAAAGGGACAACCATTAGGCAAATTGTATGACGAGAGGGGACACAAACTGAACAGCGGGGTTGAATACATTCAGCCATGGGAACCATTCAAGCATACGTCGAAGATCGTGCTGGAGATCATTAAGAGGTTCCCAAGACTGCATTACTTATCGCTCACTGATTATCGCGTCGAAACCGAAAGCGGCGGCTAATAACTTGCACGGGCTTAATGTCGCCTGAGATACGGGAACGTTGCGCCAGTGTTGTCCAAGGTGTACACGGGAGAGAACGGTAAGCGTGCAGATCGTACCGTAGAAGTAGTAAATCGTGGTTTATACACATATTGAGAGGAAACAGTCGCGAACAACGCTCATTTTCTTTGTATACTCTTCAGTAGCTTTTACCGGGTGGAACCTTTTCCATTACTAACTATGGTTATGTATTTTGTACCCCTGCCTTTTTATCTGGGAATTCCTTTAGGCGAATGAATTGAGGGGTATGCACCACTCAGCACGAATTGTATTTTGGAGTTGTATCCTGAATTTAACGTTCTGTAATAACAGCGCAGATTAAGCAAATGCAATGGAAAGCGTACAAAGCATTGGGCGCGGTAGTGAACTATATCTGAACTATATATCTAGTTGGAACTGGTTTCAAGTCATCAACATTGGTAAATTCAATATGTTGCTCTGAACCATTGAACCTTTCTTATTCAATCGTAATAATCAAAATCGTTTAGGAAGTACCAGGAAATCCTAGTCAACATGTTCATTCTAGCATCAACCTCCTTCGCTGTGCTTAGAACTGTTTTTATAGTGGTCAAGTTCATACTGAATCAGCGATGTAATGCATTAGCAATATAAAACGAAACATTTACACACAGCGAAACTTAAAGAAGCAATTATATATATATATTTCAGATATTAGTCTCAGTATAGGTTGACAACTGATACTGTGGCGTTATATAAGGTGTAGGAGTGTTCTTACGTCATGTGCCCATTGATGGTAGCTGGAATTTCTCTTTATACATAAATATCTCCTACCTTTTCAATAGCCCCATCGCGGTGGTGTAGTTGTTTGGGCGCTCTACTGGTGTACCCAAGGAAGCAGTGTCGAATCGTGACCGCAGCGGAGGATTTTCGACGGAGGCAAAAAGCAGGACTCACATGTGCTGTGCGATGTCATAGCATGTTAATGAATATCAGGTGTTCGAAATTCGCGGACTCTTCAGCTGCGGCGTCTCTGATAGCCCCAGTCGCTTTGGCACTTTGCACCCTATAAACCAACCAAACGAAGACTTTCCATATTTTGTTTAATTTTTATACTTTTTTGCTTAAGTTTACTGTCCATCTGTACTGGTTTACTGTGTCGGTTCTTGTGGTCTTGTAAGTCATTATTTGCAAATGCATGCAATTCATCAGTAGTGGGGAACGCTCTGAAACCTCGCAAGGAAGCCTTACTGTTTTTAGCCTCGTAACGATATAATGGTGATACACCAACTACTACGTCGCCGATCATTTTCCTGTTTCTTTAGGGCTGCGCACCCTGTAAAAATGGGGTCTCCATATAATTCGCGTCCGAGAAGGCAAATATGCGTAAAACTCAATGCAAAGCCGGTTTACATATTCTCTACCAAACAACTACAAACAAAGTGTCTCTTCTGATTTGATCCGCGTCACAATACTTTTTCATACTTCAGCTTCTCATTGCAACAAAAACCAACTCGTGCCTATCTTTTTACACAAAGCGTGCTGCGTACAGCCCATAGATGTTTAGCGCAATGAGCACCGTGGCGTCTCATATAAAGCCTTAGTTGGCCTCAAGCCACGTTGCTGTAGTCCGTGTCATATGTCCAGGTAGAGAACACGTCCTTACAATAGTATGGTATGACTGTATACAGAAAGCGCCTTTCACACAGACTCTTCCTGGCAAGCAGCCGCACGGAAAAGGAGACAGGCATTACGCTCTTCCTTTTTCCTATAAGGAAGTTTGGGCTGTCTCACCGAAAATAATTGGCATTCTGCGAGTATTTTTGGCCATTATCACCTTCACTAACAAGATCTAAGTGATGGTCTGGTTATGTCGACACAGCGATTAGACACAATCACGATGCGTCTAAGGAACAATGCAGAGCTGGCCCGTATCAGGCTTCGGCATAGATTATCAAGTTTTGCCGTCACAAAGCTTCGTACGCCTGTACTGCGCGTTAATCGTACTACATGGAGTTTATACCACTCTTTGGAGCAGCCGAGCAGCCGAGCGAGGTTATCCACTCTATTTTCAGCTCTATTTTAGGGCAAAAGCCTCTCTAGGCTCGTTGTCAGATTCTCAAGTCGGAGAGATTTGTCCGCGAGATGTGTCAGCGGGATTTCGCGAGTAAGAGATACTGCGCAGTTCCTTTCCTGTAATCGAACGCCGGATAACTTTGAAGCGTTCAACCGAACACAACTGATTAGAAATGACTAAAAGGACGTACTATGAATTGCTACGACAACTAATGACTTCTAATGATCAATATTTTTAACGACAACTTGTAACAATTGCAACTGACTGCAAATGAGTACAAATGCTTGGTAATGAGTAGTAATGGCTAAAATGACTTCAACTATACTGCTACAGCTACTGTTATACTAATACTATGCTTTTGCTATTCACCTCTTAAGAGAAATCTTGAGACTAATTTTAAACCAACAAAATGTAGCGATGCGGTCTTGGTATGTGGGAATGGGTTTGAAAGCAAAGGCATAAACTGCACAATGCTCCGTGGTGCGTTAACGGCGTCTGCAATGTGGAGTCAACATTCCCTGTCCAGAAAAGCCATAATAACAATAATATTAGTGAACTTAATGTGAAAATTAAAAGAGAATATCGGAGGTCATTTAGGCTTCGCCTTCACTGACATGGCATGATGGCGCAGGCTGCCACCCCGAAATAAAAGACCGCTTTAACCAAGCCGTGTTAACGTGCCTGCCTGGTCTAAGGGTAATTGTCTGACTAAGATTGCAGGGGTTCTGGCAGGTTGCTCAGGTACCACCATCCCATATGAAACGTGAGACCCGAGTTGGAAGCTCCTGCGAAGGTAGCTTCAAGCAGCGCGCAGCCATGTCGGATCCTAGCTCACTACCTCACAGCGCCATGCTCCTGATTTTTATATCATGCCGACAACGATGGCGACGCCGGCACTGTATTTTCAGGTGAACGGTAGCAATTAAAAAAAAGACAATTAAGCTCAGTTTTTAAGGTGGGTTAATGACTCTTGTTCCTCTCCTCTCCTTGCGCATTTTTGTTGGTCTTCATTAAATTTGTTACTTGTTTAATAGGTAAATTTTTATCTCTGTCTCTAGACATCCATCTGACAAAACATACGCGCATTAACCCCACCGTGCGAGCGTGCCTGCGTGTTCTAGTGGAAGGTTATCAACCATGGGATACAGAAGGGTTCTAGAACGTTGAATATCGATCCCTTTCTACCTCAAAGTGAAGCTGGAGGTACTGAGAGCTTGCCGACTCGACCTAGTCATAAGTTCTCGTGACGTCACACAACACGACGACCATTGAGTGAACATCAACGTCACCAGCCAACAACCAGATTGTGAGGCAAAATCCAAGGACATGGCTCTGACGTTAATAAGTAGGCATTGATCGGTGAATGGTCTGGCCCCTGGAAAATATCTGCCACTTTTGAAAGCACAGACCTTCTTTGTAAAAATCATGAACTGGGTACACGGGGCGTAACCTTAAGGCTAATTATGCTTGGGAAACTAAAGCGTGCTCCTTCATCACTGATCTATATATGCATGTCTCTCTAAAAATCTATATATCGGCACATGGTAACCGCAGAGAACATGTAGAGAAGCTTATTGTTTAGCATTTAGAAACATCGTCATCGTCTGCCGTTATTTTCTGTTCTTACACTGCCAGGGTGAATATAGCGTTCCTAGCCTATCGCTGGCCAGATCCACTGAGAACCTTATTTGTGACTGCATTCGCGACATCGCATGCACCCATCTGTTGAAGTCTTTAGTTGCACAAGAACCCAAAGATTACAATAGGTTTAAATGTTCGGTGTGAAATCAAAATTATTGAAGCGATAACTTCAACCTGCTAGCTAAAGCCGGGGATTGCCTTGTGTGCAACAATCCCGAGCACGACGCTGGCAGGCGGTAGCTGGCAGCTGACATGGCTGCCAGCTACCGTAGGGTTGCCTGACATTAGGTTTGGTAGGAGTTGCCAACTCAAGCCACTCATTTCACACGGGAGTATGATATAAAAATCAACCAGCGAGTACCCTTTCACTCACGTTACCCTTAAGCCACGCAGGCATGCTCATACGAAATGGTTAGCTGAGGTTTTATCTGTTGCGTGGTAGCCTACGCTATTGCGCCATACTCTTAAAGGCGGAGGTTATTTGTCCATAATGTTTTGAACAGGGGTTTGATTAGGAGTTCCGGACAGACAATAGAAACTGAAATTGAGACAAGGCGTGAAGTATACGTTTCAGGTGGGCAGCCTTCTATGCCCATGTAGACATGGACTCAAACCTTCTCTCTAGTCCGGTCGACCAGATTACACTGATCATCCAAGCTGTGGTTTGAAAGCTTCGTCTCCCACTGATTTTTTGCTAGAGGTTTCGGGCTAATGGCCCCATGAGGTTCCTTGCATTCCCAATCATATGTTTCAGAAGGAATGAAATGGTATTCAATGCGCATTCATACTTGAAGGTGGTGGGCGAGATTATGTGTAGTAGGTTGCCATGGACATATTGTCGGTTTGCAATTCAGCTGTGCACCGGCTCGGGCCGGCCCAAACGTCTGTACCCAGCCCGGCCCGCTGGCCGCGCTCGGACCCCTCCGAAGCCCTCTTCCTAGGGCCTGGACCAAGGGATATTTATCTATTTATCTCGGATGGGCCGTGCTGCTCCAGGCCGGACACCCGATCACGAACACATGCAACTTTTGCGAAAGCGCGAATACGGCCATAATACGATAAGCGCCTAGAATGCACAGCATTCTCCCGCGTCGCTCCACACGAGAGCTTTCGAGTTTTTTGCCGGCGCCGAACAGCCTTTTCTCTCTGCCTCCTCGCCGCGAACGGATCTCTGGTAGCCGTCAGTGACCGAGCAGAGGGGTCGCTCGTGCGCTATTAGTTTCGAGTTTCACATCTTCGCTTGGTTAGCACCAGCACAGATGTTTACGTATCCGTTTCAATATTCGCGCCATGCTGTCGCCTATCAAACGTCTCTGTTGCGGATGACTCCTGCCTCTAGATGGCCTCGTTTGAAGCAGGACATAAATCAAAACATCTGCGATGCAAGAGTTTTCTCTTGTGTTTCTTGTTGCGAAAAATAAATGCGAAAGGCGCATGGTGAGCCAGGTGAGTTCATCGAGCATTTGGCCGTAAATCAGCCCCTGGTGTAAGTTTTACCTCTAGCGCACTTCTTGAGAAGCGAACAAGCTGCATACCAAAAACTTGTTTTCCTATCAAAATACGGGCTAGTTATTGCAGCCACCAGTTATAGCACCGAAAGGAACTAGAGCGCTACCGGGGTCATTATCCAGGAGCGCTACAAATGCCTCAGTTCAATACATAATTTGTTGTTTTAGTACAATTAGTTAATTCTCGTGTGTGCTGTGCTTCTATTTACTTAGAAAATCTTTCATTTCAAACGAGGGTACACAACATGTCAAGATCTTGGATAAATAAGTATCATCATGATGTCGTTTCCTCCTGTATCATCGCTTCAACTGTGATTATAGCATGAAGAGCCGGGTCCACTGAGCGCCTGGCCGGGCTCTGGTCCTTTCAGGGACGAGCAGGGCTGGGATCGGGTCTGTAGTGTCAGGGCAAGGCTCATAATTTCGGCCCATGCATACCTCTAGACTTTGGAGTTTTCAGATGACTGGTTCTTCTCTGGTTAGTTTCAGATAGCTTGAGGAATAGTTTTTCTCTCAAGCCTGTAACGCAGGGAGGATTTCAGTATATTTCTTTGGTACTTCCTGTGTTCTGAGCAGTCGGCCCCGGTTAGCGTAACCTCTGATTGAGACTTTGATGGCCTTGGTTTCTTCCAGGTTTTTATGTCCCGGAGTAAGCGTGATGTAGGTGTTTGGGAAGGTCGCATAGTATGGTGCCACGAAGGATTTGAAAGTGTATGCAAGAAATTCTCTCTCGGCCGTTTCTGCACGGAGATATTGCATCAATGAGGATCATGGCATGGTCTTTGTACGTCGAGAGGGCTAAGGCTTTTGCAGCCTCCTTTGCTTCGTCAGTGCCAATTTGTTGGAATTGCTGAGGATTCCTTTCCTGTAAATGCGTAACCCGTCACGCTAAAAGAGCGGGCTTGCCTTACCGTGTATCTTCCTCTGTCAGAGCATCTGGTTTTCGGATTTGTGCCTATCGTTTTTCTAAGAGAACACGTTCCGAAATGTTAACAATTATTAAGCTAGCGTAATCAAGATTGGCTACGTGCTGGCGCTACATGTTCTGTGCGAGCTTACCTTGCACAATTACCCGCCTCGACTGGTTCATAAGCAAGAGCTAGAATCCGAATAGCACAGATGTCGGCAAGTGTACCCGTTGAAGCAACAGTTTAACATACTTTAGGCCCATAAGCAAGTGCGACAAGCGATGAGTCTTCAGTCGCTGGTACAACACCGTTAGGACATGTTGGACACTTATACTTTACCCAGCAACTCTATTTAGGTGTACATCTGCAGAACATTGAGAGGCGTAGGTTGTGAGAATGAAGGGTCTCATCAAGTTACCACCGTCTCTTTAGCATGCACTCGGGTACCCAAGTTTACCCACTATGTTTCCATAGGGGTTTTCGCACTATAGAATTTGCATTGGAGGTACTATCGATAGTACTAACAATTTGAAAGTACTGTTGATAGTGACACTGATAGAAGTATTGGTAGTCGATAGTTCAACGGCGACTCTTATTGTTCTTATTTGCTCTTATTGCTTATTGTTCTTAGTTTGCCTCAAAAGTAATAATAATACTAAAGCAGCAGCGTGGAAAATGTTTGCAATGGATATTTCTGGAACTAGTCGTTCGCTGTATTTCGTGCTTTCATTCATTTCTCTCACAATCAAAAGAAAATTAGGCATTGCTCGCAAAGCGGACGTCAGCTGTCGTTGTGGCATCAGTCACTTAAAGGGAATGAAACGTTCAGGCCTTGTTATTTTATGTGGTATTGCTTGAGAAGGGTGCAAACATGCACTCTACCTTGACTCGTTGTACTTAAGTAGCGTCCCTAGCAGTACAGTTGCCGACGGCCCAGAATGTTTATATAGTTAATACTGCTCCTGCTGGTGCTTTCATAATTATTTATTTGGAACACTTTTCAGAAAACATTTTGCCTTCGATAACAAGGTAAAACGCACATGCTTGCTGCCTGAGGAGAGTCCTTTCGGCCATAGACTTTCTCACTAACAAAATTAAGTGCGGACATCATTACACAAATTAACAAACGAAACATGCAGGCAAATGGTTGTGCGTTTGCGTGCACCAATAAATAAAAATAATCACTTTTTTGTATTTGGAATGAAGGGAATGCTGACATTTTTAGAGCAGCCATATGATACACACTGCTGCGAGATAGCAAATATTAGTGGCTGTGCTTTCAAAGAGGACTAAATCCATCAGTGTTTGGGTAGTGTGTTCTTATGACAGCAAGGAAAATAACTGATGTCTCGACGGATACCTGATATTATCGGGCGAGTTCAAGTCAAACAATCTAAACTAATCCTCTCTATTTTATCGCAATATATGCAGCAAAGGTTTGCTCATATAATGGTGGACATTAGGCAGGCCACTGGAAATACAATGGTCATATATTCCAGCCCATGTAGATTTTCTTTGTCGCACATGCTTTTTTGTTTCTTGAATATAATCAGCCTCCCAGTGTTCTACTTCCATCACGCGTATATCAGGAAAGTGCATTCAAAGGGCTCATTGTATTCCAATTCTTCAAGTATAATAATAATCTTAGTGATGTTAAAATGTCACCTGAAGCAATCATCATAATGTGAAGAACGAAAATTAACAACCTGAAAACTTTTATATTAAGGTCATCCAAACTTTTGCACCTTTTTGTACAAGCAGCTCTAGTAAGGTCCAAAGCGTGAAACAGCTTGAAACGATGAGGCTAAGTTGTAACGGGAATAGACGGAACGGCGCCAGAAATGCGCTTAAAATGCCATGAAATTGTCAGTTTGCAATGATAAAGTAGACCTGTGAGAGCTCACGGGTCAGCTCAGTTCAACGCGTTCTGGCAGCACGTTCAAGGCAATCGTTTCTTCTAACCCCTGGATGTTTTCTTTGATGTATTCACTTACATTGTCGTTTTGTGTTAGCTTTAAAATAGCGCACTCGAGACCGCTGGGCTGAAGTACCAACCACTGCAGATGTGCGCACTCTCTAGTGAGCACTGCAATCTCGAGGAGCCGTTATCGATCGCTTCCGGTAGTCTACACTGATTTCAGCAAAGAGATTGCAGCTTCACCGTTTTCCTTTGCTTTCTTTCCTGTTCATAACGCTCGGTATATTGCCAATGTTTGAACCCCGATGATCCAGCAATCCCGGAGATTCATTCGTAGCCTTCTCTGTCTTTTTCATTGCAGCAAACGGTGTCTTACTAGCCTGTAGCTGCAAGAACCAATTTCGCCGTCGATGTTCAGGCACCATTTTCAGTCTTCTTTCAACGTGATTTTCCTTATAGCTCTGGCTATTGCTCTTGCGCTTTCTGAATGTGCTACCTTCAATGTCCATAGACCCTTGAGTCATGCTGCTGAAATTATCTATATTTGTGACGGATGGCACACATTTGCCCCAATTATTTCCTACTCACAAACAGTCTACAGTATTTGCACCAGCCACGGATTATAAAGTATCATTGTCTGTACTTATTCAAAGTAAGCTTGTCAAGAAGCACCATACCATCCCTTCGGCCTCAGAGCACATCGGCCTAGTGGAGACCAAGTTGCCAATGCCATTGTATGTGGGCATACTAAGCTAGTACCTGGCGCCTAATAACACTCCTGTCTTGCACGTGTGCAGTTCGAACATGTAGCAGCTCTGAAATGTGTGCCAACGCTGCTCCAAATCTCACTCAAATCATAGCAGGTAACTTAAGGCCCACTGAAGCAGTTCCAAACTTTTTTATTTGCAAAAATATTCTTCCAACCCCCTATCTGGTCACTTTCCCTCGGTACACACGTCGAACAGCACCTAATCCCGTGACATAAGCCTACCAAAACATAACGGCTGTCCCAGACATGCCAAACGCCAAGAAAGAACACTGAGAAGCAGCAGCATATGGAAGATCAACGCCGACTTACTTAAAGAGTCAGCATTACCTTTAGTAGCCGCAGTAGCCCTGGACTAGATCTCTGCTCATCAAGCGCGCTAAGCCCCCATTCAGCACGTAATTTTTATTGTCTGTTATAAGCAGCATTTTACGAGACCCAGGTCGAAAGTACATGGCATTTTACTTCAAAAGCGAACATTTTATCATTATATTAAAGGTACATCACGTTTGCGAATAATGATATAACAGAAATGCATAACAAAAGCAGCAAAGGTACAGGGTACCGGTTTGCTACCTTTGTCTCAATGATCGGGCCAAGAAATCTGTGGGACCGATTTGGTCGATATCAAGGTCGTCCTTTTTTTTATTTTCTTACACAGGAGGAGAAGGGAGTAAAATATGTGGTAACATAATAACTAAAGATTCCTTCTCCTTGAGACAGTGGCAGTACAAAAGGAAAGCGAGAGTTTCACATCATTTCACGATAATAATAACGCAAATCAAACGGTCACACAATAACACACAGCTACGCGCGATATAGTAATAATTCTAAGATAGAGTCGAACGTAGAATTTGAAATAGTGCAAATTTGCACCAAAAAAACCATTAGGAAAACAACTAAGAGCACAAAAAGAGAAAATTCACAAATCACAAAATTTGTATACGGAAGAGCAAATATTATAGAATATCTGTTTAAAATATGCAGTGCAAGTGTCCCGTAATAGTGAACATGCAATTTTATGTCCCATGCACAATTTTGTTTTCAAAGACAGAAATATATCCCTGCCAGAATCTTGCATTGTGTGTCTTAAATTATGAATAATATCAAAGTTGTAGCGGCTTAATTTGTCTAGCAACACGAGAAGTTTGTAACTTCAGACCTCATTGCCCATTCATTCATTCATTCATTCATTCATTCATTCATTCATTCATTCATTCATTCATTCATTCATTCATTCATTCATTCATTCATTTATTCATTCATTGCCCAAGTGAAGTGAATGAACTCTTATGTACTTGTGAATTGTTTTTATAACATAATAGGAGTATGTAAAAATAGAGTGCGAGGATTGAAAGGATATCATATTTTACAACTATATTTCTTGTAAGGAAAGGAAAGACACATTCGTTCTGAATCGGACCCACGTTTCTCTAGCAAGTAGATTTTGAAATATTTATTATTATTGTTGCCCCACAAACTATGCTGCGGCATTGCATATGTGGTACAGTACTATAGAGCAACACCTTTAGCGATACTGCAACAGTTATTCTAATGCGAGCAAATGTAACTAGGGCTGAGGAGACGTTATGTGTAATGTGTTCTATCTCTGCACCAAAAGTTAAACTGTTCGAAAACGTAACTCCACTTGATTTTTTACAGACGTCACAAGCTTTCTTGGTTGGCTATTGTAGACTATTCTGATAGTTTGAGTTTATGCTTTTCTAGTACGAAGGTACAACAAAAGTTTTGCTTTCATCGGATTTATGCCCAGGAAACTTGCCTGCAAATGCTGTTGCCTAAGTGCATTGCTTGCTTCCTTTTCAACATCAGCTTCGGAAAAACCTGTGACAAAGAAGGTGGTGTCATCCGCAAATGACGCTACCTGAGCGTTACTCGTAAAGCAGACGACATTATTTTAATACACTAAAGAGATTAACAAACCAAAATACTCCCTTGGGATATTCTAGATCATATCTGAAGGGTAGAAGAAGGGTCTACATATTAGAGTCTGCGAGGCAAGTAAGATTGTGATAATGTTAGCGCTAAACCGCGGACATCATATTTGCGCAGCTTAAGAAGAAGAATATTGTTACGGACGAGCAAGGAAGAAGAAACTGGCTGTGGTGCGGACAGGAGCGCTCGCGCTAGGCCCGCTAACATTTTCATTAAACGTCATCTCACGACCATTGAGCATCATCTCTCTGTTCTCCTGTATTCATCGGCTTGCCGCCCCGTAACATTTAGTTGGAGGTGCAGGGTACTTCATCATCACCCCCTGATCCTGGTGTGGAGCCCCGGCGCCCAGCGATTTCTTGCGCCGTCGGCTGAAGGTTAGAAGGCATCGCTTGGCTGTTGCCTAGCTTGCCGGACCCAGCGAGACCATGCCATTCCTCCATTCAAGGCGTTCTATTCTTCCTTCTTCCTCTTCCAGCATCCAGACACGCCCATCATCATGCTATGGAATCATCAACATTGATAAACTTGCTCGTCTACAGTCGAGATGATCGCTCGGTGGCCCTGGGTCATGTTACGGACGAGCAACGAAGAAGAAGCGGCGGGCAGTGGCGCGGGCAGGAGCGCTCACGCTAGGCCCGCTAACGTCTTCATTAAACGTCATCTCACGACCATCGAGCATCACCTCTCTGTTCTCTGTTCGCCTGTGTTCACCGGCTTGCCGCATCGTAACAATATTATGATTGAGGAGATCAAAGGCCTCAGTGCACTCGTTATCGATACCCATGGTGAGTTGATAGCATTGCAGGTAACAATCGCAACGTAGTGCTGGATCTCTCGCTGTTTTTATATTATTGGGAAAGCAATATTCCAACAGCCAAAGCGAGGCAGGAGCTGCCAACTCGGGTCGCTCCTTTCATATGCGAGGGTGATATCAGAACCACCCTGCCAGAACCGTTTGCATTCTCGTTATCCCTACGACACGCAGGCACGTCCATACGGCTTGGTTGAAGAGTTACTTTATATGTGGGCCAGCAGCTTACGCTCTCGCGTCATACCCTTAAAGGATGAGCTTAAGCGTCCCCAATTATGTAGCACCTTACATTGATAGGGTGTGATAGGAGAATAATGTAGAAGGCAAAAGAAGCTTCCGCAGTTGCTTTCGCAATTCCACTAGGGTCAACCAGAGCTAAATACCAACTAACGTTTTCATGATGTTTCATCAGAGCGGGTGACGTCCGGTCTTCTTATGCTTTATGTTTGAAAATGTACTCCTCAGAGATAAAATTGTAACTGTCAAGTTATTGCGTCCCGATATGTTTTAATTTAGGAGCCTAGGAAATTCCTATTGATATCTCTACTTCATTTAACACAGGCTTAATTCCTTGAACATATGGACTTCCTGCAGAGTGGATGTCTACACATGAGCCGATATGCGGCGCTTGCATAAGTAAAGCCAAATTTCCTGGAACTTAGGCTCGTAGGCACACTGTTCAGAGTTGTATGTAATGTTTAGTGTGCTTTTTTGGCGGATGCTGCTGCATGCCCTTTTAAGAACTTATCAGAAAATAACCTTCGCTTAAACTTGTAGCGCTCAGTGTTGAGTTGGGAGCTTAGAAACGTACATTGAAAAACTGCACCATTTTTGCTCTTACTAAATGATGTAAACATAAAGTCCGTGACAGCGTCGATGGTCAGCAAAAGTGAGTTCAGAAGGACATTTTTCAAAGAGACATTATAACCTCAGTAGTAGAAAGCACTGAGCAGTCGCAAAGCCCTAATGGCATCATGTGTGATGCCACCTCAAGGACGTGAGTAGCAAGTGCGAAGTCTAGTAATATTCGTTTTTTGTATATTATATTGTATGTATATTGGTATTGTTAGTAATTTAATGCAGGAAATTACAAACACATACCCGAACCCGCTATGGTACAACAAGATTTACTTCGAAATATATGACACCAGCATGAGCAAGGTCTGAAAGACAAATATAAACGCGCGTAAACACATACCTTAGGGGTTTTAGGCGCAATTGATAGGTGTTAATCCCGAAACCCTCTCTTTGAAGTGGCCTGCGGCTTTGCGCAGCTTCAGCCTCGACAACCAACTTTGTGCCGTTCAGCAGGCTATTGAGGCGGCGAACAGACACGACCTCGACGTTCCCACGTGGGAGACCTAAGCCTGGTCCCGTGAAACCCAGGCGGACACCAAATAAAGTTATTACTTGCTCGCTCACCGGAAGCCAGCAGTTGCGTACAATGTAAAATGTTACAAAATTACGATTGCAGGCGCCTATATATATATCGCACGACTGTATGTCAGTAATAACAATAGGATCACAAATTCCTTATTGTGCTATAAAAAAACAACAACAACTTAAAATTCAAGGTATCCTTCCTGTCCTGACATAGTAGCGTTCAACTTCCCGAATGCAAAAACTTCATTAGCAAATGGTTCGTGAAGTCGCAACTTATTCTACACTAAACACACGGCAAATGAGACCAGGTAAAGTGCACATGTGGGCGGGTGACGTTGCTTTATTGCTCAGCATCAGAAAGAAAAAAAAACGAATTAAAGCTCGTACCGGTAAGAGACGCTGGGAGAACAGTAACACCAAAAGCAGCAGCGGCTGCTCCCATTACTCAATATCAATGCTGCGTGGGTAGGGGAGCTGCAGGAGTTAATCGGACAGGTAGTGGGACAGCTCTTTGTCGCACTCGTGCGTGCTGGAGAAGTAACCATCAGGCCCGATTTCTGGCATGCCTACAAATATAGCCACGAGGTAGCAGAGACCGTAATTGGATGGTGGCCTTTCTGCTTCCCTGACGTATTGTTCACAATTCAATTACTGCCTTCTGTCGCAAGCCGCTTTATTTGTGTCGCGTCTGCTTGTGGTAAGGTCGGTGCTATCCGCTGTTTGGGGTGGCACTGCGGTGCTCCGATTGTGCCTTGGGAAATAGCGTGTTTAAGGAATCTGGTCTGTCAACCAATCACAAATTTTATTTAATTTTGGTCTTAGTTGTGTCTTCCCCCGAAAATATTCAGGGGAGACAAAGCACCCGATCGATTGTAGTAATGGCAATGAGTCTTGCTGAGGCAGACTTTGCTTAAGTAAAGCCTAAGTATTGTTTCGCGCCAGCATTAAACCTTGCGCTGCTTTGAAATACCTTTTTACACAATCTTAATTCGCACGCATCATCGCGAAAACTGAGCCTTGAAACTTTCTGCACCTTACAATTGCATCTAACTAGCCGTTATTGAGCCCTAAAGAATACCAACGTCCTCCCCATCGCAATATGCCGATTATAGAATTTGTGTGGTGTCAAGTGGCGCGGTTGGCGTAATGGAGCGTTAGGTTAGGTTAGATTAGCTACATACCGGCGCCCGCTCCCGCTGATCTCCGTAGAGCCCCATGAGCGAAATAGTCAAATGCACTATGGAAGTTGGATCCCCTAACAAGAATGACATATGCGCTGTATTGTACCTGCTCACACATGATAGCTGTCGCTTTCCCTGACGAGTGGCCAGTTGAGTGCGATAAAACTTAGGTAACCACGGAAGCAAGAGTCACACCGGCAAGAGAAACTAGGGTGCCATTTACCGTTAGGTTTCTGATTACCAGGCTACTTACGTGCCTCAAAGGAGTAATCTAGAAGGATGCTTAAGCCTCGCCCTAAGGGTAAACGCGATACAGCCTTTAACTTGGCCTTTTCATTCTGCTAATATCTGCCATTAAGGGACTAGCACATATTTTGACAAAGCGCTAAATGTCTTCAAATGGTTTGGTTTTCGGGAAAATAAAGGTGCAGTATCTGGCTCAGTTTGCAATGGATAATTACACTTACGATGAACTGCATACAATTAGCGGCACACACGTGGCGTCATCGAATCGCTGTAATAAATTAGTCTCAAACTTGTCTATAATATAGGAATGCTATTTGGGAAGCGAAATCGTATGGCATCACCCAGCACGCTGCACAAAGTACGAATGTGTCACAATTCTGATATGAAATTTCGTTCGCATTGTTTTCTGACAGGTTTCCTTCAATTCTAAATTACGCCGATGGCGATGTCATTGCTTTAGAACGATCCGAATACGCTATCGCGTCAAAATGTAGAAATATGGCAGCATTATCACCGGTAAACTTTCTTTGCACTAACATGCTGACCTCATCAATGAGTTGTGGCGCGTCTGTTGCATTCAGGTGCATTTTCCACAATTCCAGTGCAGAGCCGTCAGGAGAGCGAATAGAAGTAACACGGATGCAGATATGAACGTTGTTTTATGCCCCTCAACAGATTGCGATTTTTTTTATTTTTATCAACGGGAAATTATTTTGCTCATCTGAATCAGGCAATCGCTGTAGTCGCCTTGACGACGCTCTGCACATTTACTGCAGTGCGTAATAACGTACGGGCGCAAGGTAGAGGAATATTTCAAATTATGTATTTGCTGGAATCCATTTTTCCGCTTCTACTTGTGCAGTAGGCGCGGATGCGACACTTCACGGCTGTGCTGATAAGCGTTGGACGTTTCAAGTTTGGCGCTATGCTGCATTTTATAGAGGCACTGAGTCCTCCCTGCCTGAGATATCCAAGGCAAGGAAAAAAAAAAAAAGGATGGCTGCAAGAATTTAAAGACATGGACTACTTTAAATCATAAGAATGATGTCGTGGAATAAGGGAAGGCCTCAAAAATAATGTTCCACGTGCTAGATAGTTTAAAGCAAATGTAGAGTTGTGAAACTCTGCTAATGATTTTGCACCCTTGCTTTTATAGACCATAAAATGCCTTTAACGCGCTCAGCTCTCTTAATATGTATGCTGTGACGTTCTTATGCTCAGGCGATAATGGACGAAAGGAAGACTATTTAAGAGAGACGGTGTTGCAAAGTAAGGGAGATGGCAATGTAAAAAAAGAAAGGATATTATCGTTCTGAGACGAGATTGTTTGATGTCAGAATTTTCACAACCGCAAATTTCATACTGTAGATTAGGGTAAATCATTGTTTTCTGGTTGGCGTAGCTTTTGTGATATAATAACAACGTTAGTAGCGCTGTGATAGGAAAAGTACGATGGTCTAATCTTGCAAAGAAAGAAAGTCAAATCTGGCTATTCTTTAAGGAAGCAGGAATATAAAATGCCCCTTCGCGTAAAAATGTGTGAGTGAGCTTTCAGATCGAAGAATATAGACATAAAAGAGAGGAATAAAATGTTTCAGCCTTGCTTAAGAAATAAACCTCGTTCATTGAATTTGTAACGTAAATACCTTTCCTCACTTGCTTAAAAGTGGAATGAAAAATACAGACATGGTATAGAATATACGCGACTACGCTTAAGTCTGCAAAAGAGCGGAAGTGGCCTAAGCCGCATGACTGGACTGTTTCCGGTAAATGCATCGTCATTGTCATAGGTACTGTTTTATTTTGTTTATTTGGTTTAGGGTACCAAAGTGACTCAGGCTATAAGAGACGCCGTCGTGTATTGTTCCGGAAATTTCTACAACCTGGGGTTCTTTAACAAGGGGAGACATTTCACAGCAAAAACAAGGGCGGCTTGATTTTCACGTTCATCGAAAAGCGGTCGCCGCGGCCGGGATTTGATCCCGCATTCTTGGGAACAGTAGTCAAGAGCCTTAGTCGCTGCATCACCGCGGCAGGGCTGTCATCGGTACTACCATTATTATTGTCATCAACTAAATGCACTGTCCCTTTTCTACTCTTTTTCTACTCTCACCGTTATCACTGAGTACCGCGTCATTGTCATGTGTACTGTCATCATTATCCCTATAACTAGCCGAAACGTCATTTTTATCGCTTCTATCATCCTTGCGCTAGAGAAGAATCCCGATCTGCTTCTCACGAGCCCGACATGGAATAGCGCTCAGCTGGTTATTGGAGGAATAGTGGTTCGATTCCCGATTTAGACATCATCATCAAATATGGAGAGGTGACAAAAAGTATAAAGTAAAATAATACGTCTCTGCCCGTTCATAGTCTACTTTACTTTTGGTCGCCTCACCGTATTTGATGATGTCTTCATCGGGAAACAACAAATTTTAAAGGAAAGGGTATGTAAGCAGTCTTATAATCCACATAAATGGCGAGCTTAAGTGTCCACCCTATTTTTTCCAACCACAGACTACGGCGCCAGCGACGGCAGCGGCAGCTACTGCTCGGTGAAATGAGCTTCGCGCATAGGCTATCTTGTAGAACGTATCCGATGCGGACAAAAGTGAACGGAGAATGCAATTTCTTTCTAGACGTTTCCGCGCGTTAAATAATTGAAACTGGCAGTCGTGGTATGTGCGAACCGGTAGTAGACCCCAATGCCTTTTACTTGAACAATTATTGTTTTCTTATATCGATTGTAGAAGGCGCGATTTTAATTTGAACGAAAAATCATGCTCCGTTTACTTATGTCCTCAACTGTGTACATTTATTCTGTCAATTGAAAGCATAAAAAGTGCGTGATACATATATGTTTTCTACTGTTTTAAGAGGAAATTATGTGCAAAATGTAAATATATTGTTTTTAAATGTGGACTATATGTATACATTTTGTAAGGTGGGAGTCCAAAGACATTCTAAGTGTACATTATACTGATCATTTAAGCATGTCAAAGCTTTAATTTTGTGCCAGTTCACTAGTGATGTCATTTTCTGCAGGAGCCACCATTTCGATCAGATTTAGGGCCCTGCGTTATGACAGCGTTTGGAGTAATGAACATAATTTGCGGTACGTTAGGTCACCATATACAACAAAATATCGTTCTGTGGCACCGTTGCCTTAGGCGAGCCTCAGTTTGTCTTGCTGGATGAATTCTTGATTGACAGCATATTTACGGTAATTGCCAATATCTCATGAACGAGGCCCATCTCTATACTTCGTCTGTTTTCACACGCGGCTAGTCGTACTGCGCTATCGAATTAAGAAAATAATCAATCGAGAAATTCATTTTTCGAATTCACGCTCTGCTTTTTTTTAAGGGAGGATATTGTGTGTCCTGTGATGTCTTAGAAAGGTCAGTCTAGACGCCTATCTGTATGTGGGCTCCGCGAAAAAGTTTATGATCAGGCAATGTTCATTAAACAGTCCGTCGATTCTTCGAATAAATATGGCGTGTGTTCTGTGCAGAAAATTCTACAACGCGTCAAGTCTCAAACATACCATAGGGCGGAGAGGGTGGTGGGGGCTATAGGGGCTCTCCGTAATTAATATTGAATCGGGCCCTCATCACTGTTAATCCGCCCCTGTTTCTGAGGGAGCGCTTATGCTGATTCTCAGGCTCTTGCAGATATGTGCGTGTGCCAGTAAGGATTCAGGTTTCTGCACATACTGTACATATTCGAGATGGTGGTACAGTCCTCTGTTCTTCAGGTTTCCTCCACGTCCTGTGTCCAGAAGTTGTCCACGGATCTTAGCCAAACGGCTTTAGTACCCGTTTTTGAGCGGTTGATGGTTAAATTTAATGCTAAAAGCTGTTTAGCAAACGGAAGAAGTAGGAACTGTCCAAAATGTTGGTGGATGCTTCAACAGTAATTTACTCTTCCCCTCCCACCTCCTGACGGAAAGGATGAAGGAAGGAATGAAATGAGAAACAGTGAAGGAGGTGTTGAAGCGGAGGATTGGCTTTGCTCTTGGTAACTGTCTCTTTTTTGACCTCAAGAATTTTGCGCATACCCGAAAGTAAGTAGGTTACGTCATCCGGAGATTCTGTCTCATGCACATTGAAAGCGCATAAGAAATAAGCATACTAATTAGGCATCTCAATAAGGCTTGGCCCATTATGACACTGCTACAAGACAGGAATCGCCTATACACGGTGGCGTTTTGCTAGGAAATTCGGGAGCCGAAACCCTAATTTCCCTTTTCCCCACGTGCAACCTCGAGTCAGCAGCAATAGCTGTCTCCCTAGCACGGTGTGAACAGCTGTTGGCACTTGCGCGCATTCTTCTAGGTCCATTACGGGAGCGGTCACGGGAGCGCTGCTGGCTGCATTCCGTAACATGCTGTTCTCCTCCACCCAAGAACACACAGACGCGGGCGAGGTGCGCAAGCGGAAGATTGAAGCTCGTGCAAAGAGAGCTGCGCTGCTGCCAATAAAATCTACATTTTAGCCCACCATGCATTTCGAAGTCGCGAACGTGCTTGGTCCTTTTCTATGGATATGAGATTAAAATGTTGAAAATCACTCTCGCTTTTCTGCAATATGATATTCTATTCATAGGGCGATTTTGAACACGCATTTATTTCGTTCCAAAAAAATTGCGCGAAGCTTAAAAATCCCAATGTTTGTGTGGTACAAGGGCGCTCACACGACATTAAAATTTGAAAATATAGTGCTCTTCGTGGATGTTGATAATAGTGGCTCGCTCACGTTACATGTTGATCATTTGCGGCTGTATATACGACCAATCGCCGAGTCCAGAACTTCTCCGACACGATGAGGCGTCATTTTGTTCTAACTGAAGCGCCGCTCCAGCCCCTTATGCAAAGATGACCCAGACGGCAGTGCGTCGAACGAGGATTGGCGTTCGCATAATTGCTCACCATTGCTCTTCCTTCCAGAAGTAGATCGATTTGGGCAAGTTGGTAATGAAACGATCAATCGCATCGAACAGCGCGAGAAAACATGGAAACTGAAGAAAGAACAACACAGGACCAGTGCTGACTCGTAACTGTATTCGCCGTCGTATAATACACTTATAAGCATCAGCGAAAAAAAAATCACATTTGAGAAAATAAATTTAAAAACACGCAAAAAGTATATAAACAACTGACATAAAAAATATACCACCTTTCAGTCATCTTGTATCTGGATATGCAGTTTCATTGTCAGTTGGAAAAAAAAAATTGGGATATTGCCTTCCCATTCTCTGTCTATAATAATGACGGAATGTAACAAAATTTTACGATTAACCTGATTTCTCTAAAAATCTTCGCCGTAAATTGCATGTAAAATTAAGTAGGTATTTTCATTTTGCACGAAAATTCACTCAGCTGACTCTGGTATTTTAAGGGAAATGTGGTGGGGTGAGTCAAGCCAGTGCTCATATATTATGTACTTGCGATTCGTCAGGTTGGATCGTGTTCCAAATTTTTTACTCCTTCTTTCAAAAAGGATGTTCACCGTGTAACACTTATGCAGCGAGGTTTGTGGCCGTTAATTTGTGCAGTGCCGTGAAAGCAGCTGGCTGTAGCAGCGAAGCGAAGCACAGGATTTCACAAGCGCAGCTTCGTCTGCAGGGGTGAATAACTGCCGCCATCAATATTGACATTTCCGGCACTGAATCTGAACACAATATGCAAATCGGCTTGTAATTGTTCCTTCCTCTGAGTTTTCATGCGCCGACCACACGATATATATATATATATATATATATATATGTCGGGTGTCCCAGCTAGCTTGGACCAATGCTTTCAGAGCTGATCAGAGTCGCCAATGCTAATCTTCAGTAATTTTTTCATGTACCTATTAGCATTTTTAATTATTGCCTCTAGGGACGAAGTGTAAATCAAAAACTGTAATCTCGAAAAATCACACTAGAACTTACGCCGCCTTATTTACAGGCCTCCAAAAAATGCTGTCATGTGACCAGCTGTTATTTTAAATCATGTAGAGGACGTGGGTAGAAGCTGTGCGCGGGTGGCAGTATAGAGTTTGCTAGAAGAGATTCAACTCTTTCGAACACCGCGGCGCTTGATTGTCAGACTCCCGAAACACTTTACGTTGCAGCCTGTCCAGCTCTGCAGCCAGACCTCGAGTTTCACTTGTGCCGGCATTAAGAAATGTGGCAGACGCTCTCTCTCTTTCTTCCTTTCTCTCTCTCCATCTTTTCCGCGCTTGCCGCTCGTTCCCCACCCTTCTCGTGTTTCATTTGTTTGAGAAATTACAGTCGGCTTGAACCTCCTTGCCATTAACTCAGCAGAACTGTGGTCTGGCTAGAACTTGCGTGCGACCTTTTTTTTTTTTTTTTTTTTTTTTGCAGGGGGTGTGTATGTGGGAGAGGGGGGAGGGTATGGGAGGCATATCAACGCTATTAGGGTATGACACTGAAACAAGGGCTCTCTTCACGCCCTCAAGAAGTTCTTGCGACCACACAGAGCTGGTTTTCCCTGGAGGCAGGAAAACAGAAGATTAGTGTTAAAATTAAGAATTGAAAGTAAGGCTGAACGAAAGCACAACTGCATCTTTTTGTGTTAACGCTAAATACCTGATGTTGCTGCCGGCGTATATTCGCGAAAACAAAGGCGCATGTTGCGATTTCTGGTCGCGAGAACCTTCGCTCATATCCTTCAGTAAGCACAAAAATTTTGTTTGCAGGGCATAACTCCAAGTTCCAGTCTGCGATACAGAATAATAGTTTGAAAGAAAAGAAACGGCTAGGTTATCGCGTAATCTGGGTGCGTCTGTCGTGCGTGCCGTCATATTTCATCCCGTAACTTTCACGGCTACATAGTCTGTTTTTCTGTTTGCTCTCACCGGAAGGCGCCACCCCGAATAAGAGGCTTAAGCCTGGCGCCTTTCTTTGCTCACTAGGCTTATTATGGAAAGTCTGGCACCGGTGTGCCTTGTCTGGTTTAGAGGCTGCTGTTTTCGGCTCAGAGCTCCGAACTTCATTCAGCCGACGTTAGGTGGACTGGAATAACCACCGGAAGAAATTACCTTCCCTATATAGAGTAGTAGCCCCTTCGACGCTGCACTAGGCGTTTCTTCTGAATCAGATACAATGCTGCGATGAAGTAGCTTGCGTGTCTTCATGCATTATGCGGAGGATAATTACACGGTTGGGTTCGTCATAGGCCCGTGGAGGGAGGTTTGCTTCTGTTTCAAGGCAGTTGGGTTAGATTGCCGAGAAGCGCTATCTGTTCTTTTCCAGCAAAATCAGTGAAGGTAAAAGTTTGAACAATGTTAGGCAGAGGAGAATGCATTACAGGCTTAAACAAAAGAGAAACGCACACACAATACAAAATCAGTCTAGAATGTATTATTGTAACGTTAGCTGTAACCAGGAGGAAATTGCAGATGTCGTTAGACTAATATTCTGGGGTCTTTATATTTTATTATATAAGGATGATAAGAGTTTCAGAAAGAGTACATGCCGTCTTAAAGGACTGTATCACTATCTTCCTTAAGGAGGAAAATGCTTCAGTCAGCTCACATTGCCTATCCATTTATGCACAGAAAAATACAATAAAAGGATGATGTCAGCTGATAAAGTTGTAGTTTGAACGAAGATGTGTTTAGCACGTAGTGAAAAATATTCAGGTGCATAAACAAATAACGAAGTGTGAATGGTGGGAAGAATCAGTCACCGAAACGCAAAAGCTGCCCTATTAAAAGAAGAAAGAGGCTTATACTTTGAGCTGGAAGAAACAGGGCTAGACCTACACAGATGCAGAATAAGACAACAATACACTAACTATATCCTTATTTTGAACATTTGCGGCCACCCTGGCTGAAGGTTTTACAAGCACTACAGGGTGAATTTACAAGCAAGAACTGTCTAAAAATCTATAACGGTTGTGGATACCTTTCCCTTGTCCCTACGCTAATATGCGTGCAGAGGCAAATACTTTGAACCTGGACGCTTCTCTGAATTACTCGAAGAATCGATATTTGAGGGGAAAACTCACTATGGAAGAGCATGGACAAGAGAGAATGCATACACTAACCTTGTGTTCCCTTGTTCTTTGTTATCCTCGTTCTTTCGAGCTGTTATTTTCTGTCCCGCAGCATTGGACCACACAACACCTCACAAAACAAGCGTACAAAACAAAATCATAAAATACAGGTATAGTTCACACGCGCTTATGACTACTCAATCTATAATAACGTGTGCGCCATTGTTTGGTATGTAGCAACATGGTAGCAACATATCACTCGGAGTCTTCGCAATGGGCGGACCCTTATCACTCAGTCCCTTCTGTTCATCTGTTGCGACGGCACTGAAGTGCGCGGAGTTACCAGTAGAAAGAGAATGAGGCTGCTCCTTTGGAGACACAAAGACGATTCAGTATAGCAATGCGGCTATATGCTTCAGCGGCCGGTTAAATTCCTTGGCGCTAACCAATGCATAATTCGATTGAACAGCACATATCCTCGTTGCCCTGTATTACGTGGTATATATATATATATATATATATATATATATATATAGACATGGTTTGCTTGTTACTAATTGGCCAGAGTTAAATTCAAACAGGATGTCACAGAACTTTCCCGATTATCTATTTTATTCCAACAGTTTCGGACGGTGGAACATCTTTCTTCAAGGTAGAATTCAGATTATCAATTCTGCCTATATATATATATATATATATATATATATATATTGAACTTCATGACGGGAATAATGCGCAACAATGCAGGTAGAATATATATTCTTGTTGGCTGCTCTGTAATTAAAGAACGAATAGCAGAACATAGAGGTAAACATGATAGCCTATTACTACTTGCTTCGACTTCCTTTTCAAAGATCAATATTATAGCGCATAGTACTAAGAGTGTCAGAGTCGGCATTAGAACGATCCAGGTCCAACGCAAAGGCGACGTGGCTCAACTAAAGGCGCGATTCGACCGCTTCTGTACCACTATGTATTTAACAGCTCCATAGAGCCAGCCTACAGCGAGTTACCGCGACCCTTATTAAGCATTCGGGCTGCGCATTTGGATAAGGGTCGCGCATATTCATGGCGCACCGACTCCGCCCCCTCTGGGCAACGGAGCGAAAGCCTGTACCTGTCCCACTCTGCTAATTGCACCGGGGCGTAAAACAAACACTGTACCTGCGTCCACAGCCTAGACTCCGTGCTAGGCTTGTGTACTACAGGCTTAGGTAAACATCCTTTTTTTTTTATTCGAGCCGGAAGCTGGCGGCCCGCAAATTGAACCTTCCCGGAGGGCAGGCATTCGCGGGCTGCCAAGAAAAGAAAATTGCGTGGCGAGATGGACCTAGTACCGCGCAGATTAAACGCAAGGAAGTTTTGGCAGTTTTAGCGATGTGCATACCATCGAATACACCTTTCTTGTTAAAAACAAACCAGCAGAAATGCTCCTTAGGTGGATGAATAATTGGGGTGCTCTTGTTCTTGTGTTTCTATGAAGTTAATTTTTTTCGGGTTTTTATATTTTTCTATTTTTGTTCGAGCTCTCAAAACCATAATGCTAACGCAGTCGACACCACCTTCGTTTGAAACTAAGCTGCCTGATGAAAAGGGCTCACCCTTTCATAAGGCATTATAGAGGAAATGATAAGGAATCTGGTAAAAGAACGCACATTTAATGTGGACGCATAAGAAAAATGCTAAAGTATGTGTTTATACAACGCACTATAATATGCGTCCAAAGGACTTTAGATGATTACAAAGTGGCATCAAAGACTCTCAGATTATCGAGCCAAACGTTGATTGGATTACTAAATGGCCTACTTCTCATTAAGAAAGAGCGAACAAAATTAGAAAGGTTCGACTGTTTTTGCACAGGTTTTACCAGCTTCCTATCTCGTTATGTATGAACATTGTGGCGCTATTGTGATGACTGGAGTTACGAAAGGGCCATTGTCCAGGGTATGACGTTTTAAGCAAAGGAGCCCAATGCTTCGATCAGGTATCGGAGATAGTCTGTGCAACATGCTACAGCGATACGTGTGCCGCAAAGCAGGAAAAATACAAATCAAAGCTCTCTCACCCAATCCTTCGAGAAACCAGCTTCCCCGTTCTCTGCGAGCCGCTAGTCGGACGTCGGAGTACCGACGACATCCATTGGTCCGTGTCGTTAACTGACGGATGAAGGATGGGCGTACACGACTAATTGTATGTGCCACTCGCTGCGCGCTCTTCCCTCGCCACGGCCGGACTGACTGCAATGAATGCAGCAGCGCGCACTCCCTCGTCCTTGTCGTTTTAGCGCATTCAGAGTGCCACACCCCCCCTCTCACCAAACGCGGAGGAGGAAGGAATTTCTCTTATGGACACTAGACTACCGGAATGGCGTGTGAAAAACCTTTGCGAGAGAACGGGAGGAGAAAAACACGATAAAATCGGGTAATTGCGGTAGCGGTAACTGCATT
Organism: Amblyomma maculatum; assembly: GCF_055883805.1. NCBI lineage: Eukaryota > Metazoa > Arthropoda > Arachnida > Ixodida > Ixodidae > Amblyomma > Amblyomma maculatum. The sequence goes on from NC_139345.1 coordinate 78,776,337, forward strand.
ATTAGTTATTCTGTTCAAAAACAATTTTTCGTCCGTGCATTCTGGGGGCGAAGATTCACACTCACGGGATAAGAAAATATTTTCAGCCGGAGGTTGGACAGTGGCCCTTTAAAACGTTCCTGGATCCACGCAGGCATGAGAAAATGGAGGCGCAGAGTCAGGATATAGTGTTAATAAATTAATTAAAACAACTGGCTCAGTCTCGCTTACGGTTCGCTATATCTGGGCTGCATCGCTGCGTCGGCGTGCTGCTGCACGTGCTCCAAAGTAGGGCTGGAATTCCAAATGCTGCGGCTCACCGTCAATGTGCTGCGACGGAGTGGTGCTGCACGGGCTACTAATAATGACTGGGTGTCCGTCATTGCTAAGTGGTGAAATGCCGAGGACTGCTGCTGCTTGCTTCGTTTCCAGCTAGCGGCGGGATGAACTGTCAGGCGTGGAGGCAGGGTGACAGGGGTCGAACTTGAACGCGGCTAGACCCCGGGTTCCCAGGTCCTGGCGCAGCCCCAGTGTTCTGCCCGGTTCGTCTTGTGTTCGACCGTCTCGACCGCTGCCTGCGATCGTTCTCCCCCACTCTCCCGTTCGCCTCCTTCTTTAAGCCTTCCGCTCTCTTGTTGCGCCTGGGTTGACCGGTCTACGCGCCCGCCGGCTGCCTTTGTTACTCCCCCGTGGCTTTCGCCTTTTCACCCTTTTGCAGGCCCTGTCCCAAGAGAGTTGTCGGTGGCTGTCCATATATGAGCAGGTTTCCGTGCCGCGATACCAAATATGGGCATGCGTAGAGTTTGCCCACAGCTCGCCCGAGGCTTCCGCCCTTTCACAGGTTTCACCCCAAGGGAGTCGTTCAGTTCAGTTCAGTCGCTCAGTCGTGTCCGACTCTTCGTGACCGTACGGACCATGTCACGCCCCGCTTTCCGGTCTCTCACTATCTTCCTAACATCACATAACACAAGGGAGTCGTAGGGGGCATTTAATATATGGGCAGGTTTCCAGGCTGCGGTACCAAATAAGCGCATGCGTAGAGTTTGGCCACACGACCCCGGCATGGCGCGGTCAGCAGAGTCCAGGAAATGTCACTGACCAGCGTCCGCAGCCTTTTGCACGCGCACGAGCCGTCACACTATCATGCCACTGCTGATTTTAATAAGCGTTTAGGATGCACCGTTTTATTTCTTTTGGCCCAACCTGTGACCGCAACCAATATTTCTTGACCATGCCTATCCTACGCCGCAAGATTTATCGTGTTAGAAGCGAGAGTAGCAAAACTAAAGTTAGCTTCACCTACTGGCGTCAAGAAGATGGACACAGCTGGTATACCACATAAAAAAAAAGCTTGGAAGCGATATCAATAATGAGGCTCTGAAATACGGAATAAAAACATTAGGTCATATGAAAAGCCTAGTTCGTCGAAAGGTTACCGCATGCGCGTATCAAGCCAACATTTGACAGTTTTCATAAAGTCTGCAAGAGGAAAAACCTACATGCTTTGCTGATGAAGCCGAGTGCAACCCCACGCTGCTTATTAACTAATCACGGGTAATAACTAAATGAAATAATCTCATCTTTCACTTTCCGTGCGGTTACTTAATACATGGTTACAGCACCCGACAGTTGTGCCCAAATGCGCTGAATCGAAGACTAGTCACTGTAGCCATTTTTTGATGGAGGCGAAAAGCAAATAATACGAGGGGTGTGCTAGATAAGTTCACCTTGAAGAACCCCATGTGGCTGAGTTTTCCGGAGCCCTCCACTATGGCATCCCCAAAAGCCTCAATCGCTTTGGAAATTTGTGTCCCAGAGACCAAATCTGACTTAAAAGTATCAGTTTTTAAGCCTTGTGGAGAGAAAAAGAGATCGCTTACTAATGAAAATCTTCACATACCTGTCGATAAATATTGTCTCTTCTCTAATGCACTATTCCGCAAGAACTTTTCTGGGTCGTTTAGTAAATTCCAGCAGAAATCATGCGAAGGATAAGGAGAGCTATCTTGTAAACGCCGGTCTTGTGGGCCACTACTTTTGCAGATAAAAGAATATTTTCACCCTTTGCTTCAGATCTCTGCCTTTATAATAAGCACAAAGACATTGCTTATGCAACCATCTTCCTTAAACAGTGCCAAGCATGCCAGGTTAAGAGGAACTGCTCGAGTGCATATGCCCTAAGTAACGAATACTCGATCAAGCGCGAAGTCACTTGGTAACATTACAGCGGATGTCAGCTGCAGAGCCTCCATCATAATTCGGTAAAGAATAAAAATTACGCCGTCTTGACGTTGGGACACTCGCGAAATGAAACTTATTGCGACTATAGTTTCTACTCTGTCCGACACGTATTATGTAAAACGGCTTGAAAGGGTAATAGGAAACTCCAGGGTAATGGGAAACTTTGTCGAAAATTGAAATAAATCGAACCCTAGTGCGTGCTTTCCGATTCTCTATCTGTGTTTTATGGCATTTTGTTTCAATGAGAAATTGCCTTTTCAGCTTCCACGGGGAATGGGCCTCAATTTTTGAAGTGAAAGGAATATTTCTCTTGTGTCATTTTCAGACACCTGTCACATTGAATGAAGCCTTGCTGAAAAGAAATGCGGGGGTTGTTCTTTTTTCTCTGCATAAGAGACCATAGCGCACCCGTATGTCATTCGACGTAATGTGAGTGCAAAAGTAATCATTCTTTTGTAATATTGACATATTGTGTTGATCCTTGCTAGACGCGCGTGCGCGCGCACACACACACACACACACAGCAAAAAAAGCAGAATAACAAGGTAATTATTATGAAAACTGAAATGGGGAAGTGCATTTAATATGACATTGACTCTTCTTGGCTTATCACATTACGGCATATTAATGATACTGTACACCCGTAGTTCCTATATTGCGATAGGATGCAAAAGTGGCTGCCAAAACTTTCAATTCAAGAGCAAAATGCAGTGCATTCTCTCAGACATCAGTACACAGGACAGCAAACATATAAAGCATGCCTATAGTTTATGTTATGATATTATTTATTTCATTTGTCTACCAGTGGATACCAGGCCATAGTGAAATTGTTGGCAACGACTTAGCTGGCGATGCTGCTTGGTCTGCTCATGATACAGGCAACACTGTCGAGATACCAGTGACAAGAGCCGACGCAGCAAGGTACCTTCGATTGATCGTCTGAAACGCGATTAGACAATTATGGTATACGCCTGGAGGCTGGACGTCCCATTCGCACCCCTTTATCAGTTACTTCAACTGCAGGTACCATTCAGCCTTCCCCGCTGTGATACTACAATGTTTTGTCACCTGTGGCGGCGTTTGCAAACTCCTATTCCCATCTGATCGGCAGGGCAGACTATCCATCGTGTGAGCAATCCGGGTATTTTAAAACTATTGCATACATACTTTGTGACTGCCCACACTTGAGCGTGAGTGTGCCTTCCTGGCTGCTACATTCCGTCGCTTGTTCTCTCGCGCTTTTACTGGAGCTAAGACTCTGGGCCCTTGGATGACTTCATCATCACAAAAGAAATCAGCGAAGGCGCTCCTTACGTTTGTAAAGGACTCGGGGTTTAGTTCAAGACTTTAAGTGTATGCTCTTTACCCCCTTTCCCTATTCATCTCTGCACATGGTATAGATGCCTTTCCTTGGCGCTCTTTCTTTCCTTTTTCTGCATTTGTTCCCCTCCCCGCGTATAATGTATTCTACTGGGCAATGCCTAGTTAGCCTCCCTGCCTTTCTATTGTATTTTCTTTCTGTCTCTCTTTGTTTCATTATTTTATTTTATTTACTCCGAGGCGTCTAGTTTCCTATCTTGCTCTTCGGAACAGCCAAGGCAGTTTAAGAATGTCTACCAAACCAGGATCCACGTAGGAGTCACAACATCATGAATAGTACGATACGTTTCGTAACAGTTGCCTGGCGCTGAAACTGTTGCTAGGCCCATCGCATCTTGCAACTTCGCACAGAAACCGGGTTATTTGATACGCTGTTGCACAAGCAGGACGCCCGGCCCGGGTAATCGAAAATAGGCTTAAACCAAAATGACCTGCATCTCTATGCGAACAAACGCACGAAAAGGAAGCCGACACCACACCTGCCTACAAACTAAACAGAACGTCGTTAATGATTTGCTGCCTCTCGATTACATGTTTGATGAAAGCAAGCTGACGTGAAGCTCGCACGCGTTGCAGCGGCGTTAACAACGGTTCCGACGAGCTCCGTCGGAACCATTAACAAAAACGTGCGTTTGCCCTGCAGCGTGATCGCTTCCGGTGCGGATAGGTTCTCCTCCTTGCGTAACATCTCTTTGATAGTCGCTGACGGAAATGGCACTGTCGGTTTACGCGAAGGGAAGGGTGGGTAATGCCGTTTTATTTCTTGGGAATTGGCAGAATACATTTCCCACGAGTGTGTGGTAATAAATAACAAACATATATAAATAAAGTGAAATGAAGCCTCTCTAATCTGTTTTGCATTCCTCGTGAATTAATTCGATATGCAGAGGCTTTGACAGTAACGAGCTGTTTTGGAACGGGCTCTTTTCTTTTTTAATATTTTGAGCATGGAGCGGGCATACAGAAAGGATGGAATGGGCTAAGTTTCCAGATAGAGAAATACTATTTATAAAAATGTTAAGTGTTATTGAGCTTCAAAAAATAAAGAAAACAAGACAGGTAAACTTACAGCATTTGCTAGCAAGTCGCTTTTCTATACATACTTCACGTATAGGGACTTCCGCTTTTGAGGTCTAGGGCTTAAAAATGTTCTGTGCACGAACTACTAGCCTATCCGAAAAGCAATATCACTCACGATGTAAAATATTGTGGACTAGGTTTTTTATTGTATGAGGACTTTCCTGTAGTTAACAAAAAATTAGTGTCGCCTACAAGAGTGCTTTTCGAAACAACTTTGGCTGAGCAGCCGAAACGGCCGGCTGCGCCTCCTGCCGGTCGAAGCAGTAACCGATAGCTCGTTTTGACGGGAGGGCGCGTTGTGTGGGTGCATGGAAATTCAGTTTCGTCTGCTTGACAATACCTAATTTGAGAGGATGAAATCTTCCTCAAGGTGAAAACCGTGCATACCCGACGGCACCTCACGTGACCTTGACCTAGAGTGGTCACGGGCCACTTGGTGAACTACGTGACTATGACCCAAAGTTAAATGGCGACAACCAGGTTTAACAGAGATTGACTTCTGAATCTTCCTCAAGGTGAAAAGCCTGCATATCCGATCGCTAACTACCTGAAGTAGTGACACTTTCGCTTCAGAAACACTCAGGAGCATGTGTGTACACATTACGTCGGGATAGCAGGGAAGAAAGGTTGAGGAGACGACCGGCTGCTAGTTATGTAGGGACGTCATACTCCTGTAAAATGAGACTTCAATAACATAACTCTTTTTCCGTCTTCAGGTTACATGAATAAGTAATATTACTCCAACTGCCTCTTTTTCACAATAGTTTAAAGCTGTCTGTATTATTTTTTTCTGTTTTGCATTTGGTCTCAGCCATCCTCGAGAAGGACTAATGTCGTGCGTAAAGGACACAAATTGGGGTATATACACCTTTAAAATAGGAACATTCTCATCAGATTTAAAATTTTTCTTTCCAGCGGCACCTCGCCTTTCCTTCTGGCGTCTATACCGCGCTCCGCGGTCCAAGAGAAAAAAATCCAAAAGAAATCCAAAAGAAACCCAAAAGATATCCGAAAGAAATCCAAAAGAAAGAAAAATAACAGTGCAAACCAGAATTATTGAATGAAATCAACCGAGTAAAAATGACCGCGAAAGTATAAAATAATGCATGACCAAAATTTATAGCCAGAATAAATAAATAAAAATTTGTAGCCTATAAATAAATTTAAAGACCAAAATTTATTTATAGGCTCATCTCAACGCTGCCACGAACGCCAACGTTGCGTCAGCCCACACTTCAAAGGGAGGTCGTCCGTTGAAGCCAACAAGAGCAGCTAATTGCGAACCGAACGCCACCTCGACGCCGACGCTATTGCCAGGACCCATGAAACGCGTTCCCCGCTTCGAACTGTAAGCTCAAAATGCGAGTAAGCGTCTATGTGTGCGCGTGTGCGCGTGTGCGTGTGTGTGCGCGTGTGCGCGTGTGCGCGTGTGTGTGCGCGTGTGCGCGTGTGTGTGCGCGTGTGTGCGCGTGTGTGTGCGCGTGTGTGCGCGTGTGTGTGCGCGTGTGTGCGCGTGTGCGTGCGTGTGTGTGCGCGTGTGCGTGCGTGTGTGTGCGCGTGTGCGTGCGTGTGTGTGCGCGTGTGCGTGCGTGTGTGTGCGCGTGTGCGTGCGTGTGTGTGCGCGTGTGCGTGTGCGCGCGTGCGTGCGTGCGTGCGTGTGCGCGTGTGCGCGTGTGCGCGTGTGCGTTTTTGTGTGTGTGTGTGTGTGTGTGTGTGTGTGTGTGTGTGTGTGTGTGTGTGTGTGTGTGTGTGTGTGTGTGTGTGTGTGTGTGTGTGTGTGTGTGTGTGTGTGTGTGTGTGTGTGTGTGTGTGTGTGTGTGTGTGTGTGTGTGTGTGTGTGTGTGTGTGTGTGTGTGTGTGTGTGTGTGTGTGTGTGTGTGTGCGTGTGTGTGTGTGTGTGTGTGTGTGTGTGTGTGTGTGTGTGTGTGTGTGTGTGTGTGTGTGTGTGTGTGTGTGTGTTAAATGTGCGTCCGTGTGGGTACGGCTGGCGTCTAGTTTATGCTTTCGGCCTGAGCGTTCTCCGGAGATCAGTGACCGGTATTTAAAGCCCTCCGTATATGCACACCACAGACAAGACGCTACATGCGCAGTCGTGAATTGCAGTTACTGTAATCATTACTTTACCTATGAATTGCAATTACTATATTGCAATTGCAATTGATATTGCAATTTCAATATCTGACAGCATCGTTGAAGGACAACGAGTCTGTCAAACGTTTCTGCTGGTGACGACTTAGAACGAGACACGGAAGAAACATATTTCAATGACAACAGTATACAGCCCGGCTCAAATACCAAGCATTTGTGGCCATAGAAATTCTTTACACGTGAAACTGTCCTTGGCTATCTTATTCCTGAAATTCTATCACACTGTATTAAATTAAAGATATACTGTCAACATTCGCTGTTATACTTAGATACAATTTCCCGCTCCGATATGTTCCGAAAAGTGTCAGTGAGAGCGTCGCTTCGATGTCCTCAAATTGGCAAGGACTCCCCTTAGCGGCTGATCCAGTCCCTATACCAAACATTCGAGGAAGTGTTAAGACCAGTAAGGATATTGTAAAACACTGGCAACCCTAGAGGGAACGCTGGCGCTACCGTCTAAGTGAGCTAATTAGAGAGCTCTTCAACCACTGCGGAAATGCCAGGAAGACCAGGTAAGTCTACAGAAATAGAACTCTCCGTCGTAATTTATTAGGAACAAAAGCGTGTTTTATAGTACCAAATGTCCAGAAATTAATCCTAGCCACGAATTGCAAAAAACGGACAGGAAGGCTCGGAAGGGTAAACAGGCACACTTTATCTTGTGAGCGATGGTCGTGTCTCAGTTTGGCCAATATAGCAAAGCCTAGAAATCAATACTTTTTTGCGTTTAGTAGGCACATTTTTCCGAGTAGACGTTTAAAAATGTTATCGCTTAATAAAAACCTTTTTTGTATGCCATATCACCAGCAAAAGCACGTCATTGGCGGGGTCTGCTATTGCGGGTTTGTGCTCTACATTCGCGCATATCGGCACGAATGTAAGAGCGAAAAAAACAACAACAGCAGCGCTTTCGGCACGAGGCAGCTTGAAGGTGTCTGTCCGGCAGTCGTTATATTTACGGTTCAAACGCATTGCAAAATTTGGCCACCGTCGCCAGTCTACCAACGAAGCGCGTGCTGTTACAAGAGGCTTGTCAGCCATAAGGGTGGCGTTGCCTGCCCTCTCAGGCGGTAGGGTTGAAGCGGAAAGCATCAGCCAGTACATGCAAAAAACGAGGCTTCGTCTAACTAGAGTAACGTGTAATCTAGCATTTCGTAATAACGTCAAGAGGGGTAGAAGAAAGAAAGAGATGAGGCACGTTCACGCAGCACGTGTCTCGACGGGGACTCTTCGGTGGGAGTGACGACCGCTTTGATTGATTGATTTATAGGAAGGGAAAGGCGCGGTAACTGTCTCACTTGTTTGTCTGTGGATACCTCAACCGCGCCGTAAGGGAAGGGAGGAAGGTGGGAGTGAAAGTGGAGAGAGAAAGAGGAGCCGTAGTGAAGGGCTACGGACTACTTTCGACCATCTGGGGATCTTTAACGTGCGCTGACATCGCACAGCACACGACGCCGCTTTTATGCACTCAGAAGCCGGAGGAAGAGGGAGAGGATTCTCGAAAGAGCGCAACGGACCTTGACGGGTCAGGTTCAACCTGTACCGCCGATCCAGCGAAGGCGACTCCGATGGCCCTCCTCGCAATAGAGACGAATACCCTCCCTCGAGCGCCGCGTTTTCCCAATGTTTGCACACAAAAGACAATACGTGGCAAAGGGACGCATATGAAGAACTACCTCCATGAAGCATTGGGCGGTGGTTGGCGCCGCGCTAAAAGGGCCCGTAATGACCGTTGCTCGGACTGGATGCTCTTCCATCCCCTGCAGCCGCGTCGCAGAACTTCATAGCACCAAAGGCCACGTCCCTTTCACAAGATTAGAGCTCCCGTGGTGGACGAATTGCAGCACATTCAGTTCTCCGTCAATAGTAAAACATGTAGGCGCCTTTCAAGACTATCTGTATATGCGCATTGGCGCCTTAGTGGTGCCATCGCTGGCACGAGTGCTGCCAGACGTTTATTGACATCGGATCTCATTACAGCGGTACTCTTTCTCTTAACCTCTTCATAGCATAGGTATAATGCTGCAGCACGGAAACTTATATTCTAGGCTAGAGGGAGCTGTGCGTGAGCATTTCATTGAAGGGGTAGTGCGCTTGATGGAAGTGTATGGGGCGCTGCAAGAACATCTCAGGGCACCTCTCCTTGACATGCGAGACTAAAGCGACATACTTTCATTTCATTTCATTTATTAACCTTAAAGGCTCCTTTCGGGGTATTACATAAGGGGTGGAGTAGATAAACATCGAATGTTACACTTTTCACAGATTTTCACATAATATACGCAATTCAATGTTGGCGCTGAAGGATGATGGGCAGGTAATGGCAGCGACGAAGTGAGATAAGATAGGTCGTTCCAGTCTGACGCGGCTCGTGGAAAAAAGGAAGAGGAAGAGGTTACGGTACGGGCACGTGGACGAGAGATTTGAAGTGGCACTATGGAGATTTTATAATAACTAGGACTAACTGTCCAAACAGAGAAACTATGCCGACGTCAGAATCTATTGAGACATCTGGCGTACACATCTCGAGCAATCTCGCGAGCAAATTTCGCGGATACGACATTCTCCCCATGAGCCTTTCTAAGCTATTCGCCTTAAAATCAAAGCACCTGGATGGCGCAGACGCTTCCATGGCGCAGTGTCACGGGTGATGCGGGGAAAAGTAGTCGCGCTTATGAAGATTGACGTCGGCGTTGACAAGACTAAATTGCGCCAGCCAGAAGCCGATCTGCAGAGTAGCAAGCCCGAGGTACAGCGGGTGACGAAGGCCTCGCAGAGAAGAAAGCGCGCTGGCTACAGCTTATAGTAAACGGCGATTCTTGGGAACTCCCGTCTCTGACGATTTCCTTGCTAGGAGGACAGCGCTTGAGCGATAGCACACGGAGCACCATCACGGAGCAGCCGCCGCAACCCGGCCGCCAGCTCACATGGACTGTGCAATTAAGTCGTTATCTAGTTTGACCAATGCTTTCAAATACATCCGTTTTTTGCACAATACACTTATATTTACATTTCTGTTTTATGTTTAGATCCCTTATCCTCTCGCTAATAATTTTGTTTTGAGGAATAGTATGTCATATAGCAACGATAGTTCTTACACCACAATCCGTGCCTTAATTATTTTGTGTTTGTGTAATTAATTGTGTTTATATAAAGTGGTTGTAAGACTGCAATAAACGGCAGTTTTTTTATTGGCGCTTACCCGCGTAGCACCGCGCCGCGTCGAAAGGGCAGCCGGACCTTGCCCCTCAGAGCCAGGATTGAAGCGTTTTGTTTGTTTGTATTTTTTCGCGCCTCTCCTCCGGTGCCGGCCGCTTCCCGAGCACGGGGAAGCGACGCCCAATGTCCGGCTAATCTGTGCATATTTCGATGGTCAGCGATGTGTTTCATTTTTTCTCGAGCTTATATTTATCCTCGCTAACGAAACGCTACGTTCTTGCTTGCAATTTTGAGTTGAAGGCGGCAGATATGCAGTCGCAGATATGAAGATGCACCGCAAGATCGTACAAGCTGCAGAAATATTTGCACGCACAAAAGCAACGCTATGCGCGTATGTACTTTCTAGCACACACATCCACGGCTAAATACGCCACACATGCTCGTGATCTGAGCGAGTTCAGCCGACGTCCGGCAGCGCAGTGGTGGGCGAGGCCGCCAACTGGCGTGACGAAAAGAGACGGCGTGGAGTAGAGGAACCCACTGTCACTAAAGACAGAGCAGCCGAGAGCCCTTTTGAGATCACCGACCAACGAGACGCAAAGCTACACCGTTGCCGAGAATCTTACGAAGCTCGGAGGTGAGTCAAGATTGAAGCGACAGGAGCGATTGCCGTTGAAGTGAATTTGGTTTAGGGATACCAGAACCTCTACATTTTTGGTATTTACTTTGTGTGTATCTGCCTCTGCGATCCCAAGTGCGTGGTTCAACAAGTGGCAAACCACATAGGAGACGCTCGAGCCAACATGAATTGGGAGCGTTGAGACTAAACTTTTAATTTCAGAGAGAAAGATTTCGCGCGCAATAAAGAGACGACGCCAGATATGATCTATGCGCGCCGTTCACTCGTAAAACAGAGGGACAGGTCAATATGTGCCTTTTTTGTCAACGTCAGCGCAGATGTTCAGATTCCAACGGAACGGCTAAGGAGGTTTGGCTTCCCTAAAGGGTGCGTTCTGGAAACCAGGATTTTGAAAACGGAGGGCTTTTTACTTACAGCGCCCAGAGCGTTCTCGGTGGCCCTTATAGTTTTAGTTTGGTACCACTAGGTTAGGGACTTAGAAAAGCCCTTGTGTCCTGTTCAAAACTTAGAGTAACTGAAGACACAACATGGGGGGTACATGCTTGGTAAGGTGTATCTTTTTCAGACTTGTAGATCGGGGACATTGTTTCTATTTCTCCGCAGTCGAAAAAAAAAACAACTATTGAACCCTGTCGAAAATACGACACATTATTCTGTAGTTTTGTCGTGAACGTCCGTGTTTTTCTTTTTTTTTGTAATTATGTAGTTTTACTGATTTGTCTGTAGTTTTGTGGCAATTTTTGTTTTAGGTACAGAAATTTCTGATGTTACTACTAAACATTCTGTTGTCACAACAGGTTTCCCGTCAAAACCCGCATCGAAATTCTGTCTTAACAACAAAACATTTAATTTTCTGTAGCTTTTTTTTTTTTTTTTTTTTGACCGGAGATCGTCTATCAAAATATGGCTACAAATGGAAGCGATTGAACCCGCCAACCCGGATCGCCCGCTGCGCATTGAGGCTAGTATACCAGGTTTCGGGTTGAAGCGCGAAATGCGCAATCGGGCGAGAATATGGCAGCGCGCCCTGCAAAAAGGCAGCGCCAAAAAAAAAAAAAAAACTATCTCTTCGTGGTGGTGGTGGTGGTGTAAACATTATTGGCGATACGAAACTGCGGGTTAGGGGCATAGCCCACCCAATGGCCTATGAATGTGGCCCGCGCAACGGGTCCTCCCTTCGGGCCTCTTCGAGCGTGATGGAAGCAGAGGGCTTGTAGCGCCCCTCGCACCGCGCTGTTATCGCAAGCCACGGCACGGCGCTGAACAAAAAAGGAGAGGTTGGCCCTAGGCGCCTTAGTGCGAGCAGCGCCATAAAAAAAATAGTTCGAACCCGAACGCTGCTGGAACTGGTTATTCCTTGTCTTAGCTCCGACATATTGTGGTGCCTCGGGATCGACCATGCAACCCCGCCCTCCTACAAGAATTCCGCGGACTCTTTCATCCCTCCTACACCCGGTGACCCGCCACAGGACGTTCGGCATAACGGCGCTTTGTTGGCAGCATTTTAACCAGTCAGCCTGACAACATTTTGGGCCACCGGCCCTCGTACCTGGCGGCTCCAGGTTGAGGCACATTTCCACTTGCGGCGTATCATCAGCTTCCAACTTCCCACTTCCTCCATCTCGTGTCCTTTCCTTCTGGCGTCTCTGAGGAATGAGCGGACAATATCGCCTCGCCGGACATGGCTCGATCTTTCGACATGTTGAAGGCGGCTCGCGTTGACCGCAAATCAGCGTCCGAGCACAGCCTTCCAGCAGCTCTTCAGCGCTACAATAACAGGTGATAGCCGTCCTTCGCAGCTCCTCCGTCGCATACGATAGATGCAAGGAGACTCTCCCTTCGGGGCCGGACAATTTACTGCGTCAGTTGTTTCTCCAGCGACTTCCCCAAAACATGTTCCTCGCCCTCGTGGATGCAGGTGATCGATGACACTCACAGCCAGCTCGTCGAGCTCGCGGACCGTGTTGTGGATTACTCAAGGCACGCCAGCGTCAGCGCCGTGCACACTCCGCCTTCCACTACTACTACAGTCTCCCAGCTTGAGAGTATAGAAGAGCGACTAAATGCTTTACCCAGGTGACTTGATGACCTCGCGCCCCTGCCAAGCCGTTCTCCGCCGAGGTTCCAGTCCCGCCGCCACTGCCAGGCACAATCGCCCTCGTCGGAACTCCAACCATCCGAAGCGCGGCAAGACTCCTCCTTCTCGGCTGTATGCTGGTACCACCGTATTGTCGGCAGTTCTGCCCGCAAGTGCACCCACCCGTGGTCGGGAAACGCTGCGACCGACCACTGACTGCGGCAAGTGGTACTGGCGGACGGACATGCCGCCTAATTTATGTTTCAAACAAGATCACTGGCGCTCGCTTCCTCGTTGACACGGGAGCACAGGGCAGTGTAATTAAAGCAGCTTGGGTAAATCGCCATCGCAACGAATCGACCTTCCCGCTCCAAGCGATAAACAGTTCCCCCAACCGCATGTACGGTCAATGGCCTCTTACACTTAACTTCCGATTGCGCCGGACGTTCGGCTGGATTTTCATCATCGCCGATGTCTCGCAAGCTTTTCTCGACGCTAATTTTCTGACTTTCTTAAACCTCGCTGTCGATATGCAGGCCCAGCCCCTCATCTATCTCAGCCCAAAACTCTCCGTCAACTGCGGACTCTCCCCCTCTTCGGCGTCTGGTCTCAGAGCTCTCGTCCCGTCGCTGAATGGTAAAATCCTTGACAGGTTTCTCCAACATCCCGAAGCCGCTCTCCACAGAGTCACCGGTGAAACACTCAATTATCTATCATATCGTGACATCTGGACCACCTGTGTTTGGTCGCCTTCGCAGCCTGTCTGGAGTACGCCTGGGTGCCGCTCGCCGTGAGTTTCAACACAAGGGCATACAAGTCGGCCTTGTAGGCCCTTCCTCCAGCAACTGGGCATCGCTATTCTACATGCTGCCAAAGAAAGACCTGGGTGACTGGATGCCATGTGGAGATTACCACGCCCTTAATGTTCACACTTAACCAGAGCGCTATCCACTTCCTTATATACAGAACTTCTCATCAGATTTGGCTGGTTGCATGATATTCTCTAAGATTCACTGAGGGCGATTTACACTGATCACCTCGAAGCACATTTTTCTCTTCTTCCAAGATGACGATTTCGAATTCCACTGGTCGACCAAGGTAGGTTGCGTGTATTCCGCTGGTCGTTCGGAGTAGCTTGGGACGCTCTAGCTCGATCCCCCGACCGGAGTCGGATCTCGCCGGAAGTCCTAGTCGCTGATGCGGTCACATCCGGAGAATGCTGGATTCTTTTCACTGTTTTTGGACCAAGCGACATCGGCAGAGAACACCTACGTTTTATTTGCTCGAATATGTTAAAGCACCTCTATCAAAAAACGTGTGCATCGTTAGAATAGTGCGAAAGTAGGTTGTTGAAGGCCTCACTCCTGCCTATTTATCAAACGGAAAATTGTTTGCGCGGGATTCCAGCTACAACTTTCGAAACAGGCTCAGCATTATTTCCGCAGCGCGCTCTACGCGTTCTGCTTGTCGACTAAGACTTATTCGCTTTGTAGCGCTTTAGGTCGGTTCGGGCGCCCAGCTCCGATCGACTAGTGGAAATCATCATTAGTGAAGGCCAACCATCAAATCTCCCTGGAGCCCGCTGATATTCTAAGGAGAGGCATTACCACACCATTCGGTCTCTTTAAGTATGTAATGATGCCATTGGGAGTGTGCAACGCTGCACAGACTTTTAAGCGAACTACAAACGAGGTTACGAGAGGCCTCGAATTCGTTTTCGCCTACATCGATGATCGCCTCGTCGCAAGCTCCTCCGAGAATGAGCACGCAGCTCACCTGTGCGTCCTTTTCCACCGCCTTAATGAATACGGCCTCGGTATAAATACGGACAAGTGCTTTTCGTCGTCGCTTCAATTCTGTTTCTTGGCCATCCTGTCACTCAACAAAGTATCCGGCCTCTCGACAGCAAAGTAAAGGCCGTTCAAGATTTTCCACCCCCTACGTTACTTAAGAAGGTCAGAGAATTCTTGGGCCTCCTGAACTTTCACCGCCGCTTTCTCCCCAAGTGTGCCGATTTCCTGAAGCCTCTAACGAACCTTTTGGCTACCGAAACGAACCAGCTGCACCACTTTAATGGCCTGACGATGCTGCAGCTGCATTCGCTGCTGCGAAGAAGGCACTCGTAGATGCCACTTTGCTAATCCATCCCGTTCCTGACACTCCCCTGCGTCCTGTCACTGATGCATCTAGCATTGTAGTCGGCCTAGTACTTGAGCAGCCCGTCTCTAGTTGGCAGCCTTTCGGTTTTTCTCACAGCATCTAAAGCCACCAAAGGCTAAATACAGCACCTTCGGTCGAGAACTCCTCGCGGTGTACATCGCAATTAAGCATTTCCGCCGCTTCCTGAAGGTTCAGGATTTTCACATCGTCACAGAGTATACGCCCTTGACATTTGCCTTCCAACAAAATCACAGCACCTACACCGAACGTGGGATTTGCCAACTGTCTTTTATCTCAGAGTTTACAGTGGATCTCTGTCACGTCAATGGACCGGAAAATGTTGCGTGTTGGTGCCATGAACTCCAACTCAGAAGTGGGCAATGAGACCTCAGCAGCCGCACAGCGCAACGACCCACAGCTGCATTGCATTCGTTGCTCGTCCACGTCCCTGTCTTTCTCTGAATGTCCGCTGCCGTTTTCCTCCACATTGATTACGTGCGAGACATCCACTGGTATTCCGCACCCGTACGTACCTTTCGCGTTCCGTCGCGGCCACCCTGGCATTCATGTCATACAGAAGTTGGATACATCGCGCTTCCTTTCGCCGAGAATGAATGCCGATGTCCATCGCTGGGCACGAACCTGCCTTCAATGTCAGCGCGTGAACGTTCAACGGCGTACCGTCACGCCTGCCTCTCCTTTTCGGTCTCCATTGCAAGGTTCTTCCACGTGCACGTAGACGTTGGACCTCTTCCGTCATCACGTGGGGCCTCGTACCTGCTCACATGTGTGGATCGTTTCACCGGCTGGCCCGAGGCTATACCCATTTCTGACTCTACGGCAGAGATAGTTGGTGCGGCCTCCAGGGCCGCAGCAACTATTGGCGTCACTACCGACCGCGCCCGCCAGTTTCTGTCGGTTCTGTTCACTGCCCTTTTTCAACATCCTGGGCGTCCGTAACATTAAAACGACCGCCTACCATGCTTCGGCAAATGACATGGTGGAACGTCTTCATCGCCAACTCAAGGCTGCCTTTACCACTTATCAACTGAGAGAGCGCTGGTCCGACCATCTTCCCTCGTTCTTCTGGGCATCTGTTCAGCACTGAAGGCTGGCCATGGCTGCTCGTCTGCAGAGCTTGTCTATGACGTTCCTCAGCGACTTCCTGGGGAATTCTCTCCTTCGTTCCCTTCGCTCATCGATCATGCGTTTCCCAAACTCCGCGACATCCGGAACACATTTCGACGCATCACTCCGGTCATCCCTTCTAATCGTCGCCTTAATCTGTGTTTCTGACCGAAGATCTGAACTCCTGCAGCCATGTTTTCTTTCGCCGTGACCACGTCCGTCCTCGCCTAACACCGGCCTACGACAGACCATCCCGCTTGCTCAAGCATGCGACGAAGACATTCACCCTAGAGATCAATGGTCGTGAAGATTTTTTGCCAGCTCACAGGCTGAAACGTGCCTATATTGCCCCTCCTTCAATCGTGACCCCTCAACTCACTCTCGCTTCGACTCTGCCGACTCTGCCTCTAAACTCGTCTGCTGCATGAGCAGATCCCGTGGCTTCCACTCTATAGGGCGCCGCGCCCTTATAGCACGCCAATGCACGGCTCTGGACAAAGGAGTTGTTGGCACTAGGCGCCTCAGCGCGAGCAGCGTAATAGAAAAACAGTTCGAACCCGAATGCTGTTGGAGCTGGTTATTCCTAGTCTTAGGTCCGACAGGCTCATTTCTATAGCCCTATACATAAGAACTAGGAACGCGTCATAACGTTCGGGAGGGTGGGCTCATTCCCGGTTCAGCGGGGAAATAATAGGGTGGTGAGGGGAAATGCGAAATGGGGATGGCGATGGCACAGACACTGCGTTCAATTGTTTTGCCGCGCCAAGCGAGCAGTAAAAATCGCAACTGCTTTCTGTCCCGCGTAACCAGCTATATCCTCGTTTCCTTCGCTGTTATGAAGGCATATCGATCGGCATCTGTCTGCCAGATGTCTTGTCTGCCTGCATGTGCGTGCATTTGTGTGCCCGCATGTACAAAATGGTCCGATTCCGCTGACTCCACAACAGACGTACTTTCATTGCTAGCGCTGCAAACGCGGTTGTTTGAACGTGGACAAACATTTATAGTGTCTTCCGTGTGTATTGCTAGCAGTTTCTTTCTATGAGAAACGTGAGTTATAATAATATTAATAGTAAAATACAAGCATAGCTAGCGCCCTGTTTGTGCGGAGAGAGATAGAATCTGTTGGAACACTTTCAAGTGGCGGCTCTCTGTTAGCGCGTCGGGGAGGGGGTTTACTTTGTTACTTGCATGCAGTAATGCTTGTGACGGCTCGTTTGGGACTTCAGACGTAAAGAGCATAGGTGTGGTCTTTCCAGAGCTACATACGTAGTTTATTAGTTTTAATATTTACTTTGTTCGGTAATTTTATAATTATTCGATTGCTTTATCGAACAACAGCGTTTCGGGTAAAAGAATTGTATTTTTATAAATAATTGCAGGTAATCAATTATTGTGCGCAAAAAAGGGCTACGCACGCGAAGCTTCTGTGAAAATGTGATTGCTAAAATTGTTCGGCTGCATAACTATGTGCATGGCTGCCTCATCATGCACAGCATCCACGGACAACGTCAAGACCTTCATCAGCTTTCAGGCGGAGAACTGAAACGGACTTCCTATGTTTCCACAAAATACTCTGCGTTTGATGTTCCCAGGAAAGCACCTACGGACGATTGTTTCCACTTCTAAACGGCCTTACCTGCAGATCTTTTCCACAGGGCCAATAATGAAGCCTGGCACTTCATAGGGGACAGCAAGTGGCATCGAAGTATTTCGACACTATGATAGGGTGCGCAAGGTACCTGTACGATATAACACAGCATTTGCACTTACAATGAGAGGGTGGTCAGTGCAGCGACAGATATCTGCACGGGGTAACTTAAACCGTTGATGACAAATTTGAAATATAACACCTGTTAGAATTGTCGAGAAAGCCACACTAGTTTATTGCGGTTAGATTGGGTTTTTGTTGTGAAAATTAAAATCACAGGAAGGTAAATATTAATTTTATTAATCGTAATTTATAACAACAATAATGATTAATAATATAATTTTTAATAATTTTGAGGGCAGCAGTTAAGCAAGCAATAGACTTTCTTTTCTTCTTTTTATCTACGGTTAAAAGAGTGCCCTAAAGAAGTTTGGCAGTTAACGAAAAGGAATGGAAAAAGTCAGATATCGATTCCACCTCTTGAACATGAAAGAGCACACGTCACCGATAGCTTTTAAAAAGCCTAGTGTTTCAATGAATTCTTTTCTTCTGTGCTTACTGTTCCTTCTAGGACTTAGCATGACGATTTTAATTATAGTTTAGCATAGGTTGAACCCATGTAATCCATAGAGTTTGACAAAAGGGAAATTTAATTTCTGCTTAAAGGGCTGAATGATAGCAGTGCTCCTGGTCCGGATAACCTACCATCTGCCCTTTTTTGTTCGTGTGTGCGTGAGTCCTCCAAATGTTTGAATCCTTTATGCAAAGTGCTAGGATGAAGCTGCACTAACTTATGATTGGAAATTAGCCAATGTTGAGCCTGTGCTCAAATCTGGCCGTCACAATGTCGGGGCTAGCTATCGTCCGATCTATTTGACAAGCATCTCCTAAAACATTCTAGAGCATGTCTTTTACACTAGTATCATTAACCATATAAATACGTATTATTTATTAAACAATCAGCAACATGGTTTTCGAAAAGGTTTTTCTTGTGTAGCTCAGTTGACAGAATTAATTCCCAATGTAAAAAGTGCACTTTATAAGAGGGTTTTCATTGATTGGATCTTTTTAGACTTTAAGAAAGAATTTGATATTGTTCCTCATTCTCATCTACTCTAGTGAGTGTTCTTTACAGCACTGATAAAAAAAATGATTGACTGGATAAAAGATTACTTGTGTATAAGAAAACAAAGAGTAGCAATCAATTGTAAGCTGTCAACAGAGCATACTTTATCATCTTGTGTACATCAAGGATCATTGCTTGAACCGTTGTTATATTTTATCTTTATGAGTGACGTAGCTGCTCTGGTATTACTTCTAGCATTCGTCTATTCGCGGATGATTGCGTGTTATATGACGTTATGAGCTGTCAGAATGTCTCCATTACAGAATGATTTGAACAAGATTGCTGACTGGAGGAAAAAAAGGGAGATGCGTACTTACATGAAACAATTTGTATATATGTGATTCACAAAACAAACAATCTTTTCTTGTCAAATCGATAGGATTCATATTTCATCAGTATCCGAATATAAATACTTGGGCGTATACATGACTTTCAATATGAATTGGATACATCATGTCGATTGCGTGACTGGAAAAGTGGTTTCCTCAGGCGTAACACAAAACAATTTCCTTCAGACGTAAAAGAATTACTTTTCAAGGCTAACGTCCCTTCAGTATTAGAGTATGCATGTTCGGTGGGGGGCCCTTTGCTTAAGGTAGATATAGACAGACTGAAGAGGGTACAAAGTCTTGGAGTGCAATATATGTTTGATAATTATAGTAGGCACTTTAGTATTTCAGGTGACAAAGACTCTTTGCGATAGCATTCTCTAGAAAAACGTCGATATACATTGAGTTTCAATTTTTTTCATTCTATTTTTCACAGAAAGACTGGCATTAACCGTGACTGGTATATGCATGCTACAAACTATGTTTCATTACGGCTTTACTCTCCATTAAAGGTCAACAAAATTGACTGTAAAACTGATACATATAAGTTTTCATTTTTTTCCCAGATCGATCAGAGACTAGAACAGGCTGGCCGAAAAAGTAGTTTCAATTATGTCCTGCGAATCGTTTACTTCTACTCTTTAGATATTCTATACATGAGATATACGGCTTCTCGCGTTTGCATTTGTTTGTTTTTTTTTTCTGCATATTTGCGACACAAATGATGTCTTGTCTCCCCCCTCCCCACTGTTACGCCGCTTGCGGCGCTGTGGGTATTATAATAACTAAAAAAAAATGAATAAAGACTACTGTTCTCTCATCTTTTACTTTTTCTAGGGCTTGTAATTGTAATTGTAATTGTTTACTTGTAATTGTAATTGTTTACTTGTAATTGTAATTGTTTACTTATCTTCTGCAACGTGCACAACAAAGTATTTGGCATGTACCTTGAGTGCAGTTTCGCCCTACATTAGCGGCTTCCACGCGGACTTTTTCGGCTCGATGCGTTTTGAAGAAAGCGTTGTTCGAGTGAGGCTCGAGGCATCGTTAAAAAACGAAGAAATGTTTTGCAGACGACGATTTGCATAATTTATTGCTTCGTAAATTGTCACCTAGCATGCTTGTAGGGTGTGCTGCACTCAATAGTTCATTTTGGTTAACCTCGCAGTTTTAGCTTTCAGATGTCGCCGAGCGAAATTACTTCCGACTTGGGATTACCTCAAAGAAAAAAGAAAAAACGATTCGCATGCCCTAAAGCGCGTACGGCACAGTTATTCTCAGTTATGTAACAAATGCTCTCAGTACGAACTTTTTCGGGGTTCCGGCTTGTTTCCTACAGAACAGCGTCGTGAAAACACTGCTTTTGCTATCTTCTAGTAACATTACAAGAGAAAAATTTTATTGATCGAGTAAAATATTACTGTTACTCTTGGTTCGTAGAATTCTGTTTACGGACACATGCCGCATGGACCTCTGGCATCGAATACCCTTAAGCGCTCTGCATTGCAGGAAAACAGATATTCAAGACACAGACCATATTTCAGTCGCTGAAGGAATATTCTATTTCCTACTGTTAAAGCGGATTTTGCAGGGCAACAACGCTTCACCGAGCAGGTGAAACGAAACGAGAGCTTGAGGTGACATTCGAGATAGGCTCCTCTATTCCTGGATGACGATTAACTCGCGTACCGTTCTCAGGTGAAAAAAAAAAAAATGCGGTGTTTACAATTCATGGCTTTCCGAGCTTCCGGGGCTGAAAATGCCACCAGCACAGCACGTTGACGTTCTCTTTTTAGCATCTAATCTTCTCAACGTTACTATTCCTGACATTTGAAGGCTTTTGTTTGATCAATATTGTGTTGCCATGTGTCCTACCGTCTGCCAATACCCTTAGAATTGCCGCGTTTTCTCTTGCAGTGGCCGAACTCATATTGCTTTTATTCTCCCAGAGGCTCGGTTCCTCTACTGAAGCCATCATCCTTTCGCAGTGCGTTGCTTTTCCTTTTAAAAATTTGTGTATCAGACTGAGGCATTGGGACTGGCCTTTAGGACACCAGGTTCTAGACTGTAACTTAATTTTGTTTGTGTTTTTCGTGCATAGAAAAGTAACTAGAAATCTCGGCTAAAAAGAAAAACAACTGTAGAAGAAGGAAGAATACATTTCAACCTTCATCGTCGGATTGAAAGATATCTATATAGTTAAACGAAACGGCACATGGTAGAAAAAAAAAACTGTTTACTTTATGCAGAATTTTCGGCCGCCGGGGTAAGGCCCTTGTCAATAAGTGCAAAGGGCCGGACCCCTACCGGAGCCATCAGAGCTTCTAACCCCTACCTATAAATATATATATATATATATATATATATATATATATATATATATATATATATATATATATATATATATATATATATATATATATATATATATATATATATATATATATATATATATATATATGTATTGAAGGAAAGAAGCCAACAGTCGGCGAGGCCAAGGAAAGCATTGGGGATTGTACTTTTGTCTTTTTTTTTAATTTTTAGTTATGTAATCACATAAATTAGTAATATAATCTGTTTAGGGGAAAGATAAACACAAAGAAAAAGGAAAAACAACGTGCCGATGGTGGGGACCAAACCCACGACCTCCGAATATCGCGTCCGGTGCTCTTCGAACTGAGCTACATCGTCCGCTGTCCCACCTGCTACTTTCTTGGGTATTAATGTTGTCTGTATACGAACCTTGAGAGTGTTGACCAGCGCCTATATATATTTTGCTACTGGTAACAAGGGCAGATCAGCAACAGCCTATTCAGCAGCATCGCTTCTGTCTCTTCGTCCTCCCACGAGGGGGCACACCCGTTTAACAATACATGTGGCATTACCCCTCGTCAAAAGAATTATGCCGATTCTAAAATAATATAAGTGAAAAAAATTAAAGCTGAAGAAGGAACGAGTAATGTCTGGGCCGGAAGAGAAGGCTACGAACAGACACTACATTTAACACGAGTGGTATGTTTTCAGTCTTCTGAAATGCACAATGTTAGCCTGAGGAGTACGACGCGACGAGCGGACTGTCTCTTCAGGAAAGACTTCGTGATTAACGGCACTAACACGGCGAAGGATCCTATAGCGGCCAAAAAACTGACGCAATAGTTTTTCGGAGCGACCTCTCTGTCCGATAAGGAACCATACCGAGACCTGGTCACAGGGATTATATTCGACTTTCCGGTGACGGAGGTTGTATCGCTGGGTATCACGACTTCGTGTCTGACGAATGCGAAGCCTAGCCAATCGACGGGCTTCTTAGTCAAGCTGGGCTAATTCCTCGCCGTCAGACACGGAGGTGGGTGCACCATCAGGGAGGAGCATCAGATCTAACGTTAGATTGACTTCCCGCCCATGAAAAAGGCAGAAAGGCGTATAGCCGGTAGTTTCTTGTATTGCGGTGCTATATGGAAACGTAACGTAGGACAGAATAGCATGTCAGTTATTATGGTCGACGTCTAAGTACCTGGAGATTATTTCGGTAGGGTTTTGTTAAAGCTTTCCGTCACTCCGTTCGTCTGGGGAAGATAGGCGATACGTCTGCGGCGAGCTGTGCAACTTGGCCGCATTACTTTCTGCACGAGGTGTGCATTAAAGGCGGTTCTGCGGTCTGTGATAACAACAACTGTATACCACAGTAACTACGAACTCTTGCAGCCGCAAACTCCACCGGGCATGTCATCCACAAGTGTCCTTGAGGTTCGCCAACCTGCTTAGGGAATGATGCTCACCGACGACACTGAACGGTCGTCCGTGCAGGTACGGTCTGAATTTAGCGAGAGCCCGCAACACCACGAGACATTATTTTTTTCGTTGTCGAATAGATCTATTCGGAACGAGGGAGTGTACGGCTGGCAAAGGCGATGACGCGCTCATTGCCGTCCTTTCATTGTACCAGTATGGCGCCAAGTGCAACATTGCCCGCATCTGTGTCGACTTCCGTGGCGGTGTTCACGTCGATGTGACCTAAGATTGGTGATGACTAGAGATGTCTTTGAAGATCGGCGAATGTAGCGGCGAAGGAACAGCATTATTGGTTAGGCGAGTATAGGGGCTCCGCAATTCTAGAAAAAATGGCTACAAAACGCCAATGGTATGCACACGGACCAAACACTGGCACACGAAGCGCCTGCCGGTGGTGTCGAAAAAGCCGCGCTGCTGTTTCCTGCTTTCGGTGGTGAGCCTGCGTCATCAATACAGGTGATGCCGTTCTGCATGGGGTTTTTGTCCAAGGTTTACATTGAGGCTAAGGCGCTGTTCATATGAACCTTGGGGTGCGTTTCTGAGGTCATGCATTTGATCTCCCCAGGCGGAGGATTGGCTGCTTGGTTTGCCAGCTTGCTTGCCCAAAGCATGCCACTTGAATCCTTCCAAAGAAATTCAATTTATGTAATTCCTGAGGCTCTTTTTCCAATCGGCTACGGTATGATCAAAAATGATAACACCGAATATAATTGAATGAGAACGAAGATCTCTCATGGCCCATTACTTGCAGATTTCTGAAGTGCAGCCTTTCGGTACTATAGGCATTGTTTGCAAGCCATCGGACGTCATTTTCTTGGCAGACTTCCTTAAATGCAAACTTTTCAATTCAGTGTCGGAGAAGACCTTCCTTTCTGAACAGCTAGCATGTGCCAAAGGTATTGTAAGCGATTTCAACTCAGCATCTTCCCCAACGGAAATATTAGCAGAATTTCAGGATGCGGAAGTTGGAGTGCTTTTTGTCTATCGATGCAGTCGAGAGGTGAACGGCTCGTGATTTCCCACTAAGTCGGTAAAGCCAACATTTGCGGGTTTTCGTGTCCCAAGGAATTCAAAAAGTGGCCTATTGTATATCGTGTAGACCCTCTCCATTCACGCCCTTTGCAGTGCACAAACTGCTGGCTGTTTGGACATAGTCGCGAAGCTTGCAAGTCTGCGATCTGCTGCCGTGTGTGACAACAGCACCTGAGATTAGCCTCATTGCTGCCTGTGCAATAGCAACCATACAGTTGATGATGAAGATTGCCAAAATTATTAGGGATAATCAGAGATAAAGGTATTAGACATACATCCAAAGCAGATGCATATGCGCTTTTGGACAGAAAAAAAAAAGAGTCGTATGCCAGTCGTGTGCGCTGATCCGTTAGGAACATTGAGTCCAATTTGGGAACATCAGCTGTATCATCTGAAGAAAAAGCCCTCAATATTGTGGTTGAGCTTATGATGACCACTTTTTCGGAAGCGTGAGCTCAGATCGTAGCAGCTCAATCAGTCTCATCATCAACAATAAATCCGGCATCAACGTCCATCTCTTCCAGGTAGTACAGAAAGTGCTACATGTTCAACTGCACCTCCTCATGATTCTCAGGCACAAGCCTCCATCACTGTTTCCAGTAATGTACATAGCACTGACATCTGCGCCATAGATATTGTGATGCCATGCCAGTCCCAGAAGCGCCGTGCTTCGTTGCCGTCTAAATATAGTCTACCTCAGGGAAAAACCAAAATAGGATCGCTAAGTCCTCTTTCAGACTGACGTCCTCAAAGAGGCTAATAATGCCCCTTTAATTGATGAGTAATCATGGCATATCTTAAACTATTACAATAGAATTGCAGCTGCGTTCTGTTTTTTCTTCCTGATTTAAAATCTATTCTTCACATGCATATCCCTGGTATCGTAAATTTAGAAGAAACGCGGCTATCTCCCCATAAATCAATTTTAATGGGAAATTTCAGAATATTCAGATCTGATCGCAATATTGGCAGAGGCTAACGATAATGGTAACAATAATATCCAAAAATATATGTTTTTCGAATAGTAGGCGCTTATATCTAATCAAATTACACGCTCTAGTTGTGCCCTTTTAGCGATCAGTATTTTGCTTCCACAGTGTGCCATAATAAAAACAATGAATGTATACTGCTCTTTAGGCTTGCTCAGGACAGACTGTTTGGATTGGTTATTGTCCTGCGCATACACTGCTGCGCAGGAAATTTTAATTCACATCACAGTGACTGGGGCAGTCGGACAGATTCCTGCGGCCAGATTCTGTGGTCGTGGATGTCTACAAATGTTTCGCTCTCCTGCAATACCAGAGGTGCTACATTAATGCGAGGAGTTTCTTGCTAAGTCATTGACGTAATCTTACCAATGGGCGTCACTAGTGTCAGCTAATTGGTGCACAGAGGAGTCTAACACACCTAGTGATCATTTTCTGATAACCTCAATATGCGTTTGTCTCCACTCAGAAATAGTGGAGCAACTCACAAATTTATCAATCACACTAACTGTAAAAATTTAATATTCGCTCCTTTTGCTTCGGCATTTAGTACAGACCGGTGCGACAGAGCTCAACAGGCAGTTTTCTTTGTACAAAATGAAGTACAGCAGTCAGTATTTACTGCACGCGCGGCAACCTCTACCAAACGGCCGTCTCCTTGGTGGACACAAGAACGCAAGAAAGCCTGTCGTCGTAGAAAATTCGTCTGGACGAGCCTATCTTACAACTTGAGTCCAGCTAATTGGTTAAAATATTGTCACCCTCAAACAGCTAGAAAATCAGAAGCTGAGCTTATTCACAGTGACACGGCACTGGGATATGGCAAGGCTGGCCGGAGCTCGAGAGAGAAAGAAGAACGCCGGGGTCACTAGAGTGGCTAAGGCCAGCTAAAACGTCGGTAATCCAGTCCGGCCGCATGACGGTGCCACAAGAGTGATTCTAAAATGAACAGGTGCAAGCGAGATATATTTGAATGTGTAAGGGGTGATAAGAGAGTGTTGGTTGGAGCCTTCCCAGGGAGAACAATGAGGGCAGTGCTAAAAGAGAGTAAAAATAGGCTGTTGAAGTATTTCGCAGAGCGCAGTATGGTAATAGTAGCCGCGGGGCTAAACGATGTTCTAAATGGTGACGCTGCAGGAGTGGTGGAAAGTTTAGCTAAGGGAGTTGACGAGATCAAGGAGATAGCACAGCCCTACGCAGATAGTTGTATGCACAGTAACAGAGGTGCTAGGATTGAACGGAAAGATGGAAAAGGACGTCAGTTCAGTTCAGTTCAGGCGTTCAGTCGTGTCCGACTCTTCGTGACCCTATGGACCATGTCACGCCACGCTTTCCGGTCTCTCACTATCTTCTTAACATCACATAGCTTCATCTGCAATGCTTCGAGAAAAGGACGTGGTGACAGTTAATAAGGACATAAGAAAGTTAAGCCTGGAGAAGCGTTTCGAAGTGGTTGAGGTAAACAGGGAGGTACATAAAGCAGGTTTTGGTAGGGCTTTTCAGCGAGATGGCATTCATTTTAACAGAAGGGTGGGAGCAGAGATCGGCTGGCGCCTGGCAGGCAGGGCTGTAGCTTTTTTAGGGGGTCCGCGAGGACTCCGTGCACAGAGGTAGTTAGAAGGGAAACAGAAGAAAGTGTAATAATGGAGGCTGAGCCCCCAAAAATGGCAACGAGTAGGTCGAGAAAGAAAAGTACAAAAAAGAAATTTAACACTAGGATCAGCTACATAAACATGCAAGGAGGTAGAAAAAGAGCGAAATGGCTAGAGATAGAACAGCAGTTGAAGGATGACAAAATAGGTGTGTACGCTCTTTGCGAGACTCATCTCAGGGATCTAGAAGATCCGCCGTTTATAGAAGGCTACGTCTGGGAAGGGTGCAACAGAACGAGAACGGAAAAAAAGGGTGGAGGGGTAGGTATGTTGATACACCAGGGAACAAATTGGCAAAAGATTAAATCATCTTGTAAAGAACATATCTGGGTTTCAGGAACAATTGCCGGCATAAGGACATGGCTAGGGGTAGTTTATTTAGGAACAGGACATCAATGCAGGCAAGAAAACAGGGATGTTGTTGAATGTCTCAGTGACCATATAAGCCAGTTTGGAAACGGGGCCAATATTATTCTACTGGGGGACATGAACGGCCACATCGACGATCTGGATGGATACACGAATTGTAACGGCAAGCTAATGCTAGATTTCTGTGAGCGACACGATCTAGTTATAGTAAATAGAGAAACAAAATGTGAAGGCCAAATCACGTGGGAATTCCGCAACAGGCAGACGACCATTGACTATTGTCTAATGTCGCAGGAAATTTATAGCAAGGACACAAAAATGGAAATAGACGAAGAAGGGGAGTGTAGTCTGGGAAGTGATCATAAACGTATTAGTCTGCAGATGGGGCCCTTGATGAAAAGAGAAATGGAACTTAGACAAAACGTAAACGCAAAATTAAACGATGATCACATAGCGCAGATAGCAGCAGACATAGAGGAAGCAATAGAGAAAAGCCCCATGGAAGACTGGGATTATGAACAGGTAGAACTACTCATAAGGAGGAAAATTCAGGAGGTTAAAGTAGCAAACCGCTGGAATGGAAAGAGGAAGCCACGGAGCTGGTGGAATAAGGAAATCAGGCAAGCTCTTGAACAACGACGGGCTGTTTCAAGGGAACACCGAATGGCAAAAGGCACAGGTATCTCAGGAGGAAATCGACCAAAAACGGGAATCATATCGACAAAAGAAACATCAAGTGCAGACCCTCGTCCAAAGTAAAATTAGACCGACCACCGATCGCTGGATGGCTGATATACACGATGCCTCTAGAGGCGGAGCAAGAAAATTCTGGAATCATATAAGCTGGCTAGGGAAGAAGAATCAAAGAAAGCAGGATCGGATTCAAGATAACGAGGGAAATTGTTTAAAGAGAGATAACGCAGTGAACTACATTACATCAGTTATAGCCGAGTCATTTAAGAGCGACGATAGGGTAATCTCCGCAAATCAGGAAGCAACACAATGTAGCAGAATATAAAGCAGCTTAGAACTGACCAATCTAAACTGGAGAAAGGCAGAAAAAAAATATTCCTAAAAGCACATCTACAGGAATAGATGGAATTCTGATCAAGCTGATTAATGAACTCGGTCCAAAAAGTAAGGAAACGATGTTAAAAGCTCTGGAAACAGTCATAACGAATAAGCAAATTCCGGACAGCTGGCGGCAGAATAAAATGAATTCGATTTATAAAGGGAAAGGAGACAGGATGCACATAAAATCCTACAGGCCGATTACCATGACATCTGTTATGTACAGGTTAGCCATGCAGGCGGTGAAATTAAAGGTGCAAGCATGGGTTGAAAGTAACAAGATACTCGGAGAACTTAGAACGGCTTTAGAAATTGTAGGCGCTTAGAGACAGCCTGTTCATGCTTACCCAATGCATCGAAATATCTAGAGTGTAAAATATACCTTTGTATTTGGCCTTCCTGGACATAAACGAGGCGTACGACAACATAAGCAGGGAACGCCTGTGGAACATATTAAAAGAAGAAGGTATCGGTTATGAGATAATAGAGTTCCTACAGGAAATATACCGGGATAACAAAGTAGAAATTACGTGGGAAGGGATAAGAAGTACGGAGGATGTCAAAGTATGCAAAGGATTAAGACAAGGCTGTCCTCTATCACCGGTGCTGTTCATGCTTTATATGATAAACCGGGAACGGAGGATACAAGAGAGTAACCTAGGTTTTAACCTGTCATATAGATTAGGTGGAAAGGCGGTAGAGCAGCGGCTCCCCGGTTTGGTGGATGCAGACGATATTGTGCTGCTAGCTGAGAGTCTGAAAAAATTGCAAACTCTAAGTATTGCGCAGACGAAGGGGACGCTCTAGGCTTCAGTTTCAGCGCAGTTAAGTCGGGTCTGATGATTTTCAACGGCCCAACTGATCAGGGTCTTAAAATACAAGGCCTTAAAATACCTAGAGAAGCAGAATATAAATATCTGGGGGTATGGGTAAACGAAGGATTGGCATACATTGGAAAGCATGAGCAATCACTTAAGGCCAAAGAGCGAAGGAATGCCGGGATAATGAAGCATAAGGCATTGTGGGGATACAATAGGTATGAGGTTTTTGGGGGTATTTGGAAAGGAATTATGGTGCCCGGACTTACTTTCGGAAATGCGGTTTTGTGCCTAAAATCAGAGGTACAGTCGACATTAGAAACAAATCAGCGATCCGTTGGACGATTATCACTAGGTGCCCACGGCAAAACTACAAATGAGGCGGTACAGGGAGATATGGGCTGGGCATCTTTTGAAGTACGGGAAGCTCAGAGTAAAATATTTTATGAGGAACGCCTGAGGAAATTGGACAGTAACAGATGGGCAGCTAAAGTATTTAAATACCTGTGCCTAAAAAGCGTTGACTCACAATGGAGGAAAAGTACTAGGAAACTAACTAGTAAGTATGCTAGTAACAAGTACGGAGAAATAAAGAGCATTAAGCAACAGGTGAAAAACACAGAAGGTAAAAATTGGATAAATTCGATGGAAAAGAAACAGAGTGTGGAATTATACCGAAAGTGGAAAATGCAGATCAGGAAGGAAGATTTCTTTGATAACTCAAGAGGCAGTGCCCTACTTTTTGAAGCGAGATGAGGGTGCCTTAGAACACGCAGCTACAAAAAGAAATTTAACAATGGAGATGGCGCATGTGCTGTATGTGTAAACTCCAGTGAAACAATTGACCATATTATACTCGAATGTAATGGTATCCACCCGGAAGTTGGTGCAGGCGCAATCACTGTTCCTGAAGCTCTGGGGTTTAGTGATAACAGTGGCCAGGTGAATAAATTGGCGGTGGAAACTAGCAAAAAACGACTGGAAGATTGGTGGCTTAAAAGCAGAGAAGTGACATAATGTTAGTAATGTAGGAACAAAATTTAATAAATAGAATGGTGGTTTAGTTAACCTTTCTAAATCAATAATTAAGATATAGGGAGAAAAATGAGCATGATAGCTATTGCTACCACCCCGTTTCAAAGGGGACGCTCCTATATTCCATCCATCCATCCATCGGAATCCGGCAATATAAATTTTTCTCCGCGTCTTTCAAAAATCTATTGCAAAAGAAAAGGAGGAGTATAACCAAAATTTCAACACATATCTCTCAAGTCCATGTATTCAGAAGGCTCTATATAGGTTCATGGAGCATAACAATATTTCACCAGTAGCCAATCTCACTGCTTCAATAGTGCTTGCGTGCAGAAGGCTCAGAAAATCCTAGAATGCATTGCTCAAAGAGTTTTGTTACGTTTCCGGAAACAGAGACAGGTCCCTTTTTATGCACTGTCACCCTGCTCAGACTCTACCGAGGATTCCTCGGCAGAGCTGCTATCAATCTTGACAACAATACAATCCGAAGCACCAAGACACGATGGTGTCACTGTTAAAATTATTAAAATCTTACCCCAGGATTTTACAAGAGGCATTTTAGATATTGTGAATGCTTCAATACAACTGCTTGGATTTCACGCATTTTGGAAGCTGGCGAGAATTATCGTGTTGCTGAAAGATGCGGGGAAAGGATGCATCTGAGATAATATTCGGCCAATTGCATAAACTTCAAATTTAGTCAAATTAATAGATCGAATACTGCACAGATGTGTAACAAATCATGTTGGTAAAAACAGCCTGAGCTCAGCACAAGCCGCATTTATATAAATGCGATGGTGGCGCACCGTATTTCCTATCCCATCTCGCTAAGCTGATGCGCTATCGTTTACATGTGCCTCTCACGTTGGTGGCGCCGCTCAGCGTCGCATTTATGAGTGAGGGCGAGAACGATCGTACTATTCCGGTGACGTACTCACGGCGCCTTACACTGAAGCGAACGGCGCGTCTTGTCGGTCTGGCGACACCTGCTTCTTGCATCCGACCGCTGCATTTTGTTTATCTGCGGTTATTATTTTAGCGGCTTCGACTAATGCTCACGGCCTGCTACACACCATGGCGTACATATATTACAGCGGCGCCATCGGATACGGATAGCGTGCAGCGAAACTCTCTTGTTTGTTAGCGGAATTTGTTTTTTTTTTAGGTGGATTGCAACAAATGGATTTCAAAACAAGTTAAGAATAGAGTTCAGGCTTCAACAATTGTGTACAGCACACTGGAAGAATGCCCGACTGTGAAAAGAAAGCGAAGTTTTAAAACAATAGTAGTTCTGAAAAAAATATGTTCTCTTAGACCGGCAGTTCGCCGCTTCAGCGCTCTGGGCCAGAACCACTTAGGTGGTTCTGTCTGGGCAAACGGGCCGGTGTCAAGTGTCCGCCCGTCTATCGATGAAACCATGCTGAATTCAAGGACAGCGTTCTGACAGGCGTACGCCAGTCGGAAAGACAGGTGTGCAGGCGTACCGGCTGCTACTAGCCAGAGAACGCAAGTAAAATCACGGTATACGTGTAGCCGGAATTCGCAACCGCCGATAAAAATCGGCAAGACGGGAGTGCTGGCTTACCGGCCGCGATTAGCCAGATGTCGCAAGTACGCGTAGCCGAAATGCGCAGCCGAATAGGTGGTCAGAACCCCCGTGGAAGTTATGTGACGAGTTGTGCCAACTAAACACCGCCACCCAATTCTTCCGTCTTCTGTTGTATTAGTTGATAATGCACTTGCTTACGTTACCGTCATTTATATAGTGGCCGACCGATGTTAATCTCGCTTATGATTGAGAGAAATGCGGTTTTTTCCTCGCGAGAGAAGATAACACGCCGGGCGCACGTCCCTTCTGCCGACTACTGCGTGACATGTACCCATCTTAACGCCGTCAGCGCAGATCGGACCTCACCGAAAGTCAGGATTGACATGCCTTCCCATCATTCACACAAAGATGCGCAGCTCTTTTTAAATGCAGAGCACAAGTTGATTTGCCCCTTTCTATCTACCCCCGTCTGGTGGATTGATGGGATGCGCTTTCCTGGCGTATTATGCCAGTTTACAAGAGTGCGATACATCAGAAAGTTAATACGATGCGCCCTTGTCACATTGATATAAACGTGGCTACAGATTGGCTTTCGACGCGGTTGCTCCGTATGGTCTGCGCGCGTTGATCTAGAGGGCCGAATCCGTCTCTAGGTATGCAGGAGTGAAGTGTTAGCTCTGGTAACACTTTACGTTGCTAAGGCTTACGACAGCGTAGAACATACGATCCTGCTTAACAAGCTTGCTCGGTTACATCCTGCATCATATATTTACTAATGCATGTGTGCGTTTTTGAAGGACAGACATTTTTACTTTACTGACAGAGCCCTCTGCTCTAACACGTATCAATCAAGGGGTCTGTCACAACGGTCAGTTCTTTCCCGGCTGCTTTTTAACATTTTGTTAAATGACATCGACATCTGTCCAAGCATAACTGTTTTTGTTTATGCCGACGATATAGTTTTTTCGCCTCGGCTCGGGATATTCATGCCCTATACCCCAATCAGCATGAATATTTGGATGAGATTGAAGTCTGGCTGGACCGTATCAATTTTTCCCCCGATGTCAATAAATGTGGTGTGCTTGTATTTTCCCTGGATATATCTTTGCACATTTCTCTAGCTCGTAGCTCCAACCAGATTCTCCAGCTAGATTCGGTTAAATATTTACGTGTTGCGTATGACCATGGATTGGAGACTCCATACAAGAACAATGTGGTTAAAGGAGAATGTGCTCTTGGGCGGCTGATATAAATTAGAAATAAAACGTTTGGAATGCATCGCTACAAAGTTTATGAAAGACAAATGCATGAATTCTGTTGTATTATGTTCTCTAATCGCGCAAACTATAAATTTACCATTTTACTGTTATTGGAAAAACGTACTCTACTTGTCTTCTTGGTCTTCTAAATTTGATTCAAACGCTCTGCTTCATCTGGAAGCCTGTGTCCCCGACCTAAACTCCCACTTCCAACTACTCACGGTTACAGACTTTCATCATGTCGTGAGACCCGGCCTCTTAAGTCATTCCTCCCATTTTTGCATTCCAACAGACACTATTATTAACTCCTAGTTGGCCACGCTTTAAACAGCCACAAGTTACAGTAAGAAACGTTTTGCACCAATCACGGTCGACCTTAGCTCTTCGCAATAGGTTGATGACAGCAGGCTACAGTGAACTTTCACTATAACCACACAGCGGTTTCCCCTCTCACCCGAAATATACGCTTGCAGACATTTTAAATTGTCCATTTGTGATCATCTAGAAATATAGCCTCATTACACTGTTCTCTACAGATGCCTCAGTCAGCCACAAAAAACTTGCCGTTGGCATATTTTCGTTTGACATGGAGTTCTTTCCGTATCCTTTGAATAAATTTATATATCCTTTGAGCAATTTTTGGCTCATGAATGGGCTCTGTACAAAATTTGATGCCATGTATCACAAGTAATCATTCTTGCCGATTGTGTTAGTCTCGTTTGAAACCTCACAAACGTATGTTTTATTCGATTCCTGCGTTTTTTGTTCCGTATACTTTGGAAGAAGTACGCGTTGTGTGGATCCCTGGTCGTGCAAGTGTTCATTCAAATGAAGTAGCTGATTACTTACCGAGATCGACTCTATATATCTGTGTAGTATATCCCGTCCCTATTTTTATTTTATTGGCGACAAAGAGGTTCAAATAGTTGCCGCATCTGTCAGCCAGGCAGCGCGATTCCTTATTGAATCCTCAAAATACCAGCATTTATCACATAATTGGAATCCGTTCACGTAAAACCATACAGCAAGATGTATTAATGACGTTGTTAAGGCGCAGAATTCTGGGCTGTAATTTATATTTGTGCAGATATGGGTGGACCCCAACAAACCTTTGTACATCATGCAGGGAAGTGGAATAAACAGAGCTCTTTCTCCTCTTTTGCCTGCGGTTGATACTTCAGATAAGGACATACCTGGAGGTACCCTCTCTAGGTTAGGGCTCCTCTTGTCAGTACCTGTTTTACTGTTGTTCGGTGTGAGTGCCAAATATTTAGCATTTGACACTGTTTCTAAAAATATCCATTACTACTTTAGCAACTGGTCAGTTAACTTGTAACCATTCTTGAATTTCGTTCACGTTTGTTTCATCAAAATTACTCAATTTTTTTTGTTATAACTTTTTACGTTCTCTCTGAGCAAAGCTCGTGCTAAAATCAGGGTTGTGTACGACCCTACACCATGGTCAATCACACATAGTAGGTACGTGCCATATTGCAAGATGTCAACAACAACTTGCGCATCTGTGCTGTTGCTGCCATTCCATCTGGGATGACCTCCTGACTTAAGAACTCCTTGAAAAGCTTCTTCGTGTCCCAAGTCAACCAGTACGTGACATTCTCGCGGAGATGCGAAATAAAACGGTCTCCTATGCAAGAGACACCCTCCAGAATACGCCACGTCAACCCTGTACCATTCAATACACTGCTGGATACTTCAGTTCACGGCTCTAGGAACTGTCTACGAAACCTAAACTATTAGCCACGACGATGGAATCCAGGGTCCTACTCAGCGGAGACACTTCTGTACTTGCCATGCCTTTTTTGGGGGCGGGGGGAGGGGGGGGGGCGAGTTGGTTTTTACTGTGTTTGGAAAATTTCACTCATGCAACAAACAGGACAAGAAAGGGGCAGAACTTGTGCTTCTCATTGTCTTGTCTGTTGCATCCTCGAAGATCTGCAACCATCTTGTTCTTTAGTTTAGAAAGTACCGGTCATAAACCCTCTCGTTTTTCTTTTAACTTTCGTTTTTCTGACTTAAGCAGCAAACGATTCTCCAATAAAAAAGCAATCGACAACAACAGCCATCTAGATGTTTTGTATTTTCCTGAACAATCACAGTACTCAAGCGAGTCACAGTGTCTGTGTTTCACTCTGTTTGCAAAAGCAGCTTGCTTGGGCAAAATGAACACCCTCGACAACTCACTGTTTTCTAGTTTCAGGACAGCAGGTCACTGATATTGGCGGAGCCAGCTGCTGAGTAAAGTGGATGTTGCATGCTTTGAGTTTCTCTGAGAGGTTGCCTTATATTGGCATTTGGGTACCTCTGAAGGCGCGCACAATGCTGCTGGCCCTGCAGTATTGTGACTGGGATCTCGCCCTGTACCGTTGTTTGTTAATCGCGGAGCTCGCAGGCTGCACTCCCTGCGTTATGCAAGTGCTCTGCCTTCAGGTTACCCACCGCCGTCGAGACACTCTTGCACAACACTCTTGCTGCTCTTCCTTCAGCGAATCGATGCTGCAAAAGAACGTACCAGGTGTATACAAAATGTATTCGTATTAAAATATTGTTTCTGGGTCTGCTAAACTGTTTAGTTGTGAGGCATTGCAAGTTTAGTCAAACTGCAGGCTACAGGTTGAAAAGCAACCAAAGTATGATAGTGATGGTGCTTAATCAGTAATGTTGTTTGCTTTCGATTCCTCATGGAGACGTTTTCCAGTGTGGGTGCCGACGTATTTTCTGCGGCTGCTGCAGTGACACCATTTTGCTATGTTCGAATAATTTTGCCTGTAAAGCGTGCATAGCTGCATAATGACGATACCGACAGCGAAGCCAACTTTATAGAAATATATGAAGGACTAGTGTTGGGATGTTGAAGTCGACCCGAAGGCCGCATTGGAGTTGGCATGTATTTAAAGAGGCATGATCAATAAATCATCGCTTTCGATCGAATTAGGCGCGACTGAAAACGTAGAATTTGGAATGTGTAAAAGGAGAAAAACAATTTAGGTGCCGTCATCAGAAGTCGACCAGGCGACAAAACAGCGGTTCTTGGTCTTTTCCCTTCATGCTTCGACTTGAAATTTCAAATTTTAAACAATGATTGCGAAGTAATTTTGATGTAGATGCGTGATTAAGTAGGGTGACGCAGAAAATTAAAATGCAATTTTTTCGGCACTTAATGAGTCTTTTGCTGATAGGTGAACTTTAGCATATATAAGAAATGTCGCCGAGCTGAGAAAAAAGCTGAAGTGTTATCATTCTTAAGACCTAAATTATCTGTCGGCGGGAGTATTCAGTGCTTAGAGAAGGTGAATACAGTATGAGGAAAGAAATAAAGTGCAGAAAGTTTTTATTCTGGGTAAACTCCCTAACCACTCCATCAAATGGCATGTTATATCTAAGGGATGCGAGTGCGCTAAACATTTGTTTCGGCCTAGTGAACAGATACTTTTTCTAAAAGTCTGCAAGAATCAGTGGACTCACTTGCCCCATTTGTTGGTACCCTTATTAGACGAACAGGCATATAGTATATTAAGTGTATTTTTGTATGTATATGTACGTAGTCTGTGCTGGACAGCTAGCACAGAACCTTGTTAATTGGAGAAATTTGGAAGAGGCCTTCACAGTGCAGTGGTTATAGTCAGGCGGCGGCGGCGGCGGCGGCGGCGGCGGCGGCGGCGGCGGCGGCGGCGGCGGCGGCGGCGGCGGCGGCGGCGGCGGCGGCGGCGGCGGCGGCGGCGGCGGCGGCGGCGGCGGCGGCGGCGGCGGCGGCGGCGGCGGCGGCGGCGGCGGCGGCGGCGGCGGCGGCGGCGGCGGCGGCGGCGGCGGCGGCGGCGGCGGCGGCGGCGGCGGCGGCGGCGGCGGCGGCGGCGGCGGCGGCGGCGGCGGCGGCGGCGGCGGCGGCGGCGGCGGCGGCGGCGGCGGCGGCGGCGGCGGCGGCGGCGGCGG
This sequence comes from Amblyomma maculatum, assembly GCF_055883805.1. Lineage (NCBI taxonomy): Eukaryota > Metazoa > Arthropoda > Arachnida > Ixodida > Ixodidae > Amblyomma > Amblyomma maculatum. The sequence continues at coordinate 78,812,943 of NC_139345.1, forward strand.
CGGCGGCGGCGGCGGCGGCGGCGGCGGCGGCGGCGGCGGCGGCGGCGGCGGCGGCGGCGGCGGCGGCGGCGGCGGCGGCGGCTGCTGCTGCTGCTGCTGCTGCTGCTGCTGCTGCTGCTGCTGCTGCTGCTGCTGCTGCTGCTGCTGCTGCTGCTGCTGCTGCTGCTGCTGCTGCTGCTGCTGCTGCTGCTGCTGCTGCTGCTGCTGCTGCTGCTGCTGCTGCTGCTGCTGCTGCTGCTGCTGCTGCTGCTGCTGCTGCTGCTGCTGCTGCTGCTGCTGCTGCTGCTGCTGCTGCTGCTGCTGCTGCTGCTGCTGCTGCTGCTGCTGCTGCTGCTGCTGCTGCTGCTGCTGCTGCTGCTGCTGCTGCTGCTGCTGCTGCTGCTGCTGCTGCTGCTGCTGCTGCTGCTGCTGCTGCTGCTGCTGCTGCTGCTGCTGCTGCTGCTGCTGCTGCTGCTGCTGCTGCTGCTGCTGCTGCTGCTGCTGCTGCTGCTGCTGCTGCTGCTGCTGCTGCTGCTGCTGCTGCTGCTGCTGCTGCTGCTGCTGCTGCTGCTGCTGCTGCTGCTGCTGCTGCTGCTGCTGCTGCTGCTGCTGCTGCTGCTGCTGCTGCTGCTGCTGCTGCTGCTGCTGCTGCTGCTGCTGCTGCTGCTGCTGCTGCTGCTGCTGCTGCTGCTGCTGCTGCTGCTGCTGCTGCTGCTGCTGCTGCTGCTGCTGCTGCTGCTGCTGCTGCTGCTGCTGCTGCTGCTGCTGCTGCTGCTGCTGCTGCTGCTGCTGCTGCTGCTGCTGCTGCTGCTGCTGCTGCTGCTGCTGCTGCTGCTGCTGCTGCTGCTGCTGCTGCTGCTGCTGCTGCTGCTGCTGCTGCTGCTGCTGCTGCTGCTGCTGCTGCTGCTGCTGCTGCTGCTGCTGCTGCTGCTGCTGCTGCTGCTGCTGCTGCTGCTGCTGCTGCTGCTGCTGCTGCTGCTGCTGCTGCTGCTGCTGCTGCTGCTGCTGCTGCTGCTGCTGCTGCTGCTGCTGCTGCTGCTGCTGCTGCTGCTGCTGCTGCTGCTGCTGCTGCTGCTGCTGCTGCTGCTGCTGCTGCTGCTGCTGCTGCTGCTGCTGCTGCTGCTGCTGCTGCTGCTGCTGCTGCTGCTGCTGCTGCTGCTGCTGCTGCTGCTGCTGCTGCTGCTGCTGCTGCTGCTGCTGCTGCTGCTGCTGCTGCTGCTGCTGCTGCTGCTGCTGCTGCTGCTGCTGCTGCTGCTGCTGCTGCTGCTGCTGCTGCTGCTGCTGCTGCTGCTGCTGCTGCTGCTGCTGCTGCTGCTGCTGCTGCTGCTGCTGCTGCTGCTGCTGCTGCTGCTGCTGCTGCTGCTGCTGCTGCTGCTGCTGCTGCTGCTGCTGCTGCTGCTGCTGCTGCTGCTGCTGCTGCTGCTGCTGCTGCTGCTGCTGCTGCTGCTGCTGCTGCTGCTGCTGCTGCTGCTGCTGCTGCTGCTGCTGCTGCTGCTGCTGCTGCTGCTGCTGCTGCTGCTGCTGCTGCTGCTGCTGCTGCTGCTGCTGCTGCTGCTGCTGCTGCTGCTGCTGCTGCTGCTGCTGCTGCTGCTGCTGCTGCTGCTGCTGCTGCTGCTGCTGCTGCTGCTGCTGCTGCTGCTGCTGCTGCTGCTGCTGCTGCTGCTGCTGCTGCTGCTGCTGCTGCTGCTGCTGCTGCTGCTGCTGCTGCTGCTGCTGCTGCTGCTGCTGCTGCTGCTGCTGCTGCTGCTGCTGCTGCTGCTGCTGCTGCTGCTGCTGCTGCTGCTGCTGCTGCTGCTGCTGCTGCTGCTGCTGCTGCTGCTGCTGCTGCTGCTGCTGCTGCTGCTGCTGCTGCTGCTGCTGCTGCTGCTGCTGCTGCTGCTGCTGCTGCTGCTGCTGCTGCTGCTGCTGCTGCTGCTGCTGCTGCTGCTGCTGCTGCTGCTGCTGCTGCTGCTGCTGCTGCTGCTGCTGCTGCTGCTGCTGCTGCTGCTGCTGCTGCTGCTGCTGCTGCTGCTGCTGCTGCTGCTGCTGCTGCTGCTGCTGCTGCTGCTGCTGCTGCTGCTGCTGCTGCTGCTGCTGCTGCTGCTGCTGCTGCTGCTGCTGCTGCTGCTGCTGCTGCTGCTGCTGCTGCTGCTGCTGCTGCTGCTGCTGCTGCTGCTGCTGCTGCTGCTGCTGCTGCTGCTGCTGCTGCTGCTGCTGCTGCTGCTGCTGCTGCTGCTGCTGCTGCTGCTGCTGCTGCTGCTGATGATGATGATGATGATGATGATGATGATGATGATGATGATGATGATGTTTTTAAACACGGACGAAAGTTTAATTGCTACAGGCTCCTCAAAAGGCTTGAGCGCATCAAAATGCACAATGAGAGAAGGGATACTTTAGCAAATGATCAATTGTGCCGTATCGTGTTCAGTGCAGTGTGACCAATGAGGTCACGTTCTTTGCAGCCACTTTTCTTCGAGGAACTGCTGCTTTGTCGGAGGACACGGCACAGGCAACCAGTCAATGTACAGCCCATTCATGAAGACACAGAGTGTACTTGATAGCTTCAGGAATCATATAGGCACCGGTGCCTGCAAAAGCAACCTGGTTCGCAATCATCTAACAAGGCTGCAAAGCATCCCATTAACTGGGGTCGTCTACTCCTCTACATCGAAATGACGAACAGATAATGTGGTGGTTTATCCCGGTTAAACCTATAGATACGAATGTAATCTCGCTTAGAATGCTTAAGCATGACAGCGTGCTTCTTATCGACGAGCTAAATCTTCTAGGCGATTTGACGTACCCTGGCGACAGCGTTAAAGCGTTGTTATGCTCGGACTGGAGTGAACCTCTTCCACGGAGTGGTTTTATTTTTAATCATTTTTTTTTTTCAAATATTGTACCCCTTTTGTCAGGGGCTATACACCCCGAGAAAAGCATATGGCCACGCCACTGGTGGCGGAGTTGTAAGTAAAGCCGGGAGCGGAGCCGGCCGCTTAGTCTGGTAGCCGCGTGTTTCTACACAGACCTCGCGTCATGAATTTGTTTTCCCGCGGCGCTTGCATCGTAGCATAAACAACATCCGCAGCCAATGCACTGTGAAAAACTACGGGGCATCTCAAGCCGTAGTTCTTCCTTGGGTAAAAGCTCGCAAGCTATAAAAAATGCGCTGGAGTTTGTATTTACTCGTTCCATTTCGGCAAGCAATACAACCTAAAGCGCATTGTTTGAGTTCTCTTCGCATTAAAAAATGCCTGTCATTCCTGTCTCAAATTTTGATGTGAAAGCATTCCAAATAATATCGGTGCGTCATCGTGAATTTTCTGAAGATCCCTATTATTCGCGTTTAGGTAGAGGAAAAATATATTGTATATTGCTGACTGTGCAAACTTGTAAAAGGTCATTTACTCAGTGCAGAGCTGCAAATATTTCTGGCACTTCATTTTTCGAAGCCATTAATAGGTACTGAGTGCGAAGTAAAGAGTGATTTGATGAGCATCAGGTACAAAATTTATTTATTTAAACACAGTGCTCCAAGAACATGTTACATGTATTTATTGGCCCATAAGTGGTGCTTGTTATGAGCTGCGCCTCTAAATAGTTTAGTTTGTACTTTTACCTAAGAGCATGGGTTAACGAAGCAAAGATTGTAAGCGCTGGCTTTGTCGCGTTTCACCCATTTTCATCCGTATACGCTATGAAACGTGTCATCGTCGCGATCCAATCCACCATTAAGGCTAAGCCCATTATACCTATTGTTTAGAGAATCAAAGATGACGCCCTCAACACGGTCTCCAGGAGGCCATGTGGCGAACGCCATCTGCCGCAACCTATGAAGACCAAGCGCCGCAGCGAGCGCGCGGAGTCGTTCCTGATTGGAGCTGCTCACCTCGAGTTCGTCACGGAAGAAGAACTGTGTCGGTGTGGCTCTGGCAAATAAACACTACAGTAGAACTTGCCCCAAAATGCTTTCGACTTATGGCTGTGCTGTGGAAGCCCTTAAATGCGAGTCTTCACTCTCTGTGGCTGCAGAGGTGATTAGAGCAGGATGTGGATCCATGCCACCTGGAGCTGCCAGGCGCACGTACAGAAGTCTACGAAGGCTATACCTGCAAACACTATCGAGGGGGCAGCTGTGACCACAGGGCACATGTTCACCGATCTAGTTGCGTGATCTTTATTTCGGTTGAGAGTTCATGCATTGCTTTTCAAATTTGACTTGTCCTGTGATCGTCAGGTGACTCTGTCACGAAATTCCTTATCTTATCAATAAACACTGGTCGTGGCCTTATGATGTCATCATTATCTCGACCAACCAAAAACTGTGAACAACGTGGGATGCGAAGTCAAGTAATCCTGTCGCAAAAACACCTCATCGAATCAAACAACATGAATTGTATGCAATCTGACCCAACGTTTAGTTCTAGAAACAAGCAAGGAGCTACGAAAGAGACCGCAGAATGCACCAACCTGCGTTCCTCTCTGCAGGTCTTCTTAATCCGTCGAGGTGAGAGTTGTGGTTCAGGACCGTGCACTGGGACACGCTCTAGTGCATTCACTTAAAATACCTCCGCTGATTTTCTCTGAAGGACACTCCTAAAACATTGGGTTAACCGCAGCAGCCTTACGGTTCCTCAATTTACATTCGTGAGGATTTAATAAGAAAACAAGTGCATTACATTACAATGAATACACTATCATGTTAGAATACACCTTTCTGTGAAACAAGTACTGTCGTCGCTGAAATTTAAGCGCCTTACTCATCGTGGTGGCACTGTTATTTGCAACGCGAAAAAATTACCAGCCAATTTTTCAAAGAACTGTTGGCGTGCTGGCAATTCCACAGGTGCCAATACCAAGCCGTTTGTCGGCAGCAGTATAAAGTGAGCCGGCGCATGCGGAACAGGAGGAATGTGGCCTCGGCGTTTTATGTGTCCGACGACCGCGGGGTGCTATCTGGGAGTACTAGAATGATTGGAACCACTTAGCGACTAGCAGATCGATGCCGGCGTGTCGTGTATTTCCCACGTTCTCTCATGGCGCTTATTGAGCGCACGGCAGAGCTCGGCAGCGCGTCTCCCAAAGCCGCAACACCACATCGACATGTGTAATGTTTTGCAAAACCGTATCTGTTCCTAGTGTAAGTCTTATATATCGTTGGCTACACTACAGGCTCCGCTGAAGTCCATTTCTAAAAAGCAATGGAGTGGTGGCCGTGCCGGCGCTGTAGGTGTAAATTGAAGAGCTTTTTTTTCGCTTTCATGATCGCGTTCTTTCCTTCGAATTATCATCTCTAAGTCATCTTAATTATCTCTGACTAATATTTATCACCGAACCTCGTTTATTCCATTTCATCAGTGCGCGGTTGACTAGGCCGCCTATGGTGAGACAGCTGCATATATTTATTTGAAACATATTCCTGCGCGGAGGCCATTTTTTGATGGAGACGAAAAGGTAGACGCCCGTATGTTGCGTGATGTCAGTGCGCTGCAAAGAGCAACAGGTGGTCTAAATGTTTGGTGCTCTCCACTGCAGCGTATCTCACTAAACACTATACAACAAACCAAACTAATAATTCAGAACATTCCAAAAGCTCAGTACGTATTCGATTCTTGTTTGAAAAATTTAATAGTTCGCTATCTAGTGTCAAAAGAGATGCCAGCGCCTGCCAACTGAACCAATTCATGAACTCTCATGACGTCATGAATTCTGCCGACCAATCAGTATCCGGCCATATGCTACGAAAAAAAAAAACATTTGCGAAGGTCATTTCCGTGAGTTACAGCTAACAGCAGTAAGCCGTCAACGTTAACACCAATGCCGGATTTAAAAGCATGAATTAATCTAAATTGATTAATGAGTAAAAGATGGTCTCAAAGTTAGCTTGACCTAATTTAAGGCAGTTCCAGCATTATGCATCCAATTCAGTTCTCGTCTGAAGTGTCTTTGATATTTAAAGTGTTGTCTCGTGTTACCTAGAATAATCTATATACGTAATGATGTTAGAAATATAATTCATAGCGGAGACTGCTTAAGATGTCGCTGCTTCATCGAGATTGTTACTGCGAGCACTTTTTGTCTCACAAATAGGCCCAAGTGTTTGAAAATTGTGGTACCGGATGCCATAGCTAATTGAGTTATTCCAACTGTACTTTTTTTTCGTTGCACCATGAAGGGCCGATAATGGAGAAGAGAATAAACAAAAGTCTAAACTGTTAGAGTTCGAAATATTTATATAACGTCAGTTATGAAGAGGCGGCGTATGTGTTTTGTGTCGATAGTTATGCATTCTGAGTAGCAATAGGACTCTGGGAGAAAAGAACCATCCTTTTTGGAAGCGCATGCTTCTGCAAGCGTTCACATTATAAAAACTGGTGTGGTACTTCACAATCAGACCGGTGCCTCAAAATGGCCCTGTAAAACCTGAAATTGTGCAGAAGAGAAACACACTACTTGGGTGACCATTATGATAACTATGAGATGTCCCAGGGCTACTACAGCTGAGGTGCTCCTCAGGTTCTATCGCCCCCATAAGATATTTGTCTGCTGATTTCATCCCTGTGATAAGGTCTATTTTTTCCAGCACATATGTGTTCTCTATCACGAACGGCATGTATTGGTTCGGTTAGAGCCACCGTTTTACTACTATTACAGGCCGTTGATTCCTCCCATTTGCGCTAAGCCATCATCTCGTTCTATGAAAAACCATCACTAACGACACTTCAGCGAGAAAGGGAGAAGCGTGGCAACCATACCTCGCTAACCTGCCCTGGTTGAAGCTACTCTGTTTTTCATTAAGATCAGACTGGTAAAGTCGAAGTCGCTCTTTTTAATGTTTTCTACAGCCAGTTTATCAGACAGAATGCAGGCGGCGAAGCATTCTTTGAAATGGCGTTGAGGAAACGTAGGATCACTAAATTGAATGTCTAACTTTTCATTCGCATCTGAGTCTGCGTCCTGTTCCGAAGCATTGTTTGCTTTCGGAAAAAGTCAGTTTATTATTTAAATATTGTCGTCCAAATGCACAGCACAATTCCGCTTAGCTGAAAACGGAATTAAATGAGCATAGACTTGCACATCTCTCCTATTCAGGTGTTTTCTGCTATGTGTTACTTAAAGATATTACTCCATTTAACACTGCTTGTCTGCTCCTTCGTCATAATTACTCGACATTAATGCTGCCATCAATATACTAATACATACGTTTATCCACTCCTTCTTAGGAATATTTGTAATTCTAATGTTTTAATGTAGTGCCGCTTCGCTTGTGTTGACTTCTAGGGAAATAAGCAAACCGAATACGTCTTTTGTTTCCTGCGAAGCGTTGATAATCTTTCTTTGCTCGAACACATTTGTGGCAATTTCGCAGTAAAGCAGCAACAAGGCGAGAGACAAGGATTTCCAGTGACAGCAACTTCTGCGACTTGTGGAACTGCGTCCATGTGTGCTGTCATACGTAGGGACGAGCAAAGAAATTTTTAAAGGCGACAACTCGAAAACTTGGTGAACGTTACCAGCTATAAACCAATTAACGGTCTTTGAAAGAAGGAGAAGCAACAAACAAATCTGGTCAAGAAATAAGTGACGATCATGGCCACCCTAATTTCTGCTTCACAGATGGCTATCTATGATGGTCGATACGCCCTGAGAATCTCATAGGTTGCGCGCTTGTCGTCAGCGCTGCAAAACACAGACGGGGCTTTCGAAGGCCTTGATTCTTGCGTTACTGCACAAGGTGGAAGTAGTGGCGTATGAACAATCATTGCGATATTTTGTTTCGCACAAAGCCTGAGTTATGTTTAAAAACTTGCATCATTGTGTGATCGAACAGTTGCAAAATCTTCACCGGAACACATTTCTATAACTTTCCTCTCTGCCCCCGGGTTGGCTGAGGAGTTCCGCGACTTGAAGTCGTGTCTCAAGAAATTGGTCAGTGAGCGACCGCCTGAAACGGGTCACTGGAGAGTCTTTCTGGCCTCCCCCTCCGTGACAAATTGCCTACTCACTGACGAATTGTTTCGTGTGACCTCCACGAGTCGCCAGTGTGAACCAGCCTTAAACCTCACCCACATACATACATACATACATACATACATACATACATACATACATACATACATACATACATACATACATACATACATACATACATACATACATACATACATACATACATACATACATATATACATACATACATACATACATACATACATACATACATACATACATACATACATACATTTTCCAGCGTTGGCGCTGGCGTATTTTCTGCGAGCTGCTGCAGTGAAACAGTTATGCTATATTCGAATAATTCTGCCTGTAAAGGGTGCATACCTGCATAATGATAATGCTGACAGCGAAGCCAACTTCAAAGGCAATATATGAAGGAATAGTGACGGGATATTGAAGTCGACCCTGAGGCCGCATTGAAGTTGGCATGTATTTAGAGATGCACGATTGATAGATCATTGCTATCGAGCGAGTTAAGTGACGAGTTAGGAGGGAACGTGGGAGTGAAAGTGGCAAGCCAACCCTTACGGCGCGGTTGAGGTGTCCACAGAAAACAAGTGAGACACCGCGCCTTTCCCTTCTTATAAATCAGTCTGGTGGCTCAGCTACCTAGCCAGTAGCAGGCCCATGCTTTTTGTTTTCCTTCTTCCTACACACGCAACCAAATTGAAACGCAGCCGCCAGTGGTTGGGTTCAAACGTGGGTAATCCAGCACACTAGTCGGGTAACGACTGCAACATCCTGGTGGGAAATTGGATATTTAAGAATAATAATAATAATAATTTGTATAATTTGTTCTCAGGAAGGTAGAAGCACCTTATCTGTCACGCTTGTTTCTGTGGAAACCCGCGCCGTGAGCAAAAGAAAAAAGTTTGCAGTTAAAGTGGAAAGAGGGGCGATAGTTGATAGCTATGGAGTTATTTCGGCGGGACCTGACGGGGTGTCAAACAAAACGCTCCGAAACCTAGACCACACGTCTGTCGCGGCCCTGACGGAACTAATGAACACCTACTGGAGGGAAGGCGAGATCCCTCAGGAATGGAGGCACGCGCGGGTCACCTTCATCCCAAAACCAGGCAAGAAACTCTCGATCGAAGATTTGCGCCCCATCTCCCTCACGTCTTGCATCGGAAAGCTAATGGAACATGTCATCCTTAACCGACTGCAAAATTACGCGGAAGACCGCGACTTACTTCCTCCAACTATGATTCGCTTTAGGGCAAACTTGTCCACGCAGGACGTGATGCTACAGCTTAAGAAGGATGTGCTGGACCCTCCATATGGAACTGGGACGAAGGCGGTACTCGGGCTAGACCTGAGCAGAGCCTTCGACAACGTCTCGCATGAGACAATCCTCACGAATCTCTCTCAATTGGACCCTGGTGAACGGATATTTAATTATGTCCGATCATTCCTATCAGAGCGGAAAGCAGAGCTCACTCTAGGTAGCCTTAAATCAGATCCCATTCCTCTGGGAAGCCGGGGCACACCACAAGGCTCGGTGCTCTCGCCTTTCCTATTTAATCTTGCACTCATTACACTTCCCCCCAAGCTCGCTGCCCTGCCGGGGCTGCAGCACACCTTCTACGCGGACGACATCACCCTGTGGGTAACCACGGGGAATGACGGCCAAATAGAGGATACGCTGCAGCAGGCAGTCGACATAATCGAAACCTACGCGTCGGGAGCGGGCCTTGAATGCTCGCACGCAAAATCAGAACTGCTGGTTTTCAGGGCCAAGCCGCGAGGAAGAAATGCAAACCAGGCCCCCCCGATCGCCCTGAACGTATGTTTGAGAGGCCAACCGGTCAGGGAGGTTCAAACCATGCGCATACTGGGCATGTACATACAAAACAATCGCAAAAACACCGAAACAATCAACAGACTCACTGCCACGGTGAATCAGACTGTACGACTTATCAGACGAATCGCCAACAAAAGAAAAGGAATGAAAGAAAAAGATCTCTGTCGATTAGTCCAGGCTTTTGTACTGAGCAAAATTGTCTACTCTCTCCCGTACCTGAAACTGCAATTCGCGTAAAGAATGAAGGTCGAGAGCCTAATCCGACAGGCCTACAAGGCTGCCCTTGGGCTCCCGCACAGCACGTCTACGGAAAGGTTAGTGGCCCTTGGGGTTCACAACACACTTTCGGAGCTGTGCGAGGCACACCTTGTCTCCCAGCTCGGACGACTCACTCGCACGAACGCGGGAAGGTCTATCCTGTACAGACTACACATGTGCGAACAACTTCCAGATAAGGACGCGAAAACACACTTACCTACACACATTAGGACAGCTCTATTCATTAAACCCTTGCCCAAGAATATGCACCACGCGCACCACGAAGGCCGACGCATGGCGAGGGCTCGCGCCCTACATGCCAAGTACGGCCGACACGTCAATGCAGCATACGTGGACGCGGCGGAATATCGGCACACCCAGATACAAGCGTTCGCACTGGCCGCTGTGAATGGGAACGGTTCTCCGTTGGCGGCCGCATCAATCGCATCCACCTCCTCCGAGACGGCGGAGGAAGCGGCCATAGCCTTAGCTATTGCAAACACGTCCGCCGATATTATATTCAGTGATTCTAAAACAGCCATTCGCAATTTCGCGAGGGGTCGCATCACGTCTACCTCCCTCCGCATCCTCCAAAGCACCCCTACTCCGGTTAGGGAAATTGAACTAATCTGGGTCCCGGCCCACTCGTCTAATACGGGGAACGAGGCGGCTCACGCGCAAGCCCGAGGTTTCGTCGACCGGGCAGTGAGCGCGCCCTCCGACCCGAATTTCACGAAGGACGGGTTAATTTCTTTTCATGACATTACCCATCACTTCAGGCTGGAAAGGCGCACATATCCGCCCCCCCCCCCCCCCCCCCCACAAATCTTTAACACAGGCACAGGAAGTTACCTGGCGCCGACTACAAACACGCTCTCTCCTAAATCCGGCGGTGCTTGCCTTGATGTACCCAGGCCAGTACAATCCAATCTGCAGTAAATGCGGCGAAAGAGCGACATATGATCATATTCTCTGGAACTGCGCAAATGATCCACCTGCGGTGGAATTAATACAGCTCCCTTCTCCCGAGCAGTGGGAAGCCATGCTGGTCAGCTCGGACCCGCAGATTCAACTACGGGCCATCGAGCGGGCTAATAAGGTCGCCGCCAGCCATGGACTAGCGGCCATCTAGTACGTCTCTCCATCGACCTGCTTGAGCGACGAAATAAATGTTTTCCAATCCAATCGACTATATGGGGATCTTTAAAGTGCACTTATATAGCACAGCACACAGACGCCTCTTCGTTTTAGAGCACAGCTGTTTGGCGCCCGTTCCTGGGTTTCGCGGCGTCGGCGTCGTCCCTCGTAACCAGCTCCACTTTCACTTCAAACTTCCTTCCTTCATTGCCTTATGGTGTCATTCAGGTGTCCACAGAAACAAGTGTGAAAGCTACAGCGGGTTTCCATTGTAACCAGCTCCACTCTCACTCCCACCTTCGTTTCTCCCCTTTCTGTATGATACAGGCATCCACAAAAGAAAATGTGACAGATACTGTGCCTTTCCATTCCTGTGAACTAATGATCAAAGACGCTTCGCCATCCCGGCGGTGTCCACTTGAGCTCTAAGTGGACACCGCCGGGATGGCGAAGAGGTTACGGTGCTTGACTACAGTTCGTAGGGGCGCTGGATCGAATCCCGGCCTCGGCGGCTGCTTTTCGGTTGAGGCGAAAAGCAAGGCGCCCGTGTGCTGTGGGATGTCATGTTCAGTTCAGTTCAGTCGTTCAGTCGTGTCCGACTCTTCGTGACCCTATCGACCATGTCACGCCACGTTTTCCGGTCTCTCACTATCTTGCTAACATCACATAACTTCATCTGCAGCGCCTCGAGGATGCCATCTAACCATCGCGTTTGCTGCGTACCCCTTCCCAAAGTCAAATCTTTCTCCAGCGACTCCCCTCTTCTCATCAGATGACCAAGGTATCTGAGCTTTAACTTTAGAATCTGACCCTCTATTGAGCAGTCAGGGTTTATGGTGGACAATATCGACTGATTTGATCTTCTGGCAGTCCAAGAAACTCTCAAGAGTCTCCGCCAGCACCAAAATTCAAAAGCGTCAATTCTTCGGCGGTCAGCCTTCTTCACAGTCCAACTCTCGCATCCATACATCGCAACTGGAAATACCATAGCACGAGTTATACGGATCTTGGTTGACAGACTAATGTCTGCTCTTTACTAGGCGGTCAAGGCTAACCATGGCTGTCTTTCCCAGAAGCAGGCGTCTCCTAATTTCATGGCTGCAGTCTCCTTCCGGGGTAATCTTGGAGCCCAAGAAGAGAAAATCTGTCACAGCTTCCACTTCTTGTCCCTTGATGCTCCAGGGCTTGATAGGGCAAGACGCCATGATCTTTGTCTTTTTAATGTTCAGTTTAAGCCCAAACTTCTCACTCTCTTCTTGCACGCGCATCAGAAGTCTCCTGAGTTCCACTTCACTTTCTGCCATTAAAGTGGTATCATCCGCATATCTAAGGTTGTTGATACGTTTTCCAGCAATATTCACTCCAGCTGAAGATGTCATTTTAGTGCACGTTAAATAACCCTAGGTGCTCAAAATTTCTAGAGTCCTCCACTACGGCGTCTCTAATAGCCTGAGTCGCTTTGGGACGTTAAACCCCACAAACCAACCAACTTAGCACTGTGTAGCGTGCACTGACATCGCACAGCACACGGGCGCCTTGCTTTTCGCCTCCATCGAAACGCAGCTGCAGAGGCCGGGATTCGATCCCGCTTTCTTGGGCACAGTAGTCGAGCGCAGTAACCAATGCGCCACCCCGGTGGGGCCACAATGCTAATCTAACTCATGAATAATTCGAGCGCATTAAGAGAAGAAAGCATCATAATTCAATGTATTTTGGCGTATATACAGCTAGTTTGATAGTCCGGATTTCTAGCCGATCGTTCCTTGGTTTTCAGAGAAGGCCTGGCCGGGATCTAGCCCGCCCTCATTTTTCTTTAAAGCATATATTGCTATACATTCGCACAAGGCACTTGCTACCTTTTGCTACAGCATTTGTGAAGGTTCTTTCTTCTCGTCTGTAGCTTGTGGCATTAGTCTGTTCGCTGCGCAACGTTTCTATGGGCCCACGCACTGCCTCCCGCAACCTCCCTATAACTTAATTGCTCTCTTCATTTCTCCGACCACAAAGCTTCCTTCATGACAGTCAAGAACTGTTAATGGAGTGTTTATTGAAGGAATATGTGTGAAAAACAAAATAGTTATCTCTAATAGTACATACACGTCTTGCTCGAAATCATTGCCTCAATCTATCGAAAATAGTGAAACAGCTGACAAGCTGAGCTTAGGAAGTAACGTAATTGTCGGCAAATTATGGCCTTCATCGAAACTCAACCCCGCCGGGGTGGTGCAGTGGTAAGACGCCCGACTACTGTGCCGGAGTACTCGGGTTCGATCCCGACCTCGGCGGCTGCGTTTCGATGGAGGCGAAACGAAGAGGCGTCCGTGTGCTGTGCGATGTCATAGCACGTTAAAGATCCCCAGGTGGTCGAAATTACTCCGTAGCCCTCCACTACGGCTCCCATTTCTCTCTTTCCACTTTCACTCCCACCTTCCTCCCTTCCCTTACGGTGCGGTTCAGGTATCCGCAGCTACAAGTGTGACAGATACTGCGCCTTCCCCTTCCTGTGAACCAATTATTATTACTATCAACCACCGGCGGGCGGGATCGAACCCGGGTACTCCGGCACAGTAGTCGGCCATCTTAACCACTGCACCACCCGTGTAAAGCAGGTTAGTTAGGTCAAAGTCATTCCGCGAGACTACGTTCCAAAGGTGTCGAAACGAAAAGGCAACCGTATGCTGGGCGATGTCAGTACATGTTAGATAGCCACATGTGGCCGAAATTCCTTCTCTTCCGCTTTCGCTCTAACCTTGTTTCCTTAGGCGTGCGTCCGACTACTGTGCCGGAGCACCCGTGTTCGAACCCGACCTCGGCGGCTGCGTTTCGATGGAGGTGAAACGAAGAGGCGTCCGTGTGCTGTGCGATGTCAGCGCACGTTAAAGATCCCTAGGTGGTCAAAATTACTCCGTAGCCCTACACTACGACTCCTCTTTGTCTCTTTTCATTTTCACTCTCACCTTCCTCCCTTCACTTACGGTGCGGTTGAGGTGTCCACGGAAAACAACTGAGATAGTTACCGCGCCTTTCCCTTCCTATAAATCAATAAATCCCTTCCTATAAAACAAAACAAAAAGTGTGATACATGCGGCGCCTTTCGTTTCCTGTGGACCACTTGTTATTAATATGATAATATTATTACAAATATTTTAATAGTAATAATAATAATAGTAATAATTTTATTATTATTTTTATTATTAAGATGGCGCTCAGTAAGGACGCATGTGCGCTGTGCTCTCGCCTGTTTTTTGGCAAGCAGCAGTTTTTACGCTTTGCCGACTGTGCGAAACGTGTTCACACGAAGTGCGTCACTTGGGCGGATGATGAGCTGCAACTTTTGAAGTCCAGCTCTCGGCCATTCGTGTGCAATTTGTGTGCGTCGTCTTCGTCTGACGGTGCTAGGCTTAGCGACGGTGGTGCGCCGGCAGCTACGTTCCTTTCTCACATCGCCCCTCTCCTGTCCAGCCACCCGACCGGTTCTCCCCCTTCAACCGCGACCGGCGAACATGGCGGTGAGTTTGCCTCGTTACGGGCTCTCCTCCTCGTCGGGCTAGACGGAATCTCTTTTCTGAGCTATGAGGTTGCCCAGCTACGGGAGGAGAACGAGCGCCTTCGTGGGGTGAACTCGCGGGCTTTCGTACAACATGCCTAGGTCACTACCTCTCTACGTGCCGATGTTCGCGGACTACGCCAGGAGCTTGTGCGGCGCGCTGCATCGCCGTCGTTTAAAACCCTCAATGACAGAGCTTAAGTGCTCTCTAGTTTTTTTTTCTCTTATTCGCTTGTGCAATTTGATCCATGTGTTTTGTATATGCGCACTTTTCGATTTTTTTTTACGTATCTATTGGTAACACTGATGACATTTGCCAACTTTGAGAGCGTTCTTAAGAGGCTCGTACAGCATTATGAAATGGCTTCGAAGCGGGTCGCTTGGTGCATGGGTTACTATGTCTGGTAACTCGTGCTGACGTTGTCTTTCCAATTTTCATCGTTGAAACACGCCTCGCTTTAGTAAGATAGGCTTACACGTTGATGACAATGTGGCTGCTATCGCCCACGTGCCTATGTTAAATTTAGAACTTTCAGGAGCATACTGTAGGCATTTTCATTTTAACACATTGGCATGGCTTTTGACAGCCGTAGAGAGGGCTCAGATCAGAACATTTTGCGGGCAGACTTCAGAACGAATTCGCAAGCGATGTCTTCTGAAGAGGGGGGTGGGGTGCCTGCCCGAAACCTCTTTACATTGACACCGGTGTTTCTATGCTATAAGGCGATATTCCGTGCCAACGTATGTGCTGGTTTGCTACTTTTGTTCTTCAGCTGCTGCACTTCGCACCATTAATGTACCCCAAGCAGTTTCAGCCTTACTTAACAACAGTGATTTGTTTATTTTAGGTCTATGTTATGTTGTTTTTAGAGATCCATTGCAGTTTTTTTTTTCCTTCGCAATAGGTAACTAGTATTCTCTGATAGCTGGAGGGAATGTGACTATTTATATGTGTAAAGATAAATCTTATACCCAAATTGTTAACTCAGGTTTGGCTTCGAACGACCTTATAAACCTCATCAACCTTTCAACAAGATTCACACAAGAGTGAGTCTTTTCTCAATTTCCTGATCACGAATTTTTCTCAATCAACAGGTAAATCTGGCGTAATATCCCTGCTGCGCTATATAAATATATATATAATATAGCGCAGCACAGTGATCTTGAGCAACTGCCCTCTTTGTGCTGATCTTTGCGCATGCATGGAACCTGAGTATGCATGCGTTCTTGCTAATTTATGTACAACACGGTCTATATTGCAGCTGTTTATAGCAAGAGCTTTATAAGGGTAGCTGAAAAAAGAGCGTACAGAGTAGTCATTTTTGCAACACTGGTAGAACCCAGGAAAGCAGCACGTATAGACATGGAAAAAAGAACGCAGGGCTTTAGGTGACAGCCCCCCCCCCCCTCCCCTCCGAGAAGGGAGATGTTTTGCGGTGTCTCTACGGTGTCTCTCACAGCGTGAGTCGCTTTGGAACGTTAAACCCCACAAACCAAACCAAACCAAATGAGTCGCTTTAGGACGCTAAACCCCACAAACCAAACCATCTTCTGTCCGCACGAGACAGCGGAGGTGGCTCAGCTAAAGAGCCAGTAGCAGGCACGTGTATGTTTTTCAGTTATTTGTTCCCCAGACAGTGTCTAAGAGGAGGCCAAGGCTAAAGTCTAAAAGCCTGACGAGGCCTTGGCCTCTTTTACAAGTTTTTGCATCAAGAACAGAACTAAAGACAACACTTCAGTTGATAGCGGGAATAAAACCTAACAAACGCATTAAAATGGGAACTTGTACCGCCTTGTACATAGACTAAATGACCCAAGATTATGGATGCACGGAAGAAAATGTGGCTTCTTGTAACACGTGTATGCTCTCAAGTCACAGAAAACTTTAAGTGCAAAGCCCACACGACAAATATCAGAATCAATACATGAGAAGAAATACTAGAACACAGAAACAATTTTGTATCCAACTACAAGCGTTAAATATATTTTACATGTGTAATCTAAAAAACTGGGATTGGCGTTTCAACAATTTTATTGACAGCATAGTTATAACATACACGTCGTTTAGTCGTGTACGAAATTGCAGAAGTGACTTAGAAGCGTCTGCATTCAAGTTTTAAAAAAGTAAAGGATTCGTTCAAATTGATGCGCATTCCAAAGTTGTTGAAAAGCTTGGTAGACTGAAAAGTTAGTGTTTGGGGGACCAT
Source organism: Amblyomma maculatum (assembly GCF_055883805.1). Lineage (NCBI taxonomy): Eukaryota > Metazoa > Arthropoda > Arachnida > Ixodida > Ixodidae > Amblyomma > Amblyomma maculatum. The sequence continues at coordinate 78,829,870 of NC_139345.1, forward strand.
CATTAGTTCGTGTCATAGGCGCTCTCCTTTTAGGAACGCGGATCGGATACACACTGCTATGTACTCCTGGGGTGAGAAGCGGTTAGTTTTGGAGGATTCACTGCACTAATTTAAAGCAATATGGTCTGCTTCTAGCATGTTGTATTTAATGAAAAGTGGCACGGTTATTTTTTTTTTTTGGCTTTATTCCTACAGCAACAACAACCGTTTGAATATTTCGAATCTCTTTTGTTTGCGTTTATGTTGACGGCATGATAGAGGCGTCCACCGCAAAGGGAGACAGTTTAGCGCTTCTTCTATTTTGTGTCACGAGTCAAGGCATGGAGTGAAGGAAGACGCTTCGTTGAGGTATGGGCTGTTAGAACGGCAGCCCAGCATGTAAGGGCCAAGGAGCGACCCACGAAACTTCGCTGAGCGTTTAAATTCACCTTCCGTTAGCATCCAAAATATTCGGCGTAAGCTGGCCAAATGTTGCTTCTTAGTGTTTACCTCGACGTGTTCATGTCCCAGTGCAAAACTATATTCAAGCCACGTTCCCTTCTCTTACGGCTAGCGAGGCATGGCGTATGGGATCTAGAAACAAAGAAATACTTCCGTGGCTGTTCGATATTCCCCTGCCTTGTCACTACTCTTCTGTGCGCACCAACGCTTCAAATTATCACGTTCCTCGCAACCATTTGAGCACGAGCCAGGCGGGCGACTTGGGCGTCCGTGAGATGCGTATCGCACGCTTCTCGCAGTAATAACTGTCAGACAGAGAGAACAGCCTGCTGGTGTCACGTTGCTGTCGGACATGGAGCTTGTTATCGCTGTAGCTGCTTTAAATTGTCCGCTATTTTTTCCTCTCAAAGCCAACCCTGAATGGCGGACGCAAACGCGATTATTAAAATTTGAAATTCAAATCAGCGCCTTCTACATAACTTCCTCTTTGTCCGTTTTTTTTAATACTTTGTTCTCTTATTGCAGCACTGTAAGAGACATGGTCGAATCATGACACAACGTGAGAACAAAAAAGATGTGCTTGTTAAAAAATGCCCTTTGTCTTTTATCCTAACAGAAATACATAGAGATCGATTACACAGATTTCCATTAATTTGGCGGGTATCGTTTTGCATTCACCACTCTGTGCACATTTGCCATGCTTGAGTCTTTGTGCAAGTGGAGTTAAGAAACTTGAAGCAATATCACCAAAGTGGTTCTCAGTCTTCAGGAACAAAATCAACAAATTATCCCTATTTTACTGTCGCTGTTGTCTCCTCTAATAGGTTATAGATGCCCTTTCAAGTGTGTATGGCCGTAGTAAGAAAAAACGATTAGAGTCTAAAATAGAACTTTTCCTTTCTCGCTCATCACAATAGCTGCAAAGGATCAAAACAAGCTTTATGTGCATATCTAATTGTTCCTTCTCATGACTCAAAACATAAGAATATATTTTTTGAATAAAGGTCGTATAGTCAGACATTTTCAGATGGTATATTGCCAACTGAAAAAGCATATCATGCATTACGCAGGAGGTTCACGGCCCTTGTATGCACCTCCTGGAAGTACGTAGCTTTCCTGAAAGAAAATAAATCTACAAGAAGTGCCAAAAAATCGGCTTCACCACCTTTGCTTAAACAGTGTATATGACAGCACATTTCTAAGTGCTGTGACGAAAACGATACTGCTTGATTAACCCATTCGGTACCGCCCCATAAGCCATGAATTACATATTATCTATGGTTTTTGCAACGCAGCCGAACACACATTTTCGTATTTTGCAAACGCAGCCCCGTGTAGGCATACACTGAAATTTTATTTGTGATGAAAACCCCTCTGGTCGTGTAAATTCATGTTAAACGTAAGGAACGCCGGTCGAAAGGTTGAACTAAAATACAGACGTTCCGGCTTCCAAACAGAAGTCTTGCACATTGAGCGAACTATGCTGCAGCGTTAAAGCCGAAATGTCCCTTATTTTTATCCCGCAATCTGTTTGATATCGGTGCTGTTTAGTTATAACGCAGTCATAAAGTATGACTATAGTAGTTTTTCTTACCGTGCGGTTGGCTTTAGAAATAAATAAATAAATGTTACTTTAAAGATCTCCAGGTGGTCGAAATTACTCCGGAGCCTTCACTACAGCACCTCTTTCTCTCTTTCAACTTTCTCTGACACCTTCCTCCCTTCCTTTAGAGCGTGGTTTTGGGGACTACAGAACAAACGTTACAGTTACTGCGCTTGTTTTTCCTGTGAACCTATTGCTATAATTATATTATTATTATTATTATTATTATTATTATTATTATTATTATTATTATTATTATTATTATTATTATTATTATTATTATTATTATTATTATTATTATTATTATTATTTGAGAAGCACTGTGCAGTGAAATTTGTTCCTTAAAAAGGAACCTGTAACTTAAGCAAGCACAGAGAACATAAAACGAGCCTAACTAGCAGTTTATACATTGTATCCTAGTTAAGACGGAGCAAGGATTTAAAAATAAGGGTAAGCGTTTTCCAACTGAAATCAAGTTAATATAGTGATTAGTCATGTAAAATACCCACTTGTAATTTTTCATTTCAGATGAAATAAGTAGCCTTTTTAGATATCGCTTTCGGCACTCAGATGGGAATAGGAAAGTTGTGCAAGCAAGTGATGCGAGGAAGATCTGTCGTGAGCTGCGCAGAAGCAGCAAATTCGGCACCGTTTTACAAAGCCACGAATCAGAGCGCTCTGCGCACGGAGCTTGCCGTCAAGAGGTAGTTTTCATCGTTCGCAGTCTTTAATTTTTGCCAAATAAAAAGACTACGCCAAGGCTGCCTCATTGAATACTCCTGGGTTTTGCAAGTAGGCGGAGCAATAAAAGTACCATTGGGCATTTTACATGACTGCTGACAATACCACTCGATTTTAGGTACGAATAAAGCTTAGGGCTTTGGCAAAACCTTTGTCCATTTTAGCTAGAGCACCCTGAATATTGGCGATCCTTAAAATGTCCCAATAGGTCTTGCTCCACGCGTTCTTCATAAAAATAACATCCTGAAGCTCGCTTTTACTATATTGGCTATTTGTTATTTAGGCTTTCATGTGTACAGAAATTCTATTTTCAATACGAGTCCACCCCATAAAAGTGCAGTGTTCTTTTTTACCAAGTGCGTGAATTGTTTGATAATTCTTGGTACGATGCTGCGTTTTTGAGGCCTACACAAAGTGTCCGGTTAGGTAAGCTAGTAAATGTAAAATAAATGTATACGTGTCCCAAATAAGACTATCAAATTTGTTTTCATTGCTTTTATCGCAACCACCTGAAAAGAAAGTGCTGTCAACAAGGGAGTAAGGACAACCAGACATGTACAACAGTTCGGGCTTCCAGTGAAAAGTAGCAAACGGAGAATGAAATGACCCCTAAACATTTGTCATGCTTTTCGCTGACTCAGTCTTGATACTCTTTATCTTTACTAAAACGAATACTGTGAGCCTTCCTGTGGACGTTCTTTAATTTATACATGCCATGATCTTCCTCTTTCCTTTGTACATACCATCATCATCGTCCCGCGGCGCCGGCTCGGGCACGGGCCTGGGTTTTGTCATCGGAGTGAAACGCTAGACAAGGCATCCCTGGCCTTGCCGTCACGACCTTGCCGTCTCAACCTAGCCTTCTTTCACAATACTAACAAAACATTGACACAACGAATAGAAAAACATGAATCACGTGACACAACAAAATAAGGATAAAAATCTCACTGCTGGTTTCTGCACAGCAAACAGTGGTTAATTGGGGCACCTCTTCATCGCCTTCCTGCTCGAACCGAACTATGTCTACTGAGAGAAAGCTGCTCCTTTTAAAATTGAGGGAAGGGCCTCTAAGTAAATTTGGATTTTCAAATTAGCAAAATTAAAGAAATATGCGTAACTGACTTTTTGTGCGGAGCAAACAGAAAATATATTGCAGAATAAAGAACAAGTAAATACAGAAGAAAATGTGCCATACTGTGGTTGCAGCCTATATAGTGCTACATAAGAGGAAATAGTAATGTCACCGCAACAATAATCTCGTTTATTAATATTGAGGGAATGCTTAGAACACTACGCAAGAGCTAACAGGGTGTTCATAAAGGTACAAAGACTAAGAAATATGAGTCTGCACGAAAGAAAACATTGGCACAAATGAAACTAGCCGTCTGAATGGTTCTTCTTACAGCCTAGCAGCATTTTAGGAGCTGAGAATGAGCAACACCGTGGACCCCGGCAAAGTCCAATTTTGCTTGATCTATAGAAAAGAGGAATTAGGCCAACACGCAGAGAGATTGCATCTCAGAGTTTCACTCGACTGGCTGAATTCGTCCCTCATATGAGGAGTTTTAATGAGGCAGGCTGGTGGTCGCGCTTTTGTTGCTGAAAATTAATACCTGCGTAATTCGAAACGCAAAGGCCCCTGGAACTTATTAAGACGCAGATAATGAGTTTAAAGCCGGATAAATAAAGATAAAGCGTTCTACATTGCTTATAACTATTTACAGATTGCTGCTGGACAGGTTCGGAGTGCATGTTGTCGGCTAATTTGTCCTCTGCTTCCGTTATCAGTTCCTTCTGCAGTTCCTGCAGTTGCAGTGCTGCAGCCATGACTACGTAATGCAGCTCGATTTTTCAGGTAATAATTCTCACCTATGTGGACAGCAGCAGATTTCAGTGATCTGATTATGAGGTGAGATCCCAATCAAGTCAACCGAACGGGTTATTAAAATTGAAGGAGAGTGCGCGAACGCGAAAGGGAGGGATACTGAGCGTTCTAACACAAGATAATCGGCTGAAGGATTAGAATGTCTGGGCTACGAGATGTTCGACTACTAATATCAGTGTGAGTAATCGTGCAGGCTAGACAATGTTTCATACGCCTGTCCTCCTCCCTGAAGTGAACCACCTGATGCGTGTGGATAGTTTTATATTTCTCTCAAAATACTTAAAAAATTCAAATACGTCAGCTATAACAGTTGCTGCGTTGCTGGCCTAAGAAACGCTCTGCGCAACAGCTGTGTCACACCTTTGCGTCGGATGCCACTTTTTTGTGGCTGTAACAGCAGATTGAGAATATCCGCTGGCAGACATCTTGAAACATAGGCGTGCTATGAATACCGAGTTTTGAAATATTGACATTTCTGTGAAATGTGAGCATTTATAAGATTTATATATTGATCATGCACTCTCTCTGCTCTAAGTAAACGTTCATGGATACTACGGAAGTAGAAAAAAATGGGTATCATTTATTCATTTTGTCGCCCTGATCACACAGCTTATTGTAGTAAAGACAACCAAAATTCCAAATATCTTTTTCAGAAAAGAACCTAAGCTTGCTGAACAGAAATTAAAACGTAAATCGCTAAAATAATATCCCCTTTGACATCTGATATCCCTTACTGCTGAAGGTTGTACTCGCTGTGTCCAAATAGTCCACGCTCCATGTCTTTCCCTTCTGTGTTGGCAATTTTGTTTTCTCCTCTGAAAGCCCTTTATCGCAGAAAAGGCGTCGTAAGCTAATCGTATAAATTGCTGCATTTATAAAGCTTGAATAGCTGTATTCAGCAGCCAATGGAAAACTAGTACTCGGCCTAGGACAGACTGCGCTGAAACTTTTCTAGCTAATTCACACAACATGCTTACTGTAACAACTGTCGAAAAGGGTATAAAAATGGCAACACTCTAGCGGCGCCAATGCCGCAACCCATACTCGCCGATTCCTAGATTGCGTGCTCCCTAGGAGACTCCCAACAACGACTACTGCTTTCGGGCACACTACGCCAGTGCCTCGCACGACGATATTCACAGAGACCTTTTTTACTTTCCTTCCATTCCATTTTCTTTTGTTTACCTGCATGCATGCGAGTTTGATTTCACTTCTTTTCTTCTTTTAGCGATTCTATGCGTGCAGACTGCAACTGCTGGAATGGCACGAGATGATGAAGTGGTTGCGGGCGATATCGTAGAGCGCGAACGTTGCCAAGCTTCGATTCCCATTGGCATTCAGAGGAGCTGGGAAGACGGGGGTTCGCGGAACGACTCTGCATATGTTCGAGTTCCTCGATACTACGCGTATTCCTAGGAAGCCGTCAGAAATATCACATCCCGCCTAGGTGCTACGCGATTGTTCGTAGAATGCAGGAGTTGGCGACGTCGGTGTCACAATAGAAGGGTCATGAAGTCGAAGACGGAGATTTGAATGGCAATTTTTTACTACGCAGTTAAATTGTGTTCTAATTCAGCTTACGATTTTTAAATTTGTTTGTTGATTAAAAACTTTAGTGATGCTAGTCGAAACACGTCAGTCGCACTGCGCTCAGTGATAGTGTCCTTCAGTGGGAACAAGGTACTACGAGCTGGTTCCCACTGGGGGTCACTATCACTGAGCGCCATGTCCCTTAACATCCCGATGCGCCAGCCACTTCTGCAGCAACGAAATCACAAATTTCCCGCAAAGACCTCACGTATGAAATATATAGATGCGAAATGAAGTTGCGTCAGTTAGTCATTTCATGACGCATTGTTAGAAAAGATTTAATGGAGCCGCAAGGACACAGAAGCACAAACCACTATTCCTAGGGGTGTGAACCACTCTATTCGTTCTTATATCTGTACTTGACCATTTCGACTACTGGTCAATATGCTTGGCCACATCTTTCAAGAATTTAGTCGCTTATACATTTTCTAACCAGTGGTTGTTGGGAAAATTTCGAGTTTAATGTCTCAAAGTGACACATGCGTTACGCGAGAGCCTGAAGATGTAGGGGCTTCGAAAGGATTTAGACCGCCCTGGGCTCTTTAACGTACCCCGCAATAACGCGGAACACAGCAGCGCTAAGCGTTTCACTCCCTATCGAAAATTGGCCATAGAGAAACATATTTACATAAATTTGTTTATGACGTGACCAGCCCGACCGAGATAAAACCACAGTTATCACTGCTCACAGGGCGAGCGCTCCAACTCCTGAGGCATCACGCAGGTTTTCCAAACAAGAGTACAATGGTAAAAAAAATACGATTTTTTTTACAGAAAAATGAGCAGCTGATGATGGTGATATATATAGTTGTGCCTAAGTAAAGCGGATGACAGTGCTAGTTGGTTTGCCTTTGATTAAGGAACAGCGAACCAGTGTTATCCCTAAAGAATTGTTCGCAAACCAACTAGCTCGTGTTTCGCTTTACCGAATCTTATACAACGGGCTCTCTTGCCGGCTCAGCCTTTGTTCCTTCTTCCTGTGTGTGCCTATTGTGATGCGCTGTTCCTAATTAATTTTTACCTCAAGACTGGTTCGTACATTCCTCGGAGAGAGACAAAAATCGAGGGACAAAAGAAGAAGATACCCGGAAACATCACAGGGAAAGCTAAAGAAAAGGTAGAACGACCTAATGAATCGTTTGCCTGAACTTTACATCTCGAACAATTAGTGCCCTAGTGGAAATTAATGATGTTTGGGAACGCTCATTTGATCCTGCCGCTGCTTCTCCTAAGCGCGCTGGTGTTGGAGTGAAAGCGCTGCAAACATCCGAATTCGCAATAAAATTTGGCTACATGAGGAATTAAGAATGAGCGTTTGTAGGGGAGAAGCAATCCAGTTTTATTAACAAGCAAGTGGAATGATGGAATTCAATTTTACAAATGACTGATATTAGTATATTTGCCGTGACTTTGGAATAAAAAGGTTGCGATTTCGGTTTTCGTTTAGTGAAGAAGACGAAAGCTCGGTTTAGATAAAGTCATATATATAGAAGGAACAAACTTCGCGGAAACTTTTTTTTTGTTTCCGGCAAAACATGTTATTCGAAAGCTGAAAACGCTATCAGGCTGAATCCTACCCTCTAGACTTTTATATTCAGAAACATATTCCTTCAAGCGTGCCAGACGGGCTCCCAAGAAAAGTAATCTCGACACATTTACAGCTGTCCTTTACATCCTCTGCGCACGTCGTGATGAAAGTACGCGTACATATTGCGGTCCTAGTTATTGCATAATGGCTAGTTACGATTCGCTCAGATGTTAACATGAGTCCAATTTATAAATATAAATCGTGCTTTAGTACTTTGAAATTGCGCAAGTGAATCGAGAGAGCTATCGCGGTGCGCCCAGGATTAGCTTCTCATAAGCGAAAGTCTTTAACATGCACTAATATAACTACAAACATGGGCTCTTTAGCAGTCACCTCCACCCCAGTTTGCACGCCGTGGCCGGTATTATATCCCGCTACATTTCACTCATATAGCTAGAGGTAACAATTTCGAAATGCACTTACTCAGAAAATTAGTTCATATCTTGCCTCTCAAAGGTTCTCACATAGCAGGCTATTGCTTACTGGTTTTTGTCATTTATTTTCAGAAATAACAGAATACTAGTTTTTGTCACAAGACTTTTTGGTTTGGGGTAGCTTGAAAAATAGCTTTGTGGAGTAGCGCAATGCAATAAAAGCCAGACGTGATAAAAAACGGGTGACGGCTTCGCCATGATCCCTCAATCGCTAGGGCGCTCGAATGTTGTTTCCGATGGCGTGGTGTTCTTACGGCCATTTTTCTACGGAGGCAAAACGCTAGGTGGCTGTGTATTGTGCGACGTTATTTCGCGTTAAAAGAGCTCTACATAATTTAAAATATTCTAGCCTCTTACTGTGGGCACACGGACAGTCTGTGTTTTGTTTAGGGACTAAAACCTTGCAAGATAAACAAAAAAAAAAACGGTAACACCTGCCAGTCAGCACCACCCTTGTGGCAACTTTTGCGTTCCCGCTGTTCATTTCTTGACAATTTTTCTTGTGACTTTTTGTAATTCTATGATTGCTCTTTTGATAAATGTAACTGCTATTAACTTTTATTGATTATGCAATCTCCAGTATTCTATTACAATAATGGTCACAGAGTGTTTTGCTTCTCTTATGCACAAGAGAGTTAATTGCTTTGTAAGAGGATGGCTAATTCGACGAGGAGCACCGAGGAGCAAAGGAAAAACTAGCCAGTAAGATATTGTTACTGAGCAGTATTCGCTGGTCGTGCTGACGAAAAAGAAGTGCGACAGACTCCCTGAAGACGCACGAGTGCTGTGCTGTGCGAGTGCTGTGCTGTGATCATCCTCAGTGGTGTGGACAACTGCCGTACTGTGAATATTTCCCGTTACATCTCTTGGTGGAGGTGAATCTTTCGATCCCCGTCACAAGCTGGATCTCCGCAGCGGCCGATGCATCGTTACCACCACTATGACTACTGACGCCGCTACATCTACTGCCGCCGAACCTGCTGTTGTCATGGCCCATCCCCGTGACCCCGGAACCTTCTGTGGGACCGACGACGTTGATGTCGACGACTGGCTGGCCCTATACGAACGAGTGAGCAAGCACAATAGGTGGGATCCCACAATTATGCTCGCTAATATCATCTTTTACTTGACTGGGACAGCGCTGGTATGGTTTGAGACCCATGAAGAGGACCTCACATCTTGGGATATCTGTAAGCAGAAGCTCCACGACCTCTTCGGAAAGCCCATTGGGTCGTCACCTTGCCGCCATGAAGGCGCTCGCTTCTCGCGTCTACAGAGTCTACAATAGATAATATTATATATATATATATATATATATATATATATATATATATATATACACCAGGATACTAAATTAAAAGAAAATATTCCTTAAACTGGAGTTCTAGTCTACGCAGGAGGCCTGTTACCAAAGCTGCAAAAACGACGAATGAAGTGCGTACCGAACGCAAAACGTGTAAATACATTTTGCCCGCCGCGGCATCTAGGCAGTTTAGCGCTGGTACTGTCTTCGCATTACGATTAACCACCTGGGCTTTATGTTTAAAGCGGCTGTGTAATTATTACGCTCTTGTTGAACTTGAAAACGGTGGAATATATAAAGTGGTTGCAGCTGTCGTAAAGTACGGTTAATTTGCATTTTTAGCTTTTAGTAAACACCTGTGATGCTGAAAAAACTGCAGTGGCAGTAAGAAGCCAGTAGATCAAAAGGTGTATGTATGTATGTATGTATGTATGTATGTATGTATGTATGTATGTATGTATGTATGTATGTATGTATGTATGTATGTATGTATGTATGTATGTATGTATGTATGTATGTATGTATGTATGTATGTATGTATGTATGTATGTATGTATGTATGTATGTATGTATGTATGTATGTATGTATGTATGTATGTATGTATGTATGTATGTATGTATGTATGTATGTATGTATGTATGTATGTATGTATGTATGTATGTATGTATGTATGTATGTATGTATGTATGTATGTATGTATGTATGTATGTATGTATGTATGTATGTATGTATGTATGTATGTATGTATAAGTGTGTGTGTGTGTATGTGTGCGTATATGTGTGTGTATGCGTGTGTATGTGTGTATGTGTGTGTTTATCTGTATGTGTATGTGTATCTGTATGTGTTGTGTATGTGTGTGTGTGTGTTTGTGTGTACACCGAACTGGAGGGTAACATGTGCATTAACCGAAAATTCACACACTCACAGAGAAAAGCATCATATTTTGACGTAGTTTGCGTATATAGAGCTAGTTTGATAGTCCGGATCTATAGTCGACCCCATGGTTTTCGAGGAAGGCCTGGCCAGAATCTAGCCCGCCCTCATTTTCCTTTAATACATACATTGCTAGAAATTCGATGAGATGCTTGCTAACTTTGGCTACAGCGTTTTGGTTTGGTTTGGTTTGGTTTGTGGGGTTTAACGTCCCAAAGCGACTCAGGCTATGAGAGACGCCGTAGTGGAGGACTCCGGAAATTTCGACCACCTGGGGCTTTTAACGTGCACTGACATGGCACAGCACACGGGCGCCTTGCTTTTCGCCGCCATCGAAAAGCGGCTGCCAAGGCCGGGATTCGATCCCGCGTCCTTGAAAACAGTAGTCGAGCGCCATAACCACTGCGAACCCCCGGCGGGGTACAGCGTTTCCAAGTCAGTTTAAGATATTTGCGAAGGTTCTCGTCTCCAGCTTGTGGCATTAGTCTCTTCACCGTGCAACGTTTTTATGGGCCCACGCACTGCCTCCCGCAACCTCCCGATAACTTAATTGCTCTCTTCATTTCCCCGGCCACAATGCTTCCTTCATGACAGTCAAGAACTGTTAGTGGAGTGTTTCTTGAAGAAATATGTGTGAAAAATAAAATAGTTGTCTATAATTGTACATACATGCCTTGCTCGAAATCTTTGCCTCAATCTACCCAAAAAGGTGAAACAGCTGACAAGCTGCGCTTAGGGAGTTCTCAGAGTCTTAGGGAGTTCTCATAAGTAAAAATGTTCTTAGGGTGGTGGAAATCAAGTGCTCAGTATCTGTCTGACTTTTGGATGGAGATTTGAACCGCGCCGTAATTAATTAAAGCGAGGAAGGAAGGAGTGAAAAAAATTGAAAGTGCATCCGCATGGAGGGCTATCTGTGGATTAATTTTGGCCAACTCGGGATCTTTAACTGGACTGACGTGACATCGTTAGCACCAGCGCTTGAACTACAGAACCTCCAAGCGAACGCCGTTCTTAGGGTGGGGCTAACTCAGATAGCACTAGCAGGAGCGGGAAACAGATATGGTGGCCCAGCCACACTGTGTGAACAGCGGCCGCTAAATATACCGGAGAATCTCTATTTTCCAGCGCCTTCCACTAAGGCAGCTTTTTTTCCTTTTTCTTAATTTGAATCCCTCCTTCCTCGTTTACTTTAAGGCATAGTTCAGATCTTACCACATTTTTAGACGACTTACAGATAATGCAGTTCTGGCACCCGTTCCTGCGTTCCGCAGCGTCGCCGTCGACGTTCTCTCGTAACCAACTCCATAATTAGATAAATTCTCTGCCTGCACCGGGAATCGAGCCTCCATACCTTGGATCCCCAGCCGAGCGCTTCAACCAAGTGCGCCACGCGCCGCACTGTGGAACATACATCATAATTCTCTTTGTCTACCGTGAGGATGATAGTAGCGATGACAAAGACGCTGTAATTAGTGATAATAAAAATGATGACATTAGAAATGATAATGATGGTGCATTTTGGATGGACATGGATGGAGTGATAAAGAGACGCGCGTCTTTCTCTCTCCTGATCATTTTTTTACTTCTTTTCTTCTCTCTTTTCTCACCTGTCGCAAGAGGCAGCGGAAGTGGCTCAGCTACAGAGCCAGTGGCGCGCCCGTAGATTTTCGTTTCCTTTTTTCTACAGTAGCAATGACAAGGGAGGAATGTTGGAAGATGAGAGTTAAAGGGGAAAGAGGGAAGGTGGTGCTGTATTAGAGGGCACCGTAGTAATTTTGACCACCTGGGGATCTTTAATTTGCAATGGCATCGCACAGCACACGGACATCGCAGACCTCGCTCAACGGAATATCATTTGGGCTCCAGCTCTCATTGGCCATGAGGGAAATGAGGCAGTTGACGCCGCCGCCCTCGCGCTCTCTCACCGGGCATTCACCTCCGACCCCGATAATCAGGAACTCTAATACATTCCAGCTTATTCTTTCAAAGCTATTGTTTCGTTCAAAGGTTTCAAAGATGGGGTTTACTATATCAATATGGCCACGGCATTTATCCCCGCCCGTGTAAACGCCTCTAAAAGGCGGAGGAGCGGCTTCTGCTCCGCCTTTATACAAATACTTCGCTGTGCCCGGCAGCTCTCAAACACTTCGACCACTCTTTCTCGGGCAGCTGTCCGCACTTTGCGGATACGTCTTCGGACAATTAACACATGGTGTGGGTCTGCCCCTCCAACCCTGCTATCCCCAGTCATCCCAGCCCCACCCAGGAGGACTGGAAGGCAACCCTGCTCGGATGCTCTGAACTACAGGCCTAAAGGCCTTGGTTGAGCGCGCTTGGGCAGCGGCCGACGCCACTGTTGTCCCGTACTAAGAACCCCACCTAGTGCTTGTGAGGACTGGTCTCTTAAGGGCTGGCTCAATCATGCCTCCCTGTGAATGCTCCTTTGAGCCAATAAATGTCTTTCACCACAACTACCCCCACACGGACTCTTTGTTTCACCTCTATCGAATCTTAAATAGAGCCAGTGATGTGCATACAGAAAAGGAAAGGCTCACTACCTGTCACTCTAGAAATAAAAAAATAGAATCTAGTTGGTATGAAATATGTATGAAAAATAAAAAAGTGCTCCCTAATAGTACCTACATGTCTTGCCCGAAGGCTTTACCTCATCATCAGCCGGACTATTCCCACAGCAGAGTGAAGGCCTCTGCCATTTTCTTCTAAATAACCAGGTCCTGTGCTAGCGGCATCCACTTAACCCCTGCAAATTTCTTAATCTCATCCAGCCACCTAATGTTCTGCCGCCGCCTGCTACGCTTACCGTGCCTTAGAAATCAATTAGTTACTCTTAGAGACCATCAGTTATCCTCTCTTCGATCTACTTGTCCAGCCCATGCCCATTTCTTCTCCCTTAATTTCGACTACAATATCAGTAACTTGAGTTATTTCTCTGACCCACCCTGCACCCTCCCTATCTCTTAACGTTACACCAATCATTTTCCGTTCCATGGCGATCTGCATTGCTCTCAACTTAAGCAAAATCCTTTTCATTAACCGCCATGTTTTCCCCATATGTCAGTGCCGGTAGGATGCAACTGTTATACTTATCCTCTAAAGCGATATCGGTAAGCTGCTAGTCAATGTTTGAATACCTTCAAATTGCGCTCCATCCGAATCTTATTCTACTAATTTCTTCTCTTTCGTGATCCGGATCTGTGTTCACTACCTGTCCTAAGCAGATATAGTCGCCTACCACTTCCAACTCTCTGCTACCTATTTTAAACTGTTGTTCCTTTCGCAGGCTGTTCAGTATTACCTTATAGTCTTCTGTATATTAATATTTCGGCCTACCTTTCTGCTTTTTCTTTATAGATGATTTATCATTGGTTGCAGTTGACCCCCGAGTTACTTAACAAGGCAATGTTATCAGCGAATCGCCCATTACTGAGATATTCTCCATCGACCCATATGCCTAAATGCTCCCATGCCATGCCTTTGAATACACTCTCTAAAAGCTGCAAACAGCAGTAGGGAGATCGCGTCTCCTTGCGTAACACATGTCCTAATTGGAATTTTATCACTTTCTTAACGCAGAATAATAGTTGCTTTGCAGCCAGTATAGATATCTTCCTGTACTTTCTCATATGGCTCACCTACACCCTGATCTCGCAATGCCTGAATCAAATGCTTTCTGGTAGTCAATGAATGCTATGTATAGGAGCTGGTTATATTCAGAGCACTTTGATATCACTTGGTTTATGGTGTGGATATGATCAATGGCGGAGTACCCTTTCCAAAATCCTGCTTGATCCTTGGTTGATTAGTATCTAAAGTTGTCCTGATCGTATTAGTGATTACCTTGGTAAATATTTATCTTGTACGTAACTGATAGTAAGCTAATTGGTTTGTAGTTTTGCAAGTCCTCAGTGTCCTCTTTCCTTTGAATTAAGATAATATTAGCGATCTTCCAAGATCCCGGAACATTATATTTTCCGGGATCCCGGAACATTCTTGCACAATATCCTCTCCAGCCTTTAACAAATCTGCAGTTATCTGATTGTCCCAGCTACTTTTCCCTTCTTCATAGCTTTAAGGGTTTTGTAACCTCGTCTCCCGTTTCTGGCGAACCGTCTGATTGCTCTTCATTACAACCTATTTCATTCTTGTCCTGACTACTATGGCTACTGTATAGGTTCGTGTAGAACCCCTTGGTTACCTTGGTTACCTTGATTGTTTTGTCGATTTTAGTAATAACATTGCCCGCCTTTTCACCCAGTGCATGCATTTGATTTTTGCATATGCACAATTTTCTCTTTCTCGCTTTCAGGCTACAATACTTCTTTAGATCATGCTAAATTTTCATCATGTTATACTTCCTTATGCCGGCCACCTTGCGCCTGTTGATTTGCTTTGAAACTCTGCTAGTTCTATCCGGTCTGTTGGGCTGGAGGCTTTCATACTTTGGCGTTTCCTAATCATATATTTCGTCTAGTTTACCAGTATTCTGTCTAACAATTCTACCACCTACTTCTACCGCGCACACAATAAGGATATCTCTGAAATTATTGGTCATTGCTTCTAGGCTAAGGTTGGCTTCCTCGGTTAGCACTGACTATCTATTCTGCAGCGAGAGCCTGAATTCTTCTACTTTTCGCCATACCATTAATTTGTGGATGGACTTCTTCCTCACTAATCTGTTTCACTCCCTCTTCATATCCAGATTAATTCAGGACCTTACTATCCTGTGCTCACTTCATCACATCTTTCAGATTGCCTCTAGATGCTGTTTAATGCTGGGGTTCGAACACTGTATGACTCAGTAGTAGAAGTCTCCAGAGAGCATAGTATAAAATCAATTTCACTCCTAATATCCCCGTTAGGGCGTTCCATGTCCTCTTCCGGTTCTTCCGTCTGCTGTAGAAGATATTCATAATTCGTAAGTTACTGCGTTCAGCAAACCCAAATGGTAAATCTTCCCTGCTTTTCTTAATGCAATGCCATAATTGCACACTGCGTGGTCTCCAGCTTGCTTTTTACATACTTTAGCATTGAAGTCGCCCAGCAGTGCAGTATAATATGTTTCACCTTTCCCACTGCCGACTCCACACCTTCCTAGGCGCTCCCTACTGCCTGGTCATCATTACTACATGTAGGTGCGTATGTTTTTACGACCTTCAGCTTATACCGCATATTTAATTTACTACCCTCTCAATAATGCTATAGAATTCCTCCATATTACCTGCTATGTCCTTATTAATAAGGAAACCTACTTCCATTTCTCGTCTCTCCGTTAAACATCAAAAAACATACATGCCCGCCTTCTGTGCAGTATATGCCTCATTTGGCCTTCTCATCTCACTACGCCCTATAATATCCTATTGCATACCTTCTAGTTCCTTTAACAGCACTGCTAAACTAGCCTCACTAGTTAAGGTTTTAGTACTAAACGCTACGAGGGTCAGTTTTCCCAATGGCGGCTTGTCCTCGGTTCGAAATTCTTAGCACCCTCCGCTGCATCACAGGTCTGACAGCAGCCGCGGTCGGTCAGTTGCTCCGCGGCCGCTGGTGACCGAGGACTGGCGTTTTGTAGGACTAATCTATCGAAATGCTGAAAAGTTGATGAGCTGCGCTCAAGTTTCGCAATAGGAAGTAACGTAATTGTGCGCAAAATGCGTATACAAATGTACAATTTTACTGATAAAGATAGAAATTGCAGCAGTTTACTACAGTGACCTCAAGACAGATCGTAATCGGTACAGCATTCAACAAAAAAAATTAACAGATACAGTACCTTTTTGTCACACATAAAGGAAGATATTGCTCGAAATTCGACTCAGCAGCGTTCATCCCTTCTAGTTTCTTGTTTTTCATGCACCCTTCTTGTTTTTTCATGCACTCACAGCTGATTGTACGGGGCTTTCAAGAAAGCACGGCCCCAGACATGCGCTGCCATTGCTACAAACAAGTTTACAAATCGCAAAGAAAACAGAACGCACCCATTTACCAGGTGCCACAACAATGGTTGCTCTCGCTGCACATAGCGCGAGAAAGGAGCAGGTTAAGACCATTATAGCTTCAGACCACACGGTATTCTCGCCGCGCTATTCTTGGATGAGGGCTTTCCTTCAACAGGTTCTATACTTGCCGCCAGAGGCCCCATTGTGCGTACTCAGTCACCGACATTTTCGCATCGGATCTCATTGCTCGCAGGTTGCCTCGGAACAGACAGCTCACATATTGGCCGCCCGAAGGAGACAATTGACACTCGAGTTCGCAGACTGGGGATGTTCACAGGGGTGTGGGTTGCGAAAAGCGTGTGGTTGCGAAACAAACCAAGCCCAGACAGCCAAACTAAACTGCTTATAGAAGCCAGTCTTATTGTTTTAGAGAGTCACTATTCGAAGGTTTGTGTTATGCAATTGAGTGAATGACTGGAAGCTTTGGACAAGTATGAGTTGCTAAGAATATCGCTTCCATTCTACATTTCCTTTACGTTTTCAAGCAAGGTAGTATTGCTGTACATTTGCCTATCCGGCATTGTATAGCATAAGCTAACAGGAGGTTCCCTTTCTTTCTCAAGAATAAGGTGAAAAATAGTTTTGTAATTCAGAAATTGCGAGAAAGGCTTTAACATTTCTTCTTGTAGAGAGTGTGTCGTTTACGCTTTCATATTGAAGTGTCGCGCATTAAGTCTGCTAAATAATCGGAGGGTTCAATGTCCCCTGCCCGATGAATGGGCTTTTAACATGCGCAGGAGAACTAGGTTAACGTCATGATAACAGAATGCCGGTTACTTTTATTACCTCGACCTCGGTACTTAACGGAAACATATATTTCGCCTTTGTAAATGGTGCCGTGCACGTTCCTGGTATTTCTTTGTTTACGCTTTGTCATTTCTACACGCTCTCAAGGAGTAGGTATTGCAGAGGTATTGCGGAATCATACTGTAACGGGGTGGTACACTGCAGAAGAAAATGACGTACACGACAAGATTACTAATGATTTTTCGGCCAGCCGACCTAGCTTTATAGCTCCTTCTCGCGCCACTGCCATCTTTGTTGTCTCCGTGCCCGTGTGATTGCAGATCACGTCTTTCATCATTATTTTCTCTTTTTCTCTCTTTCGCGTACCCACTTTCACCTTTGAATTGCTTTAATAGAACTTTTATCGACCTGCAGCTGCTCCTTTTTTTGCATACTTATTAGTTTTCCGCCTCGACTGGTGCAACAGTGGAGTGGAAGAGGTTTGTACAACATCTCTCTGTAACTCTGAAGGAATTGTGAAGAGCCGAGTGATAAGTTGCGGTATATGTGACGAGGAAAGAAATAGAATAGGACGGGCTTGCCACAGTGAACAATGCTCTCATGCGGTGAATTCTCTTCCCTGAAGATTTAGGAACAGCAGTCAACCTTTTCCGTAGCCTAAAGCCGATCTTTGTGCCGGGAAGCGTGAACCCTCTTGCATGCTGTCGTACAGTCGGTGTAGCAGAGTTTTATCGGGAAGTCATTTGGACTTGTTTCGGAGCTAAGGACAACGGCTGCCCCTCGACCTAGATGTAACATGTCAGCAAGCAGAACACAACATACTTGTAATAAAGCTGCCAAGTGTCTGATGCAATATTGTTGATCGCCGTCATGAACTGCTCCTCTTCACACAGTCACTCTACTTTGTCGTATTGGACATTACTAAGCTTGAATAAACATGGCAAAAGACACACATGTTATCCCCCTCGTATTTGTGATAAGACCAAATCGTTACGTAGCCGGGTCGGTTGCCTGTCTATCTGAGTGCGCAAAGGTTATTGGTTCAAATTCCAATAAAAATATTAAGTTGTTTCTGTGTGAAATCAATTCCTTAAAGGTTAGGTCGGTTAGAGCATGCGGCAACCTTTTTTGTTTTATTAAATGTCCTTTTTAATCATTCCCATTTACGACCGCGGCGTCACTCTTGACGCGGGTTTTGCTATACACCCCCGATATGCCCGGACGACGCGCTGGTTTTCGGGGAACTGGACGGAGTTTTTATGCTGGGGCGTCTGTGCGAAAGAAACTGTTTTATTGACGAGGCACCTCACGGGAGCCTTCTAGCCCTGTCACTGCCTGGTCTGCCATGTTGGGCCTGTAGTAGAATTATTAAGGCGATGCATTTGGGGAGGCATGATATCAAAAATTATATATTTGTAAAGACTAGAACATAAAAACCAAGGCAAAATGTAAAAGTAAATTTTGTTCAATCCATTTGCAACAAATGGCATGTCGAAGATTATTTTTCCGTCATTCGTTATTACTCAGCGAGATTACAAGGCACAAATATTACCCTCGACAGTCATCCTCATCATCAGCCTGACTATACCCACTGCAAGGCGAAGGTCTCTCCCATATTTCTCCACTTAATCCTGGACGATACGCAGGTTTTTACTCGCTCGACAGTTCAAGAATAACCGTACCGTGAAAAAATTGCATTAGAGGAGCGAAAAAAATAAATATTGCTGTGAAAGAACTGATGGGTATATAACTAGTGTAAACCAAAACTTTTACGGTGATGCGTAGTATTCTCATCATTTGGCGCCATTTTTAGGGCTGACAAGCTTCATCTTTCAACAACAAAGTTCACAATATTTGTCTTTAACGTTTATGCTCTGTCGTCGTTTTGAAGAGGGCATATTTCGTCCTATGGTATTATATTTTCACCTTGAGGCCAAGCGCGCAATAAGATATCACCATAAGAATGCGACATCCACGTTGCGGCGCGCTTACGTGTGCCCTTGCGATTATTTGTTTCTGGTTGTCCCACGCGCCTTGACTGCCTAAGGCACAAAGCTAACGAGCTCACTTATAAACAAACACGTTAAAACATGCTGGGGCTGTTAAACGTAATCATGTGCCATTAGGCCTCATTTCTCAGCCCCCTTCACTGTTGCCACACATTGCTGCGAGGGCCAAGCCTTGAAAGGTAACATGGGGTTGGAAACGCCGAATGAAAATTTTTAACGCGACAGATTTTAAAGATTGCACATCTACTAGCGTACATGAGGCGCAGCTTAAAGCTTCAGGGCTCAGAAGTATGTCTTTGATTTTACTAGTGTTCTCCAATTTTCAGTTTTTGTCTTTCAAGAAGGTCTCGGCTAAACCATGCGGCAGTAGATAGTCTGCTGAATTAAGTAGCAAAGCGTGAAGGTCAAGTCGTTCTTGGTTTTTATGTGCATGCTTTTTTTAGGCTCCAACCCTATGAAA
This sequence comes from Amblyomma maculatum, assembly GCF_055883805.1. Taxonomy (NCBI): domain Eukaryota; kingdom Metazoa; phylum Arthropoda; class Arachnida; order Ixodida; family Ixodidae; genus Amblyomma; species Amblyomma maculatum. The sequence goes on from NC_139345.1 coordinate 78,849,623, forward strand.
AATGGTGCTATTACTCTTTATAGTGGCACACGATAAGCTGAATCGCAAACTATAATTCACCAAAACTAAGTGGCAGGTATGCCTTTAGTGTTTTGAGCTTATAACAAAACTTTGAACGTTTTCTTTCCGAATGCCTTGAGATAGAGAGTGAAGCTCTGAAATAAAGCATAATTTTGTCTAGGTAGGTGAGCCTGATCGGTTTAAATCGTGCAATTGAGCTGGGACAACTAGTACATTGAATAAATTAGAGGCGAAGAATAAATGACAGCTCTAAACATTTCCAAATGCACTGATGAAAAGTAGTGAGGGAAATTAAAATGACCACTAGTTCGTGTTAAGGGTAAGCTTTTGAAGCTTACACAAGAAGCAGTCAAGCCAGTGTATAGACTAATTCATCAAGATTGCGTGCTGCCTAATTTGACCTTTAGGTAAGTTGCATTCTTACTCAGCATAACTAAACTATTTGAATACAACCTGACAAAAACGTTTCGCTGAAAATGTTATGTGACAGCGAAAAACAATTGATAAGCCGTAATCTGTACACACAGGCTCTCCATATATGCGCGTTATACTTTGGTTAGAATAGAGATTTTTATTATTCGTTATGAGCGTCTTTTCTTGTTTTGTAGTCGTGTCATTGGCGTGAAGATTAAAACATATACGAGCTGAACAACCTCACCCAGGGTGATATTTCAATGAGCATCTTTAAAATCGCGCAGGCTTGTTGTAAAGAACCTATTGTTCTGCCTTAACCTACAGTTGGTGGGTCAACTCGTTTGAAGAGATATGGTAAAGCTAACAAGAACGTATTATGATAGGCGTACGAATCTTCTCCACAAGCCCTTAAACAGGATTAAACGAAGTGGTCTGCTCGGATGGCCAGAACGAGTCTTTTGCGCGCTTTTCGGGATGCATGTGCAGCGCTCGATAATTTGGAATCGGCCAGCGCGTTGACGCCGGCGGCAGCTTTGCGAAGTTGAGGTTTACCGGATCGCCCTTCTTTCAGGACGAAAAAAAAGTTCTACGCAGTTGGTTCGTAAACTTACTCCTCCACTAGCGGCATCGAAGTTGTTCAGTTCTGAAGTTTGCGAACAGCGCCTCCAGGATAATCCTTTCTTTTCACTTCATGCCACTTGCCCAATAATGGTGCGCCTGACTTTGGTCCAAGCATTGTTTTATACACCTCCATTTCGCGCGTTTCGGCAACTATTTGGTGGTGGTTACTTCAGCAATGCGTTGCGAGCCTCTATAGCTAACAGCCTCTAAATTCCGCTCTATACCCGAATGCAAGCAACTTCTTCCGTCAATGAATAGCTAACTTTATTCTGCTTTACTAAACGCGGGTTAACTAGAACAAATGGTTAAGGCTGAGAATTAGAGTGTTGAACACGCAGCTGCTCAGGATGGTTAAGTATTTCAGTTATTAGGCGCTGCGTACCGATAAGCACTCAGACACTTAATGAAATAATTACAGTGATTTGGACCTCCTGATATGATGAACGTGACGAAAGCATTTGTTAGATTTTGTGTTAGAGCATATAACTAGCAGTGAGGCTGACGGAAGGTCTGACGAAAGATCGTCGGCTCTTATTTCTGGATTCTATGCTGTCTCTTTTCAAAACCGCTGATGTGCTGCTCAGCGTTGACATTTGGCTGCTACTCCGATGCTCAGTAGCTTGAGCCCGACTGCACTGACCATATTACCGAGATACAAATATTGCCGTCTTGTGTGAGTGGTTGTCATACGTTGAAGAATGTCAGGTGGTTCAACCGTCACCTACGGCGTTCCTCATAGCCTCATTCACTTCTGGGTAGTAAATATAGCTACTTAAGCCACTATAAATTCCTCGTTGTGCCATACTTTAGTAAACTACACGTACTTTCCGGTGTTACTACATTCTCCAAGCACGATGCTTTTAGTGGGCTGGAAAGAAACCATACAGGTAAAAAGAAAGAACAGAATCAAAAAGAATAAAAAAACCAGGAATACATAAATTAATAAAGGAAAAAAGAAACAATAAAAGAAACGAAGAAATAAGGAAAGAGGAGGAAAGAGAGAAAGAAAGAAAGAGAAAAAGAAAGAAATGAAAGAATGAAAGAAAGAAAGAAAGCGAAAAAGTGTGCTTGTCTTTATCACACTTTTTCTTGTGTTTATGACTACGCTTCTGTATTATTGTAATTTACAAGTGGGTTCAACGCCAAGAATGCAGCCATGAAACATCGATCTATCGAAGCTCAGGAACGCATAGACTTATTGATTCATGAAGATAATGCACAATGCGAACGTAGTAGTAGTTTTAGTACAGTACGGCTGAACACGTGTTAGCTTCAGGCTTCTGTAAATTTTTGTGGAATACCGCGCTTTAAAACTGTTCAGAGCTGAAGCAGTTGATGCCACATTACGTCAAAAAAGAAAATAGATATAGAATGGTATGACACAACAAGGTTAATGGTTTCCTTTTGCGATTCTCTTTCCAGATCCTCGTTATCAAACATGCACTTTTCTACCGGCCTAATACTTAATTTTGTGATTTGTGCCTCTATTATTAAATGTATTTAATTAACCTGCCCAATAAAAAATGCCAACGCCACGTGTCAGAGATATAAGGCCAAGCTTTCACCATGTCATGTGATCTTGTCCGCGTGGCTTAAGAGTAACATTTCTGACGGGCATCTATGCAAGCATGGAGGACATGAATAGAAGGATGGCTAGCTTCCCATCTCAACCATCATACAAAAGCTGCTAAAACTGACAGCTCCTGCCATCTCGGCTATGCCATCTAGTCTTGTGACGTCACGCAATACGCCGACCAATTACTGCGAGGCCATCTCACCTGCCAACCACCACCTGCTAAAGCCATGCTCGTGATATTTCGAGGTTCTTCAAGGAGAGCCACACTCGGCAGCTGTTAGCAAGGTCACGTTGAAGGCGGACCACAAGTATTCCGGAATTTATTTCTTTGAAGATCATATGATGGCGGTGCGAATTTCAGTTCTAAAGATGAGGCTCGAGTTTATTTGGATGACTTGTAATTCTAGGATTCTAAAGCAATTATCTCTGTCTCGGCACCTATACCGCGCATTTGTTACTCCCTTTTGAGGGCATGAGATTGCACTGCGACTCTCAGGAGCTAGGTTACATCAGTGAGGAAGTACGAGGGCAGAACGGAGCTGGCGTGGCAAAATATAGAGTTAACGCACTGACGAATAAATGATTAATGTAAATATTTGTAGACATAGGATTTGCATTGTTTTTGTAAGCATGTTGGTTCTCCAAGAATAGGGAAGTAGAACTATAAGACCTGCCCATTTCTGACGCTTTAAGAAATTTAAACTTAATGCAACTGGTAGGTTTATTTGTTTTCTTTGTTTTTCTTGCGTTGACTGACTGATTCAGCATCGCTTGGTGTCAATTTCATAGCATACATTTTTGCTGCTGGTACGGATACCCGAACACTACTGGAGGCATATTGGGTACTGGCTCTACATTCCGGAAGGCTACTGGAACTTTCTGGAACATTCCGGAAGCCTACGTGCCTTTAGGTCACACCGTGTCTTCCAACGTGAACTGGGGCCTTTGTGGCAGTTGCGAAGTTCTAAATCTGTAGGATGAAAAGAAACTGCGTCCTCCTAAATATATTTTGGTATCGTACACTATGATATGTTAGGGCATGCTATTGTATTTTATGGTACGTTATGGTGATGCGGAGGTTAAGTTCGGAAGCGCCTTGGGCAATGAAAGAAGCCGTAGATGAAGGCTCCTGATTAACCTATGCCACTCGGTGGTCTCTGCACCACAGTGACGCTTCTTGCGTTTCATCATCTTTGAAACGCTTCTGATGCTGCCTGGCTGAGTTTCCAATAGTGCCAAGAGCACTTCACTAAATGGCGCGAAAAGCCATGTGAGTTGAAGGTTTTCGACCACGATGGTTCAATGGACAACGATGAATTAAAAAGTTATTCCACAACAAAGGCAGATATTGCCAGTAACATAAAAGGGTCTAGTTGTAAGGCGGTTGGTGGGACATCGTCAAATTAAAATCGTGGAAACGAGAGGACGAAGGCACGGAGACAAAACAGAGCGGAAACGGACAACTAACATTTATTGAAAATACACTTGGCTTATATGAAGCAGACACATAAATTTCCATCAGTAAGCGGTAGGGTGCAAACATAAACATAGAAAGCGAATGCAAGTGTTACATTAGGAGTCGCGATGTTGGCAACAAAGCGGTGAAAAAAGACGCAATCTTAAAATTGGCGGACATGTGAGAAAGAAATGCAAATGTACCAATATGAATCAGCGCAACGCTCACATTAAAATTGGTTAAAGACGCATTGAAAAGTAGCAAAAAGAAACCGCAGGGAGGTCAACAACCAAAGGTGCAAAAACATTTCAATCGCTAAGTAACGACGACATTGAAAGCACGAAAGTCGAAAAAACTTAGTCATGTAGACAGAAACAATAAATCTGTCTGCAGAATAGACACTGAGAGATTGCTAACAAACTCACCAGATTGTGAACTTTACATAGCCTCAGCTTCCACTATTTCTCGCTCTAACTGCCCCATCCTTCGTCGTATTGAAGTGTCGTGGAGAGCAAACAGATCTTACTTTTCGAACGCAGTCTTGCTGTAGCCAGAGGAGTCGTTCGCCTCGAAGACGGCAAAGCAGATGTCCTACTCACAAATTTTGGCGGTGAGCACCAGCATTTAAGCACGGGGACTGTAGGGGCCCATATTTGCGGTATCACGCATGTTCAAAAAGCCTCTGGACTTGCGACGCTGTCATTGACCGAGATGGAGAGGCCTACCACCGATTTACACTTCGACATTAACCCTGCGCTTTCTCAACTGCAGCATCGCCAATTGAACCAGCTCCTCCAGCGCTGTCGGGTGACCTTCTCCAACTCTTCACGTGTTGGCAGAACCGATCTCGCCAAGCATTGCATTATTACGGATGATACCGTGCCACCTCTCAGACAGTCACCTTGCCGAGTGTCTCCGACTGAACGCGCCGCTATCACTCGCCAAGTGAAACAGATGCTTCGGGACGATGTCATCCAGCCCTCGCGGAGTCCATGGGCTGCACCTGTCGTTCTTGTGAAGAAAAAGGATGGTACGCTGAGGTTTTGTGTGGATTACCGCCGGCTAAACAAAGTTACAAAGAAAGACGTCTATCCCCTGCCACGCATCGACGATGCTCTGGATCGTCTCTGCTCCGCGAAATATTTCTCTTCAATGGACTTGAAATCCGGATACTGGCAAATAGAGCTAGATGAGAGGGACCGCGAGAAAACAGCGTTTATTACTCCGGATGGGCTCTACGAGTTCAAGGTCTCTGCTCTGCGCCGGCTACTTTCCAACGGCTAATGGACACCGTACTTGCAGATCTCAAGTGGCAGACATGTCTCGTTTACCTTGACGACGTTGTGGTCTTCGCTCCAACGTTCGAGGAGCACCTTCGGCGCCTTGAAACTGTTTTGCAAGCCATAACATCCTCTGGCCTTACGCTAAAGAACGAGAAGTGTCATTTTGCTTATACGGAGCTCACGTTCTTGGGGCACGTCGTAAGCCACGCTGGTGTCCTGCCAGATCCAGAGAAAACCACAGCTATTGCCAACTTCCCTCCGCCCCAAGACTAGAAAGCTGTTCGACGATTTCTTGGCTTATGTGCCTACTACCGGCGCTACGTCAAAGATTTCGCTCGACGCGCCGAGCCCCTAACACGTCTGACAAAGACAGACACGCCTTTCACTTGGGATGCACCACAGGAACAAGCATTCAAAGAGCTTCAACGCCACCTACAAACACCTCCCATATTGGCTCACTTCGACGAAAACGCCGACACGGAGCTTCACACCGATGCAAGCAACATAGGCCTGGGCGCCGTTCTAGTTCAAATCCAGGGCGGCCAAGAACGTGTAATCGCTTACGCCAGTCGCTGTCTATCTAAAGCCGAATCGAACTATTCTGCAACAGAGAAAGAATGTCTAGCCATTGTGTGGGCGACGTCGAAATTCCGGCCCTAAATTCCGCCATGCCCTAAGTTGGCTTGCAACCCTAAAGGACCCTTCAACCCGTCTTGTAAGATGGAGTCTACGATTACAGGAATTCGACATAACTGTCACGTACAAATCTGGCCGTCAGCATTCGGACGCCGACTGCCTCTCACGTGCCCCTGTAGATCCCCCCGCAGATGAAATTCCTGATGAGGCCATACTGTTAAATGCCATCAGCACAGTGTGCCTCGCTGAAAGACAATCTGCAGATCCCGAACTTCGGCACATCATGGACTATCTAAACGGTGCATATACAACCGCTCCGAGAGCTTTCAAGCGTGCTCTGTCATCGTTATGTGTGCGCAATGGTGTCCTCATGAAGAAAAACTTTTCCGCCAGCCAAACGCCGTACCTGATTGTTGTACCTATGTGTCTACGTGATGAAATCTTACAAGCTTGCCACGATGAGCCAACCTCTGGACATTTGGGAGTCACCCGCACGCTTGCAAGGCTCAAGGAAAAGCACTACTGGCCTCGACTTAACTCAGACGTTTCACACTATGTGAAAACGTGTCGCAACTGTCAGCGTCGTAAGGTGCCGCCGACTAAGCCCACCGGACTCTTGAAGCCAATAGACCCACCATCGAGGCCTTTCCAGCAGATTGGCATGGACATGCTGGGACCATTTCCCCTTTCACACTCCGGTAACCGATGGGTCATTATTGCTACGGATTACCTTACACGATACGCGGAAACCTCCGCTCTACCCAACGGTACTGCCTTAGAGGTTGCAAAGTTTTTCATCAATTGCGTTGTCCTGCGCCATGGCGCACCGGAGATTTTGATTACTGACAGAGGAGCCGCATTTACAGCCGAATTGCTGCAGCAGATTTTAATTCACAGTCATACTGAACACAGGAAGGCGACACCTTACCATCCTCAAACGAACGGCTTGACCGAACGCTTGAACAAAACACTCGCTGACATGCTCTCAATGTACGTCGACGTAGAGCACAAAACGTGGGATGAAGTGCTCCCGTACGTTACCTTTGCATTCAATACAGCGGTCCAGGAAACAACGAACATGACACCTTTCCGTCTGGTCCATGGCCGTGAAGTGACCACAATGCTTGATGCCATGTTACCACATCTAGACGACGGCAACCAACAAGCAGATGTTCACACCTTTCTACACCTCGCCGAAGAGGCCCGTCAACTGACCAGGCTGCGAATTCAGAATCAGCAACGCCGCGATGCCCAACGATACAACCTCCGACACCGTGACGCTCGGTACACAGCTGGAGACCGTGTCTGGGTTTGGTTTCCTGTACGTCGACGAGGCCTCAGTGAGAAACTGCTGTGTCGTTACTTTGGCCCGTACAAAGTGGTAAGCTAACTTGGGGACCTAAACTATGAGGTTGTTCCTGATGGATTTAAAAAGTCCTGACGCTCCACGCTCCCGGACGTGGTCCACGTGGTCCGCCTGAAACCGTATTACGACCGATAGTGTTGACTCTTTCTGTGCGCGAGCAACTGCCCTTCGTGCAATGGTTGTTTTGTTTGTTTTTATCTCTACCCACATTTCCAGCATCCGGGCGATGCTTCTTCTCCGGGGGGGCAATGACACGCTGCATTCTTTATCTTCCCTCTGCGCTGATCGCGAGCGTGTGCCTCCTCGAGGCGAAGAAACCGACGTTCCTCTCCTCGAGGCGAAGAAACTGAAGTTCTTCTGTTGAAGCGGGCCTGCTAGTTTTCCTGCCGCACTGTGACTTCTGTAACTCCTGTGTCCCGCGGTGACTTCTGATCAGAGACTTCACACCGTGACAGTATAATCTGTGTGGAATTATGCTTACGATAGCGGCTTTTGCAATTTCAACAGTGAATGGCCAGGCGTGGTCACCCTGGTTTCACCAGACAGAGTGCGTGCTCTTGCAAGCAGATGTTTAGACATCAACCCGTCTTGCCTATATAAAAGGGACCACAGCATAGCAACATCTTTTACACGACGCCTTTCGCGCAAGGAACGCACTTTTTTGGATGTTTTATGCCCCAGACTACAAGTTTCGAAGTCAATTTTCCCACTACATTTCAAGATTTTGTGAGCTTTCAAGGTGCAGACATAAGCATATCTACTTTATACTTACGTGGAATATTAAGTTTACGAAAAAAACCTATGAAGACCTTGAAATTTGCAAACTTCTTTCAGCAAGCCAACTGTTTGGAAGGAGAGGCTTCCCGTTGAGTCTTAAAGGCGTAGAGATACCAAATTACAAGGTTGTGCAAAGCTTACCAAACGCTTTTTTGTGTGTGGAGATCACAAGATTTTTGTAATAAACTCAATGAAGCAGTCGAAAATGTTTTAACCGCATTTTAAAGTTTCTGGAGATGCTCGCTCTCAAATTCTGAACCCATCGCTAATGCAGTTATTGTTACATAGTTGACTATAATAAGCATAATCAGGTCTTTCACTGTTTTCTAACGTAAGATACGATGCACGGTTTTCTGAGCACGGGCTAAATTGACAGCGTTGTGTCAAGCAGGAGGTTGGTATGCGCATCATGCGGTGTAAGCTTAACAAAGTTGTTTGCTAGGCTAGTTGGTAGAGCATCATAACGTTTGGAAGCGCTGAGACAGATATACACGAGAGAAGTTGAGGGGACAAACGTTCCTAGCGACTGTGCTTATTGGAATCTTCTTTTCCGGAATCTAGCCTTCCTGCGCAGACGCAGCAGAATTGACTACCGCTATGCAATCATCGAAGATAAAGCAACCACCATCTAATCAGGGGTAATGTCAAGTTTGTGTACCGTTAAATAGACAATCAGGAGCGTGTCCGAACCTCAAACTTCCGTTGCGCATAAGCAGCAACTCTTTCTGCAGCAATGTTGGTGACATATCGTTGACGCACTTTTCACCCAAGGTATGAATCAGTGAGGCTTAAAATATCCCTCTTTAAATCTAAGTTTTGCCTCGCCCCACAATAGTAGTTTTGGGCAGCGCAGGGGAGCAGCCTGATGACTTTTTAAAGCGGAGTGACAAGTTCGAACAACCACTGCCTGCTCTCAAGGAACGTTCATGCCCTCTAAGCCGATCATCAATACATTAGCCGGTCTGCCCGATGTACACTTTCGCGCAGCTAGGTGGTATCTCGTAGACAACACCTGTGCGGCAGAGAACGCACACAATTTGGTGACGCTTTTCTCAATCACCTCGGCGACGTGGCCCTTCTGCAAATCTGAACAGCTGTGAGAGCTTGCACGGCGCGGAAAATATTACCTACACGCCCTATTTCGCGGCAATACATTTGAGATTATGCTAGACTTTGTGCTGGCAGGGCATAACGCCATACGTTTTGTTCTTTTCTGGTTGGTGTTCTGACGAGTCAGAATCAGAATGAGGGTGCCTGGTATTATTTAAAAGAGATTCTGCTACCTCCTTCACCAGAGCCGTCGGGCAGCCGGACTTCCTTAATTTCTCGACCTGTCTGGCAAACGAAACAACTATCATGTAACCACAAGATTTTGACAATGCTGAATTCTAGCAAGAAGCCACAAGACCTCGCTTTATCACCTTGGAGTGTTGGGAATAAAACGGCAAAAATGAATTTCTGTAGCTCGGCATGTACCCCGGCATACATGATCGTTGTGGCTAAAAACAATTTGCAGATCTAAAAATTGAAGTGCTCTGATTTTAGGAATTTCCGCAGTAAGGCGCAATTGGTCACAACAATTGCTAAAAGACTTTAATATCTTGTTTGCTGTAGCTTTTAGCTGAGACGTGCTCGATAAATTAAAGGCTACCATAAAGTCGTCAACTCTAACTACGCTCGAGGGAGCTATGTCGAGTTCCTGCAACAGTATACGGTCAAAATGAGTTAAGAATATCTCACATAAAACTGGGGCGAGGCACAAACCAGTGCAGATATCCTTGCGTTTCACATACATGCTCACCTTGAAGCACACAAGTGTGGAACCAGGTGACTAGCCAATAGCTCGTGGAAGTGCAATACGGTGACACCTCAGGCATTCTGGAATGATGTAATGAAGACTATAAACTCGCTAACATTTCTGTGCCCTCTTTCATCAACAAATTAAGTTTAGACTAAAGGAAAGCCCCTTCCGCTATATGACCTTTCCCAACCCATCGTATTGCTTAAGAATTCGGGAGAAATTGTAGCCAAGGGAGTTGCTTTCGACATTGGCGCCGCAACAAGCAAGTTTCAGCGATGTGATAAGGTGTTGCCCAACTGTTGAAGGGCAAGTTGGCAATGGCTATTCGCTGGTGACAACGATATTTTGGAATAGTTGGTATTCGCTAGCTGTGACAGAAAGCGAACATCATGTTGGCAGGCGCAGCTGATCCTCTGTCTCCGCACTACACTCCGCCTTGGTAGAACACACGCAAAAAAGTAGATGACGCGCCCACTCGTTGACGTCACGAGTTTTAGGTTCACGTGACATTTCAATGTTATGACTTTTGTTTGTTTCTTTTAATGCAAGGAATACCCTGGTAGCTATGAACCGAAAACGAAATTTCAGCGTGTTAATAATGCGATAATAAATTATATATTGTGATTTCGTTCTTCTAAATCCGTGTTCTATGCTTGCGAAATCTCTACTCACTATTTACAACCAAAAAAAAAAATTGGGTGTCTCTACCCCTTTAAAATGCTTTTGAGCATAAACCTGAGCAGAGAGGTTGGTTGGCCCGCCTTGCCGAGACTTTCAATTTGAAGATGAAAACAAAGTCCCCTCTCGTGCATGCATGATTTCAACAGGGCAGATCTAAAACAAGACTACTACTGACCCCGTTTGGCCAGATTAGAATGAGAAGAATCGAAGTGAAATAATTCTTTCTTGGATCTCGGCTGAAAAGTCCAGCCCACATGATCAGAAAAATTAAAGTAAAGCTTTAGGTCTAAAAACTGAATGGACCCATTTTCCAGGAGCACAACAGCAAAAATGAGGCAACTGGAGAACTAGCTACAAGCTCAGATGTCACCTTAGCCAGAATATCATGAGAGGAAAGTTTTAGAATGATAAGATAGCTATCGACATATCTACAGATATGTTTTCTGCTCCTTTTGAATGTGTCTTCTTTGCCAAATTTTCATACCATTCTTGTGGTAATTGTTATTGATACTTTTGCGTTTGTTTCTAGCGTTTCCACCCACTTTAAGGGTGACTCGTTTTTTTGCTGCTTTCAAAGTAGTGATTGTTATCGTAAGTTTGCAGCTGCGCTTTATCCTTGTGTTTACATCCGCTCGCTTAGCGATTGTGGTCATTTTACGCGCGTCTGATCCATATAAGTCAAGTAAGTTTTCAATAAATGTCCGCTGTCAGTACCGCCCGGTATACTCTCCTTGCCGCGGTCCTGTGATTTCCCCGGGTTTCATTTTTCTATATAGAGAGTGTAGGACAAACAGTAGAGCTTATCGCTAAGCGTAGGCTTAATTAAAAGGAGCTGCTTTGGTGATGAATCGTGTGCCGGAAAGAAGAATCTAAAGATTTTTCCACGTGAAGTGCAGGCAAAAGTAGCTGTCAGGATCCCCCTTTAGACTGATTGCACCTTTATCCTTCGCTGCACCAAATCTGTTAGGCTTGACATCCAGCTTCACTATGCACATACAACCATTAGCCTAATGGAGGTACCTGAGTGGGAGATCTAACGAAAAAGGGTGGCCGTCGATCGTTTATCGCGAAACGCGACCGCAGCCACGGCAGCTCTTCTGGGACCTGCCACTGTGGTCTCCGCGATCAGGTTGAATGCGTCAGCAATTTATTCATGCGAATGCGCGTTATAAGCTGTCAAAAACTAAAATTTGAGATAAAGGAAGGAAGCACTGCACACGAAAGGAAAAATAATAAAACCTGTGGGATTACCTGTGCCAGAAATGGGTTACCATAGAAAGTATAGTGCATCCCTGTATAGAGTTTAAGTAATGCCCAGTTGCTCATGTTTCAACTTGGCGCTTATGAAGGCCTGAGTGTGTTTCAATGCTGTAATCGTCCCTTATCTTCCAAGTGTTGTCATGCTATAGAGGAGAGCTTGGGCGTGCATTGTTGAGATGGCCGCCTACTAAAACTGAGATGTTACACGACTCAATAATGAACGCCGTCCCAATGAGCTATGTTCGGTGACCACGCTGATGAGCGAGAGAACAAATGCATAGGATAGGCTCATAGACAGAGAGTGAAAGAGTGACATTTGCGTGTCTGCGCCAGAACTGATGATGAGCAGAAAATGTTTGGAAAGGAGGGATGTGACACGGTACAGTATATATGCAACAGAGTAATGCATTTCCTGCATTTAAATACAGAATATTAATTTGTTACATAGCACTTAGCTTAGTTGAGTCCGGTTAGAACGGCAGGCGCAGTTAATGTGCTGATGTTTATGCTTCCTCATCGACGTCTACTAGTTAACATCAGACCACAGGATTGCATACGATTTTGTTGATTCTAGGCATGAAACGCTTTCAGCTCCAGTGTTAGAAAGTCTTCGTAGAACATTTAGCAGAATCTACGGCGGCACTAAAACTAAAGCTGGCGTGAAATTCCCTATGTTAAAGCTTAGAGACAACATTGCATTCTCCTCTTCATGGTTTCTGGATAGACGCCGGCTCAAACGCAGTTGGTTCCTCGATTCTCATCTTTGACCATGACATTTTTATGTATAGATGAATTTTATTTGGTTGGATGTAGTTTGTGGGGATGAAAATCTAAAAGTGACTCGGGCTGCGGAGGATACCGTAAAAGGGCTTAGAATAATATCCAATACTTGGAGTTCTTCAACGTGCACTAACGTCGCGCAGTGCACGGGCGCCATGCGTTTTGCCTCCGCGGAAACGTGGCCACAACGTCCGGGATCGATTTCTCTTCTTCCTCAGTGTTTAGGCGAGTGTCCTAAACACTGAGGTAATGCGGCGAGGGGAACTACGTTATGTGCATAATGACACCTGAAGGAGGATACCACGTAGAAAGCTGGCCGATTTATAGCAGGTTGAATGATAAATAAATAAATAATTTGTCAAATAACAATGTCAGCAAAAGCTGCAGTAGTGGTAAGTGCGGATGCTAGTAAGAGTGTTCAGTAGATCTTGTAAGGTTGGATGATTACTTTCGCGCTTATAACGCGAACTTCTCATCAGCAACGCGTGTAAGTTGTCTGATTAGTGCCTTTACGTAGTAATCATTGAGAAAAATGGAACAATTGAACAAATGTCGAGTCCAATACGGAAGCAAGCTGGTTGAGACAACTATACTGAAAGATTGCGGTCAGTAGTATCCATCGTGTGTACCTGCGAACGCATTTCTTTTATACGTTTCAGTACTCATTATTAAGGTGTAATAAAGCTCGTCGATCAAGTTGCGTTTTGACAACTACGCATCTTAGCGGAACTAACAGGCACTCTCTTGCGCAAGATGCCAATTGATACGAGGAGCAGGCAGCTTGTAGAATATCTACCACAAAGCCGAGCGTTCATCTCCCGTATCAATATGCCCGTATTTTTAAACAGTACGCAGTGTTTTTATGTGCGACAAGTTAAGAGAGGAATTAATCCCCCTCGAGGTGCATCGTATCGCATGTAGAGAGGCTATAATGTCACAAATTCCTTTTTTAGAGTCATAATTTACGGAAGATTTTTAAAGTTATATATGCTCACAGATGACCTTATAAGCCAACAAGCAGTCAGCAGAGCAATTTCGAAAGTTTTTGTTTGTACTGATCATTATGGGGGAGGGGGGGGGGATGCTGTCATATTAATGGGTTCGTGGAAAACCATTGCGTGCGGATGTTTTTAACTATAAATACAGTGTACTCATTTCAAAATAAATATTCTACCATCAATGTGGACTGTGTCATCGCCTTACTCTGTCTTCTGTCCTGGCGTTGCATGACAACAAGCTATAGACATCTGTCTTGTTCTCGCACGGATGCGCTGTTATGCATGCAGATTAATTATGACCAAGAAGCACACAATATTGTTCTGATGAAACGGGTGGATAGATGAACTTTTCGCGAAGTTTGTGCCCATTTTTGTTTGAACGAAAAAATTGCCTAGCATCACTATCTCTGTAGCATGATTTCTTATTAGAAGCCTATACCCGCGAAAAATGTCGCGCATAAGCTTCTGTTATCTACCGATCATAATGGCATGCTTTTCAAGGCGGTAGGGGCTAGTCGGTGACGTGGAACCACAGCTACGATAATTATCGAGCCGTTAATCATTAGAAAAAGGCACGACGCTGTGGGCAGTGAGTAAAATAGGTGAGTAAAATCTCGTCCATAAGGTTTTACCTGTCGCTAAATTTCGTACTATGCGTGGCCGAGGATCGGGTTACGACGGAGATTGACTGCTTCGTATGAAGAGCTCTGTTTGTTCCACTGGCTTATTTTTTCTCTGAAATAAATGTCGCGTGACTCAGGACGTAATCTTCATCGGGTGTACATGAGCCGGCTCTGGTGTTCATATTCTTTTCTCTCCTGCCCCTTCTGGCCTTTTTCTCTGTCGTAAGCGCTCGCCAGTGCATTGGAATCACGGTTTGTGAGATGTTCATGTAGGGGAATAAATATTCCCGTCACGCTACCGCAACCTGCAGTTGTCAGTGACGTCGTCTTCAGCCGCGGTGCGCCTGGGGGTATCACACCTACCATCGCGTCCGGTTGTTTCGTTTCCTCTAGCGAAAGTAGAATAATCGCCTGCGTGAACATTCTGCAAGGGGAAGTTGGTGTATTAGAACTATTCGCGTTTCGGTGCCTGTGGAGTAGTGCCGTGGATAATGTTTCAGCGCTGAACAGGAGCAGCCTGTTGCGCAAAAATCAGGCGTATATGCAACGGTTTCGAAATGACCATGACCATATGAAACATAGAGGGCTGGTTAAAGAGCTGAAACAAGAGGGTGAGCGTAGCCATATCGATACTGCCATCGTCAGTTTCTAAGGCCGGCAATACACAGGTGCTCCTTTATTATGCAAAAACAATGAAGTTAGAATTTATTGCTCTGTTTGTACAATTACATCGATATAAAAATGTAGCGGCCACTTTTTCTATTCTAATTCCTTATGGCGACAGCAGCAAAGGTTCCGTTTTCAAGAAATTGCGGCACTGTCGGCGTCACCATTGTAAACGAAAAATGAAGACCATACTCTAGAACGTTGCAGTCATAAAGGCACCGGATGGCCTCTATGAGCTCAAGGTGATGCTGTTTGGCTAATGTACAGCGCCCGCGACATTTCAACGCGTCATAGACACTGTGCTCGTCAGACTGAAGTGGCAGACGTGTCTAGTTTATCTGGATGACGTTATCTTTTCAAGCACCTTCGCTGACCATCTTGTGCGCCTCGAAGCGGTTCTTCGTGCTATACAAAACGCCGGACTCAGACTCAAGCATTCGAAATGCCGATTCGCATATGGTGAGCTCGAGGTTCTTGGGCATATAGTTAGTCACAGAGGCGTGAAACGAGGGCCCGCTTGCACAAAACAATCTTAAGACTGTATTAGCTAAGTCCAGACTTAACTGGAGTCTAAAGAATAGGCCACTAGCATGGCCGCTTAAGACTGGAGTCAAGACTGGGCTTCAGTCCTGACTTGAATAAGTCGCTTGTATGATTACGACTCTAGTGCTGTCTTGGTTAAGATACAAGGACGCCAGGTGTCTAAGTAGAGAAATTAGGGAAATACAGGGATGCGCTGGCACTGTCCCTGCTGTAAGATGTACACATTCCGTCAATTTTGCGTTGTGTAAAATCCGTGCCATTGCTTTTTGCGGCTTAAGATTGTGTTACGAGGAAAAATGCCCCAAGTGGTTGCTGAGACCGTTCTGGGAAGCCACTCTGGTGAACATGAACCCGAAGCGTTTGACGTTCGGAACACGAGCCGTCTTAAATAAGCTTGGTCTTTCTAAAGACGCCATTTAAGTCTGGACTTAGCTCGGGCTTTATCGTGCAAGCCAGCCCTGATCCCCAAAACAGCTGCCGTGGCCTCGTTCCCAACACCGTCGGACAAGAAAACTGTCAGAAGCTTTCTTGGTCTCTGCGCTTACTTCAGACGTTTCGTTCGCAACTTCGCCCAGATCACGGCGCCGCTAATCCACCTTACGAAAGACAGCGTCTACTTTGCGTGGAATGAAGAGCAAGAGTTAGCATTCAGGAAACTAAAGCAAGCTCTTTTGTCACCCCCCAATATTAGGCCACTTCGATCAAAATGCCGACACTGAACTCCTCAGGGTCGCCAGCAAAAAAGGACTAAGGGCCGTGCTTGTACAATTCCAGGATGGCGTTGAGCGGGTTATTGCGTACGCAAGCCGAACTCTTTCCAAGGCGGAAGGCAATTTTTCGACAACAAAAAAAGAGTGCATTGCCGTAATCTGGGCCATAACCATGTTTCGGCCTTATCTGTACGGCCGCCCGTTTCGTATGGTCGCCGACCACCATTCGCTATGCTAGCTGGCAAATCTTAAGAATCCCGCGGGCCGGCTTGCAAAGTAGTGCCTTCGGCTACAGGAGTATGATGTCACGATCGTGCATAAATCCAGAAGAAAACATAATGATACTGACTGCTTGTCTCTGGCACCCGTGGGATTATCGCCAGGAGGCGCAGATGATGAAGGCTCCTTGGGGCCTTGAATCCTGACGATAGGGCAGATCGGCAACGACATGATCCACAGCTTCGTCAACTAATGGTGCATGTCGCAGGAGACAAAGATGCGATACCTCGGGATTTCATGCGCATTCTCTCAGCATTTAAGATCCGGAATGGTGTCTTGTACAAGAAGAATTTCGACAGCAGCCAGAGATCGTGGCTTCTTGTCGTGCCAGAAGACCTGCGCGGTGAGGTCACTGAAGCGTACACCATGATTCTACCGCTGGTCATCTAGGGTACACCAGAACGCTTTCGCGTGTTCGAGAAACATATTACTGGCCGAAACTCGCAAAGTACGTGCGTCAATATACAAGAACCTGTCTCGAGTGCCAAAGGCGAAAAACACCTCCTACGCGACCGGCGGGTCTACTCCAGCCAATCGAACCACCGAGTGCTCCGTTTCATACAATGAGAATTAATTTTTCGTGTTCATTTCCGACGTCGGAATCAGGCAACAAGTACATTATCATAGCGAAGGACTATCTAACGCGCTACGCGGAGTGCCGCGCACGACCGTCGGGAACGCTGCTGAGGCAGCCAAATTTTTCATCGAGAGCATTGTCCTCCGGCACGGTGTCCCAGCAGTGCTGATTACTGACCGTGGCGAGCGTTTGTGGCGCAACTCAGGAAATTTTGCGCCTAAGCTGCACCAGCCACCGCCGAACCACAGCTTGTCAGCCTCAAACTAATGGGCTGACGGAGAAGCTCAACAGAACTATAGCCAATATGATCACCATGTACGTGGACGTTGAGCATCGAAACTGGAACGAGGTACTGCCCTATGTCACGTTCGCTTATAATATCGTAGTCTAGGAGACCACCCGTATGTCCCCCTTCCAGTTGGTGCATGGAAGGCAAGTCACCACCATGCTTGACGCTATGCTGCCTCACGCACCGCCAGACGATGTAGCTGATGATGCCCGGCTAGTATGCGAACGCGCGGAGAAGGCTAGGCAACTGGCCAGACTCCACATAACACAGCAACAGCAACCTTTCTCGTTAGTTGATTTCGGGATTCATACCGCCAAAATTAAGGTAAAACACCATTTAATGTGCCAATGAAAAAAAAAAACGGTTGCAGTGTGTTTCAAAAACGTTTCAGGTTAACCAGCTCGACCAAAGCTGGTATCCATTCAGGTTTCTAAATTTGAGCATTTTGACTTGCTTTCAGGTAAGTACAGCTTCCATAAAATATCCCCTCGCTGATCGCGCATTCACGTCAGCGTTTCTCACAGCGATCTTCGTGCGCTGGCTTTCCGTGCCTCATGTTTTCATTTGCATTGCAATTGCGCATGTTCGCGCTTGACGTTACTTGCAAAGTGCAGACATCACCGCCGGGGTGGCACTGGGTTTACGGCACTCGACTACTGTTCCTAAGAATGCGGGATCGAATCCCGACGTCGGCGGCCGCTTTTAGATGGGGGCGAAAAGCGAGGCGCCCGTGTGCTGTGAAATGTCTGTGCATGTTAAAGAACCCAAGGTAGTCGAAATTTCCGGAGTGCTTCACTATGGCATCTCTCATAGTGTCAGTCGCATTGGGATGTTAAACCCTAAAAACCAAACCAAACCGAACTGCAGATACTGTACACTGAGGTAACCGATTACGTTAAAGTTCGCTGAATTTTCTTACTGTCAGGAGGTGCCGTCAATGTCCTATATTGTTATCTTATTGGGCATCATTTAAGGTGCCCCATATGAGATTTTTTTACTTGCACAATGCTGACTGTTTGCAACACAATGCACGCGATATTTGCTGCTCACTTAGCTATCTGACACATCACTTTTTGCATAACGTGTTATTCCGATTTATATGCCTTCGGGTTCTCCATTGAAGTCCCGGGAGAATTGACACTCTACTGCATCAAGGCGTAGAATCACCTTTGCTTTGTTTCTTATTTGCTGGCAATAAAAATCTTAATGGAAGAAAATAAACTAAGGGAATCAAAGGAAAAAAAATGTTTGAGATACTACGGCACCCGCATTGGTGGAATACGTAAGCATTCCTTGTGGAAGAAGAGACACGAAAGAAGAAGAAACGTCTGGTTTGGGGCGTTGCACTATGACGTACTACCCTATGGATGTTTGATACCACGTGACTCCCTTGAATGTCGACATTAGCCACTTCGCTATTTTGACATCTGATTGGCTTAATTAGCTCCAAATATATATTTAATTTATCCGCATGCACCAACGTTTTCCCCAGGCAGATATTTTCATCCGCTATCTAGTCCAGCCATTCGTTTTCTTATAACTGCACGGTGTCGTTCGAACGCAATCCTGCCGACAAACCTCTGGTGACAGGACCTTGAAAATATACTGGACGTATAACTGACTTAATTAACTCGAATTAACAAATCCCTCTGCATATACCATTTATTCCAGCGAGATTTTTTAATCCTCTATCGAGTGCATCTGTTCGTATTATCACTCGTAGTGTTCGTACCAAGGCCGGCCGGCAAACTTCTGGGAACAAGACTTTGAAAATGTACCCATTTAATGCTTACGCATTAAGGAAAGGTTCGTTCATTTGCTGGAGAAAATTACCGTCAATGAAACGGGAGTGAGTTTCAGGCTTCGAATTGCCTTTACTGAATCTGTGTCGCCAGCTCTAGACACCTTCGTGGAAAATTAACCACCAGACAGAAGACGCGAAGATATACCTCGGTGCGTACAGGGAGACGTATAGGGGACCGCAGAAGCGACGATTAAAGAAACAAAATTAAATTTAACATCATCAGCTAAGCTATCATATTGCGAACACCCAATATAATTAGGTTCGCCTATGATTTCGTTTTTTTTTTTCGATCACTACAGCTTATGTGTTCCGAAGTTAAAGGCAAACAATTGTGTGTAACTGACAATGTTTCGGGTGTTGTATAAGCTAGTTTTAAAAGTTTGAGAGGGTGATGGGATATTCAATATCTGCCATTTTTGAGGATGCAAAAGAAGTTGTCAAGTTGAGGTAGCCGCTCTGAGCGTTGTCCTCAGTAGTATCGTTATCGCAGCGTGCTCTCGACACTGCTGTACACGGCCTGCGTTCTGTACTGCTCGTCGAGTCCCAGTACCTTTAATAAACCGCCATCTTACACATTATATTATTTTTTATACCCTCAATGCGGAAAATTTCAAGGACACTTTAAGGTTAAATTACAAAATAGATCTATAAGGACTGTGAAAAGAAGGACTGTAAAAGATCCTGTGCGCTGCAATATTCTTCACTTGAATGTCGTGTTCCCCTCGATCTAGACCGGTAGAAACTGATGCGGAAACGGTTTTAGAGTGTCAAGAGAGGAAGAATTTCGAGAACTACCTCCGTCGATGCAAATGTCTATAGCGGTGCGTTACATTCGCTAATAGCTTAAGAAATTAAATAACCAAGATATTGTTCAGGCCGATTATTATGTATAAAGAGGGACAGAATTCTTTCTTGAATTCCTTCCTGTAAACGAAGGCTTCAAAATTTCCCCGTCATTCGCGTAAGGGTGTTCAGGTGTGCAGTAGTTTTTAGGCAGCGCCGAATTTCTTAGTGTGCTTTGAGCAGCTTTCTGGCGCAAACCGCAGAGGAAATAAAAGCTTGGAGACGCTTGGGCCCAGTTGTTCATTTGAGGCTAATGTATCCATGTTTTTCCTATACGTTTGTCGAATGTTAGCGTAATGCCAGTTCACGGTGTCAAATTGACATAAGCTGCTGTATGCGCTACGATATAAAATTAGCAGACGTGTAATTGCACTTAAGCCAATTAAAACTCACGAAATCACTGTATGGTATGGTTTGGCACTGAAAGATTGGCACAGGGTTTGAAATAGCGTTGAACGTCTTTAGTTTGTTTGGTTTTGGGGAACATGAATGCTTCAAGACCTGTCTTACTTCTCGGTGGAACGTATTGCTAAGGACGAGGAAGAAGAAGCGGCGCCGGATCCGATCGCATGTTAGTGAAACACCGAGGTGGCCTGCGGGTAGTATTACGGGCCTCTTCGTAACATTTTGGTGGAGGTGTAGTGTACGTTGTGCCCATAATCTGCTTGCAGTCTCGACGTCATCCGCGCGCCGGGTTTTGTGTTCGTCGCTGTCTCAACCTTCCTTGCTGCAGCCTCGTTTTGTGCACCTAATTATGTCTCGTGGGAAATTCTCTGTCCCTTTGACGATGTGTCGTCATAACTTTTCGTACGATGAGTTATAATTTGCGCAACGTTGCCCTTCAAGCTATTGAGGGCAGCAGAGAGATGGAGGAAGGAGGCCACGAAAGGAAGATTCATCGCTGAATTATCCCAGCTTTATTCTCGTGAGCCAAAAAAAAAATGCTCTTAAGGCAGAATGCAGAACCTCCATAGGAGCCAGTCGAGCATTATCAATGAGCTGACAAAGAAAGAGTGTTTCTCCTGCGTTTAGGAAGCAAAGAAGGCATTTATGACGTAACACAAACTAAATCTTATGATGTTAGATTAGGCGTTGTTTGATCCGGTATGTTATATATTCTTATTCCAGATTTTGCACGTGGACGGCTATGCTGTTCTTCGCTAGCAAATCTCTGAAAGCTCCTGCAAAGCAAGACACGGTATAAGTTGATATAGTTGGAGATATGCTTCCGTGTTGTTCCTTGTTTCTAATTATTTATTTTTCTTTGAAGTAAGACATATTTCTACATTTCAGTCAATTGGTTTCATCATCATGCAGTGAAAAAATTTCAAATGTATTCAATAGAGCAACGATTAAATAGACATATCCTGTTAAGTAAGCTTATTTTCTGAACAAAGACCTTCCCGTAGAAACGTCTTGAGATTTTTCTGGCATGTAGAAATGACCATTGGACCAGATTTGTAGATGTGGATGTTTACAGCCTCTAGGGCGGAGACATGACATATGGGAGTTATTAGACATACCTTTAACAGAAATATACCAATACTCAAAGGAAAAAATTAGTGTTTTTGAAATCTTTCTGTGGACTGTTCGAAAAATACATTTCCCAGTGAGAAACCGCGCCAGTGATTAAAATCATAAGGTTCATTTGGCAACCACAAGAGAGTGCAATAAGCGATCTGTGAAATTACTGCCTGGCGCTATAACGTTGCAGTGACGTTTATTGTATATTTGAAAAGGGGGGGGGGGGGGAAGTGGGGGGGAGGTTGAGGAGAGATATGAATTCATTTTGAAACTGAAAACTAGACAGCCACCTTCGCAAACGTATCGCAGCTTCTGTATTTCTTATATACGCCGCCATTATTAGACTTGTTCGCTGGCTCGGTCTTTCGTATAGGCCTCACTGTCTGTTTTTGTTAGCTACCACGTCCGACGCAATCATATTTGTAGGGGCTTCGCAGTGCGATGACTTGCTCATAGACTCGACAGTACTTCGTAGATTTTTGAAATTGTACATATACACGTCGAATTTTGTTTTTCTCTTATCGCGCAATCGAGGAAAGAGGATGAGTTCTGCTTTTGCATCTCTTGTCCCTGTGATGTGAACATTTCGGAGAGTTGTAGGGATGACAACAAGGTCACATAGCTCCATAAATGCTCAAAATATATGTGCAAGCCGCAAACACTCAGACAAGACTTAAGCGAAGGACCATCGCCAAATGAGGGAACGCTTGTCAGGCAGCGTGTCGGTTTTTCAAGAATTCATTCTCGGCTGGTTAGTCACTGCGCTGCTGGTGTGCTGCATATCTAGTCAGTTTTATTCAGCGCCGTTCGCAGGCCTAAATTAGTAGATTAACCTCTTACCCTCGTGAGGTGGTTTCCATTCCTTTTCGTGGCCTAAATACCCTAGAAAGCTTAACACGATGGCGCCTGTAAACTCCGCTGCTGTCATCCTGTGACCTGATTCGCACACTGACCCTTGATTTGTATGTTACATAGAGATACCCCGGCCTCGTCGACGAAGATAGGAGGTTTAGTTTACAGAAGGAGCCACGAACTCCTGATCGGAAACTGGTCGGCTTGCAGGAGTGCTGTGCTAAATTTTTGTAAACCCAAGTGAGCATGGTTTTCATCTTATGGGAAAGAAAAGGTGCAGTACCTCTCTAACAAGCGTGCATGCGTGTATTTGATAGCGGCCAGTCATGATATCTAAAATTGGGTGCGTTGCTGTCTCGTTCAGCGGAGCGCTTCTATTTTTCTCGACCTACCCGCGATGGGGCTTTATGTTTTAGTCTGCATAGCTCTCTCGATTCAAACATCCGCCAGAGACTTGAGCGTAGTCATTAATGGTTAACGCTACCTGTAGAGGTTTTTGCTCCTTTGTCGTTTTAAGACACGAAGAACAAATCTTTTGAAATACCTAACGTTTTCGCGTTATGCTGAACAGCAGAGGTTTCTCTTTTGCTTGCTGTCATAATGAAACTAGTCATTAGTGATGCCAGTATAAGCACTTACTGCCTCTCACTTGTTGCAGTGGTTCAATGCATTCGCCCATAAGACCTTACCCGCAGGCGCAGCCAGTCTCACGCTTCGCATCACTTGCGACAAAAAGTGTGGGAACCACCGGCAGTTACCACAGCCACGTTGAAATAGGATGGCGGTCATACTGCCTTCTCACTAATGACTTTCAAGCCCGGTGATATGGCTAAATATATTGATACGAGTCAAATTGGATCTGAAGAATGTTCCAAAGGCGCCAGGTAATTGCAGGGTGATGTAGGCGCCATGTTCGGAAGGCGCTCAAGCCTTTTTAAATTATCGACAGACTTGTTTGTTTCTTTGTGAAGTTTAACGTCCCAAAGCAACTTAGGCTATGAGAGGCGCCGTAGTGGAGGGCTCTGGAAATTTCGACAATTTAGAGTTTTTTAACGTCCGCTAACATTGCACAGCCCACGGGCGCTTAGCTTTTCATCTCCATCGAGAAGCCGCCGCCGGGGCCGGGATTCGATCCCGCATCCTCGGGCACAGTAGTCGGGCGCCGTAAACACTGTACCACCACGGTGGGGTATATTGACCAATTTGATGCACTGAGTCGACGGTAGAGCAATCTTTGCGTAAAAGGATGTTGAACGCACCATCCGCGATACCCTTGAGTAATGCCCTACCTTTTCACTTTCCGGCATAGAGCTCTTCACCTTGCGACCCAACGCGAGCACGTCCCGAATGTAGGCAACGTAAAACGCCATGGGGTATTGGGCGCAGGAAGAAATTTCTCTTTTTGGCTGCGAGATCCCGCCCAAATAAGCTTCCCGAACAAGTCTTGAAGTTTTTAATTCCTTACAATGTCCCAGGTAACCAGCTCTTGTTCATTATTCTTGAACCACATGCGAGCTGTTCCCACCAAATAGAAAATCAGGATGTTAGTCAGCATGATGGTCGCGTCCCAGTGGCTGTTCCTGTAGCGCTCATATTTCCAGCCAGTCGTCAACGTCTGGCTTGTCGTCACCATTAAAGATGGGAAGGTGGCGTATTTTCGTGAGTACGACGGGCCGATGTTGCAACGGTGGTAGGGCTTGCCTCAGAGGTCATAGTGGCCGTTTCTGATGTCGTTATTATCCTACGTAGGTGGCGTACACTGCGTAAAACCAGCTTTTGGCAGCGTAAATGGGCTAATCTATGAGCACGGGAATCGTTATTCACCTCCACCAAGATGATAAGGGGCAAGAAGGTTAGCCCTGGAAAACACAACAGACACAACAGCCGATGAATTGCGTTATTGTTCCGGCAAGCGCCAATCTTCGTTTTAGAACCAACCACCGTTCCTACAGCTCCGTCTTCTTTCTGTCTCTCTGTTGTTGATCGGCGTTTTCTTCAGTGTTCTGGGACGCATGGCGTATATGTAGCAATATTATTAATCAGCCTAGGTTGACGTGACACTGCTATGAAATAGCGCTTCACTCTACGTCCGTCTTCGTCACCGTGCATAATCCGAGATGAAGCTTAAAACCGGAAATATGCACTACGTACCTTCATGCGCCCATGACTGTCTGATTATCGTCACCACCATACTACCTACCACACTGACACAAAGTATGCAAATTTGGCTACTCTCACCATCATCATCGAATGTGCAGTTAGTCTTGCTGGAAAGAAATTATCTTAGTATTATGCTTTCTGCAACCTTGTACAGCGCCATTCAATCGTAAAATAGATTTCAATTTCACTTGGACATCTTACTCACCGTTCCTTCCTCCTTGCTTGCATACACGCGTAGTCTTTTCGCGTTCGCATTCGACAAGGTGGTTGTCAATTATTAACAAATCTGGCTGTGAAATGCAGTACATCACGGAACATGTGTCATCTTGTTCGAAAAATGATTTAACTATGCGGAATTGAATAGGCAGTGCTTACATTTATATTCAAACTTAACGCTTACCCTAGTGTTAAAAAAATACAATTTGGAATAGTCGCCAAAGTAAGTACCAGAAGAAACCAGATTGGCACAACTTGATGGGGAGGCAGCCATGAACGAATAGTGGAAGGAACATCTTGTGACGCTGAAAGGAAATCTCCCTGCACCTGTCCGACCAAAACGCAAGATACGGTTGTCCCGCACAGAAATAGGTGCGCTTGGCAGTAAGCAATAAAAGACGTCTTCTACCTCTGAAAAAGAGTCCTTCGAATATCAAACAGAATAATCTCGCGAAGACGGTGAGCGAATATTTTTCGCAAAGTACGGGGCCGTCATTCTTCGGGGAACGCTGCTCAATGACGCTGCCATGAGCGTGAAATTCCGGCCACAATTAACAGGCGCATCAAACGGCTATGGAGAGCGGCCAAGGCTCCCCATCATCGGCATTTCGTATGAAACGCAGCAATATACACACACAACCTCCAAAGGTAACGGTTGCGGGGCGATGACACCCTGAGAAGGCATCTCTAGGGCAAAGACCTGATGCATAAAGCACCCAACCACTCCAGGTGGTCGCGAGCTCATAGCATAGTCCAGACAAGACATCCAACATAGCTGTGTAAGTTGTTGGCAGTGAGGACGACACAATCCGCTCCCAATTGATATCACCCATTGCCGAATGCCTAGTTGCCGGTACAACCGCAATAGTAGCGAGCCCATATTATCAACCATGCCGTCTGCAACAATACTGACTGGGTAAACAAATCTAGCATGCTCATAAAATTTAAATACAGATTTTTGAAAGGCCGATGACTCCTCGCACTGACGCTCTTGATTAACAATGTCAACAACAACCGCAGCACCCAAGGTAAGCGCCAAGAGTCTTAATGATAACATGCCACGACTCGCAAACTCTATACGTATGCTCAAGACTCTCCTTATTGTTAACAAAGATAAGACGTTAAAAAAGCTGAGGAAAGCAAATATACCTCTCCGTGAGTGTCCTAGAATAACCCGTACCACGGGTTCTTTTCCTCACGACCAAAAACAAAAGAAAACAAGGCAGATACAATAGACTATATATTCCTCACAGCATGAAGGACAGTTTGCATTTCGGCACCATTACCAGAAGCCATCCGACAAAAATGCATTTGGTGGGTAATGCGACATTTCGCAAGCCAACGAATGTGATAAACAATCGCCATACAAGCAGTCTCTCTGAATGCAATCCAGAAGACTGAAACAGTGAACGGTCACAGGAAATATGCGCGTACGCTTGTGCCGTATATAAGATGATATGTGAGGACAAACGTGCCAGCGAATGCTCTAGAAAAAAGTAATTCCTATTATAAAAGTTCAGGGCAGCCTCTGTCAAGTTATGCACTCTAAATACATCCGCAGTACGGTGCAATACCATCAACTAATGCTGCATGTGTCTTGCTACCCGACAAACGCAGACCTAAATTGGGTTAGTTCGAGGCAGTTTATGATGTAAACACGTGGGCACAAACTGAACGTGCACAGAAAAAGACAATGGACACGCGTGTGTCCTCGGTCCTCCATATTTTTTGTGCGTTGTTCAGTTTATTTACATCATAAACGCTGACCTCAAGTACTAGGGTTACTATGTACAGAAAATAGTAAATATACCTATGACAATACAAAAAGTGGCGAGAGCGAATTACCTTGATGAACTTCGAAATTAATGCCCACATATATCATAGCATGAGGCACAACAGCAGACAGAATTCCTAAAGCGTCAAGTAACTTAAGTTTGTCCATGTTTCACTTAATAGTACGCATTCTCTTGGTTGAGGGGTACGAGTAATGCTTCGTAAGGAGTACCCGAGTTTGAACCCGATAGTGGCGGTATCAATTCGATGGATACTTGTCCGAAAGTGTCCGTGTGCTGTCTCGTGTCAGTGCAGATTAACAATCGCCCGACGATTGAAATTAATCAGCCGCCTTACACTATGGCATTTCTTTCGTCTTTCGCTCCTACCTTCTTTCTTTGCTCTCGTGTCGTTTCACGCATCCACCGAGAAGTGTGACGTTTACAAGTTTACAAAAACTGTGCGGCACAGATTTCTCTCAATTCCTTTCATGCTTCACTCCAATAGCGACTGCGATATGGACTGCGAGTTTAGTGCAGAATCACTACCTCACATTTTCAGTCCTGATAAGAATGTGCGCAGTATTTACCTGACCTTGATGGTACTCCTGCGAAAGTACAGCAGTGTACAACAGTGTGAAATTACAACAGCTGTGTCATGTAGAGCATATTACACCCTCTAGCCACGCACGGACAGGTGGCTCAACATTGTGCACATGGTAGCAGTGACCTTTGATCTCTGGTTCCCCCTTTGATCTTCGACCTACACGCTTTCATGCGGATTGAACTAGTACTAACCCACGACCAACATTCTGCATGTTGTCTTGGTCGAAATAAGGCCACATTGACTGGAGCCCAACCCTCGACGTTGGGATTAGCAGCTGCTCTTTCACGCCGCAGAGTCGCTGCGGTGTGTTCATGATGAGAAACACTGTTCTGGTTATTCACTATAAAAGTCAAGGTCCTATGCGAAGGAGACAGAGATAGAAAACATAAAGAGAGCTGGAATGCGTGGAAGTCAGGAGATGTGCAAACCTCGGGATTCCAGTCCTGCACATTAGCGCTTTACCTAGTCCCAGCCAACCTACAGGGTCTGTGGCTGCTGCTCACCCCAGACTTGTGCCGCAGATTCCTAGACAGCACAACACTTCTTTATATTTTCCGCCAGCTCCTTATCTCTTCTCGAGCATCGACCACTCTTGAACTTCGTTGCCTTTTTCGGCACACGTGTGCTTCCTTGTATAATAATTTATTAAGCACCTTCCTCACTCAGCATGCTTTGCTTTTCTATCCATATTAACCTTTCGCAGCTGCTTGCTTTTTTCCTTTTCATATTGCGTCTTTCTCCCGGTGTGACCAGTTGCCCGTCCAGGTACCGAGGGAGCATAAGGGCTCATCGATTCTTCATGTGTAATCAGCTCACAGGCTATGCCAGGGCCCACCCGACAGAGGTGAAGTTTTTCCCTGCTTGTCGCAGTCTTTCAATGATGGCTGAACCGAGCGGGGAGGAGTCGAAATACATTTCAAAACAATATGATCCAACAGTAGTGAGATCTCGTCGCTTGAAGTTTAATTGCTTTTCTAATGCGGCAGCCAAGCTTCTTGAAATATTCAGAAGAGCTGGTTTTCTTATCGAACGGCCGCAGTGGAAACCGCTGGCAGGTAAAACGTCTAAAGTTGTTAGCAAGAAAAAACAGCGAAGCTTCAAGCCTCAGATGGCTGAGATTAGTTTAAGTGCGCCAGCCCGGGTTCCCGCTGTGTTCTTTGAGTGAACGCTCTATCTTACTGAGTTTAATTTTTACAATTCAATAGTCATTAACCAAATAAAAATACCGGCTGAGTATTTGCGACAGCGCCTTTCCTGAAAAGAACATGTGTTATGTAATAACTGCGCGCACACAACTCTGCCTTCAGGCAGGCTTATAAAGGGGATTCCGCGCATGCAGGGTTTCAAGTATTCACCAACATTACTTCTAGCGGAGGCTATCTAGAGTGCCAACAGTATCTTACCAAATAAAAACAAAGATCCCACGACCAATATTTTTGCATCAGTTTCTTTAGAACCCTGCAAAAAGAACCGCAAACGATATAAAAAGCAGAAACTGCGAAAGAGGGAGCAGAGCCAGCTCGCGTTTTTAAGGCCAGCGACAGGATACGTGGTTAGACTCGTAGCCACAACTGGCGAGAAGCACCTGCAAGACAGTCGGACGCATGGCTGCGGCGGGTCACGTGGGGTCTCATGATGACACCCCCCCTCCCCCCCCCTCACCCGCTTGAAGGTTAAATTGCGGTTCCAGTGACATTGTTCTTCGCTAGCCTAGTAAAGAGTACACTTAAAAAAAAAACACCGCGCACGCTAATTGTAATACATGCAATCACCAGTCGAAAGACAGTGTGTGACGTGGGCGGTAGCCACGCGTGGGCTCGTTTTCAGCACATCCATTTTGCGTCCAAGTATGCGTGACTATGATAGCGGATTATTGAACAGTCATCAAATTTCCACACTTTCAAGCAGCGATAATTGTTTATGATGCATTCGGTAGGCATGCCATACAATCAAGATTTAAGTGTATATTTAAGTATACAGACATAAGACGCTACTGTCTAAAGACCAAATAGCAGCCTATACCATAAATAGCACAACGCATTCATTACACTTTAGGTCACGGCAAACAACCGTTCTACGAATTTGGAAATGACCTTATTTTAATTCATGGAAAGAAATAAAAAGCTATTACAATGTAGTTCAAACAAGGAAATGACTCGAACTACTGCACATCCGCAAAACAAGAGATCGATAGTTACAGCACCAAATATTTTTACAAGAGACAACTGAGCTTTGACAGATGCCAAATTCCTGATTGCAGAACTATATAGTGTCGAAACTAACATGAAATTAGATGATGGTTTATTGGGGTAAACAAACACAACAAACTTTTTTTGTGTGGTCTAAATGTAGTTTACATCGACACGTACACTCCGAGTTTTTCTGGCATCTGGAACCAAACACAAAAATAAAATACAGCCTCTAGACGGCCGAAACTTGTCGCCAAGGCCCTTCAGTGAAATTGGTACCGGCTCATGGCAATTTTTTATGGGAACCTTAAAACCTTGAATTTTGGCAGTAAATGTGAGCATAAATATTAGGCAGTCTTTTATGAACATAGATGTGGAATGTTTCCATCCACTAAGTCTAGCGTGTATTTTTTTATAGAAGAAGTTTTAAGGGCAAAATGTGGTGTTGGCGTTGTGGTTGTAACACGAAAATCACTAGAAGGTAAAGAGTCTGCTGGGTCGAACAAGGTTCCTTCGCCGTGCGAGGCGAGCATAGATCAACTCCGCCGCAGAAAGGCATCATTTCTCTCCCCATAAAGGTGCACCTAATGTATGATTTACCTTATGACTGTCAGTTAATATTTAGGTGCGTTATTAGGAAGAACCTAATTACGAAAGTAATAGTCAGGCGAGTAGAACATTTCCGCTTTGCTTACCTGCGATGCTGAGCTCAATGGAAAATGCTTCCATCGCAAGGCGCTGCCGAAACAGTGTGCGAACCGCCGCCCGACTCAAGGCGTTATGCATACATCCATCGCTTTCAAAACACTGGGGTTTAAGCACAGCGGAGAAAGTAACAGATTACATATTGTAAGCGGGAATATATCCCCAAACTGAGGTTATTTGATTGGTTGTTTAATTCAAGGCAGGAGGGAAATTTTTCCCGACATTAAAAATTGGATGTAGTTTGACCAATAGCCATCCCGAGTAGAATTGTGGAAGCTACATCTGCGCCGACCGCGGCAGCAGCAGCAGCACCTCTAAGTCACCGCGCCGCGGAGGAGTCAGCGGTGGCTCCGGCGCGCCAGCTGTGCACCATGTGAGATCAGTACCTCCTGGCACATGCGCAGCTGGCGCGGCGGTGGTGGCACCTCTGAGTCCCCCCGCAGTGGCGGCTCCAACGCGGCTCTTCAGATGTGCTCCATAGGACGTCACTCGCTCTTCGCGCATGCGCAGCTTGGCTTATCGTGGACTACGTGAAATGGCTCAGCGGCTAGCGTAGTGTTGCTTTCGCAACAACAACAAAAAAAAAGAGTGGTATGTCATGCGAACGCGGCCCGATAACGGTACCGCGTTAAACACAGGCGATGATTAAGCGTCCTCCAAGTTTTTTCCCACATCTCAAGAAAGCCCAGCAAATGCAAATACAGTGACTAGCGCAATCATGCACACGACCATGCTGCTTTCATAACTGGCGTGAATTAATAAACGGGCTGCTGTCGTTGCCGTTGCTAAGGTTGGCTTATATGTCGACAGTGATTGTGGCGCCGGTGCGTTGGCAGATTTAAAGTCGCAGTGAATACTGGGCCAATAAGCAGTTAAGCGTGATTGCAGTACCGTCCACTAGTTGGGGGGGGGGGGGGGGGGCAAACACTGAAAAAATAATTATTGAACAATTATTTCGACTGCTGTACTCCGATATTTAATGTGAAATACATCATTTTGCGAACACTTAGAGTGATCTGCTTAGAGAAATGTGCTCATTTTTCTCATAGTGCAACACGCTCCCCCTTCATGGATCACTGCCTTGTCGTGGCGGAGGGGCTTGCGCAACTCGATGAAGTCGTGAGCTCGCTGTGTAGGAAGGTAATGGCAACCCACTCCAGTATTTCCTGCCAAGAAAACCCTATGGCCAGTCACAATACCATTAATGATATGGCGCCGGAAGATGAGCCCCAAAGTTTGGAAGGCGTCCCACATGTTACTGGGGTTGAACAAAGGGCGATTCCTAGTAGCTGCAGGACGAATGAAGCGGCTGGGCTAAAGCCAAAAGGACGCTCAGTTGTGAATGTGTCGGGAAGCGACCGGAAATCCGATGTTGCAAGGAGGTACATCACATAGCAACATGGAATGTAAGATCTATGACGCAAGGTAAACTGGATGTCGTCAAGCGAGAAATGGACAGATTGAACATTGATATCTTGAGTATCAGCGAGCTCAAGTGGACCGGAATGGGAGAATTTAACTCCGGCGATCATTATGTCTTTTATTGTGGGCACGAAGCCAAGAGAAGGAATGGGGTCGCTCTCATAGTAAACAGAAGAATTGGCAAAGCAGTGCTAGGGTACAACCCCAGAAACGACCGAATGATTTTACTTCGGATCCAAGGTCACCCTTTCAACATAACAGTTATCCAAGTCTATGCACTGACCACTACTGCTGAAGAATCTGACGTTGAAAGATTTTATGCGGACCTACAATGCCTTTTAGATCGCACCCCGACATCAGACGTCGTTGTTCTCATAGGAGACTGGAATGCTAAGGTCGGGAGTGAAGAAATATCCGGAATTATAGGCAAGTTCGGTCTTGGTGAGCCAAATGAAGCTGGGCAGAGGCTAGTAGAGTTTTGTCAAGAAAACAACCTGACCGTAGCGAATACTCATTTTCAATAGCACAAGAGGCGCCTGTACACATGGACTTCACCGGACGTTCTGTACAGGAATCAGATCGATTTTATTCTTTGCCGCCAGAAATGGAGAATCGCTATACAGGCAGTAAATACAAGGCCTGGGACCGATTGTGGCACCGATCATCAGCTTCTTGCCAAAATTAAGCTTCTATTGAGGAAAACGCAAAAAACTAGAAGGCCTTTCAGGTATGATCGTGATCAAGTTCTATTAGAATATGCTGTGGAAGTGAGGAATCGATTTCAAGAATTAGGTCTAGAAGACAGAGAGCCCGAAGAGATTTGGACTGATGCTCGTGATATAATACAAGAAGTTGCTACTAAGGTAGTTCCAAAGCAAAAGAAATGCAAGAAAGCAAACTGGTTATCTGAAGAGGCTTTGCAAATAGCTGAGGAAAGGAGGATGGCAAAAGTTATGGGGGAAAGAGAAAGATACAAGGTTCTCAATGCGGATTTTCAGAAAATAGCAAGGAGAGATAAGAATGCCTTCCTGAACCTACAGTGCCAAGCAGTTGAGGACAACAGCCAATTAAGGAACACTGGAGCTCTGTATAAGACAATCAAAGATATCAAAGGAAGCTTCTGTGCTAAGCTGGGCGTGATAAAGGACAAACAAGGCAAGGACCTCACTGAAGCCTCAGAGATAAAGAAGAGGTGGCAGGAATACACAGAAGAACTGTACAAGAAGGACCCGAATGTGCAAACCCAACATAAGACGGTTGTGATTACTGATCTCGAGCCGGGCATCCTGAAGAGTGAAGTTGAATGGGCCTTAGCCAGCCTTGCTAAGAACAAAGCTAGCGGAATTGATGGCATTCCAGCTGAGTTGCTTCAAAACCTCAACCATGACGCTGTTAACATTCTGCATACATTATGTCAGAAGATTTGGACAACCCTGCAGTGGCCACAGGATTGGAGGAGGTCAGTTTATATCCCCATTCCAAAGAAAGGCAGTGCCAAAGATTGTTCCAACTACCGCACGATCGCGTTTATTTCGCATGCTAGCAAGGTGATGTTGAAAATCCTCCAAGGAAGGCTGCAGCAGTATGTGGATCGGGAGCTTCCGGACGTGCAAGCTGCGTTTCTCAAGGGCAGGGGAACTAGAGACCACATTGCCAACCTTCGCTGGATCATGGGAAAAGCAAGGGAGTTCCAGAACCCCTTTTACTTCTGCTTTATAAATTATGCGAAAGCGTTTGACTGCGTAGATCACAGCAGATTGTGGCAAGCTCTCCAGGAGATGGGAGTTCCAATTCACCTCATCTGTCTCCTCAGGAACCTGTATGAAGCTCAAGAGGCCACAGTCAGAACTAGGCATGGTCTTACTGATTGGTTTCCAATCGAGAAAGGAGTGAGGCAAGGCTGCATACTGTCGCCCTGCCTTTTTAACCTCTATGCAGAGTGCATAATGAGGAAGGCCGGTCTAGACGAGTCTTGAGCTGGAGTGAAGATTGCTGGAAAATGTATCAACAACCTTAGATATATGCGGATGATACCACTTTAATGGCAGAAAGTGAAGTGGAACTCAAGAGACTTCTGATGCGCGTACAAAAAGAGTGAGAAGTTTGGGCTTAAACTGAACATTAAAAAGACAAAGATCAAGGCGTCTTGCCCTATCAAGTTCTGGAGCATCAATGGACAAGAAGTGCAAGCAGCGACAGATTTTCTGTTCTTGGGCTCCGAAATTACCTCGGAAGGAGACTGCAGCCATGAAATTAGGAGACGCCTGCTTCTGGGAAAGAGAGCAATGGTTAGCCTTGACTGCCTAGTAAAGAGCAGAGACATTAGCCTGCCAACCAAGATCTCTATAACTCGTGCTATGGTCTTTCCAGTTGTGATGTATGGATGCGAGAGTTGGATTGTGAAAAAGGCTGACCGCCGAAGGATTGACGCGTTTGAATTGTTTTGCTGGCGAAGACTCTTGAGAGTTCCTTGGACTGCCAGAAGATGAAATCAGTCGATATAGTCGACCATAAACCCTGAATGCTCATTGGAGGGTCAAATTCTAAAGTTAAAGCTCAGCTACTTTGGTCATCTGATGAGAAGAGAGGAGTCGCTGGAGAAACATTTGATGTTGGGAAAAGTTGAGGGTCGCCGGAGAAGGGGTAGGCAGCGAACGCGATGGTTAGATGGCATCCTCTAGGCACTGCAGATGAAGTTATGTGATGTGAGGAATATAGTGAGAGACCGGAAAGCGTGGCGTAACATGGTCCATTGGGTCACGAAGAGTCGGACACTACTGAACGACTGAACTGCTGCAACATGCTCATCGCGCTTCCGCGTTTATAACTGCGTTTGCATTGACAACGCAGCTTTGCACGTCTTGATGCGTGTGACTTCACAAGTAGGCAACAAAGCAGTCTGTTATCGCAGCCATCTCGGTGCGTGCACTAATGCTCCCATGAATTCTAGGTCATTGGTTCGTTTGGTTTATGCGGTTCAATTTCCGAAAGCGATTCGGGCAATGAGAGAAGGCGTAGTTGAGGACACTGAAGGTTTCAATTGCTTGGGGTTCTTTAGCGTGCAGGGACTTGGGGAAATATCTTGCAGTGGAAATAGCCGGGCTGATTATGGTGATAAAGTGCGAAAGAAAGCGCGGCTGTCACACATCATAGAAGTAGACGTACTATTTCGAGTGCACATAGGGGAAATTGTTTAGCATAATTATTCCTGCTGTATGTATCAGATGCGTGTACTATGTGCTCGAGCAGTTCACAGTGCAGCGGCAAAGCAGCTTGTATAGATACATCGACTTATACGCTAAGCATATATCTATATTCAAATGACTGAGGCACCGTGCCCATGATTGGACCTCGTGGGGTCACCGGTTTATTAGGCACGTACCCCTCGCCTTCCCACTCCAGCGACTAAAATTAGATTCGTAGTCACATGCGGTACCTGATTTTAGTGTCTTAACCTTCAGTATTCGAACCCAGACCCACATACCTATGAACACAAAGACACGCATTCAGAGGAAATGAGCGATGAGGAAAAAAATAATGAGAGCGTTCACTAGAATATCTGTAATATGGGCATTACAGGTAGTGGTGACTGTTCGCACCACTGCTAACTTTCAGATTTGCAGGTAAGATATTTGCCAGGTGAGTCGAAGCTTGGTGGCATCTATCGCTACTAATGCTTGCGCTTGCACCTTGGAGACATGGGGCACATGAATAGACCTCTGGGCAAGTCATATATAAACAGGGCCATTTTATGTAATTGGTGTAGTTTGTCTTGTTGAGTTAGTGTTCTGGGCTCACAGCGGTCATGTATGTGAGAGCGTGACAGAAGGATGGCGTGATAAATGTCCTGTAGAACGTGTTATGCACCACTTAACCCACTGGTACTTATTGTACATGACATATACGTCATGTCATATCAAGACGTATTGTGCCCTCACTGACCACGTGACCAGATTATGACGTCGTCCACAGTGGTGGTGTCATTTCGAGCTTAAAGTAAAACATCCACATGACAAGCATTTAATAGCAGACGGAGCAAAAGATATTACGTGCCCTTCAAGATGCTCAAGATGAAGTAATCAAACGCAATGACCCGGCGAACACCGGGGAATGTCTCAAGAGGATTCAGAAAAAACAACTACAGAAGACTGTGCATTGCAATCGGCATGTGGGCATTAAGAGTAGCCTGAGAATGGAGCAGGCGGTGTTTGAGGCGATCGAAATTGTAATCGATGGCGGTGTTCAACCGGGCAGGGGACGACATAAGAAAAAAAATGCAAGAAGCTGTTTTTCCTCGAAACGAACTTTTCTTATCGACAGGTACAGAATATGTGGAAATACACAAGGTGTTGATGTACGGAGGAAGCATGTGGAAAATCGCGACATTTTGAGGAAGGAAAAATTTACCTATGTGAGTTTGCTATAATCGCTTCTGTCAATTTTTCAGCCCGCGAAAGGAATTTTGATACGACAATCGTTCCCTGGAATTATGGAGGCTTTGGCTTTTGTTTTCTACAAAAACTTTCTTCTTTGTTTGTAATTAAAAGCTGAAGTACAGGAATTACACACTAGATTATTTTTTGTTCGTATCTGCTATAAAACAGATGAATGTCAGGTGCCGGTATGCCGTCAGTGTCATTGCGTTCTGACATGTATTGTGGAGGGCGCTGACGGAATCCGCGAGAGATGAGGGCATCCAGGGGGTAAATGAAGGCCTTGACCGGCGTTCTGCTCGGGCACGTTTAGGAGATTAATCGCACTCTGCCCCCCTGAACCTTTTTGCGAAGCACCGACATAATACTTGTACAACCTGGCGGCCACAAGTCGTCACTCATGATTGACAGCAATGCGGTTTGAGGCATCAGGGAAATAACTCGGTATAAATGCGACAAGCTTTTCACACAGAAAAATTACAGGGGACCCTGAAGTTCCTGTCTTTAAGAGTATAACACGATAGACTAGGCCACCGCTCGACAAATAAAACATCGTTTTAACGAATCCGCATGAATGTGCTTGTGTATCCATTACTTGCCGCGTGCCTTCTTCTGCATCCAAGAGCGCTAGAAATTTGATTCATTTTACATCTTCCAACCGTCAAAGTAGCCGAGGAGTTCTATACAGATCTCTACAGCAGCTAAAGTAGTCAGGACCGTAATGAGATTGGCGGTAGGAAAAACCAGTCAGACGTTCCACCAGTGACGAAGGACGAGGTCAAGAAAGCACTAGAAACTATGAAAAGGGGGAAATCAGCTGGAGAGGATCAGATAACTACAGATTTGCTGAAGGACGGGGGGATATCGTGCTAGAAAAACTGGCCACCCTGTATACGCAGTGCCTGGTGTCATCGACGGTACCGGAACCATAGAAGAATGCAAACATTATCCTCATTCACAAGAAAGGGGACTCTAAGGACCTTAAAAATTACAGACCAATCAGCTTACTGCCTGTTACGTATAAGGTATTTACTAAGGTAATCGCCAATAGAATCAGGACAACCTTAGACTGCAATCTACCAAAGGATCAAGCAGGGTTTCGAAAACGGTACTCTACTATCGATCATATCCATACCGTCAATCAGGTGATAGAAAAATGCTCGGAATATAACCAGCCCTTATACATAGCACTCATTGATTACGAAAAAGCATTTGACTCAGTTGAAACCTCGGCGGGGATGCAGGCGTTGCGAAATCAGGGGGTAGACGAGCCGTACGTGAAAGTGGTGGAAGATATATATAGTGGCTACAAAGCAACCATAGTTCTGCATAAAGAAAGTAACAAAATTCCCATAAAGAAAGGTGTTAGGCAAGGAGACACAATCTCCCCAGTACTATTCACAGCTTGTTTAGAGGAAGTATTCAGAGACTTGGAATGGGAGCAGTTAGGGATAAGGGTAGATGGAGAATACCTCAGTAATCTGCAATTTGCTTATGACATTGCCTTGCTAAGCAACTCGGGGGATGAACTGCAAATAATGATTGATGACCTAGACAGAAAAAGTAGAAAGGTAGGCTTGAAAATCAATATGGAGAAGACTAAGGTAATGTTCAACAGCCTCGGGAAAGAACAGCAGTTTACATTAGGTAGTGAAATACTGGAAGTATTAGGCGAATATGTCTACTCAGGACAGGTATTAACCGCAGATCCGGACCATGAAAAGGAAATAACAAGAAGAATAAGATTGCGATAGAGCGCATTTGGCAAGCACTCGCAGATTATGACTAGCAGCTTACCGGTATCGCTCAAGAGGAAAGTATACAACAGTTGCATCTTGCCTGTACTCACCTATGGGGCTGAAATGTGGAGGCTAACCAAGAGAGTTCTACTTAAGTTGAGGAGAACCCAGAGGGCTATGGAACGAAAAATGGTAGGGGTAACATTAAGAGATAGAAAGCGTGCAGAGTGGGTCAGAGAAATTACTCAAGTTGCCGACATTCAAGTGGAAATTAAGAAGAAGAAATGGACATGGGCAGGACATGTAGTGCGAAGAGAGGATAATCGATGGTCGCTGAGGGTAACAAACTGGATTCCAAGGGAAGGAAAGCGTAGCAGGTGGCGGCAGAAAGTTAGGTGGGCGGATGAGATAAGAAGTTCGCAGGGGTCAAGTGGATGCAGCTAGCACAGAACCGGGTTAAGTGGAGAAATATGGGAGAGGCCTTCGCCCTGCAGTGGGTATAATGAGGCTGATGATGATGACGACATCTTCCAACTCAAATGCGCAACTCGGGTTGACAAAGCTTCCCAACTTTCTGATACCACGTGGTGTCAGTAAGTCGCAGAATCCAGCAAAGAATGAGTGCCCGGATATGGCAGCTACCAGGTGCCACCTTCCAACGGATGGGCGTCCGCAATTTGTCTATTACAACGCTGACTCCCACAATGGATTTTTTCAGTAACGGAAATTTTAAAGCACACGTGTTTAAAAGTTGCTACGATTGGTTAAAACCTAAACTGAGATGAAAAACATTGTGCCACACAACACCGGTGCTTTCAAGAACATTACGTACGAATGTTTTTCCATACGGAATCCTCTGCTAAAATAGAAGCTGAAAAACATGAACTAGCAGAAGCGGTGGCGTTTGTTACAGAAAGATGAGAGTAAAACCAGAGTGGAGGAATCACAACTGTAAAATGGCTGCCATAAGCCCGCAGCGTGGAAATCCACCGAAGGGGTAGGGCACGAACTATGCACGAATAGTGCGCTGCGAGATTGTGCTCGCCAAGGAACCCACCCAAAGTATGATTTTCATAAGTGGATCTCATCACACACTAGACGAATATCATCCACAGGAAGATTGTCGGGGAAGAAGGATGAGAGAGGGTGTGGCAAAAAGAGAGCATAGAGAGAATAAAAGGGTTGGGGTACACTGTGTGTAAGCTATGCGCAGCTGGGAAAGAGAACATAACATGGTTCGGTTACAAGGCAAAATATTTTAGCTTTAATATTTATGAGATGTTGCAGCCGATGGAGGAAAATATACAGAATAGTTGTCACAGATGGAGTTTGTTTCAAGGAAGCTAAATATACAAACCCCGATCGTTGAGGAAGATGACTCGTCCTATATGCTGGGTGTACAGCGGTTATACTCTCGTGTATTCAGCACAACATGACTGCGAACGGCCATGTCTATTTGCCACATGCTCTGAAGTTTTTTTTAAATCTGAGACCGCGAATATAGCCGAATTGAAAGAGTAAGAGTTGATTCAAAGTAAGCCTTAAAGCTTTACGAGCGGCATCACTCGCAATACTCAATATTGAAGAAAATATTCTAAATTAAATGTGTTCGGTTGTGATCATAGTATTTTCCTTGCCTTCGAGGTTTGTGTACAACAACAGGGTCGACAATCATCGCCCTATCTCTTTCTCATCTAAAGCCAAATAGAAGGAAACAAGTGCTTCATTTAGAAGGGGCCGTTTTTGCAGCCAATTTTTCTGTGAAAAAAGCAATCAGTGATTACATGTAAACACAGATATCTAGAAAAATACATACAAGTTTCTGCCCCATGGTAAGCTGATGCAAACGCGCATAGTATTGTTGCTAATTTTTTTTGTTTAGCCTTTAAAAGCACAAAAATATCTAAGAAAGATGTACGGCACAATTGGAAACACAGACGACAATTTGTCATTTCCTTCTTGAAATCTTTTTATTACACGCATTTTCGAAGGACGCGTTAATAAAAATTTCGCTTGCCTTAATTGAGCTATTTCTTTTTACAGAACCGAGAGATGTTTTTGATTGATTTTTTCAATTTTCTGCTCAACACTTCTAAATAATTGATGTATGCTATTCATAGTGCTTGCATATTTTCCTCACCAACACACAACACATTGCCTCATTTTGTCATGCTGACAAGGTCGCAGGCACCAAAAGAGGAGACAGGCGTAATAGCACGGGAATCATTTATCGGGCTGACTTGCGCCCGCAAAAGAACTGAACAACTCTGCTGGGGCAATAACAGCAAATGTGCTCGTCGGTCGTCGAACAGAGAATGACCGTTTCACTCGTCAGCGCGCGCCTAATTTAAAACGGCAACAAAACCTCGATATAAAGCCGCAGACCGTGATGAGTATAAACTGGAACATTGCAGAAACGCACGGGAGTGGCAGAAATCTATATTCCTCTCGGCGCATCTTTCACGAGAAAGAAAATGATAAATTAGCATCTCGCGGCAACGAGCATGAACAAAAACACAGGACAGAATCGATCCACGCGCTAGAATCACTGTGATTAGGCCGCATGACGGTGGCTATCAAAAAGCAATATTGACTTCAATTGCTTGCTGCTGTATGAAACTATTTAGCATAGACCTAAGTAATTAGTAGTGTTTAGACAGGGCACCAAAGTGAAGAATTCGTCCTGCAAAGACACGTGGGCGCGTGTTGTTTACCGTTTCGTGTGAATCCTAGAAATTGCACTGAAATCCTTTCGTCACTGCCGCTCATATAAAATTATTCAACTAGAAACCCAGGTTCAGTTTCAATGAGCTAGAAGGCGGACTTTTTATTTAATCTATCCTTGAGGGCTTTC
The DNA here is from genome assembly GCF_055883805.1 of Amblyomma maculatum. Taxonomy (NCBI): domain Eukaryota; kingdom Metazoa; phylum Arthropoda; class Arachnida; order Ixodida; family Ixodidae; genus Amblyomma; species Amblyomma maculatum. The sequence continues at coordinate 78,890,100 of NC_139345.1, forward strand.
TTCAGAAGCATTATTGCTTGTCCTTACCAAACGGACTTCACAAATATTTGCAGCTTGCATATTTCGAAAGAAGCAGGAAAAACAGTGTTTACGTCGAAGTTGTCTGTGCCTGCTTTCGCAAGGGCAACAAGCGCCATTTCTCTACGTTACCCCAACATTGTCTTGAATTGTGACATCGGTGCGGAGCTGGTGCGCGTGTTAACAATTGAAGTCACCAGTACGCTTCGCGCACTATGTTGATCGAGCCTTGGGAATCAACAAGAATCAATAAATTACAATTGCGGCGTTGAAAGGTGTTTAAGCATGAACAGGAGAGAGTAAGATAATTTGAAGGCAGGAAAAATGTCACACGCTACAGTATGGTCAGCTATAGCTGAGAGGGAGGAGACCGGATGCGGTGTGTAATGAGTAACTATCCAAATACCTTGACCTCCTGTATGAGCCAATGTGATAAAATCCTTAAGTAGGAGCAACAATTCATCATCGCAGCTTTGCTATCCTAATTGAAATGTCGATAAGGAAGACGCTTCTTTTATCTGATGTTCTTGTTAAATAGTTGGTTTGGTTAGTGGGGTTTAACGTCCCAAAGGGACTCAGGCTATGAGAGACGCCGTAGTGGAGGTCTCCGGAAATTTCGTCCACCTGGGGTTCTTTAACGTGCACTGACATCGCACAGCACACGGGCGCGCTTTGCAGACAATTATTATTGTATTGGTTAGGCACACTGCCAGCTTTTTCAAGAAACAGTTTTGGTATATAGCAAGTAATGCCGGCGAGTGTGGGAAAAACACTTCGGTACAGTTTTGAAAGCGTACGATGATCCATAATACTATCCGGAAAGAAATATCTCGATGAATGTCTGAAAAATACGAAACAATGACTGTGGTAGACGAGTACATAATTAGAAGTATGTTGGACATGTGGTAGTGCAAAATAATCATCATCACCATCATCATTTATTTCCAACATGTCGTTGGGGTCCCCAGATGAAAAAGCTGTTTAAAACAGCTTGAAGGTGCGTGGGGCTCGTAAAAGGCAGCGCTTACAAAGCATGTCTGTTCATTAGCGTCGAAGACAAAAATCACCTTTTTTTTTTTGTGTACATATCAAGACCACAAACAAAACATACAGATCACAAATATCGCTAAAAAGGAAAAGTCACAAAGAAAAGTCAGCACCTAGAAAATTTCCAAGAATCAACAGATGAGCATCAAAAAAGCAGTCTCATCAGGTAACAAATAATTCGTGTATTTGTCTCCGAGTAACAGTCGTCAAATGAACACCTTGTTTTAAAATTTTATTTAGTAAAAAAGGTAATCTGTGTTTTAGGGTCTGCAACTTGTAGTCAGTGTGCCTGTGAGGAATAAGCCACTTATCACAGCTGAGGGCACGGTGGTCACTACTATGCACTGTTAAGTTGGATAAGGATTCAAGAAATGTATTATACATATTGCTGGCAAACAAAAATGAGTAAATAAGACGAAAATTATAGTTTTAACACTTACTTTCTGGTATCGTGAAAATAGTTCTTTAGATGGGTACGGTACACCGGCAATGTAAAGTAATGCTTTCTTTTGTAAAAGCAATACATTGTCAATGTTCCTCTGTGTGGTGGTGCCATACACCAATGTACAGTAGTTAATATGTGAGGAAAACAGAGCGTGGTAAACTTGCAGTTTAGCTTTTTGAGGGAGAAAATGGCGACACCACGAAAGCGCTCCAGTGGCTGATGAAAGCGATTTGGAAATAGATTCAATGTGATGAATCCGCGTGATATGAGTGGAAAATGTTACGCCAAGAGTTTTATGTTGGTCAACTATATCAACGTATGAGTCACAAAGTGATATATATTGTGGTACACGCACCTGTTTGTTTCTGGTCATGAACTTTATTGCTTTGCACTTATTTGTAATTATTTTCAATCCAGTTTTTGGGGGACCAATCCAGATGTTCAGAAAGAGCCCTCTCCCCTTTGGTGACCACTTCATTTGTATCACTTCCACAAACAAAGAGGCTGATGTCTGCATAAAGAATGAATAAGGTGTTAATTTTATGGTGAACAATGTCATTAATGTATACGTTGAAAAGAAGGGGTTCCAACACATTACTTTGAAGGACACCGGAGGAGATTATTCTAGGATATGATAAGTAATTTCCTATTTAAACACACTATATTAACTTCTCTGATGTATGCCTTCGGAAATTTGGCTTGCATTTTTTAGCTCCTAGCTCTTCTCTCAGGCGCAGTTGAGGACTCGTGATGTAGATTTTTTTATTCTCCGTGGCTCAATGCACGACATGATATCGCCGGTGGAACCACGAAAGTAATTAAACATTTAATTTGAAACATATCGTGTGAATAAGAAATGCATTGCAGCTCTTCAATCTTTATTTTCAAGGCGTTCAACAACTTTCCTATAACGTTTGTCGGTGTTAGCAGCGGAATGATATTAGTTTTTAAGATGCCAGTAACTCTCTAAAACGCGTTATCTTCCAGGAGACATCAAGTCTAAAGAGATGTTTGTACGAAACGGATTCTCATTTAGGGCTCGTGGCGCATTGGTAATACGTTGGTCCGCTTTGAGAGAACGAGATCTGGGAACTAGCAAGAAGAAGAATCATGAATTGCACCAATCGACGGTGCCACCGACATCGTGCAGAGATCGAAATAACAAATAGAATAAAAGCACATGTGTTTGGGGAACATTGAGCAAGCTGCGTGATGGATCGACCTCGAGCTAACAAAGTTAGTTACTGGAAAAGCCTTGGTTAGCGAGGATTTAAATGCAACAAACAGTTGTGTTTTGCGACATGCCAGCGTACTTTAACGAGTTTCAGAGGATCAATACTGTCTCTGTACTGAACTTGCTCTTGTCCAGTGCTCCAAATATACATTACAGGTGTCTACACAGCCAGTTGGCTTAGGCTGGAATGCTCCACGACAGATCATTAGACGCCACTGGCGACAGACGCCACTGGCGTCAATGATACACCCTTCTCTATTCAACGCCGCACTGCTCACGCTCCGTAAAACGCTGGACGCCATATACGGCATTAGACACACGCTATACGCTGATGTCGTCGCTCTTTGGATGAGTGGGAGATCAGACGGGCAAATTGAGGAAGCCGTACAAGAGACGGTGGATGCCGTAGAAACCCGCGCTTGTTGGACAGGACTGGAATGCTTCCCACAGAGGTTGGAGCAATTGGTCCTTCGTAATAACGGAAGGGCTTGCAAAACAAATCCGAACGAGATACAGATAGAAATTAAGGAAACAAAATCCCGGAGGTAAAAAGGATACTGGTGATGAGATGTTTATAAAATTAAACAAATACAACAAAGTAACCCCTGAAAGGTTGTCTACCTCGATCAAGCACACCATACGATTAATTAAGCGTGTGGTAGTTAGGCCAAACGGTACGCGTATGTCATCGCCTACCTGGACCTCGAAAAGGCATATAGAGAAACGTTGAATTACCCGATAAGGCAGGCATATAAAGTGGCTCTCGGTCTTCCCAGAAACACGTGTACCGCGAAATTTCTGTCACTAGGAGTCCAAAATACCCTCGAAGAGCTCATTGAAGCACAATTCACATCGCAGGAGCAGCGACTCAAGCAGAATGAGGCGGGGCTGTGTATATATCCTGACAAGCTTAGGTATAAGGGGTAAGGTCCCTTCAAGTCAGGTGATCATGCCCTCATAGATGCGGGAAAGCATACTGGTCAAACCACCCCCCAGAAACATGCAAGCGGATTGCCACGACAGTCGGAGGAGGACCGCGGTGAAGACGTCAGGCAAAACGTATTAAGGATATGATAGTGCCGTGTATGTTGATGCGGCTAAATAGAATATTACAGGAAAGGACGCCTTTGTTGTCAGCGCGGTGAGAATCTGCTGCAGGGTAGCAGCTGCGGCAGTCACCGGCCGAGTAAGTGGCAAATGAGGCCTCAATAGCCCTAGGAATTGTTCAAAACGAAACCAGAACCATTCTCAGGAGAATGAAGAGGAGTAGGAAAGTAAGGAGGTTAACCCGCCATTCTAAGCGATTACAGAACAGCCCTTCACAACGTCGCCAGGGGTCGTATCTCCGCCATTGTATTCAAACATCTTAGCGCGTTACTAAAAGATAGGATTGTAGTGGTTCTGGTATGGCTCCCGGCCTACTGAAAGTCCTAGAGAACGGTCCCGCTCACCAATATGTTCGAGGTTTTTTTTAGCCGAGCTGATGAGGGGATCTTGGACGCGCGTTCCCAACGGGGGGAGTCACTGAATCCGTATCAGGCCATTATCAATTACTACAGGAAGCTGAGAGCGAGCATGCCTCCTCCGCACATGTACCCCCCCCCCCCCCCCCCCATAGATGTACACCGAAATCTTTCCAGACATAGTAAATCCGTACAGTGAGCTGTGCGGCGAGCCTGCCCACTTATACCACATAATCTGCGACTGCGCGAAGGATCTGCTTCCGGCAGATCTTGTACTATCTCCCTAGCTGGAATAATCGGAGGATTTTATCGCTAGCCTGGACCCGGACGTCCAATCCAGGGCCCCGGAAAGAGTGCAAGGCGTCGCTTATAGACTTAAACTGCCGGCCCCCTGGCGCAGCTAAGTGCAACCCAAGATTAGAACCATTTAAATAACTGGCAAAACGTTGTTTCATTCTCTGATGCGGTTTTATTCCCCTAATGCTCTATAAGAACGTTGCGGAGACGCAGATGAAGCTCTAATTCCATCCCGTGACTTCTCCATAGCTCTCTGCAAACCACAGTCTTCATGAATTTTGAGCTGAAAGTCCCGCGAGGCGAGACAGATAGCCATAAGTAGCAGTGCACAAAATGAGCAGATAGGGGACTGGAAGGCTGTGTGGTATTGTTTTTGACACATTTTATATTAGTGCAGGTATGTACCGTCGCGTATAAAGTTTCCCGACTATGTGAAGTAGAAGAAGAAGCGAGCGCCGCCGGCTCAGCGCGCTGCACGTGCCAAGAGGGAGCGCGGCGCCGGCTCCTCGCACTTCATGCACGTGAACTAAATGGCCCGCCGATGAACGTGTCTCCTGTCAGACAAGTTTCCGCTTTAAAACAGACGGGAATCGAGCACACAAAAAACACACAAACGAGACGGCTGCAAAACAGCCCGTGTGGCCATGTGCGCTGATAGTAAAAATTCACACAGTTTTCGTAAAAGAACGAATGATGTGCTCATTTTATTTACCTCATTTTCGCTCAAGCGATTTCGAGCCTGCTAGGTAGCTCACCCGATAGCCTATGTCAATTGTCCACCCAAGCAGTTGGAACGTCACTTGGGTCATCAGTTGACTCCACGTGTTCAGCCATGCTGTTTCGAAGATTTTCGTTGGCGAGTGGGCTACTACTACCGTGAGCAGCTATGGTTGTCGGTGCGCGAGTGGCATTGAAGAGCTCATTTTCGTAGACACCGACTGTGCGCGTGGACCTATGTCGTCAGTCATGTCCGTCCATAGCAGCTGGTCGCAAGCGGCAACTACTGCACTGCCGCGACAAGGCAAAGACACACTAATGCCACTTCCGTAGCCGCTGGACGTGCCAAATGCCCCGCCGTAACGCAGTGTCCGCGAAATCGTGTCACGCCGGAATCCAAAGGTTACTCCAACTGCCCCTTCTTCACTCAGCGAAGGTGCAGCAATACCATACCCGTAGTTGCTTGTTGATCGAACTTCGCCGCAGCAACGAAGTGAAGGCGCAGTCATGCCACGCATGTGGCCGCAGGTTGCGCACGTTTCCCAGGAGCGACGGAACGAAGTGGCAGCCATGCCGCACCAGGACCTGTTCGTCGCGCCAAATGCTGCGCCCCAATGCAGCGAAGACAAACTCATACCATATCCGTAGCCGTTGATTTGGCCGTTTCCAACTCCTTGGAGTGGCGAAGCTGAAGTCATGCCATGCCCGGCACCAGTGCTCTCTCCGACTGCACAGCCACCACCATGATGAGGGTGTCACCACGCCGTCCGTGTAGCCTTTCCTGGTACCGATTGTCCCGCCGTCACCACATGGAAGGCGCCTGGACGCAGCCCAGGCTCCGGACGAGCCAGCAGTTGGGGAAGGCGGGGACGAAATGTATTTCCGCAGGACCAGCAAAGAGAAGCTGGCGACAGGGTTTTCCGGAAACACTTGGCTTGCCCTTGATCGGTCCGGTGTAAGAGCAGCTTCAAGGATGAATACGAATGCGAGGTTCTCATCAAAACACAGTGCGTCTGGAAACACGTCCGTAGTGTAGGTGTTGAGGCTTCTTCCTTAGCTCATGGCTCGTACGTCTTGTATACGAGGCAGCTCGCGAGCAAGCAAGCTAGAGGGCGAATGTCGTCTTCTCCTTGGCCTCTTGAAACATGGCACATATGCACATGAGGGATTTGCAAGGTGTAGATCCATATAGAAGGAAATGTCCACAGACGGTTAAGGCAAAAATATTAGCGCAGCACTACGATTGAATTTTAGACACTGTAATAAAGAAAAAATACACAAAATAATATAAACCAAAATGGCAAAGATTGTTTTGCTGAAAGAAGAAAAGTATGGAAGACATTTTGGTGTTCATGTAGAATCCAAAGAATTCAGCATTACTCGGGAACCCTCCACAAGTGCATTCCTTTCTTTCCACGTTCACTGCCACATCCCGCTCTTCCCTTAAGACACGGTTCAGGCGTCCACGCGAAAGGAAGAGGCGTCCGTGTGCTGTGCGATGTCAGCGCACCAACATCCCCAGGCGGTCGAAATTACTCCGAAGCCCTCCACTACGACTCCTATTTCTCTCTTTCCACTTTCACTCCCATCTTCCTCCCTTCCCTCACGGCGCGGTTGAGGTGTCCACAAAAACAAGTTAGACAGTTACCGCGCCTTTCCCTTCCTATATATCAATCGACCGCCGAGTGGATAAGTGCCGTACGACGGAACACGGCGGCAAAATGAGCGAGAAATATCGATTAAAAAAAAGATATATGCGCGTGGGCGCAGTGAGCACTCCGGTGCAGCTGTCATCTGCCAGGCAGTTACGGGAACCGGATCCAACCACACTTGCTCTTTTGTGCGTTATTGCATTTCCTTCTGTATTGTCCATGCCGCTGGGAAAAGATTAGAAAAGGTCACGTGGCACTGCCTGCTTTTCTGTATGAGAAGAAGGAGTGAATTGATAAGCAAAGTAATCCTATAGCAAAAAGAATCAAAATGCTGATATGCATGTAGTCTAATCAGCGGGCGTATATAGCATCCCATCCAGCGCTAGCGCTACCACCTGACCGCTTAATTATAATACAGTAAACTAGTTCACTGTAATTATAACTTGATGGAAGCGTTCGGAAAAGAAAACGATAATGACGATAACGGTGCTCCAAAGAATCACTGATGAGGTCTACAGTGCAACTTGACAGCGGCTCAGGATATCCTTCCACCATCTTTCCTGGAAGCCGGGGTACACCCCAAGGCTCAGTGCAAATTTCCCCACTCCAGATCAATATTGCGCTGCTTGGCCTGCCCAATCTTTTGGCAGATATCCCCCACTTGCACCACAGCCAATACGCCGACGACCTTACTCTGTGGATTACACACGGCAGTGACGGCCAGATCGAGGAGACTCTGCAGACAGCCATCGATCGCGACCTGGCCACAGTCGGCCTATCCTGCTCGGCCATCAAGTCTGAATACATCATTGTCCCAACCCAGGAAAGACGCCCCAGATCGCCTCCGGCATCCTTCAATCTGCACGTACAGGGCACTCCCATACCCCGTACCGACCGAATCCGTATCCTGGGCCTTCGTCAACAAGATAATGGAGGAAACGCCACTACTCTTCAGCGAATAGAACAATCTGTAATCCAGATCAGCCGCCTGCTCAAGAGAGTCGCCAACAAGCATAAGGGCATGCGCAAATCGAACCTTTTGCGCCTCGTACAAGCCTTTGTTTGTACGCGCATTGCCTATGTTGCCCCTTACCTTCGCCTCAACCGAACAGATCGGGAACGACTGGACGCATCACTGCGCAAGGGATACAAGACAGCATTGGGCCTACCCATGTCCACTTCCACCACCAAACTGATGACCCTCGGGATCTCCAGCACAGTCGACGAGCTGATTGAAGCATTGAAGTTCCCAATATGAGCGCCTCTCGCTGACACATGCGGGCCGTGCAGTACTGAGCCAGGTAGGAATCATTCCTCTGAGGGCGACTTCTACGTATATGGACCTCACGCCTGAGCAGAGACTCAGTCTTCGTATACCTCCGCTTCCTAAACGTATGCATCCAGAGTATCATACAGAGCGCAGAGCCGACCGAGCCCGGCAACTCCACAAACGTTTTACCGGTCGCCCCAACGTTACGTACACAGATGCCTCCCACCACCCCCGTCGCCCCGCTATGGTTGCGGTTGCATTGGAACCGCACCGAAATTGGCAGAACGCCTGCAGCGTCCTCAACGCCGCAACTATTACCACCGCAGAAGAGGTTGCCATCGCGTTAGCTCTGACCGACCCCTCCACCAAAGTAATCGTTAGCGATTCCCAACAGGCAATTCGTAACTTCGATGCAGGTCGTATATCCCGAAAGGCACTCACTATCGTCCGATCTCTCCCCTTATCGTCTACACCTCGTCTTCTCATATGGACCCCAGCTCATGAAGCGCTCAGCGGGAACGCACAGGCGCATGCTCTAGCCCGAGAACTCAGCTACCGGGCGGAGCACCCTCCTCAGCCTGCCGCTTCCTCTGACACTCCCCAAGGCACTCATTCATGCCTTGTTACATACACGGACATCCTCCAGCATTATCGGCTCGAACAGTGTCTATACCCCCTGCACACCTGGAACTATCCAGGCGCGAGGCCGTCCATTGGCGCAAAATACAAACAGGAACCATTCCCAACCCACGGCTATCCCGGCCTCGGCGGCCGCTTTTCGATGGAGGCGAAAAGCAAGGCGCCCGTGTGCTGTGCGATGTCAGTACACGTTAAAGAACCCCAGGTGGTCGAAACTACGGCGTCTCTCATAGCCCGAGTCACTTTGGGACGTTAAACCACACAAACCAACTAACCATATAGCAAAATTTTCCCAAATCTTATTGCACCTAGCTGCAAACACTGCTCACAACCGGCCACATTCATTCACATGGTTTGGACATGTATACGACACAACGCAGACAGTACAGCTACAATGGATGCGTGGGAGTTCCTCCTGCGTACCACCGAGCTCGCCCAACAGCGCCAGCTCATTTTGCGCGCATTGGAGGCCGCAGAGTAAAAAGGTATCCCTGCTGACCTTCTCTAAGCAGTGCAACCAGTCTTTCGGCTGGTTTCCCTTCTTTGGGAGTAAATAAAGAGTTTATCATCATCATCATCATCATCATCATCATCATCATCATCATCATCGTTCCCAGAACATCCTGGCAGAGGACAGCTGCAGCGGAGTACTCATTGCGCGCGCGCGTGTTCTAGCTCATTTCGCCGCTGTGCTCAGTCATACGGTGCTTATCGACTCAACAGTCGACACTAGTGCGTTCAGGTTACAAAAGTGGGGAGGGTGTACACGTTGACCACAGCCGTTAGCGTCATGTTTCAAGCTTCCACATCTACCGCATTCCCGAGATGCTCCATTGTCGCCGCTTTCTATCGGTTCTGGCCGGCGTCTCGCTTGCACTTTCAATAGTGGGGTTAATTCTGACGAAATTATTTACACGTGGTATTCCGCGGCTTCAGAAGCTAATGCTATCACTTCGGCTTCCTCTGGTATTGGTTCTTTCTTTGCCAAAAGTTGTTTCCGTACAGCACTTTAGCGTACACCGTAGAAAATCCTGTCTCGGATCATCCTGTCAAGCCAACTTCCAACGCTTTGTCTCCGATGAGGCGGATCTTGACGAGGAAAGTCTCAATAGATTCTCGTTTCAGTTGACAACGGCTGAAGAATTTGTAGCTCTGCGAAATTCTGTCCCTTTTAGGGACATAGTATTCATTTAGGCTTTGCTAACTTCGTCGTAACTCTGCGTTTGGCGCTCAGGGAGCCATCTTTCCGGCACGAATTTTAATAGTCTGCGGGCTCTGTGTAGCCGAAAGAAGTGCTGTCCTATTACTTGACTTAGCGATGCCATTTTCATTGAAATACGCCTCCACTTTGAACAAGTACTTAATCCACTTATCTGTGTTTTGGCAAAGTTCGAGTGTATCTTAAAGACGGAGCCAGTATTTCCCTGATGGGGCTGGGGTAGGTGGGTCACAGCCGCTTGCGGCGGGAGCTGGCCTGCCGCAGAATTTTTATCTGTTGCAGGCCGTCACTGCACCCGCCACTGTTTCGGTGGTGGACGACGGCTGTTGCTGCGGCGCGCGTCTTTCTCTCCCTCTTCCTTCTCTTCTCTATTTTCTCTTCTGTCCACACGAGGCAGCGGAGGTCCCCGCCTGGGTGGTGCAGTGGTAAGACGCCCGACTACTGTGCCGGGGTACCCGGGTTCGAACCCGACCTCGGCGGCTGCATTTCGATGGAGGCGAAACGAAGAGGCGTCCGTGCGCTGTGTGATGTCAGCGCACGTTAAAGATCCCCAGGTGGTCGAAATTACTCCGTAGCCCTCCACTACGGCTCCTCTTTCTCTCTTTCCACTTTCACTCCCACCTTCCTCCCTTCCCTTACGGCGCGGTTGCGGTGTCCACAGAAAACAAGTGAGACAGTTACCGCGCCTTTCCCTTCCTATAAATAAATAGGCAGCGGAGGTGGCTGAGCTACAGAGCCAGTAGCAGGCCCGTGCATTTTCTTTTCCTTCTTCCTACAACAACAAAACGACGACCATGGAAGTCGCTGGCAGGGCTGTCTTCAGGGCTGATGTTTCCGGGTCTGCATTGACAGCGTGGGTATCGTTTTGATTCGTCGCTACTAGAAAAGCCGCGGCCGACAGACCATGGTAGAAACGGAACGCACGCACACGCCTGGGAACGAGGAAGGTAAAATGGCAGCCTTTATTGCAACAGAGGGTGATTATAAGTAATCCAGGAGAGAAAGAGAGAATTGAGGGGGGACATGGCGAGGTAGAAAGAAAACTTGCAGTAATACGGAAAGTTGAGCTAGTTGGTACATGATTGCAAATTACGAGCGCTGCGACGGAGCGCCTGTCCTTGTCATTACTCTCTCGTTGTTGTTCTCCGTCGCAGCGCTCGTAATTTGCTAAGAAAACTTCACGCGTGCGCAGTGTGTAGCCCGCACCACCACACGGCGGCCGACGCAACAATAGCACTGCCCGCTTCTGTAAACATGGAACATAACCTTTGTGAAGGATTGCTCGGGTTCTGTGCCGGTACAAAAATTGAACGCATGATTTGTTTATATAAAGTATAACTGATGAACTATGAAAGAGTGTTAGTAAAAACATTTGGAAAATATTTGACATGGTAGGCATAGTGTTTAAGAAAAAAAAATAAAAATTACAAATTAAACTTAGAAGCAAAATAATATCTTCCTTGTCGCAATATGATAGCCATGCAGCAACTCGCACTCCGGTGATATGCCCTTTGACGGTTGGACCAAAAGAGAGGAGAACACGAATTTTTAATGACAGTCATAAGCAAGCAAAATAAATTTCCGAATAATGATTTATCTTGGCCCGTGCATGGGGTAGCGCGCTTGCCAATGTTACCTTGAGATGAGAAATTGTGCACTTAAATTTGTAATTGTCAGAACAGGCTGCCGTAAAAAACAAAAAAAAAAAAACAAAAGAAAAAGAAACGACTGCTGCTTACCTCGGCTAAGGACGATAGCTTTGTAATGCTTATTAGTGTCGTGTTACTCAGCAAGGCTAGACTCGTTTGTTTAACCTAGTCAAATTAACTGCAGCAAGAGCATTATCAGAGACGATTTGCAGCAGTTAAACGCCTCTAAGGCTCTCTGTGAACAACAATAAAACGCAGCCGAAGCACTGCTTCCAGCACGTGACTCCTCCATGGCTCTATGCCAGCGGCAGATGTTGAAGGATTTCGAAGGGGGCAGTTCCTCCAGGCGTGCCAGACAGCCATCATTGGCGGTGGAGGAAAATGGCAGTCAGGGGACTGGAAGAATGTGTGGTATTGTGTCATACAACATTGTATATCTGTGCAGATATCTACTGTTGCGAATAAAGATTGCAGTTGCGCGAAGTAGAAGAAGCGATCGCCGCCGGCTATGCGTGCTGCACGTACAGTCTTTGCCAAAATTTGAACGATCAGGACGTCTGCTTCTGAGCCATACTATGTTGCTCATAATGCATTCACAGATTTCCAAACTTGCTGAAGGCAACAATATTTTTCGCCTTACCCTCTCCAATAGCTAGGACTTCCACGAACGTTAAAGAAGCCATGATATATGCCCTAAAAAACCAACCCTCTGGGCTCTACACGTTTGACAAAGGCTGTACCTAGCAGGAGCGCGGCATCTGCTCTTCGTGCAACTTGTACGTGAGGTAAGATGCACAGCTGATAACTTTACGCGCGCAACCATGTGGCCTTGTGCGCTGGTAGTAATCATTGACATTTTCTTCGATGGACGAATTATGTGCTTTATTTATTTACATCATTTAAATTCAAGCAATTTCGAGTGTGCTAGGCGGCTCGCAAAGTGGTCCACGCTAATTGTCCACCCGAGCAATTCCAAGATAACTTGGGTCATCAGTTCACTTCTCCTGTCTAGCCATGCCGCTTCGCGTACTTTCGTTGACCAGTGGGCTGCTACTGCTGTGAGCAGCTATGATGGTTAGTGCGCGAATGACCGTAAACAACTCGCCTTTGATGTGCAGCGATTTTGCGCGTAGACCTCTGTCGTCAGTCACGTCCGCCCATACCAGCTGGTCGCTGGTGGCAACCACTGCTCTGCCACGACGAGGCGAAGGCGAACCACTTGCTGCGGCCGTAGTCGCTGGTTGTGCCAAATGCCCCGGCGTAACGCGGTGACGGCGCCATCATGCCTCGCCGGTATCCAAAGGCTACGCCGACTGCCCCTTCTTACGCAGGAAAGGGGCAGCCATGCCAGGCCCGTAGCTGATCGTTGCTCCAACTGCTTCGCAGCGACACAGTGAAAGCGCAGCCATGCCACGCCTGTAGCCGTAGGTTGCGCAGATTGCCCCGCTGTGATGAGGCGAAGGGGCAGCCATGCCGCGTCCGGAACAATTCATCGCGCCAAACCCCGCGCCACGATACAGCGAAGACAAACCTATACCACGTCTGTAGCCATTGCTTTGGGCGTCTCATTCCTTCAAGTGGCGAAGCTGAAGTCAAGCCATGCCGGAGGCCTGCGCTCACTCCGACTGCACCGCCACGACCACGGCGAAGGCTCGATGGCGCTGTCCTGGTAGAATTTCGTGGCGCCGAATGTCTTGCTGTTACCACATGGAACGCTCCTGGTCGAGGCTCAATTTCAGGAAGAGCCATCAGCTGGGGAAGGCGTGGACGAAAGGTATTTTTTCTGGGCCAGCAAACAGAGGGTGGTGATAGGGTTTTCCGGAAGCACTTGGCTTGTCCTTGATCGTTCCTGTGTCAGAGCAGCTTCCCGTTTATGAACAAAAATGATACGAATGCGAGGATCTCGTCAGAACGCGGTCCAGTTGCGGAACACATGTGTAGTGTCAGTGTTGAGGATTCTTCTTTTTGAGCTGATGGCACGTGTGTCTCGTATACGTAACGGCGCGCGAGCGAGCAAGTATGCTCGCGCGCCGCTACACACATGGCACATACACACATGGGGGATTTTCCAAGGTGTAGCCGCATATACAAGCAAATTTTCACAGCCGATTACGGCAAAAATATTAGCCCAGCGCAGTGCGGGAATAAAAAAAATGTAATCAACAAAAACTACAGAAGGTTATTTAAACAAAAATGAAAAATAAAGTTTTTGGTAGATAAGAGAGAAAAAAATTCTGTGTTAGAAACCTACCCACTGTAATTATTGAATCCCATTCTAGAGTAGATTATGATGTATTCATGGAGAAAATCCTCATTATCCCAAACATTGAACAGTATTCCAGAGCCTTCCACTACGGCATTCCTTTTTCTTTTTCCACATTCACTCCCACCGCCACTCCTTTTCCTATAGCGCTTTTCTAGTGTCCACAGACCAAATGTGACATATATTGCGCCTTTACTTTCCCGTGACCTGATTTTTATATGAAAGTCATTTAGCGCTCGCACCAAACCATGCTAACACTGGTAAAGACAAGGGGAGGCCTAACCTGGAGAGAGTCACCTTGCTGGATCATTCTCTGCAATGCAAACTTCCTGCATAGTAGGACGAAATGCTGTATAGAGTAAATATAACCGCTTGAAATACGTAGTTTTGCCAGTGTCCACCCACATCTCGGGAGATGAATGAATGAATGAAGCCTTTATTGAAAGGAAGGGATGAAAGGAAGGAGAGCAGCTTGATCCTGTGCATGTTGGTTTCCTCTGTTCTGGTGAAATATGGTAGGCTGCTGAAATGTACGGTAACCCCGAATAGTGCAAGGTCCTCTTGTTTCTTGCAAAAGGATGACCAGAGGCTTCAATTTTCTAACTTGTTCCCTTAGGGTAGGTCCAGTCTGCGTGAAACTTCTGCAGTTCCATTGTAGACATATTGATCTGATTCTTATTGCGCCTCTGCGGGCTTACGTCTTTTTGGCTCATCGTTCTGGTGTTGGATGCTTTTGTGCAACTCTATAAAAATTGCCTCAATCTGAGTCTGTATCGCGTTTGTTATCGTTTGAAACTCATCCCGCAGGCTTTTTTCTAGACGCTGTGTCTCGTTGTGTCGCTCTTGCCTCATGATGCTCAGCATTTGCGCATACGCCGAGTCTTGTGCGGTAAGTGCCTTTGTCGTCTGATGAGTCTTTGGCGTTTGAGTCAGTGATGTTTCGGTATGTTGGTGCTTTATGGAGTTTGCAGTTGTTTTACGACTGGACGACCGTCCGGGCCGGCTTTTCGAACGCACGCGTTGCATCTGCCCAGTGGGCGAAGCTGAAGCATGTTGCCGCTGCGTCTGAGATGCATGAACGTCTTGTTCCGGTGGTAGCCTTGCAAGGACTTTCTCCAGCATTTCTCTAAGTTGCTGATTTTCTTTTCGCAACTCTTCCAGTTGTTGTTGGTAAACAGGGGGCAGCGCAGTTTCTGTCGACGAGTTCTGTCGCGCCTTGTCTGCCCATGTAACTTCTCCCTTAACTGCATCAGGGTTCTGCTTATTTTCTTTAGGCTCTTTTGGTACACGACTAGGACAAGCCGAATTGATTGAAATGTGGCCCGGTTTCTGGCAGGCGACGCAGAATAACTCTTGATCGCATTCTGTGTCTTTAGAGTGCAGCCGTCCGCATTCCTTACAAACCTCTTCTGCTGGACAATACCTAGCAATATGTCCCAGTCCGTGGCAGTTATAGCAGGCAATAATTTTCGGTCTGTACTCGTAGACCCTTGTGATTTCGTAATCAAAAACGAGCCTTTTGGGTAGCTGCTCTGTATCGAATTTTAACAGCAGCATGTTTGTCTTTCCTAGCAGACGCGCGTCAAGAATAGTTGCAGTTTCACATCTTAGGTGGTCCTTGATGTACTCAATGGTTTGACCAGGACGCACCTTGATAACGCCGCGACTTTTTTCCTCGCCTCGTGTTGGCGTTCGTTCAATCGTGACCTCGTACGTGCAGACGCGTCCGTTCACTTTCCCGGCCAGTCGCGTTAATGCGGTGAGCCTATTTGCGTGTTCCTCATCTCTAACAGTGACCTTGACGCGATTTGCTACCACATCGTAGCGGAAAGCAGCCAAATCTGCCAATTCCCAACTTTTTGCGGTCATTTCTAACGCCTCTGTAATGGCTTGTTTAGGTATATCATGCACATGTACTCGGTTGAGTGGCCTGATCGAGAGTGGAAAGAGGGGTCGACTTACCCGTTCAAGACGAAGCTGTTCAGGCTTCACTTTCCTTTGAGGTTTCCGTTTCTTGATTAAAGTCCAGTCGCCGTAGTCGCCGTAGTCGCCGACGATCTCACTTTCGTCTTCAGTGTCCATTTGGTCGCTTGCGTGCTGCTCCTTAGTCTTAGTGAGTCCCACAGAAAGACCACTCTCAGCGTCCGCGTTCGGCAGCTGATGCGTTCCGTCCTCTCCATCGCGCGTTGGGCGTCGGAACGCCTTTTCTTGGAGGCTGCTTTCAGTTTTTTTGGTGCCTACACTTTTTGATGAACCCACAGCTCCCGCACTTGCGCCACTCGGGTGTGAGCGAACCGGCGCCGGCTTCGGCATGGTGCGTCCTGACAGCCCGGCCAGGGCAGCAGCTGAGCTGCGTCTGGGTGTTGTTAGGGTTAGCAGTCTGTCGCAGAAAACGTTGTTGCAGGCGGAAAAACGATGACTTCAGATCTACGAAAATCACTCCGCACTCACCGGAGGTACTCACTGGGTCATTGTCCTTTGTTTCGTACACAAAAGAACAATATTTCCGCACACAGTTCAAAAAACATTGAAGAGCCGAGGTGCCACACGGTTGCAACCTGCGGCGATCGCAGCGCCTCTCCTCTCGGGAGATAAAAATTAAAACTCATTCCTCATGTAGCATGCATGAACGGACGTTTCAATTATACGCTAAGGACTGATATTGGGTGGTAATCAGTAAGTGATTACTTAGCCTGGCCATTGAGGCTGTATGGATTCCAGCCTATAAATATTCAGCGCACTGAATTAAGAGACTGAATATGTGGACGCATTAGGAGACGACTTTTCTAAGAGAGCCACCTTTTATGCGTGAATACCTGCATGTCCAGGGATATAGACTAAACAGACCTCTTTCAACGAGCATAGAATAAGAAGTTGAACTGAATGGTGAAATAATATTTCTGTGAAGTTTCAAGCGAGACTAGAACTGACAATCAGCAGATCTCGTACTTTCTGTTCAGTTCTTGCCAGCCGGCTGTTCTCGCCAGCTGGAGCCAGGACGCACAGTCCCGAGCCCGGGCAAGAGCTCCAGAGGTCGCTGACAAACTTAAACCGCCGGCCTCCTGGAGCAGCTTGGTGCAACACAAGACGAAGACCTTCTAAATCACTGCCAAATGAAGATTTTTCTCTCTCTGCTGCGGTTTAACTCCTCCAAGCTTCTCTGCTAACGATATGAAAGCGCAACTGAAGCACTGCTTCCAACACATCACTCCTCCATGGCTCTCCGCGAATCACAGGTGTCGAATGATTTTGAAGGGAAATTCCCGCGAGGTGAGCCAGATAGCCATCGGTAGGGGTGAAAGGAAAGGGCAGCCAGGGTACTGGAAGGCTGTGTTCTGTGGTGTCTCACAACATTGTATATTTATGCAGATATGTATCGTTGCGAATAAAATTTCCAGTTGTGCGAAGTAGAAGAAACAAGCGCCGTCAGCTCTGCGCGCTGCACGTGCCAAGAGGTAGCGCAGCACCGGCTCCTCGCGCCGCACGCCTGTGGGCTAAATGACCCGCCGATGAACGTGGCTCCTGATTGGCAAGTTACGTTTTAGCTATTAAACAGACGGGAATGGAGTACACAGAAAGACCACACGAACCATACGGGGGCAAAATAGCCCGTACTTCTATGTGGGCTTCAGTAAAAATTGACACAGTTTTCATTAACGGACGAATTATGTGCTCATTTGATTTATATCATTCAAGTTCAAGCAAATTAGAGTGTGCTATGCGGCTCGCGCGATGGCCCATGTCAGTTGCCCATGCAAGCAATTGCAAGGTCACTTGGTTCGTCAGTTCACTTCCCCTGTCTAGCCATGCCACTTCGCGGACTGCCGTTGGCCAAGAGGCTGCTTATACAGTCAGTAACTATGGTCGTCGGCGTGCGAGTTGCATTGGGCAGCTCGTTTTCGATGTGTACCGATTGTGCGCGTTGACCTCTGTCGTCAGTCATATCCGCTCATAGCATCTCGTTGCTGGTGGCAACTACTGCCCTCCCGCGAAGAGGCGAAGTCGCAGCAATGCCACTCCCGTAGCCGCTGGTTGTGCCAAATGCTCCGGCGTAACGCAGTGACGACGTCATCATGCCTCGCCGGTGTCTAAAGGTTACGCCGACTGCCCCTTCTTCACGTAGGAAAGGGGAAGCTATGCCACGACCATATATCTGCTCGTTGCTTCAACTATTCCGCAACGTTGCAGTGAAGGCGCAGTCACGTCACGCATGTGGCCGTAGTGCGCACATATTGCCTCGTCGCGACGAAGCGAAGGGGTAGCCATATCGCGCACAAAACTGTTCATTGCGCCAAATATCGCACCACAATGCAGCGAAGACTTGTAGCCGTTGCTTTGACCGTCTCCCACTCCTTGAAGTGGCGAAACTGAAGTCATGCCTCTGCCGAGGCCGGTGCTCGCTCCGACTGCAACAACAATGAAAGCATGATGAAGGACATGATGAAGGCGCGGCCAAGTCGTCCGGTTAGCCTTCCGTGGCGCCGACTGTCCCAAAGCAAGGCGTCCGTGTGCTGTGCGATGTCAGTGCACGTTAAAAAACCCCAGGTGGTCGAAATTTCCGGAGTCCTCCACTACGGCGTCTCTCATAGCCTGAGTTGCTTTGGGACGTTAAACCCCACAAACCAAACCAAACCAAACCTTCCCAACATGGAAGGGACCTGGGCGCAGCTCAAGCTCCGGAAGAGCATTCAGCTGGCGAGGCGAAGATGAAAGCTGTTTCCGCTGGGCCAGCTTTCAAAAAAAAAAAAAGAAGGAGCATGAACACCAACAGGACGGACGTTTTCCCACACGTCCGTTCTGTTGGTGGTCATGATCCTTCTTCCTTAGCTCATGTAACGTACGCCTTATTGACGTGGCGGCACGTGAGGAAGCGTTAGAGAATGAACTTTTCTTCTTGTTGGCCTCTTGAAACACGGCACGTACCCATACGAGGGATTTGCCAATGTGTAGCGGCATATGCAAGGAAATTACAACTGACAATTACGGCAAAAATACTAGTGCACCACCACGCTTGAATTTTCAAAGTGTAATGAAGAAAAACTTCGCAAAATTATTTATACTAAAATATGAAAACGTGTCGGTGAGAGAAGAAGCAGAAAATTTCGAAGTGTTAGAAATCTGCCCATTGCAATTATGTAATAATGAAGAATCCCAAAATTTGAGCTTTAGTCGAGAGCTCTTCTCAACGGCGCCTCTTTATCTCTCCACTTTCACCCCCGCCCCTTTCCCTTCCCTTAAGGTGCGGTTCAAGTGTCCACAGAGCAAGTGTGACAGATACTGTGCCTTTTCCCTCCCGTGAACCAAAATTTATTACCAAGAAAATCCTTTGGTGCTTGCGACTGAAGGAAGAAGGAAAAGAAAATGCACGGGCCAGACGCCCGACTACTGTGCCGGAGTTCCCGGGTTCGAACCCGACCTCGGCGGCTGCGTTTCGATGGAGGCGAAACGAAGAGGCGTCCGTGTGTTGTGCGATGTCAGCGCACGTTAAAGATCCCCAGGTGGTCGAAATTACTCCGCAGCCCTCCACTACGGCTCCTCTTTCTCTCTTTCCACTTTCATTCCCACCCTCCTCCCTTCCCTTACGGCGCGGTTCGGGTGTCCACAGAGCAAGTGTGACAGTTACTGCGCCTTTCCCTTCCTGTGAACCAATTTAACTTAACTTTACTGGCTTCATTGACCACGAACGCTTGCGCTCTACTTCGGCCACTGAATTTCGGAAGTTTTCTGCGATTCGACTCTATGCAGGAAGCGCTCACCGCGGATTATCAAGACTCCAAGGTGGGCCGATTCTTTCGCACATTTCTGAGGCTTTGAAGAACTTCGCAAGCCACGGGGGACACTAGGCCTAGTTAGGCCTAGGCAAACAAAGGCACCCCCGGTCGTTTAGAAGCTCGACGAAAATGAAGGAAACCGTGGAGGGAACGAGCAAAGAACCTGCGGAGCTGAGAGAACCTGATCAGTGGTTTATTACTAAGAAAATAGGAAAGGCGGTGCCACTTGAGAACGAGGAACGCAGCGTCACCGATGATCAAGGGAGAGAGCGAGCCGCGTCCAAGCTCGCCGGAAAGAGATTGGCAGCAAAGTCGGTTGAAAGGCAATCGATCAAGATACCCGACGGAACTGACAAAATAATTCTCCGCCCACGGGGAGGAGTCAGCCGCCTACTTAAGTACGGCAACATTGAACTTGCGGAGTTGATCGCTCGCACCGCGAACATAAACATCAGAGAGGCCGCGGAAGACACCTTCTCGGTCAACACAAAACAGCAGTCTATCCTGTTCGCAACAGACAGCGAAGAACGGAAAAGAAAATACGTCGCACTACGCGTGCTCGAATTCGAGGGCCAGAAAATTGAAATCACGGCGTACGTCGCTATGCCCGAAGACTGCGGTAAGGGGGTGGTACACGATATTCCCCTTCGCATCACCGAGGAAGAAATAGTGCAACGGCTACGCACGATCAAAGGCAACCCGTGCTAGGAGCTAGGCGCCTGGGCAGGAGCTCAACCACCGTGCTCATACTGTTTGAAAAACCAGAGGTTCCGAGGTGGGTGAAACTCTCACTTACATGGCAAAGATGTGTATTATATAGAAAGAAATACGAGGTTTGCAACGCATACGGGCGCCTAGGGCACCGCGAAGATGTCTGCCCAGATCCGAATAACGCTAAGTGCAGAGGATGCGGAGAAGAGCGCCCAGATCAGGGACACACCTGCGAAATAAAATGTCAGCTGTGCGGTAAAGACCATCCGCTTGGCGACAAGAAGTGCAGAGAACTCTACAGGACTCCCTACCAGACCAAAAAACGTCAATGGGAGCAGAAAATTGCAGAACCGCAGCAGCAGCACAACGAGCAGCAGTAATATCCCAACACCACACCTGTGAGCGGCCGCAGAGGACGCTCGAAATTCAGAAGAAACCACCGTGACCAAGGCGGATATTCTCAAGACAGGGACGGAGGCTTCCGGGCGCGGAGCGGGGACTTCCCGCAGTTGGAGGATGCCAACCGACGTCACCGTTCAAGCTCCCGCAGCAGCAGGGAGCGGTCCGGATCCAAGTCCAGGTCGGGGTCCAAATCCAGAGTCACGGCTAACTCCAGGGACCCAAGCAACCCGTCGGCCACCCAAAAGCGAAGCCCGAGCGGGGACAGTAAAACCTTGAGTTTCAGCAATGGGGTTCCCCAGGCTAAAGATGAGGAAAACAAAAAAAAAAGATAAAGAAATAGAAACGTTAAGAAAGGAAGTTGAGGAACTGAGGGAGATAAGAAACTCACCCAGGACCTCCACCAATCCAAATCATAGCCAAATTCCGGGGCTCACCCGCCTCCACAGGCTCCCCACGCAAAACGAGTAGCCAAACCGACACCTCCACCTGTGACGCAAAAGGTGCTAACACCACCCGCGGCGTCAGACACTGATGAGGACGCAATGATCACTGAACAGTGCAGGCCACCTCCCCCGCAGGAACGAAGAGACGGGGAAACGGATCCGCTGGCGGCAGTAGAGCGTAGACTAGACGCCAAATACGGGGCGAGACTCGAGCGGCTCGAGACAGGCATGATCACCATCATAGACGCCCTAAACCGAATTCAGGAACAATCTAAACAAACAAACGCGGCTCTTGCTGCTATGGCAGGAAGGCAAACAGTCAGAAAAGGGATACTTGACCAATTCCAACATGGGCAAAACGCAACCAAAGATTAATTCGACGGTATGGCAGTGGAACTGCCGAGGATTCCCGCGCAAGCGAGCGTTAGGGCAACAACATCTCGAGCAAATAGTTGAAAAACCTCTAGCCGTAGCCTTACAGGAAACTGGCAAAGGAGTAATTAAATTATCAGGATATCAAGCGTTTGCTAGTGGACGGGGAGAAAAATCCCGGGTGACTACATTCGTCAAAAGGAACGTAGCGGTGATCGAACAGGAAATTAGTTCTTGCGACATTGAGGCAGTGTTCGTTGAAATCATCGCGGGCAGGAAGAAGGAACCCAGTATTTTCGTCCTAAACATATATAGCTCTCCTCAGCAGCGCAAAGTTAGGTTCAAGACAATATTTTGCAAAGCAATGAAGGCGGCCAGAGCTAACCCCCTGCTAATTGTAGGAGACTTCAACGCCTGCCACCAAGAGTGGGGATATAATAGGCAAGATCCGAAGGGCAGGCCGTTATGGGAAGATTTTCACGAATTAAACCTCACCCTGCAGACAGACTCTGGCTGCCCGACCAGGGTGGGAAACAGTGTGAGCAAAGACACAACCCCATACTTAACATTCACCAAAAACATAGAGGAGCTTAGGTGGAAGAACACAGAGCTCAACTTTGGAAGCGATCATTACGTCCTCGAAATAACGCTTAAATGGGGAGTCAAAGTAAGACGAGAAAAGATCATCAGCGCGATCGAATGGGAGAAATTCAGACAAATTAGGGAATCTGCAAACATAGACGAAAATATTGAGCAGAAACCCTCATGCACCACGTTAAATCCGCTACCATTACCCTAGAGGGGGACGATGCACCGAAAACAGTCGACAGGAAACTCCTACACATGTGGGAAGCAAAAAAAGGTATGGAAAGACGCCTCCGGTGTCAGAGATGGAACCGAAACCTAAGGCGAAAAATAGCCAGGCACAATAAGGAAATTGAGGATTATGCAATTAAACTCTGCGAGCAAAACTGGTGTAACAGGTGCGATGAAATGGAGGGCAACATGAGCCTTTCAAAGACGTGGAACCTGCTACGATATCTTCTTGATCCCGACAGTTCGAAAACACAGTCAAAGACAATAGCAAAGGCAAGACACGCGTTCGAGGGAACTTACGCGGAACTAATAACTAAACTCGTAGACACATATGTCGGCGATACAACATCCCTCCCTCTTAGGCAATACGCGGGCCCACCGAACGAGGCCCTCGACGCGCCCATCTCAGAAGCGGCAGTTAGAGCCGAAATCCTGAGCTTAAAAACGCGATCAGCTCCCTTCCCCGATGGAATAACAAATAAAATGCTACGAAACCTAGACGACGCTTCCATAACGGCGCTCACCAACTACATGCAACAAGTATGGAGTAGCGGTCGTCTTCCCCAGCAGTGGAAAACTGCAAACGTGCTAATTCCAAAACCTGGCAAGGCCCCGAAATTGGAAAACCTCAGACCTATTTCTCTAACCTCATGCATTGGAAAGCTTATGGAACGCGTAATCCGAACAAGGCTAACATATTTCATGGAGAAAAACGACCTGTAGCCGCACGAGATGGTCGGGTTCCGACCGGGCCTGTGCACACAGAATGTAATGCTCCGCTTACAACATGACATAATTGACTCGAAATCCAGAGACGCGAAGGTAATTCTAGTACTAGATCTAACAAAATCATTTGACAACGTAAAGCACCAGGCAATTCTCGCGGGACTGCAGGAATTAGGAGTCGGCGAGAGGACATAAGGGATTTCCTGACAAACAGGACGTTGAAACTAAAGTTTCAGGACCTAGAATCCCCCATCTGTCCACCTGGGAAGTAAAAAAACTCCGCAAGGTTCGGTGCTCTCCCCCTTCCTTTTTAACGTGGTGATGAGAGGCCTTCCTGCCGCTCTTAAAGTCATAAAAGACCTGAAGTGCAGCATTTACGCGGGCGACGTTAATCTCTGGATGAACAATGGCAGCGATGGCAGCATAGAGGAACGCCTACAGGCGGCGGCTGACACCATTGTGACCTACGTGGCCGAAAGGGGTCTTTCGTGCTCTCCGCAAAAATCCGAACTTTTCATATATAATCCAAAATCAATGAGGTGCAAGGGCGACTTTAACGTAGAATTTAAGGTCGATGGCAAAACCGTACCAAGAGTCCAGCAAAACAGATTCCTCGGACTTTTTATTCAAGAGGACGGGTATAACGACGGAACGAGAAAAAAACTCACTACCTACGCTACGCAAGTAACAGGGATATTTAGGAGGATTGCATTCAAAGGCAGAGGCCTCAAAGAGAGAAGCCTCTTGAGACTGATGCCGGCGTACATAATAAGTCGAATATGCTATGCCACACCGTTCCTCAACATCGGGACCAATGAAAAAGATAAGATAGACGCACTCATCAGGCGTTGCGTCAGGAGGGCGCTGGGTCTACCCATCTCCTCTTCTACGGAACGCCTGATAGAAATGGGAATGCATAATAGCTGGACGGAACTTGCTGAAGCGGTGAGAATCGCCCAACATGAAAGATTAAGTAAGTCAAACACGGGTCGAACCATATTAGAATGGGTGGGTCGAAAAATAGATAGGGGCAGAGCCGACAAGGTTGCCCTACCACCACAATGTCGCGAGAACATCATTGTCCGTCCTCTCCCCCGCAAAATGCACCCCGAATACCACAAGGCGAGACGGGAGAAGAGAGAAGAAGCACTGGTTAAAAGTGCAAAATAATTCAGAGTAAAAGAAGTTGCCTACGTAGACGCTGCAAGCGGCCGATCAGGGGCGGCAGTCGCCGCTGTAGTCGTCTCCGCACGAGTCGTCTCCGCCACCATCCGAAGCAGAAACAGACACGGCTGAAGAGGTCGCAATAGCGCTCGCTTTCGTCGGAACGAAGGCTAGATTGATATTTAGCGACAGTAAAACTGCTCTCTGGAATATCGGAAAAAGCAGGGTCTCGCAAGAAGCCGCCCGAATTCTAAAAGCTGCAACTAAAATCGATCGCAAAATCACCCTAATTTGGGTCCCAACACACACGTCCGTCCCCGGCAACGAGGCGGCCCATGATTTAGCCCGAGATCTCTACTTCCGGGCAAACGCAGAGCCACCCGACTGCCAGGCGATGGACGAACGTTTGCAAACCTATAAAGAAATAATCGAAAATTATAGATTACGAAGACGTCTAATGCCGCCACCAGATCCTAGCTTAAATAATGAAGAGGCCATAGCCTGGCGGCGATTACAAGCCGGAAATTTCCCGAACCCTGTCTGGTTGTTTCACACCCAGATAGATGAGAGAAAAAACGATAAAATGTAAATCCTGCGAAGCGAGGGGGCCCTCGACCATATACTTTGGCAATGCCCTAAGTCTCCGGGCGCTAGGGACAACATTAAAAGTAGAGAAGCCTGGGTAACCCTGCTGCGAAGCGACGTCCCCGCTGACCAGCAGAAAGCCGTCGGCCTGGCGGCTGAGGCCGCGAATAACCAATGTATATTCGCCAATCCTTAGTCGCGGAGGTTCCAGCCCCCGTTCCTCAGGCCTGCGTGCCAGGAGCAGGGAGTAGGGGGCCTCCTAAATCGGTGGAAATTAAAGTTTTTAATCAATCAATAAAAAAGCCACGTCCGCTGCCTCGTGCGGACAGAAGAGAATATAGAGAAGAAAAAGAAACGAGAGAAAAAGACGCGCGCCGAAACAGCCGTCATCCACCATCGAAGCGGTGGCGGATGCAATGACGGCCTACAGCAGGTAAAATTTTGGTGACTGGCTAGCCCCTGCCGGAAGCGGAGTTGACCTACCGCCCCAGCCCCCTAGGGCCAGGAACAGCCACCCTTCACCACCTCTCCTCGAGACTTCCCCGTTTTGGCGGGTGCAATGACGGCCTAGGGGACGTAGGGGAGGGTGGCTGCTCCTGGCCCTGATGAGGCTGGGACAGGTAGGTCACCGCCGCTTGCAGCGGGGGCCAGCCTGCCACCGAATTTTTATCTGTTGTAAAGGGCAAGTGCAATGAAGGCCTACAACAGATAAAAATTCGGTATTAGGCTGGCCCCCGCCGCAAGCGGCGGTGGCCTACCGGTCCCAGTCCCTTCAGGACCAGGAGTGGCCAACTTCCCACTAAACGATGCTAACAATTATAGGGAGAAGGGAAGGTTTAACATGGCGAGAGTCACCTATAGCTTGATCTTTCACTCTAATGCAAGCTTTCTGCAAGAGAGGAGGAAATGCTGCATGAATTATATCTCCTCGCATGAGTCTCGTAGTTATGTCGGTGTCCATCCACATCTCAGTAGATGAAAATTCAAACTCTGAATCCTGTACGCCAACATCCTCATTAAGCCGAAATCCTTAAATGCCCCATCATTGTCGACAGAAGGTTATCAACAAAGGTGTCACACCTTCGAGAGCGATAGTTGATAATAAACCATGTCTCCGCCGGGAATCTAAACTGCACTCTTGGGATCCCCATGCCCAGCGCTTTACCATCTGCACCACGCCTCGGATCGTTAAACGTTTCTCATAATTTTCCATGTCTACCGCGAGGTTTATAACATGATTCCACGAATAACATATACGGCGCTTTTCCTTTCTTTTAAACGAGTTATAGAACGTCTGCGAACTTTGATGCCTTAATGAAAGGCTGGTTTTGTTTGGCAAGGCAAGATGTACCGTTACGACAGGACATGACGTCACTGGGCGATTCATGCATGCTCTCCATATACAAAGCTGACCACGCCGGGAGTCCGACACTGGCGTCCGTGCGGCGGCCTTCATTTTTCCGCTTCCTTGAACGCCGCACCACACAGCAAAAACAAGCAGAACAGGACGTCTGGGAGGCGATAGTACAGCAGGCATCAGCATCGTTCGAAATTGATTTACATGATAGAAAAAGTGAAGTATCTGTCACAATTCTCCGCGGACACATGTATCACGCCGTAAAGGAAAGGACGAAGGTGGGGGTTAAAAAGAAAGGGAGATAGAGGTGCTGCAGGGGAGGGCTAAGGTCCAGCGCGCTATAACGACTTTCACCTCATCGCACATTAGTGGTGCAAAATGCCCGCCAGAATTTTTTTAATACCCAAAATAGCATTATGTTATTATGAATGGACGTTACAACATGCTAAATGCTGATAATTGCTGCTGTTCAGTAAGGGATCACGTAGCTTGCCAGATATATGCTAGATCGGTTGAAACTTAAAAATCGCCAGCGTACTTAAGTTAGAGCACGACCTACTGTAGTCGTGAGTTAACGCTTTATACAGTAGGTCGTGAGTTAGAGACTGGATATAGAGACACATCAGGAGCCGACCTTGCTAAGAATGCGGGAGCTGCGAGCAGCCAAGGAGTGCGGACTTGTGTCGCGTGAGTTCAGAGAAAATTCATGGTTTCAATCGGCCACGTCATCTGCAGCATCTGAAAGTTATCTGGACAAGATTTGTGAAATCATCTGGTACCCGTGGATACCATCCCTAACCAGGGGCCAATTGTTGCACTTTGCGGGGATTTTCTTGTCCTTCACATGCGACGGCCGAGCTAGGCCTTTTAGGCTTAGCCAGGAGTACGGTCGGGTTTAAGCCAACCCATCGATTCAAATGGCGACTTGGAATTCATGAAAGTCGTGGAAATCCAGTCTGCGAAGCAAAGAAACGCCGTTTTTGACGATGTCACCGAATACGACATCAAGAAGTTGGAGGAAAAGATCGAAGCCACGAACCGAGAGTTGGTGCGCCATGTCGGCGGGAACGCTGGCAACTGGATGCTGCGTTCGTGCAGCAGCAACCGACGTCACCACCTCGCCAGCAATGCAAGCCGGCGGTCGTTCTAAAGTTTTGGAGAGAAGACTCAGTGATTATATTCAAACTTAGAGACAATCTAAACTTAGAAGACTATAAAGGAAGCAAAATCGGTGAAGCCATCTACGCAGCTACGGTGATCCCTCAAGCTGTGAAGGAGCTATCCATCTGGCCTGCCTGGGATCAAAACATCGTAGTAATAGGCCTCCAGAATCCTCTTTATATAAGGCAAGTGCTCGCTGTAGAAAGCTTCACCACTGACGGCAAGAAATGTGCGGTTCAAATTCATTTCAAACCAACCGAGGACTCTTGCCGTGGGGCAAGAGTTCTCGGTTGCGACAGTCATGCATCATGCAGTCATAATTGTGACAGTCATACAGCCTTGTATTTGTGGCTGCTCTCGCTAAAGCTCACTTTTCATGTTTTAAAAGTAGGCCTCAATTCAAAGGCTATAAAATGACTCCAGCCGCAGTGCTGATAGAACACAGAAATCTTTCGGCAATCACGTCGTGGGCAGATATTGGCATATTTTAGTTCCATAGTTTACAAAATATTCTTCAGTTGACTTATGCATTCTTTGCATAGCTAGCAAGCATTTATAGTTTTACATATTACCGCCTCCATGAGGCAGGAAAAATACATGCGGGCCTTCGCCTTGTATATTCGACTATGTACCAGGTGGTATCTTTGTTCTTAAAAAGCGTTGAGCGGATTTTACTATTAGTAAGACCCGTGCTTGTTCACACACAAGATCCCTCCAAATTCGGATAGCTCCAGATTTTCAACTGTTATTACATCACCTATCCTCGGATGTTACACTTTCTCCATTCCTTTTCTAGCGTACAATTCAACTTGACCTCCCCCTCATACCGACTAGTGCATATCTGCGTAACCTTTGCGTGACAGCTTCATGTCCTAACCTCCAATAACACTATCGAAACCTCTCCCACTTCCTTGACCTGCGTGGCTGGCCTCCGATCAGCAGCAAGGACCAGCCAGTGTTCGGGTTGTAAGGCCGCTACAAATTTACCGGTTGGAACAAAAGCAGCCAATAAGGGGTATTTTTATCTCGGCCTCCTCTTTATAGTCTGTTTAGTGTGCAAACGCTCCCCATAAGAGTGTGGCGTCCATGCATCACCTTATTCTGTTCACCCTAAGAAGATGTGGTTCGGAAATATTCGTTTACCTACGACCATAGAGTTCCTTACACTAACTAGAGGGAAAGCTGAGGGCGCTGCTCTTCAGCCACCATGGGCGCGCTAAGAATTATGGACCGGTATGCTACTTGTTTCGGGACAGTCGGTTTCTCTCGGGTACGTGGAGTGGCGTTACTGCGATGTTTCTTTTTTGTCATCATCATCATCTGAAGGTGCGTACATAGACCGCGAAAGCCATAGTAGCGAAGGCGCATAAGCAGACGTCGCCAATAAATGGTTTCTCTTTCTTGAAATGCCACTAAAAACTTCCTTGAGTGATTGCACAACCATAAATATTTTTATAATGCTTTTTTATTTCAAAGTTTGCCTATTAAGTGCGAAATATTGGTATTTGAGCTGCTCAAAACTAAGCCAATAGGAGAAAGAGCCATCGCTTATATTGTATAAATCTCACACTGAGATGCTGTTTCTCTCTCTTTTTGCAATTTATAGTCACAATATTGAATGATACGAGATTATTTACGGTAGAACAACGTTTATCTTTTGATTAGTTTTGGCCAAAAGTTGTAGTTCTGCACTCGGTAGCTCTCCGGCCCATGATGCTTTGAGCGCCCATGGTCACTGAACTGGCCGTCTGGAAACTCCATGTAAACTCCCATAGACGGCAGCACAGCTTTCCCTCTAGGTAAGAGTAAGAAACTATGCCTCCGACGGATCGTTGGCATGGTTAAAAAAAACAACATAAAACCCATTCTGCGTGCACACCCAAACACACTGTGCCCTCCTCTTCCCTCAGCACGGCTCGGCTAGGTCATTAGCGCATTACGAGCTTCTCTCGAATGAAATTTTGAAATCAAGCCTCTCCCCTCTTGGACTAGATCTCGGAGCCCGCACTGCAGGAGACTGGAAGATGCGGCGATGCCTCCTGAGACTTCGTCGCCGCCGAGTAAAGTAGCTTATGCGGCCTAGTTTCCCATGTCTTAGTTAAAATTGAGCTCGACGCAGCGGTTCCCTGTGCCCTCGAAGTTCATTAAGAAACACGCGGTGGCACAAAATCAGTTCACGTTGCCCGGTTGCACACTTCCTCTCTCTGTACGAACGCGCTCGTTTATTATCAAGGTGGCGGAAGGTAAGTCGGGGGTAAACCTTCCGTGCCGAGCCAAGGAGGTGTTTTGTCGTCATTATGCGTACGTCCGCATAACACGACATCAAGACCGCGGTACCAAAGTATACCGGCCGCTACTGAATGGAAATACAAGAATGCCTCATATGTATGTATACCGGGTGTCCCAGCTAAATGTAATCAAGTCTTTAAAAAAGACGATGAGCCACAACCTCAGTGAAACAATTCGGAGCTCTTCAGGGTGGCCTTTGTTGATATGCGGTATTCTTTGTTCACATAGCCTAATTGAATTAAACACAAACTGCATAATATTTAAATTAGTGCTTGGAGAGAAAAAGTGCCAATTCGAAAGTTGTAAATCTCCTCGAAAAACGGCTATCTGCGCTGTTTTCATTGAGGTAGAATTTACTTGAAGTGACTTTTCGAACCGCCTAAAGCGGTATTTGGCGCAATAAAAAAACTTTCTCGTTACACCGGCACCACATTAAAGACCGAGACGCATCCCAGATATAAAATTCCGCTTTACTCAGCAGTGATATCTCCAATGAAGCTAGGTGTACGGACTTGGCGAATGATTTAAAATAACTGGTCACGTTCCAGCATTTTTAGTCTATAAGTAGAGCTGCTTAAGGCAGAGTTATGAAAACAGCATATACCTAGCCGTTTCTTGAGTCGGTTTAAAACTTTTGCCTTGAAGCTTTTATTCCTGAAGCAATAATTACATAATATATTATTTATGTTTGTCAATCAGTGAACACTGGTAAATGAAAAATATAAATATTGAACCTTGCTGAACAACCCTATTTTATTGTTGAATACATCAGATTAGCACAGGCGACTCTGAACCGCTCTGAAATAATTGTCTTCGCTGGGATGGGGCTCACCTATTTTTTAAAACTTGGTTACATTTAGCTTTGCCTTCATGTATACAACCTCAGTTATTGGCGAGAGAGAAATAATTGTATAATGCTTTGGTGAAGACAGTTGCCGGTTTAAGATAACGAGGAAACGCGATAGCAGTTAACAGATTTTTTCGGTGCTTGCACTATGCAGAAGCTGAAACAGGAAAACTAAATACTCCGAAACTCTTCAAAGAAGTGTACGTTTGTAGAGGCATCCAGGGTCGGACGACATAAGGAAGATGGCTACCCAGTATGAAAGAGCCCTGAACAAGGATAGAAGAGGCTGCCTCTTCGCAAGCCGAGCCAACGTTTCGATAAAGGGACATGTCTCCGTCAGGGCCAGGCGAAGACCAGTCCACTTGTCGAAACGTTGGCTCGACTTGTGAACTGAGGCTTACACTCTATCCTTGTTCAGTGCTTTGTCCAGGCGTGGAGTACACAAATCAGGAACACTACAATCGGCTCGCGCCATTTGCAGGCAAGTTTAGACGCTTGATCCGTTTCGCGCCGCTGCCTTGTACTATTGAAGCCACGTACCGCGCAAAATGCATTTGGGAAAAGCCTGCAGCGCGACTACTAAAGCGCCCGTCTGTCAAATGTAGGTAAACGCTGCAAATATCGCGTGGCGAAAACTAATCCGCAGTCAATCACTGCGGTCGTGTGTTTCGACTGCCTGTGTGTCTATTACTCGTGATGACTAACGAAAAAACGTCTTGCTGGAGGAAGAGGAAAAAACTTTATTCAACGCAATATTAGGCGTGAAAAATATCCTAGGGAAGGATCACAAAGGCCAACAGGAGCTTTCAGCTGGTCAGAGGCTAACCAAGCCCGCCACGTTGGGTGAGGGGGGTGCGGAAAGTGAGGTTACTGAATTGCAACAGTGCAGGAGAACATGCAGTGTTCTAAGTTTGCATAGTGTTCAGGACGATTCGGACATGCGGAAGATTGTCTCATGCGGTATGTGTGACCCGTTTGATTATGCGTTAATGAAACGGGCCTTAGGCAATTTGGATGCACTATAAATTATTGCGGCCGATTCGTTTCCTCTCGATCGCGTTTACTTGCAGCCATGCTTAAGTAGACCAAACCGGTAGATGTCTCAATAAGAAGTTATCCGAACACAACTATAATTTAACACAGCGAATTTCAGGCTATCTGGGTATTCACTGCCATAATTGTGAATGCCCTCCTCAGCTCAGCAACACGAGTATGCCGCGGAAGTGCGATGACAAAATAACCCGAAAAACCATTGAAGTAATAAACATTGTCCATATTTAGGAGCGATGTGCTAGCATTCCTTCAAACGTCCTCATTGAAAAAAATTGCATTTCTTATTAGGCGCTGGATTATCTTGCTTAGAAATCTTATAAAACTTTTGATCGCCACAAGAATCTGTTCCGCTACTAAGCATTTTCGTCTCCAGAGGCAAACACCACATTAAGATAGTGAAGAAAGTGAAAGGGCATTACGGGAAGAAAATACGCACACTTTGTTGAGAATCAGTTCCGCGCTGATTCCGGCAATCAGAGAGAGCTACCTAAGAGCAGACTGAAAATCACATCCGAAAAATCATTCGAAACCAGCAGTCTGCTTGACAAGGAGGAGACGAATGTTAAACCACCATGACACTAAACTAGGTGGACAGGGCATTGCATCGTAACCACTCTACATGAAAAGCAGGCTGTAGAAGTACAAAATTGGTTACAGGTCGAAGAACGAAACATTTTGGGTTTCTTACAGATCGCGAGTTTTCATGCGAATAAGGCTCACAAAGGTGCCCTTACGCCCACGGAACAGAGTTTCTGTCAAATTTTGAGATATTCTAATTTTCAAATGTGACCTTGTTGTGACCCATTCACTGTCTCTTTTCGCCGTGTGGTTTATAGGGTAAAGTACAGGATTTTGAAGTTTTTGGTCGTAAGTTCTATTGTGTTGCCCTTCTAATTGATATTTCATACTTTGTGAGCGTGTTGTCTGCTTGAAGTGAAAATGTGAAATATGTTTTGAGTGCCTTATACGAATAATAAATAGCAGTTAGTCATCTCAATGTTTGTATGGCGCACCCCCCTTCCCTCTACCTTTATAGGTTCTAGGAACTAGGGTGTATTCCCAACACACAAGGTGGCATCAGCCACCATGATTGCCGTTGCGTTCCGGCCGAAGCAAGCGGAAGTGGAGCCGCCTAGTTTTCCCCAGAGTAAGGAAAGTTAGGAGAAAGAAGGTGGAGAGGAGGTAGTATTGAAACTTATTGGCATGCATGGAGGGCTAGTAACCAGTTTAAACGCACCGGGCAACCAATATTGGTGAATAAGCGCGTGCTAAAACACGCGGCCGCCATTCAAGAGGAACCAGTCGCAATTATAACCATCGAATGTTTCCGTTACTTCAAGCTGTAGATTTATGAGGAAGCGCATTTAGACCGTTTGCGTTTTCGACAGTTATCAATTAATGATACCTGAACTGAACCAAGCAGGAGAAATTGGACTTGGAGTTCCATCTTGTATCGAGGACACAAAATGAATAGTTAGTAACACAGGTAACAGTAGAAGCAAAAACTAGGCGCAGGCGTGGCGCAAAATTAGATTACTGGGACGATGAGTTACAAATTGCACTCGTTTAGCCTTGACGCGACCATCGACCACACGACCAAGCGGTGATCAGCGATGTGGTAGGGTTCGAAGGGATATGTGAAGCTACTTGGTATGTGCAAAAGAAGGAAATAATGATTGTACTAACTTTAACCTGTTTTCAGTACGACCCCGGATAACATAACTGATTAATCGGCTAATTGCTAGTAAGGCAAATTATATGCATATGAATCGGAGATGAAAATGTAACATATTGGACGTGCGCGCCCATAGAATTCGAGTGTAAAAAGTGAAAAACGTTGGAAATCGCGCGTCGTGCTATTAAAATATCAAAAACATCGCGAATGAATTCCGCTCATTATTCTAGAATGGAGGCTGTGTAACTAAAAGAGTGGAATTCGGCAGTCTTTTGTACTGAAAATATGAAAATAAAGAACAACCGACATGAGGGCAGCTTATTTGCCTTCACAAGGAGAAATATATACCTTTTTTTCTATGCTTACTGACGTTGAATGCTTTTAGCTGCCCATTGATAGTTGTGTTTACTCTCGCCAGAATTTTCCTTCTGCTTGACCACATGTTTCTGCTGATGCCTAAGCCAAAAAGAATGATTTGTTCAAGTTATGGTGAAATCGCCGACTGCCTGAAGCGGACGAAGAAACCATCATAAGCTTATCGGCCTGCCGCTGCAGACCATGAAGCCATGTCCGCAACTGATTTCGTTCTCTCACAGCAACACTATCGTAGCGCACGAATGCGTCAGTCATGTAACATTTGTATTTTGCGGGCTTTCTTTAGAGTTTCGGAATGAAGACACTTTGCGACAAATACGACACTTTACGTCCTACAAAATTGCTTGCAGTTTTGATAACAGTGACGACCGTAGAAGAATCGGGAAGTGCGCGACCGAGAAACGTATGTTATGTTCTTTAACTGACAGCTTTACGAGCTTTCTAGGTGGGTTTCGTTGTTCGAGCTGTATAGAATCAACACTTTCGACCCAAAGCCTAGGGCCAAATATGACGAGAACAACAGATATTGATACTGTTGGCAGTGATCATTCCCTGATACTGATCGATCACCCCAGTTTACATTTTGGGGAAATCACAAAGGTAAATTTGCAGATTGGAAAATATATCATCGCAATTAACATCATCAACCGGACTATACAGCCGCTGCAAGCCAAAGGCCTCTAGCATATTCCTCCAATTGTCCGGACCTGGCCTGGCTGCATTCATTTGACCTAATTTTCCTTCGTTTCCTCCTGGGCTTGACTTCCCTTGGAAACCAATTTTTTAACCTTAGCGTCGACCGGTTATTATCTCTTCTTATTGTATGTCTGATCCATGCCTGTATCGCCTTCGATTTTGACTTGAACGTCGTTGATTCGAGATAGTCTCCTGACCCACTCTGAACATTTTATATTGGACACCTACCATTACACATACAAGTTTCTGATTCATGACTGTCTGCGTTGTCCTTAAGTAGAACCCTTTTTGTTAGCCTCCTCTTTTCATTCCCACAGGTGAGTACCCTATTATGACTTTTTTCTGGAGCGATGCGTGGAAGCTGCTGGTAATGATCTGAGAATTCTTGGCAAATGCTTTCCAACCCAATTTTAGTTTCTTAGTTATTTCTTTTTTGTGGTACTGTCAGCGGTCGCCACTGGTCCTAAATATCCATATTCGCCAACCACTTTCAGTGCTTCGCTACGTTTTGTAAACTGCTGCTCCTTTCCGTCTATTCAACATTACGTCACCATTCTGCATAATATATTTTGAGGCATAGAATTCAACACATTTTTGTAGGCATCGGCATTGACGACGCTACGCTGATGCTGCAAGAAAGTCTCATCGTCATCGTCATCATCCTGGCTATACCCACGGCAGGACGAAAGCCGCTCCCGTATCTCTCTAATCAACCCTGTTCTGTTCTAGCTGCATCCACTTCACCCCTGAGAACTTCTTAACCTCATCCGCCCATTTAACTTTCTGCAGCCCCCTGCTACGCTTTCTTTCCTTTGGAATCCAGTTAGTTACCCTAACCGACCATTTCTTATCCTCTCTTCGCACTACATGTCCTGCCCATGTCCATTTCTTCTTGATTTCCACTAGAATGTCAGTAACTTGAGTTATTTCTCTGACCGACTCTGCACGCTTCCTATCTCTTAATGTTACCCTTACCATTCTTCGTTCCATAGCCTTCTACGTTCTCTTCAACTTAAGTAGAACCCTCTTGGTTAGCCTCCACGTTTCAGCCTCATAGGTGAGTACAGGCAAGATGCAACTGTTGTATACTCTCTTCTTGAGCGATACTGGTAAGCTGCTAATCATACTCTGCGAGTGCTTGCCAAATGCGCTCCATCCAAATCTTATTGATCTTGTTATTTCCTTTTCATGCGGTTACTACCTGTCCTAAGTAGACATATTCGCCTACTACTTCCAATGCTTTGCTATCTAACGTAAACTGCTGTTCCTTCCCGAGGCTGTTGAACATTACCTTAGTCCTCTGCATATTGAAAGTCTAAGCAAGAAAGTCTAATCTCAGCTTTTTTCATAGGAAGCTTCTATACTTAACGAATTCATAAATACGCATTGAGAATATAAGCACCTGAGGACTCTCGAAGAATATCAGAATGAGATTATCGTCAATCCCGGACTTCAGTATCACACTGTGAGGCTAAACGAATGCATTCAGGAAAGCATAACCGTCTGAAGATATTCTTACGACGAAGATCGGCAGTGATGCGAGAGGAGCCCTCGCGCTAGGCCAACCATTAACTCATCCTTCACCCTATCGCCATGTTGCGCTGTCCTCTTTGTCACCACATAACATTCTGGTTGGAGGAGCGGCGTACGTCATTCCCATCCTCACCTTGGAACTAAAGGCCGAAGTTAAAGGATGAATTTATTCGCACTCTTATTTTCACTTGGTTGCAGCTCACCGATATTGCCATAGTCAGCGCATGGCTCGATTCCAACCTGTGATATCAACCGTACAATTTTTTCTGTGGCCGCAAGCAATAATCGGCGCCAGTAATCAAAAAGCCTGATAAATATAAGTATATCTGCATTGAAAAAGAAGCGGACGACCCCCCTGAAAATATCACTTAGTATCCCTCAACGACCTGCTCACAGCCGTTGAGCCCTAATGGTTTCAAAATCAGGTGCAAAATCTAACCGACTCCTGGAATAGGGCGGCTGTTGTTCTCCTCTAATTTGGTGGCACATACCCTTACTGGGGGATCGGCCAAGAATTGGGGTGCAGAGATATTGACCACCAGGTTTTATTTCAAAAAAGAATGTTTTAATCATTTACATCGGACCTGTCAGAAACATTGTCTAGCGTGGCCTTTACATACATAATCATATTTAACAGCTGGATAAACATTTAGAAACTCATTTAGCAAAGGGTAGAAAAATATCAGAGCACAATGTGCAACGGCGAATGAGATCAATTTACACACCTGCTGTAGTGTTACTTCAGTCAAGAGTTTCCTGTTGCGTCTTCTTCCTCCTCACACCTGACAGTATAGCACAAATGCGACAATAGTTAAAATAAATTGGTTCACAGGAAGGGAAAGGCGCAGTAACTGTCACACTTGCTCTGTGGACACCCGAACCGCGCCGTAGGGGAAGGGAGGAGGGTGGGAATGAAAGTGGAAAGAG
This sequence comes from Amblyomma maculatum, assembly GCF_055883805.1. Taxonomy (NCBI): domain Eukaryota; kingdom Metazoa; phylum Arthropoda; class Arachnida; order Ixodida; family Ixodidae; genus Amblyomma; species Amblyomma maculatum. The sequence continues at coordinate 78,926,916 of NC_139345.1, forward strand.
AGAAAGAGGAGCCGTAGTGGAGGGCTACGGAGTAATTTCGACCACCTGGGGATCTTTAACGTGCGCTGACATCGCACAGCACACGACGCCTCTTCGTTTCGCCTCCATCGAAACGCAGCCGCCGCGGTCGGGTTCGAACCCGGGAACTCCGGCACAGTAGTCGGGCGTCTTACCACTGCACCACCCCGGCGGGGCCGACAATAGTAATCATCATTGAAAATCCCCATGGAGTGATACCATTGTGAGTAGCTTTTCGTCTGTTCCTGATGCGCTTGCGGAACACCTGAGCTGTTTGTGTCAGTTGACACCAGCAGTGCCGAAACGGCTAAAAATATTGTTTTCTTTATGGTTTGAAAAAAAAATTGTAAAGTACATGCCAAAAAATAAAAACACTTTTCTAGCTATCTGGAGACCACGAACCTTTCGTTGTCATGGGGATTGGGTATTTGCTTATGCATAAGAGGGCGGCCGCGTTGTGGCGCAAGGCATGAACGTTAGGCAGTGCGGTTAGTGTTGAGGCTCCTTCAGCTCCGTGAATTATTAACATGCCACAGGTTATGCGCTCTTAGCTGTTCTTTTTATCGTTCTGTATTTCTTTCCCTCCGGCACACTATTCCTGGGATACCATGCGAAACAATGCAGCGGGCTTGTTGCCTGCACCACTCGTCTAATTCATACCTTAACAAAATAAGTTAATATGAATGAGCAAAAGACAGAAGACACAAGCCCACGCTCCCAAAATTGAATTCATCATGCAAGATAGTAGAGAAGTCCTCCTAAAAAATGCAGCAGCTCAAAAAAAAGCAAAAAAAAATTGATTCTTTATATGCTAACTCAACTCCGCTAAACAAGTGCAACAAACGCAAGTCTTGTGAAAAGGGAGCAAGTTGGGCGTAGCGCCCTTTGTCCGCGAGGTGGCTCTCTGAAATCAAATTTTCGTGGCCGCCCTTTGCGAAATGCATGCCGCATTTTCCACAATATGTGAAGCTGCAAGCACGTGCTTGCTCCCGCCAGGCGTTTTCGCGCTGCTCTGCTGCTAGGGAGCATTAACTGCACACCGGCACTAGTTTTGAATTCGCTGTCGGAGAGCTCTTTATTCCATGAAACAGAGAGCCATATGAATAGTGCAAAACTCTTGGCGGTGACCATTTGAGGAGAGGGCAGTCGGCAGCTGTTAAAGGGATTCAGAGAGCAGCCACAACAGTTTCGGCTTCCTGGTGGTTTCTGGTATTATATTACAGTGACTCTCTGGACGCTCGCCCGGAAGACCGTATTCATGGCTGTGAAATTAAGAGGTTCTAAAGGAATATCTGTTTCTCGACACTCAGGCGAAAAGTCTTAAAGCTAACCATGACGATGACGTCAAGTTAATTATGATACCAATATACTTGTGACCCCCTCGGATAGTGACTAAAATAAATTGCTCTCGTGATTGAACCTTGCAGATTAATGATCATGGCTCTACTGGACGTTAATACATCTAGTTCGTGAAAACGACCCTAGGCATAGATGCAAGGCCTTCATATTTTCGCCTTTCAGATACCCAACACCGCAGCTTAGTGTATAATAATAAAAGTGTAATTACAAGGTTGCAGCTAATCAAAGTGCGTCCACTATAATAGTTCTTAGTGTTCTTTCACTATATCACTACAAGGCTTGGGTGAACCAAGAAAGGTTTAATAGGACTATTTTGTAGTCAGATTGAGAAAAGTACCCGCCACACACTCATATAGCACCTCTGAGTAAGGGAGCACAACCAGACATAATGTGTCACTCTCAATTTCAAGACATTGCTTATAACTGACCTGCACGAAAAAGAGGAGACGGTTTAGATGCGTCTGCATGTCGCAGCTGATCCCTTGCTCACTGGCGAAAAACGCTTCAGGGGCGTGTTTCGATGCGTCTAACGATGTCGATGTCGCTCTGGCATGACCATGACACGCACGGAAAAGTTCCGATAAGTTCATATCAGTGGCATTTGACGCTGAGCATTGACAATCTACGATGGGCAATACAGGCAGACACAATCCACGATGGTAGGTATGGTAGGGGCACGGTGACTCTTGCCCAGCCATGCCTTCATGAAAAAGACCGCCGCACGCAACAAAAACCTGCACGAAAAAGAGGAGACGGTTGTGATACGTCTACATCTGCTCATCGACTTGCCCAATCCTCAGTTCTTCTGCAGTTTATTGCCTACTGTGCGGCTGACTTCTTTTCCTCAAGGACGAAGTGCCATTTATCGGGCTTAAGGGCCTTAAGTCAAATATGTGCCGATTTAGCCTGCCCCTTCGTAAGAAGTGATAGGTTAGCCCATAAGATTTGATCGTTCAGTCTTTTTAGTTGATGATTGATGATAGAGACAAGGACGGCGACATCAATAAATGAGAGAAACCCATTGACGCCTGCCCTAACTGCATCCATTTTAGGCTGAAAGATTCGTGTGGCAGACTTAACTTAAGCCTAAATTGCAGCGTTTTGAAATCGTAGATGCAGTGGTACGAAGTGAAGGATTTAATCGGATTTGTTTTGCTAATACCCACTTCATAAAAAAAAAAAACAAGGGGCACTTCGACTATCTAAAGTGCGCATAGTTGTAATCTTTAAACCATAGTGTCGCTGCCCTCTGTTTGGCCACTGCTTGGTTCCGTTTGGTGACTTGCTGCCGACTGTCACTTGTGACATCATTGCGCGTGAGGTAGTTGTGGTTGTTAGGTGTCGGATGAGGCTTATACATCAGGACACTGCGCGTGAGCAGCGCGTGCATTTCCGATGTCTCAAATATTACTAATTAACTAATTATCATAGAACGTTTAATTACTGATCCTTGAGTAATTAAACAATCACTATTGACAAATTAACTAAATATTGTTAACTGATATTCATACTACTACATAATTGATTGATTAACTATCAGTAGTGAAGCCATCCTTATCCTCAAGATGATTGACAGCCGCCTCGGACCCACGCACGGACACGCCGACGAGTCATGAGCCATAAAAGGCTTTTGCCCTAATATAATGAGAAATAGAGAAAATCGCAAAGGCCTACTATGGCATCCTCGATCCGGCTTAATAGTTCGACATTTCTGTAAGTTGTGATGCTCAAGAGAACATCGCAAAGATGTACTACGGCATCGTCGATCCGGCGTAATAGGTTGACTTCTGTGTAAGTTGTGAAGTGAACTTCGCAAAGGTGTACTGCGGCATCGTCGATCCAGCGTAATAGGTCGACATCTGTGTAAGTTGTGAAGTTCAATAGAATATCGCAAATATCTTCTTTGGCATCGTCTCTCCGGCGTAATAGGTCGACATCTGTGTAAGTCGTGAAGTTCAATAGAATATCGCAAATATCTTCTTTGGCATCGTCTATCCGGCGTAATAGGTCGACATCTGTGTAAGTTGTGAAGTTCAGTTGCTTTTCAAGAGAACCGGAGGTGTGGACGTGCTTTCTGATAGCGATATGACGTTGTCGCACAACATTTCTTTTCTTGGCCTCGGGTTGCTTGCCGTCCGCGAGTGTAGACATGATAAGGGCTTTGATGAAGATGACAGGTGTCTTCAGCAATTTTAGTACAATGGGTAGCCAAACAGTTATTTGAACCCATGGCGAGCAGAAATGTGAACACTGCGTCTTTAAAAGTTTATTATTGATGCTGGAGCAAAGATTGGGAAGACGGTCAGTGGAGTGGAGAATCTTTCACTGATTTGTCGAAACAACCCTCAAAAGCCGATTAGTTCATTCAGGTGTTATATTTTAAGCAACAGCATATTTGGTTCGCTTGGTAAAGCATCACTCGCCATCGCTATTTCCAGAATTGAGATATCGCTTAAAGAAGATTCGAAAAACGTGTTATAAAAATACGCGTGTGATTTCGTATTAGTAATGCATCGCAGCCGTTCTTTTTGCTGCCCTTGGGCTTCCTATTTAGCATTGATCTTGTAGACAGACTCGACGCTAATATGCAACAGAGATTCTAGACTACGATATATGCTCCTTAAATTGTGTCTTTAGCATAAGTGCTGATGCTTAACGACAACTGAGATAGATACAGTGCCTTCTTTTCCGCAAAAGCCAAAAAATACAAAATTCTTGGAATGAAAAGGTGGTCTTAGGAACGCGATTGTTTTCCCCTAATTTTGTTTTTTTTTTTGCTCTGAAGCTGGTCACGAGTACTTCGGCTTGGCCGCTCTGTAACTTGGCGATGCCATAGTCCAAGAACAACTGAAAGTTTCCCTTCAACCTTTCAACTTTCTGGATGCGTAGTACACATGGGAGAATCGAAGCTTCATTTTAGTAAGGCGTGCATGGCTGCTTTGTCGAGGACGCTCGGTTTCTTATGATGATTTAGTGTTGTCTTTCTTCGAAGGTAATGCTTTATCTGGCTAAAGTTTCAGGAGATTGAGTCGGATACCGATGACTGCCTAATTCTCGCCGCGGAAGTCTTCACCCTGGTTATATCTCGGGAGTGCAGCTTCAGGGTTGTGAAGGTTACGGGATAGGTATTTTCTTTCACCGTTAGTCGGTTTAAAAATGTGTTCGTTGATATTTGCCCTCTAACTGTTTGGTCCCACTTGTAATATAAGGTAACGTTTTGTGATGAGAATTATTGAATTATCCTATGCAGTTACCACTTCCTTAACCTATGTGACTATACCGGATCTGTTATCACCGTACAGACCGCTCCATCGTCAGTTTTTACACGCACGTAGTGTCGTGTGATTCATAATTTGTAGAGGTTCACAATAGTACTTACAAAGGCAGAGTGCCTAATAACATGTGGTTTCTGGTTTTCGGCCGCGGTGTCAAAGTGCAAAGCATCTACTGAACGTATACGATGTCCGTTATGAAGAGAGCTCCTCGCTGTAGCAGAGACTGGAAGAATCTGATCGAGTTCTTGCATGAAAATTTCACGAGAGGCGGCCCACATTCTGTAACCGATTGCATGGAAGTTGATTACCTTCGGGGTTGAGAAGCAGCGTGAAGAAATAAGTAAAACACGTTTTTCGTAAGGACCGCAAGGCGCCCATATGTTATGAGATAGAAATGCATATTAGGGAATTTCATCTGGTCAAAATGTTTAAAGCCCGCTACAATGGTGTCTTTCGTAGACAATGTCGCGTTTGGTCGATAAGACCATCATAATCACATAACCTCACTCACTCACTCACTCACTCACTCACTCACTCACTCACTCAATCAATCAATCAATCAATCAATCAATCAATCAATCAATCAATCAATCAATAAGTAAATCACTCAGTCAATCAATCAATGAATAAGTAAATCAGTCCATACATACATCAATCAATCAATAAGTAAATCAGTCCATACATACAATCAGTCAGTCATCGAAGTTCCGTGATTACCTGCTCGGATAAAAGAAAACACGATCCAGTAACCAGTGTTATGGTCAGGTGTTTGCCGCCATATTACAGATCGAAAAATGCCATATGCTACCAACAAAAAAGTTGCACCGAATATAGACAGGTATAATTGCGGAAACGTTGTGTAAGTATAAACCAGCAGAGATTCGGTGGTGCCAAAACGGGGGGTCTACGGCCGAGGAAAATGCATTCACAAAAAGAACATACCGATATGCAATTGCGCAAATGCACAAGGTACGCCTAGCAGAGATTTCACGCTCCCGAGCTTTGGTCGAAAAGATGAGGAGGAAATCTCTACATCAGCCGCATTTCCAAGTGAAATTGAAAGAAACGTTTGTATTTGAAAGGTGCCTCAAGTGTAGCGACTGCATATGCAGAGGGGAGTTCAGCGGTGCTAGGCCGTCGGGTAACGCTTTCTCGCAATGATTATCAAATGCAAAGCACGGATGCTTTGCCCCCCACGCCACGGAATACATGTCAGATTGTTTTTAAATCTCCACGGCCTATGAACAAAACAAAGGATAGAAAAGTGTGCAATACGCGTGCGCAAATTCATAGTGTCGTGCACGACTGGTATGCGTACATAGCGAGTAGATGCTGGGCGCTGTGTGCTTTAAGGAAAATATAACATCGTAGGCAGCTACCAAATTGCATCATTGGACTACAACGTTGATGAGGAGCTCGATCTACAGAGCAGCAGAAATCAGACCGGGGCAGCCGGGTTGACAAACCTCTGTTCTCTTTAAAGGAGAAAATCGCTTAAATAGTGGCACTGGTACAACCGTTAGCTAATTTGATAAAGCGTTAAATACGTGATTAACTCTCGCTTACAAACTCACTGCACCTGATACACTTAATTTATTGTCGCATTGCTGCTTATGGTCCCGTTCTGTAGACAATGTGGTGTCTGCATTGTGAACAAACAATCACTAGTACTACCTCTGTCACGTACGGAATAGATATACGTACTGAATAGGTATAACTTGACGTAGACAAGCTCTGAATAATAGGCAGCTCGCGTGATGCCACGTGACCACATGACATGTTCGAATCTTGGTAATGGAGATGTGAGCTGTCTTGTCAAAATGATCATGTCCCATTTCACGCACCTTTCTGCTAGCAAATTTAGACTTTCGTTCAGCTCAAGTTGACCTAAAAGAGAATTTATGGTTTTAAAAATGACAGAGTCATCCACGAAAAGCTTAACTTTAAAATGTTGTTCGATTCAGTGAGTTGACGAGATAATTGATATAAATATTATTAAGACCGGTCCTAATACAGATCCTTGCGACACAGCCGGTTTAACGTCTAAATTTTCTGAACACGCGCCGTCTACCTCTACATATTACTTTCTGTTAGCCAAGTAAGATATTACCCAGTTGATTATTTCAGAAGGTATACAGATTAGTTTAATATGAGACACCCTATGAAACGCCTTTTAAAAGTCCAAAAATAATTTATCCACCTTGCTGTCCTAATCTAGAACTTTAGCAAATTCATTGATGGCTACAATTAACTGTGTGTTAGTAGAAAAGCCCCGTCCGTAGACACGTTGTCTTTTATTTAAAATACTAGCATATCCACGTAGGTCTATAGATGTTTCACCAGAATTAGCTCCGACGCGTTGTCATAAACAAACGTACGTGTAACAGGTAGATAATTACTGATTTATACAGGGCTACTTTTCTTAAAGACTAGAATAACACGGGTCAGATGCCAGGAGGACGATACTTTACCAGATTCTAAGGATTTATTGAAAATTATGATAAGAAAAGCTCCGCGTACCTTTTAAGGAATATGGCGGGAATTTTGTCCGAAATTGTTGATTCTTTCGCGCCTAGTTGTAGTATCGATTGATCTACACTCTCCAATGATATCGAAAAAGAGTGTGATTCACTAGTTGCGGGAAGAGCTTTGCAAATATTGCGTGACTTTGAAATTACGCTCTGAACGGGAGAGTTTGAATATGAGTGCTATTTTCCTGCTATTTGTAACCAGATTGCAAAGTACTGCTAAATACTCTGTCCGTCGATTAGCCTTGTTCCCAAGAAATTGCCAGAATTTATTGGGGCATTCCGAAGCGAATCGGCCGAGATTTTCAGTGAAATTGCCTTCTCGAGACTCTTGAATTTTACAATCGAGGTTTGTTTTTTGCTCTGCAACTACCTTATTATTAATTCGCTTCAATTTTTTACGGTGAATTTTAGGCTGCGTTTTATCTGGATCAGCTCTCTGGCTGTCCAAAGGCTCGTTTGACCAACTCTTTCGGTCTATCAGGAACACATTTGTCTATACAGTAGTCACAGCAGGATTTCAGCGTACTCCATAAGGTTTCAACGTCATCGTCGCAGATAAAAAGGCAATCCTCTAAATAATGCTTGATTTGCAGGTCATCGGCAGTTGAGTAATTCTTAACAAAAACAGGTCTCGGTTTGAAAGATACCGAGCCCCGTCGAAGAACGCAGGTAACGTGAATGAGGCTGTGGCCAGAACTGTGATCGTGAACCCATGTTGTACAAATCCTGATGCATTTAGACCAAATAAAAGGTCTCAAATTGAGAAAGCAGCATCTGTTACACGTGTTGGGACAAGAACTGTTTGAGTAAGAATTTATGCAAGTAGCACGTCAAACAACAATTCATAACTGTGAAATACAACCGATCCACATTTCATTTCAACCCATTTATTAGTGGGAAGGTTAAAGTCTCAAGAAACTATAATATTTTGATCACAGTATTTTTCTAAGTGGTCGTACAGCTTTATTAAGAATTCTGGTGGGGATCCAGCTTCTCGGCAAATGCCCGCAACTATGACTGTGCAGCTGCTAAATTCAACTTTGCAAAATACGCGTTCGTGATCATTGCCAACATCTGGTAACGAAAAGGACGGAAGCCAATGTATCACAAAGACTACAGTACTGCCAACTTTTGTTTCACGATTCTTTTTATAGCAGCATATGAAGGTGTAAATGCGCAGCTATCCGGGATGTCAGAGTGACGCCAAGTTTCTGTGATGATGGCTACGTGACAAGCATATTACAGCAAAATAGATTTAAGCTTTTATGAATAATTGCGCACGTTTTGAGCATGTAAACAAACAATCCGAAGAAGCTTACGCGCGGGCTGCTTTTTAGTCTTAGAACGTCAATCATCTGATTTAGTACTTTTGCGAAGGAAGATTTTGCAGTTCGTATCATTGTCCCATGCATATATAGATATCGTTTGGAAGCAACTTCTCGTGAACATGTTTTATTTCAGCACTCGGACAGTTATCAACTAATCCGGATTGCCATAGTTTCTTTCTTATGTGTAAAGTTTCTTGAGAATAATCGTCAAGAATTGATAGGCCGGAAACTTTTGGATGAGCAGTTCTTAATCAAGGATTTTTTTCATTCTTTTTGTAGAGGCGAAAAATCCAGCTCGTGGATGATTATTTCGTGGCCTCCCAATCCTATGAATGTGTTCCACTGACTCACACCACCAAGTTTTTGATCGAAAACAGCATTTCAAACAGCATTGTGCCGAAAATTTTTTGATATTGGTATATGACTAATTTGTTCTGCTTAAAATTTCATGTTCTGGCCTGCTTTAAGGTTTTATTTACTTTGGCTCTATTTTCTACATCTACTGTTTTGCACACGCGATTTTTTGGGTAACAAAGGGCTCTGTGGAAGCAAAAGCTCTTGTGTAACGTCTAACCAAGCAGAGAAATGCTTTCCTGCCTCAGCTTATTATTGCTAGCGTCTGCGCAGCATGCTGACTCGGCCACATCAAGACTTAGCTGTGCAGCTGTAGCATGTTCTATTCTAATACATTCCATCCCTTTCTGCAAGCATGTGAAGCGAGACCATGAGGAGAAATGCAAATTTTTTTCTGCATGCATTTCATGAGGTCAGCACACATCATGTTTTGCTCGTTGAGTCCTGGTATGTCCACTAAACCTATGCTTTCCAATTCTGATGCAAACTGCCCATATAGATGTGATGTTATATACTGAATGTAAATTCACTCAAGTCTTTGAAATTATTCTTAGCCTTCATGTAAGTAGTCCTCTTTTCTTCCTTTCGCTCTCCTTTTGACTTCCTTCACGGCGCTGTTGATGTGTCGATACGTGAATGAAATGGTAATTCAGACACTAAACTTTGCTTTTCCTAGGGTAGCTCTGCTGCCATCTCAGGATGAGTCTTATGTCTCCCGCCTACATGACCCCACATACGAAAGGTTCCGGTTTCCAGCAGCAGTTCTCGGCGCCTGAACCGGGACATGGGGGAAGAGAAAAAGGAGGGAGTGAAAGAATAAAGAGCTGCTATACTGTAGGGCTCCGAAATGCTCTATCATCCCAAAATCGCTGAATGTGCGCAGCAGAGATGACACTCCGATAACATCTGAAGACACTTTCTACGTTGGTTGCTCACTTTCCTACTTCGGAATCATGATGTGGTACATTGGTGCGAAAATCAAAGAGGTTCGTTCCATGAAACGGCCATTGTCGAAAATAGGGCGACGGCAATAGGAACGTGCTTCATTAGGAGGAGTAATGGGCAAGAACACGTCTACTATTCTGTTGCTTTCGAACAGATTTTCAGTTAACGGGCAACAAGCGAAACGCCTCGCAGCAAGATGTCTAGTTTAGGAATATTCCTCGTATTCATGAATATCATGCGGTGCAAATCAAGACCCTCATGAATGAATGCAAGGCCTTCATGGTAGTGTTTCGTTTTCTGGTTCACTATGTTTATGGAAGGCGTGGTCTGCTATTGAAGGCCTGCGCGCTTGCTTTACAAACTGTCAATACTGTTTAGCGCGCATAACTGCATGCAGAGACAGGCATCTGCAGAATGCAGGCGTACCTGCTCTAATGCAATATTTGCGCTTTTTCTCGTGTCCCGTAAAAAAAGCACGTGAACTGTTTGGCGTACTTTTACTCCCACGTCTATTTCGTGACGGGTGTTTCGTGGTCGGGTAATTCGCTGCGAGGTCTCGCAGTCAACAGCAACTTTTACGGCTTCGACAAAGCTCATTTCCAGCTCCCTACTCGAGATGAGTCCTTATGTCACATTTTCATGAATGCAATTTCGTGAAAACAAGGTTGGAAGCGCTTTCTGCTCTCATTTGCACCTCTTCTTGCAGTAAAAGCTGTTCGTAAAGTGAAGTGTAAACATATAAAAGCTGTAGTAAGCGGGAGTGAAGCCGCGTTTTGAAAAGCTTTTCTTTAGTCAATGTGGATATTTTCACAGCGGTACACTTCGGAAAAGAAAGTTATTATTAATATATAGTTATGACATTTATATGTGCTTCGAACTAGTGGAGAACCGTTGATCATCTGTTGCTAGGAAATGCCTGCCAGGCTGTTGCACACAACTGCTGAATTGCATTGAGTAGCTTTGTGAAAAGGAATGAAAGAACGATGAAGACGAGAGATTGTACAGAGAAGAGTGGACAAGGTAAACAAGTTGCACGAATGTAAACAATATACTGCAAACGCCGATTTTCCGGCCAATGTGGACTAGGAAGGAAATGGAAGGGTGTAAAAACAAATCAATACTTACATAAGACACTCCCGCTGGAGGTTAAAATATGGAATATCTTCGGGTTTGTTTGAACTCCTAAGGGAGCCATTGCGCGGCCAGAAAGCTTAGGCTTCCGTACAGCATGCAAAAATATGCAGCAGTATAAAGCAGAAAGTATGCTAGCTGCACCTTTTAGAGCCACAAAATCACGTAAAAGGGTAGCTATAGCTCTGTATTAAAGGATATTTTTTCCACTTACCTTGGGGGTGAGTTAAGCGAAGCAACTTTTATTTCCCTGCAAAGGTTCTATAGAAAAGAAAATGGAAACTATGAGGAGATGAAGAAGCCGGGGCGACTGGACTTCAAAATTGCATTCACCATTGTGGTCGCTATAGCAACGTCATGTTGTATGCATTTATTGCGGCATATGCACTGACCAAGTTATCGCCTACTTACCGCGCTCATAATTTACGCAAGATATTTGCCTCATACCTGGAGTAACCCACAAGGCTAAAATGTCAAACGAATAGTTATTTTCTAGTCGCATGCAGCTACACCACGACCAATTTTTTTAGTTTATTCTGTCTTAAAGGTCAAAGTAGAAACATATTGTTTCACTTCTGCGAACGTGCACGAAATTATGAACTCTCCCGATGTGTTCCTGCGAGGGCCATAGCGCACTGCGTATGCTTCGTGTGCCGGTTGGGCAGAAAACAAAAAATCTGGGTTAGTTCACAGCATACAGAATTCGACCGGTGCAATAAGAACAATATACTACGGGGGTGCACTCAAGCCTGCCTAGGCGCAGTAATGCGAAAAAAGTACAAGCTGTTATGCGCTGCCTAGTGTGTTCTCCCAATACTACGCTAACGGACCTTGACTGCAATGAGCCAGGTGGCCTATGCGTATAGCACATTAACTTAAGTTAGATGAAGAAGCGGAGCAGATGGAATTTCACTAAGACGACGATGTCCACTTCAGAGGAAGAGAGCTTTTCAGTTGGAACATGGTGAAGACGACGAAGTTTTACGCATAGTGCGACAGTGTGTCTCTGTTTTCCACGAGGCGAGATCGGCCGTCGTGGTTGTTTGATGCTACCCGAAAACGTTGGCAATCGCAGTGCTACTGTGTGCAAAGCGTTTCTGGCATCCAGAGGGGCGTACAGTCGAGAACAAAAGAAGATTGACCATGATCTTATATATAATTGGTTCACAGGAAGGGAAAGATGCAGTATAGTTCACACTTGTTATGCAGACACCTGAACCGCGCCGTAAGGGAAGAGATGAAGGTGGGAGTGAAGGTAGAAAAAGACAAAGGGGAGCCGTAGTAGAGGGTTACGGAGTAATTTCGACCACCTGGGGATCTTTAACGTGCGCTGACATCGCACAGCACACGGACGCTACTTCGTTTCGCCTCCATCGAAACGCAGCCGCCGTGGTCGGGTTCGAACCCGGGAACTCCGACCAGTAGTGGGGCGTCTTACCACTGCACCACCCCGGTGAGGAATGACCGTCATCTAACGGCCACTTTTCTAACGCTTTAATCTGCGAACAATAGCGCACCCTTGAATTTTACCTGTACTAACCTATGGCGTTGAAACCTGGAGGCTAAGAGGTTTCTAATTAAGAGGAGGACAACGCAGGGGGCTATGAAACGAAAAATGGTAAGTGTAACATTAAAATATAGGAAGCGTGCAGAGTGGGTCAGAGAAATAACTCAAGTTATTGACATTCTAGTAGAGCGTGGGTAGGAGATGTAGTGGGCGTGGGTAGGAGATTTAGTGCAAAGAAAGGATAACCGATGAGAGAGAGAGAGAGAGATATTTTAATGGTAACAGGAGATGTAGGATAACCGATGGTCGCTTAGGGTAACAAACTGAATTTAAAGGGAAGGAAAGCGTAGCAGGAGCGACAACAAGTTTGGTGGGCGGATGAGGTTAAGAAGTTCGTAGGGGTAAAGTTGATGCAGCTAACACAGAACCGGGCTAATTGGAGAAATATCGGAGAGGCCTTCGTCCTGCAGTGATATAGTCAGAATGATGATGATGATGAGCGCACCCTTGTTGCTACGCTTCCAATATTTACCTCTGAATTTTCACTTGTAGACAGCAGACATAATTATAATTATTTCTATTATACGACGGGACAGAACTCTGAATGATAGAGTGGTCAATTTATTTTGTCCACGACTGTACATCTTGCAGGCCCTGTACTGCCCTGGAGCGAATATACAGACATTCCAGCGCATATTTGCGACCTCTATTTGGGCTGCAGTTGGGAGAGATTGAAAGTCACGAACAAATCTCTTTCGACGAGTCTGTGGTGAGCCAAACGCTGTTTCACTTAATGCTACGTAGGGGGTTGTTACGGCTCATATCTATCCGCGAGCAAAAACGTCATTTCCTCCAGTGTCTTATCAAGTTGATCTGAAGTGCATTAGCGGACTTTGCTGCGTCCTATGTTAAAAGCGGTAGTTACAGAGCATCGCGTCACCTTTGCGAGGTGATTTCTCTATTCGCTTGATTTTCGCGTGTTTCCGAGCGCGTGTCTGTCGACAGTAAAAGTAACATATTGCGGCGAAACCTTCAAAACTGTATTTGTTTTTTAACAGCCGCCGGCATACAGGCTTATCACTCTGATTCTGGACCGCGTATCAGTTCCGTAACCTTTGTTTGTTAATGCTCGATGTCGCGAGTCACACCTTTATCAGTTTCGTTGTACCGCAAGATGCACCGAGATCTGTCTCGAAGGTTCCGGCCACTCGGGTGTCTTTCCATAATGTTCCAGCCCGTGCTGGTAGCTGTTTGCGACGTTATCTAGATTGTTCTGTGCAGCCTTTAAATTGAGCTTTGACGAGTGTGATGGGCGTTCTTTGTTCGACGATCTACGAGCACGTTTGTTTCTATAGCCGCCGCCGAGTTGCTTACTTCTTTTGCGGGCGCAAGTCAGCCCAAATAAAGAGTTTCTTTAGTGTAATCATCGACCCCATCATTTGTGTCGTCGACCTCGTCACCACTCTGGTGGAGGTGCTGCCTTTGATCGTTCAAGAGAAGACCCAAGCCGTCTTCCTGTCCCCCTGGAAGACCAGCCTACAGGTCACCGAGCCAGCCGCCGACTTCAAGGCCTTGTTGTGACAGTGGGGTTATCACACAGTAGCCCACCGTCAACAGGGTTGTGCCAGTGGATCCTGCAACTGCCACCAATATTGTGCCGGTGGGGTTATCACACAGTAGCCCACCGTCAACAGGGTTGTGCCAAGGAGTTGGTAACGCAGCGCTCGTCACCCGTTTCGTGAACGAGGGCTGTCAGCTCCCTGGGCGGTAGCGATGAATCCGAGTCGGCGTTGGTGAGATGAAGAAAAGGCTTTATACACTATTTACATGCATTTACACAACAAGATCGGCTCTGGGGCCGAAAGCTAACATAGCCATACGCGACTGTTCTCGCGCAGCGACGGCCGGGGAGATTCCGCCGCGTCCGCACTGTCAGGGGCGAACTGCTCCCGATGGACGCTAGTGACGAACTCACATTCGGAGTCTCGAACGGAAGCACTTGAGACTCCGTTGCCGAGAACCGTTGACGCTCAAAATGGTCCAATCCGACGGCAGCACTTTCGCAGGGCCAATGGGAGAGCTTGCTGCGCTCTCGCTTCAAATATGCCGCGGGGCGAGAAGGGGTTCACCGTCAGGGCCACGGCGCGCCGTGCTGTCTGGACGTTCAGCGCATGTTAAAACACGTCGCTTCTGTCCCTTTGGTACGGCTCGCCTCCAGTGCATTGGTGCTTTGCAGAGAAGTATCCAAAGTTTGTGAAGGAGGCGTTCGCCGAAGAAGTTTGGCGTCCGGCTGAATTTCTAGGCGGCTTTGGCCAGGCACAATAGCACCCCCGCCATCAGACAATGCGCCGGGAAGACGAGCTGCTCGCATGTGGCTCGGATGCCGGGCGCGCTCATTCACCAGGTTCCTCCAAGCTCACGTACAGTGTCCGGGCGCCAGGTAGCCTCACGTGCCTCGGGTTCCACTCGCCAGGTCAGGATCTCTGCCGACAGCCTTGTTGCCGGGGCACGCCGATCAACTTCGCTCGGGTCGCTCCGATGCCCTTGCCACTCGCCACTGGTAACGGTAGACTGTTCTGCGGCTTGCGAAACCGACCGACAACAGGCAACACCCAACACAAGCAAGTACCCTCGGTCACCCGTCAAACACCAGACAGAGGCAAAATTTCAAATTCAATTAGCTAAATTGTTGTCCCCTTTTTGCTCCCACTACAACAAGAGACAAGTGTATACGATGCAGTACACAAGGTTCAAACAACAATTTTGCGCATTAAGGATACATTAAATAGCAAAAAAAGATTAATAATCAGTAATAGAAAAGAGTCTCCTTGAAATCACTTGGACCGTAAACCACAACTGAGGAAGTAAGGAGGTCATTCAATTTTGCCCCGATCTGCCTACAGCATTACCGTTAGCGACGAAAGGCTCGTCGAAGGTAGCTATGTCTCGAGTGCATGACTGAAAGCATCAGAGTTCGCATTGTGCTGCTCTCTTCAAGCGGCAGAATGCGTAGCAGTATTCGGGCGGTTTGTCTCTCCTCCCTCCGCTACAGCCTCGGCTGTCCATTTCTCTACGAGACCTTTCTTTCCACTTTGTGTGTGAAAGAACAGACGAGCACAAGTTACTCGCTTTATTGAACGATCTGTCTCGTTCCTTACGCTTTGAGCACCAATCGCGCATTTTCTCAGCACGGGTGCATTTGTGCCGCTGGGATCGCCGCTTCTTTTCCTTTCGCGATCGTTTGCGTTTTCTGACCTTCCGATGACAGCATTCTTTCATGCACCTGCCTTTCCGCTCTTTTCGGCGGCGGCACTTGAGTTTTTGCTTTCTTTCTTTTTGTGCCAACTCTTTCAAGCTGCCGGTAACCGGAGCGGGTATGGCGCCGACATCGTCGGAGGGCGGCGCCGCGCCTGCTTCGCGGCCAGCAGCGTATGACTCACTGCCAGTCGCGTCCGAACAAGGACAAGGCTCGCTCACGCCAGCCCCCGAGCTAGGCATATCCTCTGCGGGCTCGCCTCTCAAGTTACACTGATCTGCCGGTGTGCCGCATCGCTCAGCGCTAACCGGCGCGCGATCACGTTCGTCCGACAGCTGCGGCGCTTCGGATCGCGTGAGGTCCATGTTCGCACCAAGGTTGTTTTCGCCAATACAATTGAGCGCGTCAGGACAGGAAGACCCATGGCTCCAGTCTAGTTGCTCGCCGTCGACTTCACAGGTGTGGTTCTCTACAGCGTCCGCGTCATGGGCCTGCCTTAGCTGTTCAACACTTGTGAGCTGCGCAGTTTCCATGAGCGCAACTTCGTTTTTCTGTGTGTCATTATCTACGTCGACTCTGACTTCGAAAATTGCCAATTTGTCGTCTCCTAGCCTGACTACATTTCCGCCACAGTTTACAACTTCTGCTTCTGAGTTGTCAGGCGGTTGATTTACTGCCAGTTCCCCACTCTCGATTGGTGGAATGCTTACAGCTACGTGGGAATGCGTGCAGGACGGTGTCACTGCGGATTTCTCGCCGATGGAGTCGGCTCCAACCGTCTCAGCTGCCAATGGTTCGACCAAGGTAACCCTAGACACTTCTGTTTGAGACTCGATCAGCTCGCTGCTGCGGTCGCTTTGCTCGGCCGCTTTCCCAAGTTATGTCACATTCTCTGGTGCAAGCACAATTTGCTCCGAGCCTTCCTGACTTTCTAGCCATTCGCTTACAGCGGCTTTCAACTGATAGGCCAAATCAAAGTATGCCTTGTTACAATGTTTCTCGCTCTCATATCTCTTCCGAAGATCCTGAGGCGTTATCTGATATCGTATCAGCAATGACTCTTTTAGTTCATCGTAATTTTTCAAGCGGTCGCCTACCAATCGCTTGATTTCTTCCGACGCTTCAGCGGAGAGAAGAGCTACCATATTCTGTGCCCAACTATCTCGCTCGAAACGTTTACTTCTGCAGACATTCTCGAAGTCTGCCAAATACACTGCCATATCCTCGGCGATGAGGAACGGTGGTGGACAGTCTTGCGGTATTGAACCGTTACAATGAATGGCATTAAAAGCTTTCATCTTTTCCACGCTCATTCTATGTGTTGAAACCTCCAGCTGCATCAGTTGCCATACGCGGGCGTCCTCTTTCTCGTGACGTTCCCTACGTTCACGTATCTCTTTCTCGTGACGTTCCCTGCGTTCACGCATCTCTTTCTCGTGACGTTCTCTACGTTCACGTTGCATTTTTTTGTAACGTTCTCTACGTTCACACATCTCTTTCTCGAAACGTTCCCTACGTTCACGTTGCATTTTCTCGCGACGTTCTTTCTCCTCCTCTTTCTCGCGACGTTCATCGCGCTTTTGGCGTTCTAGCCTTTCACGCTCCTCGCGCTTTTGGAGTTCTTGCATTTTGGCTTCCTCCTTCCCTTTTCTCTCTTGAATATCATCCCAGGCCTCTGCGGCTTCCTCAACCGTCACTACTTCTGCCTGCATGATCTCAAGAATTTCCTTTTTTCTTTTTGTTGAGCCCAAATCGATGCCCAACTCATCACAAATTTGGAGAAGTTCTTTGACCTTGTAACTCTCCATCTTTTACCGGCCTCTTGTTGTTTGCCTTTTTAGAATAGTGTACTTTACGTTCGCTATCTCGCTCCTAGCAAGAGATGCGCAAGCCTTTCTCACACTGATTCCCTTCTCAGCATCCCCTGGGTTTCAAAACACTTCCTGTAGGCTTGAAACACGCAAGGTTAACACAATGCTACGCTCAGCCTTTCTCTAAGCTACCCTGTGTGTTAGAGAAGTCTGGCGTTTGAGGGAAACTTCAGGTACTCACCGCGCCGAGGTGCCTGACGCCGGTCAATCCCGCAGCTGCCATCCAATGTTGTGACAGTGGGGTTATCACACAGTAGCCCACCGTCAACAGGGTTGTGCCAGTGGATCCTGCAACTGCCACCAATATTGTGCCGGTGGGGTTATCACACAGTAGCCCACCGTCAACAGGGTTGTGCCAAGGAGTTGGTAACGCAGCGCTCGTCACCCGTTTCGTGAACGAGGGCTGTCAGCTCCCTGGGCGGTAGCGATGAATCCGAGTCGGCGTTGGTGAGATGAAGAAAAGGCTTTATACACTATTTACATGCATTTACACAACAAGATCGGCTCTGGGGCCGAAAGCTAACATAGCCATACGCGACTGTTCTCGCGCAGCGACGGCCGGGGAGATTCCGCCGCGTCCGCACTGTCAGGGGCGAACTGCTCCCGATGGACGCTAGTGACGAACTCACACTCGGAGTCTCGAACGGAAGCACTTGAGACTCCGTTGCCGAGAACCGTTGACGCTCAAAATGGTCCAATCCGACGGCAGCACTTTCGCAGGGCCAATGGGAGAGCTTGCTGCGCTCTCGCTTCAAATATGCCGCGGGGCGAGAAGGGGTTCACCGTCAGGGCCACGGCGCGCCGTGCTGCCTGGACGTTCAGCGCATGTTAAAACACGTCGCTTCTGTCCCTTTGGTACGGCTCGCCTCCAGTGCATTGGTGCTTTGCAGAGAAGTATCCAAAGTTTGTGAAGGAGGCGTTCGCCGAAGAAGTTTGGCGTCCGGCTGAATTTCTAGGCGGCTTTGGCCAGGCACAACAGCCTACAACCCGAACACGGTCTGCTGCCTGACCCCATTCGATCTCGGAAGGCATCGATGCTGACAATGGCCCAGCCTACAGCACCGGTTGCTTTCGTCCAACCCCGTGAGCCCCCCTGCTTCCATGGACGACCGGATGAAGATGCTGGAGACTGGATGGACCTTTTCGACCGTGTGGCAGAATTCAACGGCTGGAACGACGCTGCGAAACTCAGGCTGGTCTACTTTGTTCTTCAAGGACATGCCCGAGTTTGGTTCGGAAATCATGAGGCAACTATGAAGGATTTAGACATTTTCAAGGAAGCGTTTTTGACTGTCTTTTCAAGCGTCGTCCGAAAGGAAAGAGCCCAGGCCCTCCTTAAGTCAAGACTTCAACTTCCTAACGAGCCTGTCCTGGCGTACGTTCAAGAGAAGAAGCGCCTCTTTCGCCGCGCCGACCCTAACATGACTGAAGGTGAGAGAGTCAAATTTTTAATGCGAGGCGTCAAAGAATCGCTTTTGGCAAATCTTGTCTGAAATCCGCCGAAAACCGTGGCGGAATTTGAAACGGAAGCGTCTGCCATCGAGAAGACCTTGTACACCCGGATGCGTCACTCGACCACTTCAGCCAGACTACTCAAGCCACTACCCCAGCGCATCTGCAAGCGGAGAGAACCTTCGGGACCTCATCCGGGAGATCGTGTGAGATGAGCTCCGCCGATTGATACTATCATCGCAACACCCCAGGTGGCGACGCTCGCGGACGTCGTCCGTGAAGAAGTCCAGCAGTAGCTGGGCGTTCCTCAAGCGACGGCTGCGACTGTTCCTGCGCAAGAGGCAACAGCAATGAACTACGCTGGTGCATTACGTCGCCCTGCGCCCAGACGTGATGCCTTTCCGAGCCCTCGCCGCTACCGTCCTGTTCCTGAAAACTGCCCCTTGGCCCCCGCCCGCCAAGCCTACCAACGACCCCCAAACCCCAGAAAGTGCGACGCCTGGAGAACTGGAAACAACCGGCCGTTATGCTTCCACTGCGGTGTGGCCGGCCACATTCTGCACCACTGCCCGTACCGACGAATCGGTCTCCGCGGATTTGCAGTCGACGCTCCACGACCACGTCCAGGTGAACGACCACAAGAAATTGACAGCTATCTGCGTAGCGGTGAGATTGCGCCACCAAGCCGTCGGTTCAGATCTCCATCGCCGTACAGGGCCCGCTTTGCGTCGCCAGGCCATACCTATGATGAGAGTATGCGCGGAAGGTCTCCAAGCCCGCGCAGGGGAAACTAAACAGAGCAACCTTTGGAGGTGAGGTTGCTCAACGGCGAAAAGACGAACATCCTCCGCCGCCGACGACCACTAACGACGACGCAGCCATTTCACCGCCGCTCCACACGACGTCATCGGCGACAACACGACCAGACTGCAAGCAGACACCGCCGCCCAGCGAAGTAACAACGGCATGCCCCGGCCATGACCTCAAGAAACGACACAGCCGAGATCGGACACTAAGGCCCACGTGCAATGCGAGGACGCGAACAAGTGACCTTGAAGTTAATATCGACGGTCGCAGAGTCACTGCCCTAGTAGACACCGGAGCCGACTATTCAGTCATTAGTGGACCGTTAGCCTCTCAGCTCAGAAAAGTTGCCACCGCTTGGGATGGCCTGCTGATTCGCACCGCAGATGGCAACCTGATTACTACATCGGGATGATGCACTGCAAGAATAACCGTAAATGGGCGTACTTAGCACACCAGCTTTGTGGTCTTGCAGCAGTGCTCCCGTGACGTGATTTTAGGCATGGACTTCCTAAATGAACATAGGCCTATCATCGACCTGCGATCCAAGCTCATCAAGCTCTCTGCATCTCTGTCGTCGTAGCATTCCTGCTACGACGACGTCGATGTAACACATTCCTCTAAACGTCCTCGATGAAGAATTGACCGTCCCGCCCCGATCAAGCATCGCAGTCTGCGTAGGTAGCGCAAACATCGAAACCGCTAAGGCATCGTCGAAGGAAATATCCAATTGCTCTTAGAACGAGGTGTCGGCATCGCAAGAGGCATCACGAAATTCCGGAGAGGTCAAGCTCAGGTTCTGGTAACAAACTTCACCGAAGAATACCGGCATCTCAACAAGGGCACGACGATCGCTTTTCTCGACGAATTAGCGGACCTCAAAGATGTATTCGCCCTCCACGACCAAACGCTGGAGGACTCACCGGACCTATTCCGTCAGCCCACATTTGACATCAACCCGGCATTGACCCACTACAGGAAAGACCAGATTCTCAGTCTGCTTCGAAGCTACGGGCAGTGCTTCTCACCGTCATCGAAGGTACGACGAACACCACTGGCCAAGCACCGCATATTAACGGACGAACACGCCCGACCTCTGCGCCAAAGCCCTTATCGTGTATCGCCGCGAGAACGCCAGGCCATTCGCGATCAAGTTGAGGAAATGCTGCGTGATGACGTAATCCAGCCATCGAACAGCCCCTGGGCGGCACTAGTCGTTTTGGTGAAGAAGAAAGACGGCACACTTCGCTTCTGCGTTGATTACCGCCGCTTGAATAGCATAACGAAGAAGGATGTCTACCCGCTTCCCCGCATCGATGACACTTTCGACCGGCTCAACAATGCAGGGTACTTCTCATCGATGGACCTGAAAAGCGGATATTGGCAAATTGAGGTCGACGGAAGAGATCGCGAGAAGACCGCATTCATCACACCGTACGGCCTTTATGAGTTCAAGGTGATGCCATTTGGCCTCTGCTCCGCACCAGCCACGTTTCAACAAGTAATGGACACAATGGCAGGCTGAAGTGGCAAATTTGTTTGGTACATTTGGACGACGTTGTTGTCTTCTCATCAAACTTTGAAGACCATCTAAAACGACTACAGACAGTGCTGGAAGCCATCAAGTCATCGTGACTAACGTTAAAAGCAGAGAAGTGTCACTTCGCCTACGAAGAACTCCTGTTCCTAGGTCACATCGTTAGCAAGGACGGTATTCTCCCAGACCCGGAGAAAACAGCTGCAATCGCACAATTCCCACCGCCTGCCGACAAAAAAGCTGTGCGCCGATTCCTTGGGCTGTGCGCTTATTATAGACGATTTGTCAGAAACCTTTCGCGGATCGCCGAACCGTTGACGCAGCTTACAAAGGCTGACGTACATTTTAAATGGGAAACGCCGCAAGGAGAAGCCTTGGACGAACTTAAGCGCCGCCTGCAATGCCCTCCTGCGCTTGGCCACTTTGATGAAAACGCCGAGACCGAAATTCACACCGACGCGAGCAGTGTGAGCCTAGGAGCCATTCTCGTCCAGAAGAGTGCTGGACGCTAGCAGGTCCCTCACAAAAGCCGAAGTCAATTACTCGACGACCGAGAAGGAGTGCCTTGCGATCATCTGGGCTACTTCTAAGTTTCGTCCATACCTATACGGCCGACCATTCAAGGTTGTTAGCGACAATCATGCGCTCTGCTGGCTGGCTAATTTGAAAGATTCCTCCGGCTGCCTTGCCAGATGGAGCCTACGACTTCAAGAATTTGACTTGACTGTAGTCTATAAGTCGGGCCAGAAGCACTCTGACGCAGACTGCCTATCACGCGCTCCCGTCGATGTTCCCCCGAAGGACGATGACGACGACGCCTTTTTGGGACCGGTAAGAGCCAGCAGGTTTCAGAACAACAGCGATCAGACCCTGTGCTGAAAGCGCTAGCCGATTACTTAGAAGGAAAGACCACTTCCCCTCCTGGTGTGTTCAGGCGACATTTATCATCGTTCGCGTTAAGCAATGGCCTCCTAGTGAAGCAGAACTTTGCAACCAACAAGACCGCGCAGCTTCTTGTAGTGCCTAAAAACCTCCGGCAGGAAATTCTGTAGGCGTTGCACGATGTGCTCACAGCAGGCCCTCTCGGATTTTCACGCACGTTGCGTCAAATCCAGGAGAAGTATTACTGGCCGCGACTGCCTGCCGAAGTTGCCCACTACGTGAAGACGTGTCGTGAGTGCCAACGACGCAAGACGCCGCCGATCAGACCAGCAGGACTACTAAACCCGATTCCGCCACCAATCCTGCCCTTTCAACAAATTGGGATGGATCTCCTCGGCCCCTTTCCATCTTCGTCTATGGGTAACAAGTGGATCATCGTGGCCACTGACTACCTTACCCGTTACGCCGAAGCAAGAGCACTACCAAATGGTACCGCGGCAGAAGTCGCCAAATTTTTTGTCGAACAAATTCTCTTGCGACATGGCGCCCCAGAAGTGCTCATCACGGCAGAGTTGACGGAAGCCATCCTGGAATACAGTCATACAAGCCATCGACGAACAGTCCCAATGCCCCCCCCCCCCCATCCCCAGACCAATGGCGTTACAGAGCGCCTGAATAAAACTATCGCGGACATGATCGCCATGTACGTCGACGCTGAACACTAGACCCGGGACGCCATCTTGCCGTATGTGATCTTCGCGTATAACACGGCAGTCCAGGGGACGACCAGAGCGACCCCGTTTAAGCTTGTTGAACACTAGACCCGGGACGCCATCTTGCCGTATGTGATCTTCGCGTATAACACGGCAGTCCAGGGGACGACCAGAGCGACCCCGTTTAAGCTTGTGTACGGCTGGGAGCCCACGACGACGCTCGACGCAATGCTGCCGCACGTAACCAGCGAGGACAACCTTGACGTCGCCGCCTACCTGCAGCGTGCAGAGGAAGCCCGACGACTCGCACGGCTGCGTATTAAAGACCAACAGCGCACCGACAGCCGACGATACAATTTACGATGACGCCACGCAGAGTACAATCCAGGAGACCAAGTGTGGGTTTGGACACCAATTCGCCGTCGCGGATTAAGTGAAAAGTTGTTGCGTCGATACTTTGGGCCGTACAAAATCATTCGCCGCGTCAGACCACTGGACTATGAAGTCATTCCCGACGGACCGTCAGCATCACAACGGCGACGCGAACGCCGTGAAATTGTACATGTACGACTGAAGCCATATTACGCGCGTTAAAGAATCTGTTGTGTTTAAACTTTGCAGTGTTTATGTTTAAGTTTCTTTGTTTTGGAACATCGAGGCGATGTATTTTTTAAGGGGGGAGTAATGCCGCGAAACCTTCAAAACTGTATTTGTTTTTTAACAGCCGCCGGCATACAGGCTTATCACTCGGATTCTGGACCGTGTATCAGTTCCGTAATCTTAGTTTGTTAGTGCTCGATGTCACGAGTCACACCTTTATCTGTTTCGTTGTAGCGCAAGATGCACCGAGCTCTGTCTCGAAGGTTCCGGCCACTCGGGTGTCTTTCCACAATGTTCCAGCCCGTGCTGGTAGCTGTTTGCGACGTTATCTAGATTGTTCTGTGCATCCTTTAAATTGAGCGTTGACGAGTGTGGCGGGCGTTCTTTGTTCGACGATCGACGAGCACGTTTGTTTCTATCGCCGCCGCCGAGTTGCTTAGTTCTTTTGCGGGCGAAAGCCCAAATAACGAGTTTCTTTAGTGCAATCATCGACCCCTTCATTTGTGTCGTCGACCTCGTCACCACTACGTGACAATATGTTATGAGGACCATTGTTAGCAGTTTTTAGTTACCCTTTCTATCGTTTGCTTTTTTTCTTTCACCTCCACAAAGCAGTTCTGCAGGTAAAACCTCAACGCGAGATATTTATGGGCAGTAGGATACACAGAGTTTTATTTGTAGAGCATTGAACATACCTTCATCCACAGCAACGATGCAGTATTCTTCTCGAATGTGCTGGAACATACAGAAAGACCTGCCACTAAGACCACACGGCACTGAATTTTTGAGTGTGGTTGACTCAGTGATCTCATACAGCACATTATTCCTTTTCGGCTTATATGACGTGCGCTGTAATTAAATGGCTTTCCATCACTGCGACTCGAGAATCCTATATGTATGTGAATATTTTGTTTGGATCGCGCGAATATGCATAATTGATGATAAAGACTGGACTAAATAAACTGTCATCTGGTTTAGAAAAATAAAGTGAAGAAATAAGGGTATTCACTCCCAGCTATAAGTGCTGCAGTTTTGTGAAAGGGACCTTTATTATATTGAAATGTATCAAACTGCATTGTATGGGGTTTAAATGCTTATTTCATATTGCACTGTTTGTTCTAATTGTAATATCTCCCTTTGAAAGCGATAGACATAGAAAGAAGCGTTAGTATTTTGCGCTTTCTTTCCTCGGCTAAGGAAGTTAGTTTGTTCGGATGGCGGTTCTATCCCTGCGTTTACACGAGTTTCTTTATTCGTACAGATAGACTTTTATGACAGAATCGCTTCATGCCACTTAAGAGCAAAGAAGTAATTTCGCCTTGATTGAAGTAAATATTTGATATAAGAGGCATACTTTATGTGGCAATAGTATTGATACAAACTATAGTCGACGACGAAGCGGAGACAATCAGTGGCTAGTTGACGTAGACGATGAAGTGATTGCTGGTTTCTGGACTGAAATGCAGCTTCAGCTTTCCCGCGGCGGTCGGCGGTTGTTCTCGTCAGAAAGAATAACAACACTCTGCGGTTCTGTGTCAATTACAGAAAACGTAATCTCGTCACTAAAAAGGATGTTTACCCACTTCCTCGCACAGACGACGCACTCGATCGAAAGCGAGATGCCCGAGACTTCTCGTCGCTAGACCTAAAAAGCAGGTACTGGCAAATAGAAGTGGATGAGAGAGACCGGGAGAAGACGGCTTTCGTGACACCCGATGGCTTGTATGAGTTTAAGGTGCTACCTTTCAGCCTTTGTTCGACACCGGCCACGTTTCAACGCATTATGGACACCGTACTGTCCGGTTTGAAGTGGCAGTCGTGTTTGGTTTACCTGGACGATGTCGTCATATTTTCGACCACCTTGGACCAACACCTAGAAAGGTTACGCCTTGTGTTAAAGCTCTCCGTGACGCCAACCTGACAATCAAACCGAAGAAATGTCACTTAGGCTTTGAGGAACTTCGCTTCCTTGGTCACGTGGTCAGCGCAAAAGGTGTTCGCCCGGACCCTGAAAAGACAGCTGCCGTTTCTGGGTTTCCGCACCCTACTGACAAGAAAGCTGTTCGACGGTTTTTAGGTTTGTGCTACTATTACAGACGCTTTGTACGAGAGTTTTCGTACATTGCAGAACCGCTAACCACACTGACTCGAGATGACACGCCGTTCCTGTGGGGAAGTGAACAAGAGGCCGCTTTCCTTGAGCTTCGCAGCCGCCTACAGAATCCCCCGATACTAGGCCATTTTGACGAAAACGCAGCAACTGACGTTCACACTGATGCCAGCAACGTTGGGGTTGGTGCAGTACTAATTCAGTGGTAAGACAGTGCAGAACGGGTCCTCGCTTACGCGAGCCGAACGCTGACCCGCTCCGAAACCAACTATTCAACAACTGAGAAAGAATGTCTGGCGGTAATATGGGCCCTCACCAACCATACCTCTACGGCCGACCTTTCCGCGTTATAAGCGACCACCATTCATTATGCTGGCTCGCGAGCCTCAGAGACCCCTCAGGACGATTGGCTAGATGGAGCCTTAGATTACAAGAGTATGACGTAACAGTCGTATGCAAATCAGGACGGAAGCATCAGGATGCTGACTGTCTGTCGCGCTCGCCCATCGCCATATCTCCAGAAGAAACGGCTGATGATTATCCCTTTCTGGAGGCTATTAGTACAACCCAAATGGCGCAGCTGCAGAGAATGGACCCAGAGTTAGCGACACTCGTCGACTGTCTGCAGGGCGTCGACGCTGGTATTCCCCGTGTTTTTCATCGTGGGCTTCAAACGTTCACTCTGCGTGGTAATGCACTCTACAAGCGAAATTTTGGTAACAGTGAAGAGACGTTTCACCTTGTTGTGCCATCCGCGTTGCGCCGAGATATATTGAGTGCCTGTCATGATGAACCCACCGCCGGCCACCTGGCGGTGAGCCGTACACTTGCACGAATTCGTGAAAAGTATTATTGGCCTAGGTTACTCTCATCGGTGCGGGCCTATGTACGCTCATGTCGTCCAACGTCGGAAGTGTCCGCCATTTAAACCCGCTGGATTTCTTCAGCCTATTGCTCCGCCGAAGACCCCTTTCCATTAAGTGGGCATGGATCTTCTCGGTCCTCTTCCGAAGTCCTCATCTGGCAACCGTTGGGTAGTCGTCGCGACAGACTACCTAACACGGTACGCAGAGACCGAGTCTCTTGTTAAAAGTACTGCAGCCGAAGTTGCTCAATTTTTCGTTCATAACATTGTCCTACGTCATGGCGCCCCCGCCGTGGTAATCACTGACCGTGGAACAGCTTTTACGGCTTGCCTAATCCGGTTGGTCACGACTCTGACTCACACTAGCCATCGACGTGCGACGGCGTATCACCCTCAGATCAACGGGCTGGTGGAGCGCCTCAATCGCTCCCTCACCGACATGATTTCTATGTATGTGGACGCAGAACATCGCACCTGCGATGCGATTTCGCCCTATATAACTTCCGCGTACAATACCGCCGCTCAAGAGACGACGCGACTGACCCCGTTCCAACTTGTCTTCGGTCGCCAAGTGAGCACGTTGTTGGATGCCATGATGCCAGTTGGTCCCTCTTGCGGCTCTGACGCCGAACTTGATGCCGACATCTTTGTTCAGCGTGCTGAGGAAGCGCGCGGCAACTAGCACGCCTCAGAATCCACCGACAACAGGCGAATGACGCTGCTCGGTATAACCTCAGCCGAAGAATCGTCACTTACGAGCCGGGCGACTTCGTTTGGGTGTGGACACCTGTTCGTCAACACGGCCTATCTGAAAAGTTACTACGCCGATACTTCAGCCCTTACGATATGGTTCACCGTATCAGTGACGTCACCTACGCCGTTGTTCCCGTAGCTTCAGCTCCATCCCGAAGGCCACAGCGTTCTGAATTCGTGCACGTGGTTCGGCTGAAGCCCTATCATGATCGTGCATGACTGAACTTTTCGTCAACGGCGCTGGGTCCTTGTGACACTTTTCTGCACCCTTTCGCTAACTTCTTCCTAGTAGCACCGCGCCGCATCGAGTCGATGCTGCAGAGGAGGGGGTAGTGATACAAACTATAGTCGACGATGAAGCGGAAACGATCAGTGGCTAGTTGAAGTAGACGATGAAGTGGTTGCTGGTTGGCGTAGACGACGAAGTTGGTTGCCTGAAACCGCGCTCAGACCACTGCTCGGACCGCTCTCGGACTTCGGCAGTCTTGTAGGCTCAGGGCGTTGCCTGGACGTTTGGCGCAATACCCGTTGCAGTATATTATGAGAAGTTTAGATACCAACTATGTATGAGGGTTATAGGAGCGACGCAGTTTTGGAGAACTCCGGTTTAATGTCAGCGGCCTGAGGTTTCTCAACCGGCTCGAACTTCGCGAAACTAATGGTGCATTTTGCGTTTCATCTCCATAGAAAGACTGCCACGGTCGGCATTGAGTGCACGTAGCCTGAAAATTGTCACAAAGCAATAAGAAAATACAAAATGGCGACAGTTATGCAATAATGACCTCCTTCAGTTAAATTCTGATTTTTCTCCTTCTTTGCTGTGCTTATGCCGCCGATTTAGCGTTTATTTAGACTCGATTACACCAAAAAAACATACAAAATAGAGTTACCCTTCTGACTAAAACGTATTTGCTGCGCAATATACTTTCTAACTAATGAGCCTGAGTGAATATCACTTTAATGTTCCAAAACTTAGGCAAGATGCGAAAAATTAGCATTGGGCAAAATTTTAAAGGTCAGGTTTCTTTTAATTTGATGAAAATGTTATTGTGCTTTATGGGCCATTTTAAATGAAACATGGTAGGAAATTGTGAGCTATATTTTATTTCTGTCCAGCTCAGAGGCATAAGCGAATGCGTTTTCGTTAAAGATGTCGCGGTATTCTTGCTGCTGCAATCTGGTGATACCAACTCTGTTTACAGGAGTACAAGGGAACAAAAGACTTTAAAACACCTTTGTGATTTCAAACTTCACATACAATATGAGGTCGTCTGTTTACAGTGAATAGTCGAGTGCTTCTTAGAAAAGGCATTGCATGTTCGAAAGGTTATCCCAAAGGCGATATAAATTCGAGCGGGTGCTATTAATTTACGTTTAGTGACGTTCAAATGAGGGCACAAGTTCTGTTAGGCTCTTGGCTTCTGTGCTTTTCCTAATCGCAGGCAGCAGGAAGTTGCAGGGTATAGTTATGACATTCGGATGTTAACAGAACAAATGTGAATAACGTACTGTGGATAATTGTAGAGTTAAGCCACTACAACCAAACGTTTTCGCAGTTCTAAGTGAATTTTATTCATTATTTTGAAACCCGAGATGCGTACAAGAGTTACGCTATTTGACAATAATTTTTGTTTATCACAATAAGGGGATTCTATGATGAAGCGCTTCGTGGCAGGCTAAGAAGGGATAGAAGACCCGCTCTGCGAGCGCGCAGCCAGTCGCCGATCAGCTTTTTATGACGAGCTTATCGCTGGTTGTGTGGATAACGCAGTCCCGCACTCCTGTTTGGGTATAATGACAAGACTGGTACCGCTTTCTTGTCTCCTGTCCGCACCTGATCGGAGTGAAAACTGTTCGTAAAGCTATTATAAACGTATGATAGTCGTAGTATGCAACAGTGAAGCCGCATTTTGAAATAGTTTTCTGCAGTCAAGGATAATGTTTTGCCAACACTGCACCACCGAAGGCAAATATATTATTAATACGCAAGTATGCAATTTAAAAATGTTAGAACTAATGGGCCAGCATTGACCCTCTATTGACAGAATGTGTCTGCGAGGCTGGTGTTCTAGACTTCTGAAATGTATTGAGCAGCTTCGTAAAGAGCAGTGGGAAAAAAAAAGCGATGACAACTAGAGACTCGAGGGAGGAGAGGGCCGAAGGAAATTGCGTTCTTCATGCGTAGACATACAGCGTACCTCATTTTTCGCGCCTGTGTGGTTTAGGAAGAATATGCAAGGGTGTAAGAACAAGTGGGAGCACAGACCTAGGAAGCTGCACAGTACTTTGATAAGTAGGCTTCGGAGAAGCAGTGACAGCACGGCGTTTGGCCGGATCTAAAAATATTCCTTCCTTGCAGACAAAGTTCCTTGACATGGCTTGTTTACGAGTGGCAAAACAATATTTTTAAAGTCAAGTTGCAAGCCGGCGTCGAAAACGCAGGTTACAACTTGCTGCAGGAAGTAGAGGTGGGTGTCGAAGTCGATTGAAAAGCCAACAACGTCGTCGATGTAACACAGGCACGTCTCATTTTAGTCGCCACAAAACATAGGGCTTGTCATTATCACAAATGTTGGAGGTGCATTACAAGGCCGAAAAAAAACTGTGGATTCGTGTAATCCATCGAGGTTACAAGGCTGTTTTGCAGCGTAAGGTCGCTTCCATAGAGACATATCAGTACTTGATACGTATTTTCAGGAGAGCAAAAAAAGCTGGGCCCGTTGCACAGTCCAAGCGTCCTCGATAAGCAAGAAAGGATAGGCATGCTTAATGGTAATATTATTAGGACGAGGATAATCAACATAGACGCAGATCGACCATCGTCCTTTCTAACAAACGCGACCGCGAAGCGCTAGAGCTGTTTTAGATTTCAGTCACACCGTTCTGGAGAATTTTGTCGACTTGCTCTTCAACTGCCTGATGCTCGGCTGTGTACATTCAATAAGGGCGTTGTCGCATGGACAAGTGACATCCGATATCAATACGATCGGTGACTGTTGGTATTTGTCCCAGGGAATTTTGAGGGGTGTCGGAAGAGGAGCAGAATCAACAAAGTAGATTAAGGAGCAGCCTTTCACTGCGCCGTAGGGAAGAGTAGCCTCGATGTCGCTGAAGAACAGACCTGTAGAGGAGGGAGCGGGTGCAGAAGATGGTGGGCATGAGCGCAGTCATGACAAGTTGAAGCGCATCGTCCGCCTCCGCACGGATGAGAAAAGATGCGATGGGTTGATACTGCCGATACATTCACCCTCACGCAAAGCATGACACATTACATGGAGATGCTAGCAGAAGTAGCGAGCATGGCGTAGGGCAAAGGAAGGAACCTGCGGCACAGAAAGGTATGACATTGTCGTCACTTACAGGTCACGAGAGAGGCGAACAAGTGTGGAAGACTAAACGTAGAAAGCTGGGCTAGATGGTTACTTGTACAACTGTAAGACATTCTTCCAGCTCACGAGAAACACACCTACGAAGGACACATATGCCTGCTGGCAGAATAAATCTCAGTTGCAGTCGGGCGTTCATGTTGTCTCTTCTAACTTCGTCCATGTGCTTTTCGTGAGCTCGAAGAATATCTCAAAAGTGTGAAAGAGCCGGGAGTAAGGTCAATATCTTTGGCAACGAGGGTTTTAGGGCAGATACGAGATGACCTACTGTCTGGCAAGGATCGTGCAAAGCACATAACCCGACTGCGACGCGAGCACAATAGTTTAGATTGGCGTAGCGCGACAGGAGTTCCCATCCTATGACCACAGCGTGAGAGAATTATTACAGTGCGACAAACTCTATTATATAAAGGTGAATAACGACTTGAGTGGTGCACGGTGCTAATTGCTTGTTGTACTGAGTGCTTACCATAGGCAGCGAGACAACTGCAATTGTCGTCGACTTTCCTTAAGGAGCTACGAAACTTGGCGCTCATTACCACAATCGCAATGCCAGTGTCGATAAAAGCCGTGACACTAATGCGTTGAACCGAAACTACAACAAGTTTGGCAGGTGATACATGGGGCTTATTTTAAGTTCGACGTGGGCGCAGTTCAATTGCCGAAGGAAATGGGGCGTATAGTTTTTCCTCTCGAGAAGCATTAGGTCTATCTCACATCGGCGAAATGGAGCAGCGTCGTGGTGAGGACGAGCGGCGACCAAAGAAGGCTCAGCACTCGGGGGGAAAGGCTGGCTGCATATTGAATCGACAGGCGCGGAATGCTACGACGTATAGGAGGCTTCTGTCCGGAATCCTGGGCAGGTAGTGCTGAAACCTGGGGACAATTTCGGCAATCGCGAGTGATATTGTCGCGCCACTGACGACGAGGAAGAATTGTGCTGGTCTGGGAGAAGAAGAGGAGAAAGCGTTGGTGCCTGGGGGCTAGTAGGCTTCATCTTATACCTCTGCCATATCACTGTAAATAAACACCCCTTTTCTATTTCACCGTAACAACTTGGTGGAGGTGCTCCATTCGATCCCTAAGTACGGCGCAGTAAGACCAACTTGAGGTTCGACGTAGTCGCCGCCTTGCTGGGCTACCACCGCTTCCAACAATCATGGACCACACCGAATCTAACCGTACCAGCCGCGACGCTGCAAGCCAGGCTGGTGACAGGCCTGCCCCCTCCAGCTCTATTCCCTGCCAGCCTTACCGGGAACCACGACCGTTTGCAGGAGAAGAAGGTGAGGACGTTGAGAAGTGGCTACTTCATTATGAACGAGTTAGTCGGTACAACCGGTGGAACTCTATCACCATGCTCACAAATGTCGTTTTCTTTCTAACTCATATGGCTATGACCTGGTTCGAGAACAACGAGGCCAATTTGACAACTTGGGAACGGTTTGCCACCGAGATAAAACAGCGTTTTGGTGACTCTGTACCGAGCAAAAAGCGGGCTGAGCAGACCATTGCTCAATGAGCTCAATTGCCGGATGAAACTTGTACCACTTATACAGAAGAGATCCTCAGATTGTGCAAATGTGTGAATTCCAACGTGCCCGAAGAAGACAGAGTCGGCCGCATTTTGAAGGGCATCGCGGCTGACGTGTACAACATTTTAATTGCCAAAGACACCCTTGAAACCATCTCCGATGTTATTAAACACATCCGCGCTTTTCAAGCTATCAAAACCCGTCGTATTGCGCGAAAATTTGGGCGACCGGCCAACGTGCCTACCGTGGCCAGCCTTGATGACCATGCCCAGCTAGATCTTCCGTCGACAATCCGGCAAATCGTGCGGGAAGAACTCCTGCGGCTCAACCCACTTCCCCTGCACGAATCTGCTGAGGTATCTGTCCAGAGGGTATCTAGACGGCCGGCTTCACCACCACAAGCGATTACCGTTCAGCCTTTCCCACAAGCTCCTGAAGCTGCAGCTTCCATTGACTATCTTCACATGAATTTCGCCAACCGGAATGCGTCGGTGCCTGACGCCCCAAGGTATGACGTCGCCTCAAGTGCACATAGATCTTCCATTCGATCTACCAGGATTCCTGAGCAGTATGAGCCTTCAGCCAGACCTACGACGCACCCAGCTGTTCCCTGCTCTTATTCGCAACAGCATTTTCTACCTTCCCCGCCGATATGCTACCGCTGCGGCGTCGAAGGTCACATCGCCAGATACTGCCGCAGTAGGTTCCCGCCTCGCTATAACCGTCCGATTCCTCCAACAGTACCCAACAATCGGCGATACAGTCCCGTTTTTCAGCAATCAAATACCCAGCGTGGGTATTACCGCAACATTCATAACCAGAATCTCCGCGACCGCTCCCCTGCATCTGATAGAAGTGTTACTCCTCCTCCCGCCTTCCGTGCGCGTCGTTCTCCATCACCGCGGCGGCGCTCCATGTCGCCTCAGCAGGAAAACTATCCAGCGCGACCAATGGGGGTGAGGCCGCTGGAAATGTGCTGTGTGCCAACATCCCTCCAACTATAATGCTCAAAAATAAAATTCGTGTGTTCATTGATGGTTTGTATACATTAGCTTTGGTGGATACGTGTGCGACTGTGTCTGTGATGAATAATCAGTTTAGGCGCTTGTTGGGACGCAAAGTGGTGTTTGAATATGACCGTGCTTCAACGCTTTGTGGTGTGAGGGGAGAGGCGTTGCGGCCACAAGGTGTGTGTAGTGCGCAAGTGTCTGTGGGTGGTGCAAATTTCCAAGCCGAATTCGTAGTCTTACCCCACTCTACGCATTACATCATTTTAGGAATGGACTTGAAGTTTTGTGGCGCTACCATGGACTGCCGAAGTCAAGAGCTTCATTTTGACGGCTTGCATCTGCCGACTCTTTTTGAAAGTGGCCGTAATGAAGACACAGGTCTTAGTATTACTGAAGACGCAGTAGTTCCACCTTTGTCTGCCATGTTCGTCCCCGTGTCCTCTCCACTTCTTGACCAGGTTTCATTTCAGGCCGTGGTGCACCCAGTTCACTCAGCATGCTTGAAGAAAAATGTTATTATCCCTCACTGCATGATCTCCGTGCATCACGGTAGTGCCTCGTTATGGACAATCAATACATCGTCCGAGCCCGCAGTTTTACCAACGGGATTGAAGCTTGCCTCCTGTGGACCCGA
The DNA here is from genome assembly GCF_055883805.1 of Amblyomma maculatum. Lineage (NCBI taxonomy): Eukaryota > Metazoa > Arthropoda > Arachnida > Ixodida > Ixodidae > Amblyomma > Amblyomma maculatum. The sequence goes on from NC_139345.1 coordinate 78,960,772, forward strand.
TGCGCCCCACGTCGTTGCTTTGGTCACAGATGCTACGAGTGCCACCGTACCTCTGCCTGCTGATGAAACTTCGATCTTCCGTATGATCAGCGCCGATCTCAGCTCACCTCAACTCCGTACTCTTGTGTTATTCTTCTGCCCTTTTCGCCTATGTTTGACTTTTTCTCAAACAGGTGGACCGAGCTCTCGCCCTGCACATCGGACCCATCATACCATCGACACTGGTTCGGCTCGTCGCATTCGTCAAAAGCCATATCGCGTGTCCCCATCTGAGCGCAAAGTCATTCATGAGCAAGTGGAGGACATGCTACGGAAGACGGTGATACAGGAGTCATCTAGCCCCTGGGCTGCCCCTGTTATTCTTGTACGCAAGAAAGACGGTTCGTGGCTATTCTGCATCGATTATCGGCGTCTAAATTCTGTTACGAAAAAGGACGTCTATCCTCTTCCTCGCATAGACGATGCCCTCGACTGCCTCTCTGGTACGCCCTATTTTTCTTGTCCTTATCTCAGATCTGGCTACTGGCAAATTCCAATGGACCCTGCGGATAAGAAAAAAACAGCCTTCGTAACGCCAGATGGCCTTATTGAGTGTAATGTTATGTCATTCGGGCTGTGTAATGCACCAGCCTCATTTGAACGCTTTATGGACACAGTTTTGCGAGGCTTAAAATGGGACATTTGTCTTTTGCTGTCTAGACGATGTCATATTTGGGAAATCCTTCCAAGAACACAATGACCGTCTAGTACGCGTCTCGAATTGTCTGCACAACGCCACCCTACTTCTAAACTCGGAAAAGTGCCGCTTTGGAGAGCGCCAAGCGCTGGTGCTAGGACACCTTGTCAATTGGGATGGTGTAATGCCGGATCCACAGAAAACTGCCGCTGTTGAGTCTTTTAAACCCTCGCAGACAGTGAAGGAGTTGGGCAGTTTTCTAGGGTTGTGTTCTTATTTTAGACGCTTTATACGTCACTTTGCTGACGTCGCTTACCCATTGACGTGCCTTCTCAACAAAACCTCCACTTTTGACTGGACACCAGACTGCGACGCGTCATTCCGTCAACTGAAGTTCCTTTCAATATCGAAACCCATCCTACATCACTACATCACTTTGATCCTGCTGCAGTGACAGAAGTTCACACGGACGCTAGTGGAATCGGTCTCGGGGCAGTCCTTGTCCAACGGCACGATGAACGAGAGCATGTTATCGCGTACGCAAGTCGTACCCTGAGCAAACCGGAGCGAAACTACACAGTCACCGAACAGAAATGCCTGGCTGTAGTTTTCACTGAGCAGCGTTTCCGTTCATATTTGTACGGACGGTCTTTTACTATCGTAACTGACCATCATTCACTCTGTTGACTGCGGAACCTTCGAGACCTGTGTGGTCGTCTCGCACGCTGGGCCCTCCGGTTACAGGAATATGACTTTGCCGTGGTGTACAAAAGCGGGAGGCGTCATGCAGACGCAGATTGTCTTTCTAGGATGCCAATGGCCACGAGTGGACCTGACAGCGACGATTTCGACAATTATATATCGACCCTCGAGCCAGCGTTCCCCGACACGAATGTTTTCAAAACGGAACAGCAAAATGATAGCAGCCTGCAGCCTCTCTTTGCCGCCGCCCAAGCCAGCGTACCTACAAGCCGTTTTTGTGTGCGTGATGACCTCCTATGGAAAGAGTTATTCGCCTGTCGGCCAGCGATACCTACTCGTAGTTCCCAAGACGCTGTGCACGGAGGTATTGCGTGTTATGCATGATGATCCAACTTCTGGGCATTTGGGATTGGTTTGAACACTCCACCGTGCTCAAGAATGATTTTACTGGCCCAGAATGCGCTCGAAGATTGAACAATACGTTGCCAGTTGCAAGCAATTTCAACGCCACAAACGTCCAACTGCAACTCCATCTGGCTTGCTGCACCCTGTGAAGACCCCGACAGCTCCTTTTGATAAAGTAGGCATTGACCTCGTAGGTCCGTTTCCGAAGTCAGTGGATGGAAATCGCTGGATTGTAATATGCGTGGACTATCTCACACGTTACTGTGAAACCGCCGCTCTTACATCTGTTACGGCGCATCAGGTGTCGCTTTTCTTGCTGCACTCAGTCATCGTACGACACGAATTGTCATCACTGATCGGGGCCGACAATTCATTGCTGATGTTGTTGAAGAGCTCATGCGTTTATGCTCCGTAACTTTCCGACACTCGACGCCATACCATCCCCAGACAAATGGCTTGACTGAGCGCGTCAACAGAACGCTTATCAACATGCTAGCCATGTATGTGGACACAGGACATAAGAACTTGGTCACCATACTACCCTTCATCACGTATGCGTTTAATACCGCCACGCATGAGACGACTGGGTACAGTCCATTTTTCCTGCTCTATGCCAGACCGCCACGCTACTCCCTGGGTACTATCCTGCCCTTCACAAGCCGTGAAGACCCCTGCCTGGCTGAGACCCTCTGTCTCGCCGAAGAATCTCGGAGAATCGCCCGATTACGGTCTGGTGCTTCACCAGAACGTTCTAAAGTGCGATACGATGCCAGTCACCGGCGGGTCACGTACTCTGTAGGTGATTTAGTCTGGCTGTGGCGTCCAATTCTGCGCCGTGGCCTACATCAAAAGCTCTTGGCCCACTATGACGGCCCATATGTGGTTGTCAAACGCATCAGCGATTTAACTTATTCAATAGCCCACCTGACAGCATCAGGTCGTCGGTCTGCCAAAACCTAACTATGTCATGTTGCCCTCTTGAAGCCGTGTCAACCTCGCACGACTCACGAACACGCCCAGAGGGCTTAGGCTGAGTAGGGGGGAAATGTCACGCCACTGACGACGAGGAAGAATTGTGCTGGTCTCGGAGAAGAAGAGGAGAAAGCGTTGGTGCCTGGGGGCTAGTAGGCTTCATCTTATCCCACTGCCATATCACTGTAAATAAAACCCCTTTTCTATTTCACCGTAACAATATGTCCAAGCTCTCCTTCAGTGTAGTATAAAGGGAGATTATTAGTTATGGCTAAGAATTTCTGTCCCTTGGAGTCGCTCGGAGATAAGGAGCTGCCGCTTGCACAGGCACTAGCATTATGAGCAAGTAGACAGCCGGTGAAGTGCACGGCGATGTCGGCCTAAGTCAGGGGGCCGACGACAGGCCTTGTAGCGCCGTCGGTATAACTGAGGGATGCAGCAGGTTTTGGAGCGCCGTCACTTGTGACTCAATGAAGAGGCGACAGGTCCTGGTAAAGCGTCGACGTGAGACAAGCTCTTGAGAGCGAGGTAGGAGTAAAAATTTACGAGCTTCCTCTTCTCGTACAAGGTCTGATTTGCGGCAGAGAGGCGTTGTCACATGCAGGCATGTACAGAAAGCAATTACATCTTATCTGGGTGCTCTTCAAAGCTATGGAAGAGCGTAAACACTTCAATCACGATGTAAACATTGCATACCAAGAGCAATCGATAGGAACCATCGTTAATACATTTCGGGGTGTGTTTCATAATGTTAGTTTCAGACATGTCGGCGTGGGCACGTTTTCATATCACTTTTTTCATTATAGCTTTCGCCGACCTGCTGGGATTGTTCACTTAAGCGCTGTTCGGCGCGAGGTTTCCTGGGAGCCAGGCGGTCAGAATTCTGCGACCTTTGTCTTGAATTCAGCCCGAGTGTGGATGCCGCCTTAAACGATAAGTTAGCAACGCCGGTTAGATACAAAATGATGTTGTTCATTGTCTCTTCGTTGCCACTGCTGTACCGGATCACCAACTCAAATTGGTTGGTTGGTTGGTTGGTTTGTGGGGTTTAACGTCCCAAAGCAACTCAGGCTATGAGAGACGCCGTAGTGGAGGACTCCGGAAATTTCGACCACCTGGGGTTCTTTAACGTGCACTGACATCGCACAGCACACGGGCGCTTTTTGCTTTTCGCCTCCATCGAAAAGCGGCCGCCGAGGCCGGGATTCGATCCCGCATCCTTGGGAACAGTAGTCGAGCGCCGTAACCACTGCGCCACCCCGGCGGGGTTATTTTAGCCAATCACACGGCCCACTTGCACGGCTTGGCTTTGAACGTACTCTCGCTTCGTAGCGGTCGGAAGCGTGCGACTACGCACCTCCGGGGGCACCTCCACCGAATGTATGAGGGCGTTTATTTGAAGGCACTGGGAGGGAACGAATATTGGCGGCCACGGTCCCTGGTCAGACAGGGAGAGACCCGAGCACACACCAAGCAAAAACAATGCCGCTAATGGGAACATTCAGAAGCTGTTCCTCGGCTTTGCAAAGATTGTTTGCCATTACGCACTCTACAAACCAAACCGAACCAAACTTGTTTCACAAAAAAATGCAGTAAGAGAGAGCTACCGGGATTGTGACGCGTGAAAGTGGTTCAGGTTTTCTAAGCATGTTGCAGGAGCAGACATTTAGATTTATGATTTCTGTGTCAGCTGGTCTCACAGCGCGCCATCTGGGCTCTCTGGTATACGTTTCCTGGCTGCCTGCTCAAACCTTGGCTGTTTCCCAATGTATGGCACATAAATAGAATTTCTTGGCGCGCCGGCTTATCTCGCAGGCCCAAGGGAAACGACGAAGGAATCCCGGGCACAGGGATTGTCTGCGTCGCCGCACATACCATTTTTGTCGCTCCCTTGTATGAGCTCCTCTTTCCGCTGACCGCACAAACAAATGGAAGGATTGCGAAGGATTGCGAAAGCGCCACTCAGCTCGGTGAGTAAGCCTTGGTAGAATTCTTTCCTAACTTTGTTTTTCCTCATATTTGCCCATAGGTGCTTTGAGGTTTGAACATTGTGAACTGAGAGCACAATATCATAGTGTGGGTATAAAAAAATCTAATTCCAATCTTATTGCAAATTTGTTCTTGGACGCAGTTCTTTCGGTTTTGTCGAGCCGTGGTGGGTCAATTGCTACGGCGCTTCACTATTTTGGAGCCGACCACGGCGGTAGTTTCAAATGAGGCGTAACGCTAATCGCCTGTACATCGTGGAGTTAACGTCAATGGCGGCCGGGGAGGACGGACGTATGTCTCTGTGCTCCGCCTTATCCGCTTCCATCGGCGACCTGCTTCATTATACTCGCCTGTTTTTCACCCTCGTGAACCATCAGTGTGTGCCCGTACTGCATCCACTCAGATATTATGTGCTGGCTGCAAAGGATTTGCGTCACTTTTTTACGTGTTTTGTGCCGGACCTGAACCGCGGCCACATGGGCGGCCTGCGGCTCCGCCATGTCGGAGACGCCGGCCTCGGAAGAAGTCGGTTCCTCACCTCGCAATCAAGTAAGTGATGCTCCTATAGACGCACAAGAATTTTCGTCTTGGATAGGCGTTGATTACTGGAAAATCAGGCTCAGAAGGAAATATGTTTCTGAGGAACAAGCGGAAAATATAAAGCGGCGAATGATGGGAGAACGACGAAGCTACTAGCGAAGAAGACGCTCAAGGTAGCGAAAACCTCAATTGTCCGGACTTTCCCGGTGCCCATAAAGTGAGCGAAGATTGTACTTAGACATCAGGGAGGCACCGAAAAGATAATCAAAGGAAACGATTTGGCGGAGCTCACCCATGTCATCGCTAGAGCCGCGGCTATGCGCGAAGAGGAAATGCAAGGCGATCAAACAACGACCAATTCTAAGAATCAAACCAATCTGGTCGCCACGGCATCGGAGGAAAGAGCAAGAAGGCACCAAGGCATCGTGGCCCTCGGCATAAAGAAGGCACATCCCCGGTCACAGCCTACCTTGTGACGCCGGATACATTCGGAAAGGGGGTTATCTACGGAATCTCACCGGGCCTCTCAGACTAAGAAATGTTGAATATCCTGAATAGATCAGGAAATCCGGCAATTGCGTCAGCTAGACGGCTGGGAGAGAACACAGGCACTGTGTTGCTCTGTTTCGTAGAAGACGCGGTACCCTGAACGGTCAACTTCAAGGCAACACCACTCAAGTGCAAACTATTCAAAAAGAAATACTAGGTGTGCTCTACATGCGGGCAATTCGGGCATAGGGCTGACGTCTGGCCAAATCCCGAGACGCGCAAATGCATATGATACCGCCCCTAAACAGGGGCACATTCCTCTAAAGAACAAGTTCGAGACCCTCAGAACTAAAGAGGCATGCTTCATTTCCCGCTCCCGCAGCTGCTCCAAGTCTGCCACCAGGCCAGGGCCAGCAGTCAAGATCGATATACCGGGGAAGACGGACGCTACACCCGAGCCGAAACTTAGTGCCGGAGCAGGGGACCGACCACGCAAAACACCACAGCAAGCCAGGGCGAACCTTGGATCACTCATGCGTGACCCGGCGGACCCATGCGGCCACAAGCAGAAAAGTACCCTAGCAGGAGGTAAGGGAACGCTGGTAACTGATCAAGGGAATCTTGAAAGTAAAATAGAAAGACTAATCAGTGAAAATCAAGCACTCGTGCAGGAATTAGAGAAAATGAAGCAAGAAAATGCAGTGTTGAGGAAAGGGTTGATCAAGCTAGAAAATCGTAAGAAGAGGGAACTTCCCCCATTCGAGAGTGAAAACGACAGAGAACGCGAAAGTGGGCCCTTAGTAGAAAGAAGGCCAAGCCTTACGACACGCATCTCGACAAACTTGCCGTAGAGATAAGGTCTCTTAAGGAACTAATGGAGAGGTCCAACTATAGGCAGGAAAATCTGCAGGTTACAATGCTACACAGGGAGGGCAGCCTAGGTAGAATGGAGCAAACCCTTCTCGCCACAAGCATAATCGCTACCAACAACGGCTGGTGAGATGTGGATTTAATAGTTCGTTTCAACGTCTAGCGCTGCCAGTAATTCGGGCACAGCAGGGTCGAATTGCCAGCCGCAGGGCACAGCTTCAGCACGAGGGATGGGCGCCCGAGCCAAGCGATGGTGATGGCGATGCCGCAGCGTTTTTCGTTCTTTGTCTTCTTTACATTTCCCCCACGTGAAGAAGTCGCCATCCTGGCGACTCAGGGAGAAGAGACGACCAGAGGGTTGTAATATGGCTTGAGGCGGCTAACGTGGACAATCTCGCGGCCGCGACGGCGGTGGTCGGAAGAAGGGGTGACTGGCTCGATGACGTAGTTCACAGGGGATGTGCGTTCCAAGACGCGATAAGGTCCGTGGTATTTGGTGTCTAGTTTGTTGGTGGCAGGAACGCATAGCCAAACGAAGCTGTCGGCCTGGAACGTGGGAGCAGGAGTATCGGTATCATGCTGATCTTTGCGATAGCCTTGAGTGTTGGAGGTAAACGTGCGAGCTAGCTGACGGCAATCCTCGGCCTTCTGTACAATGTCTGACAAAGCACTGTACTCAGAGGCATCTGGATGGTATGGCAAAATTGTGTCCAGAGTACAAGATGGTTCACGGCCGTATAAGAGAAAGAAGGGCGAAAAACCAGTTGTTGCTTGGGTAGCAGTGTTGTGCGCGAACGTTACGAATGGCAGTACTTGGTCCCAGTTGGAGCTTCCAGATTCAGATGTAACATACATTGCGAGCATGTCCCCAAGCGTATGGTTGAAGCGCTCCGTGAGGCCATTTGTTTGCGGGTGGTGCGCAGTTGTAGCTCGATGTATCGATTTACAAGACGACAGGAGCTCTTGGACTACTTCGGAAAGAAAGACACGACCTCTATCACTCAGTAGCTCGCGGGGGGCGCCGTGTCGAAGAATGAAGTGGTGCAGAAGAAAATGGGCTACCTCTCGGGCTGTCGCCGCGGGAAGTGCAGCAGTCTCGGCGTAACGGGTCAGGTGGTCGACGGCGACGATGACCCATCGATTACCTGAGGCACTGCATGGTAGCGGACCATAAAGGTCGATTCCCACGCGATCAAACGGGCGAGCTGGACACGGTAAAGGCTGAAGAGGGCCAGCAGGGTGGCGAGAAATCTTGCGTTGTTGACAGGCGGTACAAGAGCGAATGTAGCGACGTACGAAATTGTACATTCCCCGTCAGTAGTACCTTTGACGAATTCGATCATAGGTTTTGAGGACGCCGGCATGAGCGCTTTGCGGGTCACTATGATGGTGGGCACAAACCTCGGAGCGGAGGTGGCGCGGAATGACAAGAAGCAACGTTCCGCCGTCTGAGTTGTAGTTGCTTCGGTAGAGAAGGCCGTCCCGAATGGCGAAATGGGAGGCCTGTCGGCGGAGTGCCCGAGGATGCGTAGCCGCGGAAGTAGTGCCAAGGATATCTAGCAGGTTAGAAACCCAAGGATCTTGTCGTTGCTCGAAAGGCATATCCTCAATGGTGAGTGCTGACAAGAGTGTTTGAGGAGGGGACGATGAGTTAGGCGAGCACACCGGTGACCGAGAAAGAGCGTCGGCGTCAGAGTGCTTGCGGCCAGAGCGGTACACTACACGGATGTCGTATTCCTGAAGCCTGAGAGCCCAGCGCCCGAGACGGCCAGACGGATCCTTGAGAGACGCGAGCCAGCAGAGAGCGTGATGATCTGTAACTACCTCGAAGGAGTGGCCGTATAAGTAAGGGCGGAACTTCGTTACAGCCCGCACGATTGCTAAGCACTCCTTTTCGGTAACGGAGTAGTTGGACTCGGCTTTGGTGAGAGCACGGCTGGCGTAGGCGACAACGTATTCGGAGAAGCCAGGCTAGCGCTGGGCGAGGACGGCGCCGAGGCCGACACCACGGGCATCGGTGTGAAGTTCTGTAGGTGCAGTAGGGTCGTAATGGCGAAGGATTGGCGGTGACGTTAGCACATTGCGCAGTGTCGCAAATGCATCATCGCAGGCTGGCGACGAAGAGGAGAGGTTAGGGGTGCCTTTCAAGAGCTGTGTATGGGGGGCTATGATGGTTGCGAAATTCCGAACAAAACGACGAAAGTACGAGCAGAGGCCCACGAAGCTTCGCAGTTGTTTCAAAGTGGTCGGTTTCGGAAAGTCAGTGACGGCGCGCAGCTTCTCAGGATCAGGCAGAACTCCATCTTTACACACAACATATCCGAGTATTGTGAGCTGGCGGGCACCAAAGCGGCACTTTTTGAGGTTCATTTAAAACCGGCGCGGGTTAGGCAGGTGAAGGCCTGGCGAAGTCGAGTCAGGTGGGTCGGGAAGTCGGTTGAAAAGGCGACGATATCATCAAGGTAGCATAAACAGATGTTCCATTTCAGGCCGCGCAGTACAGTGTCCATCATTCTTTCAAATGTGGCTGGGGCGTTACAGAGTCCGAATGGCATAACATTAAATTCGTATAGTCCGTCTGGAGTAATAAAGGCGGTCTTAGGACTATCCGCCTCTGCCATGGGCACCTGCCAATACCCGGAGCGTAAATCGAGTGAGGAAAAGTATTCTGCGCCTTGCAAGCAGTCTAGGGCATCGTCGATTCGTGGGAGGGGGTACACATCACGACGAGTGATTTTGTTGAGACGGCGATAATCAACACAAAATCGTATGGAGCCATCCTTCTTTTTAACTAGGACCACAGGAGACGACCATGGGCTACAGGATTCTCTAATTACTCCGCGTTGGAGCATGTCATCGACTTGTTGGGCAATAACACGGCGCTCAGTCGGGGACACACGATACGGCCGCTGATGGAGAGGTGGATGAGCGCCAGTGTCGATGAGGTGGGAAATGGTCGTCGTGCGGCCCAAGGAAGATTGCGGGATGTCGAAGGAGGAGCGGAATTGGTGTAGAAGGTCAAGAAGTTGCTCGCGGTGGCGCGGCTCTAGAGCGCTGTCCACAGAATGGTCAAAAAGGTCCCGTTGTAGCGGATCGGAAGCCACACGAGTTGGGGTCAAGGCGTCAACTTGGCAAACAGGGAATGACTCATCATCAAAGGCGAACAGAACGTCCACGGGTTCGATGCGGCCAAGGCACTCCCCTTCGATCAACATAGCGGGAGACGCAAGAGGATTGGCTACCAGAAGTGTGCTAGCGCCGTTGTTCATGTCAAGGACGGCAAACGGCAGCGGTAAGTGGCGGCGGCGGCAGACAACGTTGAGGGCACAAAGAGGACTGTCGCGGCGGTGGTAAAAGAGGCAGTGAGGGGAACCAGAACAGCGCTAACGGGTGGGATGGTTGTGTCATGAGCTACGAGGAGTTTGGTCGCAAAACGAGGACACGGCTCGTGGAGCAAGGCATCAGACGGTGCATCACTCGATTCAATGAGCTCTACTTGAGGACTGGCGCAGTCAATGATAGCATGATGCTGGGACAGGAAATCCCAGCCGAGAATGACCTCATGAGAACATGTGGGGAGAACGACGAATTCGATGATGTACAAGGCTGCAGCAATGACGACGCGAGCAGTGCTGATAGCTGTCGGCTGTATACTGTGAGCGGATGCGGTACGAAGCGATAGTCCCTCGAGAGGCGTAGTCACTTTTCCGAGGGAGCGGCAGAGTTTTTGGCTGATAACTGATACAGCGGCACCGGTGTCGACGAGCGCAAGAGTATGAACACCTTCGACGATGACAGCAGTAACATTCGCGGGATTAAGACGAGGACTTTGAAATTCTGTCGAATACGCAGTTCGTGCCTCGCGAACTGCGGCGGTTAGTTTTCCGGCTGCATGAGTAGCGGGTCGTCGGCGCATTGGCGAAATGGAGCGGCGACGTGGTGATGGCGAACGACGAGGCAGGAAGTCCGGAGGGTCAGGGGATGCTGTTGGAGGACCCGATGGGACGGGGAATTGGGGGGCCAAATAAGGTGGCGCAGGCCGCGCAGCAAAGGCCATATTTATTCGGCGCCGGCAGTAGCGTGTAGTGTCCCCAGGGATGCCGCAGTGGTAGCAAATAGGCCTGTTGTCTGCAGTGCGCCATGGAGATGGTGTCTGACGCAAGGGGGGAGCAAACGCTGTTGGTGCCGAACGCATAGGGCGCGAAGCATAGGCATATGCTGGCTCAGGAGGTGGACTTGAAGTAACTTCGGCATATGAGCGACGCAATACCTGGGGAGAAGCCGGCGCTAATGCTGGAGCATAGCTCAGTGGCGCAACGCCGGACGATGAAATTGTGGGCGTGGGGAACGGCATTGAGGGTGCGACCGGAGGTGATTGAGGAACAGAATTAGGGAGGACTTCAGATACATGCTGTTGGATTGCACGGCGAAGCTCCGGAACAAGGCCAGTTGGTGACGACTCCTTAACATATGGCTGCAGGGACAGTTCTCGCGCGACCTCCTGACGTACAAAAGCCTTGATGTTTTCAGAGAGGCTAGATGACTCCCTCTCCGCGGCTAGTCCAGCAAGTGATGCTTGAGGCTGGCGAATCAAAACACGCTCCTTGCGGAGTTCGTCGTAGCTTTGACATAGGTCGTAGATTTCCTTGACCGTCGTGGGGCCTTTGGCGACGAGCATGTTGAAAGCGCCGTCATCAATTCCTGTGAGGACATGACGTATCTTAACGGCTTCGGTCATGGTCGCATCAACGCGACGACACATATCAACAATGTCCTCAATGTAAATGGTGAACGTTTCACCGGGCAGCTGCAGTCGCGACCGAAGACGCTGTTCCGCGCGGAGTTTTCGGACGGCGGGGCGGCCAAAGACATCAGAAAATTTCGTCTTGAAACTCGCCCAGGTAGTAAAGTCCGACTCGTGGTTTCTAAACCACAGATTAGCGACGTCGCTCAAGTAAAAGATGACATTGGTGAGCTTACGGTTGTCGTCCCAGTTATTGTGACGGCTGACCCGTTCGTAAGTGGTCAGCCAATCGTCGACGTCGTCATCGCTGCTTCCACTGAAGGTAGCGGGGTCCCGTTGACGAATCGCACCTGTGCAGGCGACGGGCGGAGGTAGGCGCAATGATGTCGGCTCCGTCATTGGTGTAGTCAACGTTCTGCTGCGAAGTTCCAGGGCGAGATGGGTACAGGGAACCTCAGATTGACCTCCACCAAGTGAGATGTGGATTTAATAGTTCGTTTGAACGTCTAGCGCTGCCAGTAATTCGGGCACAGCAGGGTCGAATTGCCAGCCGCAGGGCACAGCTTCAGCACGAGAGATGGGCGCCCGAGCCAAGCGATGGTGATGGCGATGCCGCAGCGTTTTTCGTTCTTTGTCTTCTTTACACTGGCAAAATGGGCAGGGGACACAATAATTCGAGGAGGAAAGATGGCGTAATCTGGCAGTGGAACTGTAAGGCATTCGTAGGAAAAAAGGGGGTCCTTCAGCAGATAATACAGTCGAGCGAAGAACCACCCTTGGTAATTGCATTACAAGAGACCAATGCAAGGCATGTTGGCCTCAATGGATACAAATGTTTCCACAGCTTGCAAGGGGACTCGGCTCGGGAGAATACTCTGGTTGAGCACAATAACGGCGGTAACTTAAAACAAGGTTCATGGGGACATTGAAACAGTTTTGATTGAAATCCATTCAGGAAATAATAAGAAAGAGAATCTCTTTGTGCTCAATGTATATAGCCCACCGAGACAAATCAATGCAAAATTTTCGCTCTTATTCAAAAAAGCACTAAAGGGTGCCGGCTGCTAACCACTTCTAATCTGCGGGGCATTAATGCAAAACACCAGGAATGGGGATATGATACACAATGCCAGAAGGGGGAGGGCCTGCTTGAATCCATATTATCCAATGGGCTGTCTCTAATAACGGATGCGGTGACACCCACGCGCATTTGTAACAGTGTCTGTAAAAACACCACGCCCGATCCTACACTAACTCACAGGTGCGGCCCAGTTGAATGGTGCAACACGGGAAAAAACTACGGCAGCGATGATATGGTAATACAAATTCGGCTCAGATTTAATCTTCGGCATACCGTATTACGAGCCAAAATAATATTGTTACGGAGCACAGTATATCGAGAGGACGACGACGTGCTGATGTGAAGTAGTGAAGAAGACGACGCTCAAGCCTAGCTAACTTCGTTCTGTGGTGTGCGGTGTGTGGTGTGCGTCTAAGAGTGAAGTAGCGTTTACCACTGTGTTCTTTCCTTAACATTTGGTGGAGGTGCTGGGTATCGATCCCAGTACCTCTCGCAACATCCCAGTACATATCCCGGTACATATCGATCCCAGTACATATCGTAATAATATGTTGCGATAAATTTAGGTCAATCAGTGGGGCTGCAAGTAATAAGTTCTGGTCTTCTCTGACTGAGTGGCAACAAGAATTTAATCGGCATATAAAGGAGGCCACGGAAGAACAGGCTACGAATCTCCAAGTCCCAAAATTAGACAAACACCTCCTACATCTTCTTTCTCCTTAAATCCAAGAGAGAATTGGAGGGAAGATGGAAAACTAAAAAAATGAAACAGAAATCTCAGAAGGGGGGTTGCTAACTTCAATAACAAAATTGGGCAGTATGCAGCCAAGCTCTCCGAAAGGAGCTGGGCCGAGGTGTGCGGTGAGATGAACTTCAACATGAGCCTTCCCAAGACCTGGGCTATCCTCCGCTACCTCATCGATCCCAATACCACTAAGAGACGGACCAGACTTGACCAGATTAAGATCAAGCATAAGTTCCAAGGGGGAAACGAGGAGCTGCTAGATGCAATCAGGACAGCATATAGATGTGCGGATCCCGGCCTTCTCTACCTTGCTATACCGGGCCCGAGAATAAGGCAATAGATTCTCCAATTAAATTGGCAGAAATTAGGGCAGTCCTGCAAGATCTCAAAAAGAGATCTGCTCGGGGGCGCGACAATATGACAAAATCTGGACGAAGACTCTTTACACTTCATTTGGGAAGGAATGAATAAAATTTGGGAAGGGGCCGAAATCCAAGAGGAGTGGAAAATCTCCAGATTGGTCCTTATTCCTCAACCGGGCAAGAAACTTGAACTATGCAACATGAGGCCCATATCTCCCACCTCTTGTCTGGGAAAGCTCATGGAAAACGTGGTCTAAATCAGTCTCTAGGCATATGGAAAGCAAGGAACTTTGGCCAGTGGAGATGGTAGGGTTCAGGCCGGCATTAAGCGCACAGGATGTCATGTTGAGTATAAAGCACAACATCATGGATGCTCCCGAGGACGATGCATCATATAGGGCCATCCTGGGAGTTGATCTCACTAAGCCATTTGATAATGTTGAGCACAGAGCGGTTCTCGAAGGCCTCAACTCGGCTGGATTGGGAAGCAAGTGCTTCAACTATGTCAAAGATATCCTCACCTGCAGGAAAATCGAAGTTAGCTGCGGGGGACTTAGGTCCGAGCCCATTAGTAACGGGGGCAGAGGAACGCCCCAGGGATCTGTCCTCTCCCTGGTACTTTTCAATTTTGCAATGAAAGATCTCTCATGCCATCCTAATAAGATAGAAGGCATCAAACATAACGTCTATGCAGACGATATAACAATCTGGACCGATGGAGGCTCCAGCGCCGATATACCGCATAGGCTGCAGGAAGCGGCGTATATAGTTGAACACTACGCCATAGAGAGAGGGTTATCTTGATCTCCTCACAAATTTGAGTTTTTCTCAATGTGCAGCAAAGCGCAACTAACCAGAGAATCCCACCTACCGCACCTACACAAACCAGTGGAGGTATACGTGGGAGGGAGCGAGGTACCGAGAGTAAGTCCCATTAGGATCTTGGAGTATTTCCTACAGCGGAATAGAAAAACCACCACCATCCTGAAAAAGCTTCAGACGTATGTCGACCAGGTAACGGGGATATTCAAGCGAATCTCCCTCAGGAACAAAGGCCTCAGAGAACACAGCCTAATAAAACGGCTTCGTGCCTTTGTAATCAGCAGGATAGCTTATGCCACCCCCTTTCTCAATCTCAATCGCGGTGAAGTAGAGAAGTTAGAGAAAATGATCAGAATGTCATTCCGAGGGGCTTTAGGTATCCCCCCGAACTCCTCGGCAGAGAAGCTTCTAGCTGTGGGAATGCATAATACCTGGGCAAAGATGGCTAAAGCGGTCAGGCAGGCCCATATTTGGCGGCGCAACTCCACTGTAAGAGAACAAGTTGTCGGGCTAGTTGGTTTTCCATAGTTTTTGCAGCGCGTAGCCGGACAAGGACGAAGACGGAAGAACACGTAAGACGCACAGGCGCTGTAGTTGGCCGAAAAATACTACAAGAACTACAGCTTCAGTCAGGTGAGCCACGCTATGTCGCTGAACTCCTGGAGCTTGAGACACGGAATCTATTCATAATTGCACCGATCCCTAAGAATATGCACTCGTTCCATGACAACGAACGAAGACAGCATAGAGCAAAATTTATTCAAAGCAAACTAATAAACTACTCTCGTGAGGAATCAGCCTATTGCGATGCTGACTGTGGGCTAGAAGGGGCCGCGGTCACAGCAGTGGTAGATGGGAACCACTCCCAGAAAGTAATTGGATCCTTTAATACGCGTAATGCTTTAATAGCTGAAGAGGCTGCGATAGCGCTAGCATGTACAAGCTCTAAAGCCACAACTATCCTTTCAGATAATAAGGCGGCTGTTAGGAACTTCAGCAAGGGCCTAATTTCCAAGCAGGCGGCCAGTCTACTGAGAAAGCACCCGCAAAACCGGGAGGTTTCTGTCATCTGGGTCCCAGCTCACGAGGCTCTACCAGGCCATGAGGCTGCCCATCGCCTCGCTCGAGATGTATACTCCCGAGCGGCCATATAGACTCCGCTACCAGGAGACAAAGACCTCCTCATTACCTACAAGGTGCTCTCCGAGACTCCCAGACTAAACAGAAGGACCTATCCACCACCAGATAGGTCCCTAATACCCTCAGAATGCAGTTCCCGGCGAAAAATGTAGGCCAATCATTTCTTTCGTTTTGTTACTCTGCATAATGAGTGGACAGGGGACCCAGAGGCTTGCAATCTCTGCAACGTTCCTCTGTGTGAAAACCATGTAATCTGACAATGCCGCGATTCTCAAGGAGGTAAAGAAACTGATCTCCTTGATCAAATTGCCGGGGAGTCCTACATCCGCAGCCCAAATGCGGATGAACTAAAGATCGTCGTACGTTTGGCGGAGGAGGCTGACTCCAAGGCCTTTTCTGCGGCCCCAGCGCACGAGAGCCGGCAAGGAGACCCTCCGCCTGGCTGATATCCCCTGCCCCGAGGTCCATGCCGGTGCAAATAAAGTCTTCTCACTCACTCACTGTACATCGTGATATGTCAGTGCCCTACGAAGAACCTTAGATGGTCGATATTTCCGGAGCCCTCCATAAACACCTAAAACATAGCCAGTGTGGGTTTGTGACGATAAATATAGTAAACTGAACCAGTTATTAGGGTTCTTGTTTTCAGTCTCTATTCAACTTCGGCATGGCTAGTACCCTCAGGGTAACAGGGCTTTGGTTTAGGCAAGCTTTTGTTTTTTTATTACGATTAATTGATATTTCTGCATTCGTTGAACCGCCTGTCAAAATGAAACTTGTTTCCTATGTATTGTTTAATTTATTTTCTTGTAGCTAGTTTGTAGATCATATGAAAATAAATAGGTGCCTTTAGTCGTTAAACTCGTGATGCCTGAAGCGGGGTATTGAAATAAACTACCAATAATACACTTACATGCAGGTAACAAGTAATCAGAATGTTATGCGGTTTCAATATAATGTCCGGGAAAGTTTTTTAGATAAAATAAAGTATTTCAGATACTCGGGAGTGACACTAACAGATGATCTTGAGTGGCATCACAGCTGCGGCCAATGATAGCGTGGCGCGTATAAACGTTGAGGCCGTCGCGGATCTCACCGGGCAGTGCTCTACATTGTACAAGCGCTACTTCGGACTGAGTAGCCGCGTGTCGCTCGCACATCCTCCAATTCGGATTCTCTCTCCCCTAGCATTAGTCGCTACTCGACCTTTGCAGTAAGCAGATGTGTACGCGCGGTGCTCCCTCGACCTCAATTCCGAGCCCCTCACCGGACCCATGGGTGATAGGAACCACTGCAGAAGGCCGCCAGAGAGCTCAGGACGGCGTCGGTGCTATAAACGCCCACTTTGCTTTTGATTAGCTATGCAGATAGCCTTATTATTTGCTCTATTTTAGAGCACTTCCTTGGCAGCTCAGAAAGTCACCTGGAAGCAGAAGAACTAAGCGTAGGGGTAATCGAGCTCATGAAAATATTGCATTAAAAACCCATTTTAGCAGTTTTAGCTGTGATTAGTTGAATACAAATGAGAATTACAACATCAGGGCCAGGCCTCGTTTTGCAAGTGTAGGTGTTCTTCGTATAATCTTTAAACTTTTTCCAATGCTCAGGTTTAGCATGTGGTTTCCGAAATGCGTTCTGGAAGTGTAGTGGTATGTTTTTATGACACACTTATGGAAACAGTGTTTTTACTATTTTGATTTACTCCTTTAATTCTTAACCTTTTAACACTTCTTTAAAACAGAACAATTTATTTGCAATTTCTAGGATACATGTTGATGAGTGCCACCAACAAAAAATAGCTGAATTTGTCGATCATTATTGTCATAGATATGTCCTAGCCACAGATTCGTCCGCGTTGTGTAAGCCGGCACGAAATGTGTGAAGGCTCTTTGATACGTTTCTGCGCTATTTAAGATTTTTATATAGGTGTCGCAAGATTTCGGCTTCAAAGACAAATATAGGAGTGGTATTGTGTGGCCTGTGGTTGAATACACGAGCAGATGGTCTTTTGCCTTACCTAATGCAGTTTCTAAATGTGCATGTCATAATCTGTTTATAGGCACTTTTTTACATTTTAGACTGGCAGCACGGCTTGCATACAGCCACAAAAAAAAGCTGGTCTTTCATCAGGAGCTGCAAAGCTATTTCTGGTCCAATTCCTTATTCAGAGTCATTTCATTATTCTTGCGACAAACCCTTGCGCACTTTACACAATGTTGATTTGATTATCTGCGATGTTTATATTTGTGTTTTGTTTATATTTCGGCGTATTCTGTTTAGAATCAAAATTAAAAAGCAGGCTCCGTATACTTCATAGCCGTTCCACCGTACCTTGTTTTTCATTCGATTGACAAGAAGTGAACATTTTGCTCTCCATACTTCTTACCTTTTTCCGCATACAGGTACTCCCGCTGTTTGTCTTTCCTGATAAACCTGCGTGGGCTACTGCAGAAATCCCCGGAGATCCGTATCGACCCAAGTTCTCTCATGTGCTTGCGGTAGTCGACTTTCTGCTCCGCATGAAAAACTAGAACGACTGAGATGAGAAAACGAATGACAGGGGAAGCTATACATTAAACTTCGAAAGCATCGTTGGCATAGTTTTGATCAAGTACAACGTGAGCCTCAGCGGGCCATTGGAGTGAGAACGGCGAAGGAATAAAAAATGTTTAAAAAAAAAACAAATTCGCAAGTGTACGCATAATTTAATTCCAGACCGGCATTTCGACGCGAGACCATTATTTCGCTTGCGCAGCAGAACATTATGTTTTTTGCATGAAAATTACGTCCTCTTTTTTCAATTATGTTTATGTTCGTTACGTGTCCAAACTTCTGTGTGGGTGATAAAAGGTACCGCAACTAAGAGCTAGGGGCTAATTTATTCCTGTTGAGGTTCTTATTGACCACGAAATGTGAAAATTACTATTCCACACCAGCGTGTTTTCTGTTGCTGCCGGATAGAACAAGGAGCTCTAATGCTGACCGCATTAGTTTCTTAGCCGTTTCTGGAGGAGCTTCTAATTATGTAAATACAAATGGCAAATGCCGTACCACCCGTTTTTGCACGTATTTTTTGTGCAGCTTTAGTAACTACTAGTTTTAATAACCGATTAAGTAACCAGTTTCCGACATATAAATTTGCTTTAGTAAACTTGTTTAATCTTGTATCAAAAATAACTTTACCTTCAGGAGATTTGTAACACTGCGAGCCACATGATGCGGCTCTGAAACGAGCCTCCTATCCAGTGAAATTTTGTCAAAGGGTGTACATATATACGGAGAGAGGATTAAGTTTAACGTTGCTTACAAGATGCTCCTATAAAAGGTAACAGTTTGAAAAGAAAATTTATTACATATTTTACTCTGAAAATTAAAGATGCCTGAGGGGAAATATCTTCTTTGGAGGATTACTGCGTAGAACGAAGAACGACTGGGCATTTATTTCATATTTGCGGTGTAACCATGGAGTAAGTCTGCATACACTGATGTGCGGACACACATGAGAAGTATGCTATACTGCAGTGAAGGAAAGGGCTGCGGGAATAGGGAAACGAATTAGAAAAAATATTATTATAGTGTAGTGCACTCTGCCCCCAATATGGAATAACGATGCGGTCAAAGCGAACAGATGCCGTCTTGGCACACGTCAGCCAGAATCTACCTTGATCGCTCGCGTGGCACCTTCTATCCAAATCCAACCCATCCTGGCTGACACCAATAATGCACTCATAATCAAAGCAACTTCAAGAAACTGGCTAAAACAGACGCTTGGGCAAGTTGGTAATCCATTGAGGGTAAACAGCGCAAAAAAGACGAGGACGAACGAAGTACACAAACGAGCGCTGACTTTCAACTCGCTTTATTGCTTGTCCCGCGAAAATATATACATGAAACAAACAACAAAAGAAAACGTGATGACACTGATAACCAAAGATACATAATATTTCTAGCTGCGGATGACAACAGCGGCGTCATTGCCTTGCATTCAGAAACCTCATTTCCTTCGCTGTTAGAGTCACCGAAGTACTATTAACACAATCATCATATATCTTCGCTATTTCAACGGCTTCCAGAATTTCACGGGTTAGCTGATTGCGGTGTTTCTTTATCACTCTCGTTTGTTCAAATTGTGGCGTGCAATTATCACAATTCCTGCAGTGAATGCCAAGGTGCCCTTTCACTGCTTCGTGCACATTGTATTGATGTTCTTTGAGGCGTTCATTGAGGCAAGGTCCCGTCTGCCCGATATATTGATTACCGCAAGAAAGCGGAATAGTATAAACAACACTTTCCTGACAGGGCACAAATTGTTTTTTGTGTCTAACTGAGCGACGTTGTGCAACGAACGCGGCGTTGTTAACCTTCTTGCAAATCCTCCCCAGCTTGTTGGGTGCCGAAAGGGCGACTCTGATATTAAATCGGCTTCCTATTTTCTTCAACTTGTGTGAAAGCCCGTGAATATATGGAGCCACTGTAACTTTTTCTTTTTTTCTGAATGGTCGCAGGTGGAGCCTCGTCCTCGTTGCTTTTCCTCGACCTTAGGCCTGAAAGAATTGATTCTGCTGTTGTGACAAGCAGCTGCTTGGGATACCCGGCATTCACTAGACGTTGGGTTTGATACTCGAAGCTGTCTTTCATGGAATGGAAGCATGACTTTTTAAGTACATTGATATTCGCCCAGGGGCCGAATTACGGACTCGGCTCAGACGTTTGTGAGCGTGACGTCAAAATTACGGAGCTGTGACACAGCCTTGAGACGTCAATCGTGACGAGTATGCGAAATCGTCCAATTACCAGTGAATTTTTGCGTGGCTCCGCCCCGGTAGTTCTGAATCCTCGGCAAACGCTGTTGCCACAGTGTGGCACAAAACTGAGCAGGGACCGTCTCCTAACTTTTTGTAACACGACGCAATTAATACGCAATAAATAAAACAGACAAAGGTTTATTTTGGCAAGGTACTATTTTTAATATAGAATAACATTAAGCTCAAGTAGAAGCGTTCTTAGTTTTGTAATTATGCATGCTATTAGGTAACTTTGGTTGCCGCGAGGGTGCGCCGGCGGTGTAATGGCGTGCACATGGCGGCCTGCAAGCAAACAGCTGATTGCCCGAGAAGGTGCTGCTTTTTTAAGCGTCGTCTGAAATCGAAGTACCGTGCGGGTGCCGTGACCATGCTGAAAATCTAATAGAATGCAGTCGAAATTCAGAGCCTGCAGCGATAAAATTTCGTAGAGCGCTTGACACAGAAATGGACAAAGAAAACTTGCGGAAGTGTTTTCGGTCGGCGCCTACTAGCATTGATGAGAAAAGTGCTGAAAGTGTAACGTGCAAGCTTTGTGGTTCTATTTGTTTCTCTTTAGGAAATGCAAGACGACTGTGAAGCATGTAGTGTAGGCCAAAATGAAGCTCCGTGGTTGCATGATCATCTGTTTGTATGTAGCTGCATAGTTTAGAAAAGAACATGATCATGGGAATGCTCCCACACCTGCCGGGACTGAACCTGAAGCCTTCATTCACTGCAGTGCCACTTTGACAGGGCTTTCGATGTAGTGTTCATTGTAGTGTGCTCTGTATTTTTTTTTTATTTGTTCTCCATGACTGGGTTGCTTTGCCTTTGAGCGATACCTTCTTCCCACACACAATTTGCTTTGTTTGTATACCTATGCGATTTTCTACTTATGAGCACTAAACCTCGCAATATTATGCATTCAATTTGTCAGCTTTACACTGCTTAGCATTAAGCAAATGCGTTCTATGCATCCTAACAGTATATGCAGGCCTGTCGTCCTGAAAGGCTCACTAATAGAGACTGCCCTATGCAAACAGTGTACATAGCACTACTTGTGTCATGTTTCTGCACTGCTAAGTGCCATACTTTGTTTCCTGCTTCTGAAATGTGCCAAGCCTATGACAACTACTATGCAAGCCTGTAATCATTAAGCAACTAATCTTTTGTGTTTTGCCTCTGTGTCGCAGTTTTATGCACAATACTTTCATTTCTTGCTTCTGAAGTATGACAGACCGGCGATGAGTACTGTGGCAGCTTACAGGCTCTAAAAATCATTCTTGTGTGTCCTCTTTGTGTAGCACAATTGTGCAGCACGTCAAATAACTGCCGATGCTATTGCAGGCAGATGGTTTCGCTGCTGCTTTTTCAAGCGTGTGAAATGCTGCAGGAAAATAAAGGTGCACAGTGGATACACGTGCTTCTAAAATAACTTCTGTGAGGCTTTCCCATTCCGATAGGCATCACAATTGCTGCCTCGTTGTGAAACACTTTAAATATGTACTCAAACACATGCACACACACACAAACACCAACATACACGGTTGTAAGCAACAGTGAAGGGGGGTGTACGAAGACAAATTTGACTTGACAGATGAGGTGTTTTAACGCATGGTTCGAGAAGATGCATCTTTATTACAACAGGTTTCTGGCACAGACATGAAACGAGAAGACGCTGCACTTGGCTGCCTGTGATGAGTTGGTCAGCTACGTGTGGTATATCACGGCCGATTTCTGTGCTGGGATTGACGCCAAAGCGCTTGCCGCACCATGGGCAGTTGTACCAGCCTCTGGTGGTAGGTTCTGTGGAACAGGCTCACAGCATGATTCTGTATGGCTTTTCACTAGAGGTAGGCATGGCAACAGTGATCCCACTTGCAAGTAGCCAGTGCACAGATGTGACCCTTTCTAGTCCAAGCCAGCTGCACCCTCCTCGTCTGCAGGCAGGCAGGAAAACATCCAAAGAAGTTATGCAACAAGGACGCTCTGGCTGGTAGAGGAACGTGTAGTATTTTTGCAAGCACTGGAATCGGGTCTTCAGCACGTCGATGCAGTTATCCACCATTAACCTTGTGGAGGAGTATGCCTTGTTCTATAGCCGTTATGGAGAGTTCGGACCGGGATTCCATGGCACTGGCAGCCATGTCTTACACAGGCGCCCCTCTCACCAGCATAACCGAAAATGGCACGCTGTTAAGCACATTCTTCGTCACGTCGTTGTCGACCTCAACAGCCTCATAAACTCATAGACTCTTCCACTGACACAGTGGAAGAGTCGCATCGAGTAGCTCATTGCCAGGTTTTGCTGACGATGACATTCATGGGCGTGCAGACAATGAATTATTGAACGTTTAAGCAACACTGCTGTAAGGACAGCCTTGCACTTCATAACGGTGTAAATGATGCCCCATTCCTACGCAATACAGGCATCAAACGCACACATTCCCATCTTCGTTTCTTACGTAGGCATTTCAACAATGTACTAGTGTCTTATGTGCCAGCTTTTATAAAAGCCCAAGAACGGTAATACATGTGAGGCATGTGGAGACTACCGTAACTTATCTTGCAGAGAGCAACACGGCTCAGTGTCGTGAATTCGACGTCTCGCAGCAGACCGGCCTCGACCTGTGTCATGCCTGTGTGCAGCCGAGAGTGTCGCCAGAAGAAAGCATCATGCCAAGATCCCAGGTAGGGAGGTTCACGGCCAAAATCATGTTGCCATCTCATATCTGAAACAGGGACATCACAAGGCTACTCGTAGACGACCGATGTGCCGTCGACTAACCCGACGACGCCGGGTATGCTGCCGTGACTAAGGAAGCCTTTCTTCGCCGCACTAGCTGCACGTCGCTGCAAACGCTTTCGAATTGTCGGCTGCGCGAGGCCGGTGTTCGCCTCGTTGCCAGTCGCGGCTTGGAAGCCACTAGCAGTTCGGAAAAAGCGCAGTGCACACATTATCTGCCGCCGCACAGACAGCGCACTCGGCCGCACACACCTATCTCAGTTCATCGCGTCGCACAGCCACTGTACTATATCCTTCTCGAGCAACAACAAGCGTCTAAACATCTCGCCGGGCACGTCAAACAGTCTTCGTACACCGTCCTTCGCCGATGATCGCATCCGGGCGCCGCCGCTACC
This sequence comes from Amblyomma maculatum, assembly GCF_055883805.1. NCBI lineage: Eukaryota > Metazoa > Arthropoda > Arachnida > Ixodida > Ixodidae > Amblyomma > Amblyomma maculatum. Next base: position 78,984,234 of record NC_139345.1, read on the forward strand.
GCCTCACGAGAACGCCGGCCGCAGCATAGATCGACGCCATTTTCCCTTTGTGAGCGCTCACAAACGAGTTGTGAGCGGCTCGCGTCGCTCACAACCCCCGCTCACAATTGGCCCGTAGCCAACGTCATCACTTCAAGGCTGAAGTGATGACGTTGCCTTGGCAGCCACGTTGGCTGCCAAGGCAATGACTGATTGTGACATTGCAGCTAAACGGTACTAGAATCTAGAAGCACAAAGCATGGGGAAACGTACTGAGCGTGCTTAGGAAACTGGTAAAACTCTCAGCGTCTTCATGAAACGGATGCCGAAGCGAAGAGAAGCAAGCGTGAGGTAGAAACTCGAGGGCTGCGCGACTGCAAGCGATGGAAAGGTATAGCAGGGATAAGTAGTGCTAAGCACCCACTTCGCATCTCATTAACTATGCAAGTCGTCCGTAATTTTTTTTTCACAGAAGCAAATGTACAAGAGACCTGATTTTACAAACGTTTCTTCAAACTTAACTGAAATGCCCTGAAAACTTTGTATTGCATACATACCAGGCAATTAATAAGGAAATAGCTACTCACTGACATATCCACCCAAGCGCAGCCATATGGTTGCAAAGGAAAGCTAAACAGCTTTCTCAGAAGCTTTGTATTTAAAAAAAAAAAAATTCGTCCTGATCCAGGGATCGAACCCGGCACGACCGCCGTTCCGGGGAAGTTGCTCTACCACCTGAGCAGACGAGGATGGTCAGCAGATCAGATGGCAGTTCGAGAGCGAATTTATCTATAACTTGAACAGGGAATGGAGTTGGTGAAATATTTGGGGGAATCCACCGAGGTGGAGAATATTCTTAATAAGGGAGTAATTACTCAGTGGCATCCACCAAAGCGCAGCCATACGGCCGCTTTCCTCTATAGCTTTCCTTTGTAGCCGCATGGCTGCACTTGGGTGGATGTCACTGAGTAATTGCTCCCTTATTAGAAATATACTCCCCATTGGAGGACTCTGCTGAATATGTGACCAATGCCAAGCAATTAAGGACAAGAAACCCTTTTCCTAATGTGAACATAACACACATATTTCTCGCATCGCACACAACCCCCGCTCACAATTGGCCCGTAGCCAACGTCATCACTTCAAGTGTTTTTATGACGTAAACAGCGGACGTCGATGATGTAAAGGACGGCCACTCCCGCCGTGTTGCCGCTGGCCAATAGGAAGATTGTGAGTGTGAGCCGTCTGTAATTCGGCCAACATGGTGTGCACGGACGACGCCGGGGCAAAAATAAAAAATAAGCCCCGCGCCTTGCTTCCGACGCGCTACCCTCGTCTTTCGCCGCTAACATCCCGCCCCTAAGATTATCTGATCGCTCATGCGCACCCGCGCTGCCCGCGCAAACACAATACAAATATGACAACGCGCGCGCGGTTTAAAACACCTAAAGGGGCTGCGGTGCCCCACAATATATATATATATATATATATATATATATATATATATATATATATATATATATATATATATATATATATATATATATATATATATATATATATATATATATATATATATATATATATATATATATATATATATATATATATATACATGGAGATAAAAGAGAGGGTGGATTGCACGATGCATCACTATTGAAGGAAGCTGATGTCCGTTTGAAGCTAACGGACGTCATTCTAATCCCGATTAACAGGCAGCAGTGGCTACTTTCATTTTCACACAAACAAAAAAAAAACATAGCTTCTGGGGGCGAAAGCTTTTAGCTTAACTTAATTTGGGAGCTAGTCTAGGGGCAAAGCTGACCTTCGAGGCTAGTAAGGTCTTTCGGAACAAAGCAGAAACGACATTCTCGGCCAACAAATACTTTAGTCTACAGACTCCTTCATTTTAATTCGTTCGTTACTTTTTGCTTCAAGTTGCAATTCCTCTTGGTTGGTGACCATTAGCTGCGTTTCCTAGACATGGGGAGATGGAAGTCGATGCTTTCTTGCATATCACATTAATTATGAGCCCATTTAGAATAACGCCAGGTCAATTCAGCGCATGTTTAGGTAAATGGTGTAACATTCAGATGCATAGCAATTCCTGATTTTTTTACTCGTCCTGGTTTCGTACCACGCAATTAGAAGTATGCTAGAAAACAGATGGGATACGGTTATTTGAACGTTTTATACAGGGAAATGAGTATCGTCTTTAGAGAATAACTGAATTTCGAGAAATTATTATTTTAATTCTTACGACACGAGAAAGATGTGTGTTATGTTCACGTTAGGAAAAGAGTTTCTTGTCCTTAATTCCCTGGCATTGGCCCAATATTCAGCAGAGTCCCCCAATGGGGAGTATATTTCTAATAAGGGAGCAATTACTCAGTGACATCCACCCAAGTGCAGCCATGCGGTTACAGAGGAAAGCTATGGAGGAAAGCGGCCGTATGGCTGCGCTTTGGTGGATGCCACTGAGTAATTACTCCGTTATTAAAAATATATTCTCCACCTCGGTGGATTCCCCCAAATATTTCACCAACTCCATTCCCAGTTCAAGTTATAGGTAAATTCGCTCTCGCACTACCATGTGATCAATAAAAAAAAAAAAAAAAAAAAGATCTGCTGACCATACTCGTCTGCTCAGGTGGTAGAGCAACTTCCCCGGAACGGCGGTCGTGCCGGGTTCGATCCCTGGATCAGGACGAATTTTTTTTTTTTAAATACAACGTTTCTGAGAAAGCTGTTTAGCTTTCCTTTGCAACCATACGGCTGCGCTTGGGTGGATATGTCAGTGAGTAGTTATTTCCTTATTAATTGCCTGGTATGTATTCAATACAAAGTTTTCAGGGCATTTCAGTTAAGTTGGAACAAACGTTTGTAAAATCAGGTCTCTTGTACATTTGCTTCTGTGAAAAAAAAATTACGGACGACTTGCATAGTTAAGGAGATACTAATTGGGGGCTTAGCACTACTTATCCCTGCTATACCTTTCCATCGCTCGCAGTCGCGCAGCCCTGGAGTTTCTACCGCACGCTTGCTTCTCTTCGCTTCGGCATCCGTTTCACAACGACGCTGATTGTCTTTACCAGTTTCCTAAGCACGCTCAGTACGTTTCCCCATATTTTGTGCTTCTAGATTCTAGTACCGTTTAGCTGCAATGTCACAATCAGTAGATTCACGATCCAGCTGCCTTCGTAGCCGTTGCACTTCAGCGCGTCTAGCACGGCCAACCTGCGCCGCAGTGCGAGACGGCCCGGCTTTAGCGATAAACTGCATTGCGACACAAAGCAAACGCGAGGTGCCGCGGCGTCCTCAGCTTTCCTCACACCATCTCTACAAAATGAGCGAAAACAGGCACCATGTATGCCTCTACAATGCACTGCTCTGCGGCTGAAAGATCTGGAGTGGAGTAATCTGGCGTGAGAAAGAGAGAAGAGATAGGGAAACGTGTTTGAAGGCGAGCGCCAATTAAGGCGCGGAGGCGAGCACAAGCTGCTTCACGACGAGGCGAGCAGCTCGAAGCCGAGATTCAGGGAGCACTGAGCGTGAACGTCTATTCTGCTGTCCGTGTAGGCTGAGGAATGACTGATGCGAGGGGAGAGATGCCGAAGTTGAGGACGCGCTAGCGACACACGACAGCTCACTCAGGACCGTTGCACAAGCATAAGCTTGTGCAACGCGGCCCAGGGAAGGCTACCACGCCCGCAACAAACACGCCTCTCTCTCACTGTCTTAGTCTCTCACTTGGTACATCTATGCGGCCGCTTCGCCCCCTCAATGTTAAGTCGCGTGGTTCGAGCATCGCCCCTTTCCCTTCCTCCTCTTCGAGGTTACGGAGAGGTGGATGGACAGAGAGAAAGAGAAAGAGAGCGGCTTCTACTGCAGCTGTGCGGCCGCTCCGCCTCCTCAATTATGAGCAGCGCGACGCGCGCATCGCTACCTTCTCTTTATCGACTTCGAGTTCACGAAAAGAGAGGGAGTGGCTTCGGACAGACATCGGCAAAATCTATGATTGCGGCTAGTAGTGTAACACACACAAAAGAAGTACTTCACGTGCCGCACCCTTAACAAAAATTTAAGATGTTCAGCGGTCGTCACGCTGAAACAAAAGTGATATTTGAGCGGAGTGTAGTTTTTTTTTTTACTTTCGTAAGCTTACAACCAACAAAAACTAGCGCCCATGTTTAAAGCGAAATGTAAGAGCAGTATTGTGAAAAAAAAAAAAAAAGCCGCTTACAATATTTCCGCTCTTTGTAAAGGTTGTAAAAAAAGTAGAAGAAAAATACTTTCTTTAAGCCTATTCCGGTTCACTTAGCGCTGTATTCTTATTTAAGTTTTATTTTTTGCTCACCGCTTGCGCCATTAGTGAATGCCAGGAAGGCCATTATGTCTCGTAAACACATCGTTTGCTGGCAAGAGAGATGACGCTGTGTTTTATTCTTAGTGGTTTTACTGTAGGGCAGGAGTGGATATGAAGAAACATATCTCATTAGCAACTTCACGACTGTGTGCTCACATCTTCTGCTGGCGAAAGAGATGGCGCTGTGTTTTATTCTACGTGGCTTTAGTGTGGGACAGGATATGAAGAAACATATCTTATGAGCAACTTCAAGACGGTGTGCTTTTTTTTCACCAGCTAGAGAACGGGGATTTCAGGCTAAAAGCATGCTACGCTATTATATATTTCACGGTGGCCTTAAGATAGAACAAAAGCTTTTGTAAAGAGATATAATGCGGCTAATGGGCTGCTGAAAGTGAGAACTATAATTAATAGTTTGAGTGACTTCATTACGAGATATCTGCCCTCGTCGCTACAGTATGGTGAAAACAGAACGCGCTAAACAAGCGCTTTTATTTCCTGCCATCGCGTCAGAATTCCAAACTGGAGATTGCGGACAACGGCGGGGGCCAATGTAGAGATATCTTCAGTGCTGATTCTTGTTCTTCGCCATAGTTTCATTTCCTTTTAGTACGCCTCACGTATTCCAATTGTCCTCACTCTTTATTTTTTTCTGTTTTCTTCTCTTCTCTTCCTTTTAAATTTTCCTTTCTTTTTTCATTTTCTGGTCTTTGTTTAAGATGTTGTTGTCTTAGAGCTGTTGGTTTGTAGGTTTGTAACGTGACACGTCTTTATGAAAACCTTCAGTGCTTGAGGCGGCGCTTACAATCTTTTTGTTTGCGGAGAGCACTTTGCAAATTTGTAAGTCAATGCAGTGTTAGCATCTCATTCCCAACAAAATAACCATACTTATTAGGCAAAGCTGCTTGCAAAGCCAAGAAAGGCCGTTTTTCTGCTCTGACACTCCGTCCCACAGCTTAGTTTACCTTCGGAAGATGCAACGACTCCTTCGCCGCATGGTAAAACTTATTTCTCAAACCAGCTCGCGTAATCAAGATTAGCAACCTTACTGTTCTAAATATCCACTATCGGGAGCGAGGCTGTCGTGATTTCCAACGCGAAGAATAGGAGCCGGTTCACAAGTGATTTTACGAGAAAAACGTTTTGACAATTCACCCGTTATCTTCTCAATGTCACGTACTTTAGGTTTCAATTCAGCACCGAAACTGTGTGATAGAATCTGCATGGAGCTAACAGCGCGCGGGCACCAAACACGTTGGTTAATACATGTTATTGCGAAGCCAGAACCATCGGTGAAACAGAACACTATAGAAAAATGTCGGCATCCGTTCTCCTTTAGATACTACGGACCTTTTCAATGGAGCGACCTCCTCGATTAGTCGGGCAAGGCAACAGCCGGGTGCCATCGTGCATGTTCACAAAGCGGACGGAAAATTCCTGAGGGTGCGGTTATTCTCTCCATTCGCGCAGGCTATATTTTAAAACGTCATACTGAATGGCCAGAAGCCAAATATAAATTAGAGCCAGAAATCTACGACTGCATAACAACGACCACCAAAAGGTCTGTCAGAATTTCTCAAATTGTGTCGTGCACATGAAGTGGCTGAACAAAGCGCGCCACTCGCGGCAAACGCCTCCAAATAGAACTAGGGAACTCCGACCTAAATGGTTTCGAAATCACGCTTCGCACGGAGAAGTTTCAGTGCAACCAGCGAAATGTCGGTTTCAAGAGGACGTTATTCGCACCTGCTACATTCACTGCAGGAAATCGCAGCATCCTGAAATAGTACCCCGTGTGTTGCCTGAACATTGTGGATTAGCAGGCTAGCTAAAGTAAATATCTGAGAATGAAAGAATGTTTAAAGGCATCCGAACTTTGTTGCCGCAGGGAGTGAAATTGCAGAGTGCATAAAGGACTGCGTTAAGGGAAATTTTTCCTGCACATTTTACTTTCGTAGCAACTGTAATACACATTGCGCAACCTAATGCTTCTGTGACGCGTTTTACTGCTGTTTGCATAGCAACAGTGGATAAAATCCGGGTTATATTCAGCACATTGACATCTGTACATGTGAAAATTAGCTTTATGCAGTCACGGGCTGTAGCAATGGTGCCTTCAAACGGCGTGCTTAATTACCTGAAAACGTATTGCTCGCTTTTTGCGTATTGTGCAGGCGGCAGCCGGCGTTGGCAGCCACTGGAAAACATCTGATGATGCATGCAATTTGCGCACATCAGCACCACTGCAGCAGGCGTCATCGCATACTCTGCTTTGGAATGCCGCTCGCTACCCTGGCCACTTCAAAATAGAAATGCATTTGCATAGAAATGCAGAAACGCGATGAACAAGGTTAGAAAAGGATGTCAACCAGCTGGCACAACTTCTACGTCTCATAATGACAAAAAAGAAAAAAGGAGAAAAACACGCTGTTGCTTAGCCATCATATTCGTATATACTCTATGGCTGAATTGGTGCAACTTTGCCCCCCAGACAAGTGCACTGCCCACTTCGAATAATTAAAAACACCAATACATGGACACTGTTCATTTTACAAAACAACTGAACAAGGCAGTAACATTGTCATTTTTGCAAAATCTTAAAAAAGGTTTCTTAAGACAGCAGAATAGGGACATGCTTTCAATATAGTAATGAAACATATAAGAAGCTTTGAAGAGTTTTTGGCATAATTAATCAACGTATATCTATGTTGCCCTAAAATATTAAGCTATTGCAGCGGGCCTCACTACTCCAAAAAGAAAAACAACGTGTATGCCATTTGGTTCAGAAAAAAATAATGAAAACAGGTTTACAAATAATCCCTATTACGGAAGAAATGAATCAGAAAATTTTGCGAGCGCTGCAGTACCTGCGCAAGAGAAATGCGATTGCCTGAAAGTTGCTGGTGATGTTTAGACACTAGACATGTCGTAATAATTTTGATATTTCGTATTATCATTTTATTCACTTACTAATGTATTTCATATTTGAGATTCCTTTATTAGTCAATTCCCACATTTTATTTTTTTTTCATTTTCTCTGCTTTACATTTTAATTGTTACTATTTACTTGAGCTTTGTCTGGCTTCTATATTTGCATTTTTACTTTTATCATTGGTTTAGTTTGGTTTATGGGGTTTAAGGTCCCAATAGTAACTCAGGCTATCAGGGACTACGTGGTGGAGAGCTCCAGAAATTTCTCGAAGAGCACACAGATGCGTAGCATTTTTTGCGATACTTATTACTTTAAGGCATAAAAGGATATGTTGTGATGTATGAAGAGTATGCGAAAATAAATTTAAAAAAAGGTTAGTTGAAACAGTGAAGTCCAGAAGTGAACGATGATGCGATCTCGCGGCATATGACGACGGATTGTTGGAGCCTCCATCAAAAAGCGGCCGCTGCGGCCTGAGTTCAATCCAGAATCCTTTTCGGGGCCCCTTTTATTTTTTGTTGTTATTTATTTCCATAGACTGTCTCATATAAGAGGCGGTATTAAGGGAGTATTACTCACTGACATCTACCCAAGCGCAGCATTACGGCTACAAAGGAAACTTAACCGCTTTCTCAGCGCTTCTACTTCGAGTTACGGATCAATTCGCTCTCTCCCTGCCATCTGATATGCTGACCATCCTGATTATCTCAGTTGGTAGAGCGACTACAGCGGAAGGGCGGTGGTCCCGGATTCGATCCCAGGACCTGGACAAATGTTTTTTTTTTTTTTTAACTACAAAGTTTCTGAGAAAGCTGTTAGCTTTCCTTTGTAGCCGTATGGCTGCGCTCGGGTGGATGCAATGAGTAATTACTCCCTTCATACAAATCTGCTCCACCTTGGGGATTTCTCTAATATATTCGCTATAAATGGGTGACTTCATCAATTGCTAGTAACACCCTTCGTTAACTTCGTGCTTATACACAATCAAATCCTTCTCCCCTTTCACTCTTATGGTCACTGGGCTTGGACCGCTCTTCATGGGCACACTTTGCGGGGACAACTTCCAGCCTGACATATTTTTCTCTCGTTAGCAATATAAGGCTTTCGCCGCAATAATATCTAAAATTCCACATTTTGTCCACGCTAACTTTTTAATCTTTTACAGCCTATAAGCAGCAGCATTTATTGTAACTATCCGTTCAGCGCTTCGTACTGCGCAGCTGTAAAAACAAAGATCATCTGGCCATAATATCCACGAATTGAAGAAACAGACTTTCTCATACAGTGCACTCGATTCATATGTGCTGTAAATACTAGCCCGTGGCAGCTGCTTGGCCCTACAGATATTACAGCCTTCAGTTTTGATAAAAATAATGACCACCAATCTGTTGACATTACCAAACTGTCTAAGAATAGTTTGCAACATGTGTTCTTTGGCTGTCATTAGCATACGAGTCTGAGTGAATTGAGCGAAAATCCCGTTCACAGTTCTAGGTATTTACCTCCCTGCCGTTTAAGGTCCCGTTCACCAGAAATCCGCTATCGGCGTCGTCGTTGGTATTGTAAGCGAAAATTCACGAGCATAGAGCTGGCAGGCAGCAGCTGGCAGTTGACAAGGCAGCGGATTGACAGAACTAGTGTTGCCTGATGTTACGTTTAGCCGGAGCGGCAATTTCGGGCCTCTCTTTTCATAAGAGAGGATGGTATCAGAATCAGACTGCCAGGACCCCTGCATTTACGTCAACCCTCGGACACGCAGGCACTTTTATAGGGCTTGGTTAAAGCGGAGTGAGGTGAGGTGGTAGCCTATACTATCATGTCATATTCTTAAAGGCGGGGCTTAAGAGTTCCCTATAATTTTTATTCGCGTTGGTGTAAACCTGTCAGTGCTATTGTACTTCCTGCGAAAGCTTGTCGGGCTTAATTACTGGTATTCTTTTCCTGATACTTCTCCCATTGCCTATCTGCTGCTGTCGTGAACGGGGCAGCCATCTTGTCAAGCTACACGTCGCCTTGTAGGCAAGAAAAAAAAGCTCCGATTTAATTTGAATGAATAGGATTGGATTTAAGATACTAAATCAGAACATCACAGCTGTTTAACTGAGCGCACTCCATAAGAAAAGTCTAGTTTTCAAGCTGATACTTTATTATTGCAAAAACAAACAGTGTTAGTAAGTGCAGCGCAGTACAGCTTCAAAAATTTAGAGTTTTATCTAGCATATTTGAGCAAAATGCAGCCTTGTAGTTTTCTATAACCTTCTCCTCCAACAGCTTATTTTGGCTCGTCCAAGTGCATTTAATACCCCGAAAGATAGAGATATAGGGAAAAGGGAAGAGCGAGCTCACGTGTTTATTCGTCTACAAATTCTACTGCGTGAGCCGAAAACGATGAACGGGAACCAGGAATAAATAAAATGTTTAAGGCATTTACTTAGACTCACGTGAGAATGGCAGAGGAACAAAATAAATCTCCTACCCGGCGACATAGGATGTGCAAATTGAATACGGGAAAAAGTTGGCATACCCGACCGTCATGTCCTTTGCTGCCTTCCTCTTGCCTTGTTGCTTGTACCTGACTGAGTTAGGCTTAATTGCATGTTTGGGTGTCATCGCCAAAAGCATTATGCGTCTCGCAACACCCTGCCTCACCTAGACTCAGCTATTCGGAATGATCGCAGGTGAGCTTAAGCTTAGTTCAGGGAAGAAATAATCCAGCGCGGCAATATTCGCCCGTTGATTGCCCTCTCTGCACGAAAAGCATGGGTGAAAAGAGAAAAAAAGAAAGGCCGTTTTAGAGGCCTTGGCCGGTCAACAAGGGCCTCCTTCTCTTCCGTAAACACGCCCTTCCACGTCAGTGTTCAGCCAGCGTAAAGCCATTGCAAGCGGTCGTAGAAGCCACGTGTCCGTTCTGTTTGCCCACTATGTGCGCTGTAATTGCTCTGCGCTGCTCAAACCGGAGTGAAGGGGGCGAAAGTACGCGGTCGCCTCTCGTACCGCATTGCGGCGAGACCACGTAAGAAATTGATGAGGCGGTCACCAGTATAAGCGCGAGATGGTTGAAAGAACGACAGAGAACGCATGAGCGTGTTAGGTGACGCTTTTTTCAGCTTTGTGGAAAACTGGTCGATTGCTCGCAGGCGCTGCTCGCAGACACTGTGTACTGCGTTGCTAATCATACCCCTGGCAATCTCGTTGTCTCACATTCGTTTTCTCTGTGCGCCCTGTTTTAGGTTCCTCACAATCTGTTCGCTCGCCGCTTGCTTACCATCAACACTGCTGCTGGTGTGGTTTTCGCATCTCGCGATAAATAAATTCAGCGACCAATTTCTTTAAACCAACTGTTATAACCAACTTTTATATGGTTATAAAAGTAAGGTAGTTCTACTTTGCATGCCAGTATTACTGACCTTTCTTGGCTAACACCAAATATGAAAACTAAATTTTGCTTAATTTTATTGTCCCGATGTCCAATCCTTAGTTCTAAAAGGCATGATATCGGTGAAAACTAATGGTTGTTGGTCATCATGAATGTTTACTTCGCCAGATATCACAGTCAATCAGTCGCTTGTAATAATTTCCTCCTTAATTTTGTCCTTCATAATTGGCAGTAAAGAAAAAACAACCTGAAGCTAAAACTTGGTTCGGTGTGTTTGCAAAACATCTATTTCGTCACAAAAGGCAGAATGCAAAGGATCCGTGCCGGGTGGCTATCAGCCTACGGCAGACAGCGATCTGAGTAGCTCACGCTCGCTTAACACGACTTCTAATTTCAAACATCAAGGCACCATCGGATCGTACTTCAACATACGTCTATAGTAAACTGCATTTATTTTTTTTTTTGATAAAGAAATATCAAAAAGCAATCACACAAAAATAAGTGCTCTAAAATGCCTATTATTCCCAGTTAATCTTTCCTACTACCAATATCTCGTCGTGCACTTACATCGCACAGCACACGGGCGCATTGCTTTCCGCCTCCATGAAAAAGCGGCCCCCGCGGCTGGGATCCGATCCCGCATCCTTGGGCAAGTAGAACGAGTGTAGAGCATAAAGTTCACCGAATTCGATGGGGTAACGCTACTCTAGATCTACGACTAGCCGGGGTCAGTTTCCAGTGCAGTCAGCACACCGCGGAAAACTTCAGGTCGCGATAGCTTGCTCATTGAATGCCTTTCGCATCGATCCCATCGATCCCATTGAGCCCAGAATGGGCCTCGAAATACCAGGTTAAATTACTACCCCGAGGAAACCATAACGCAGTCTTTTTTTTTTTTTTTTTTTTTCATGCTCGATCGCGTTATTGCAGTTACAATACGACCGAAGAGAGCCCACGCCGCAACTCGGCTCGCACGCGAATTCGAGTGAGACCTAGCATTACCCCCTCCCCCTTCGATGGTAAAACGGCGGCGTGTGGTAGAACAAAAATTTTCCGCATCCTGAGAACGGAGGCTAAGGTGTCGAGGCACGCTAGAGTCAAACACTGCCGCATGCCATCTGCCGGCCGCTGTGAAGAACAAGCGGCACAACGAGAGCGCGCCATGGCCGACTGTCGCCGCCAAATCGCTAATAATGGGTCAATGGGTATTAAGTGCATCCTAGAAGTTTTTACAAGAACACCTTTCATTAAAATAACAAATGTATTAACTTTAATAGACATTGTACAAACGACTAAATGTAGCGCACACTGCCGCGTGTGCGGCTGCAAAAAGGTAAGTGGGAAAAAGTACAAATGGCACTAAACTATGCCTTCATATGTGCAGCCGAAGGTTTTGATGTCTTTCTGTATGCAGGCAAAATAATAAACCGGAAAATTATTAAGAGTTTATTCTGTACTAAATCTTTCAGTTTACTTTTAGAGTTGCACTTTAACACATTGAGTAGAGACATTCACAACATCGGAAAAGCAACTAGCAAAAGGACACACGTAAAATTCTACTCGGTCCAAAGCCATGTTGGTATAAGAGTCGAATAATTTTCTGCGCGAGCTCGAAGGAAAGAAATAAAAAAAATAGCCATTCTGAAAGGCTGTGTAAAGATAGTACAGTGTAAGCTAATAGTTGAATAGGAGACTAAATAGGGTGATGAAAGAAATAATAAGCTACACCTGCTAAATCTAATCATAAGGAAACGACACCAGGCATTCACCAAGATATCTCAGTGCGGCAATTTTTATTGTGTTATATCAAAGCATTCATGATGAAAAGTGTTTTAGAGGCAAAAAGGGGAATCTTCCATCTGGCAAGCGTGTAGGTGACCTCAGATAAACAGTTTTTTTTTCTCATTCACACAATTGCAGTGACTAAACAATTATTTTACTACGTCATATAAGAAACTGGACCAATATCATTCCACCTTACCTCTATAGAAGACAAGTTTGTTGCAATTTCTTGTCTGTTGCTTGAAAAACGTCACAGGCATCCTAAATGATTGTAATTTTTGAAAACATTTTGTGTTTCAAATAAACAAAGCCCTTAAAGATTGTTCGGAATGATGGTCGCCTTGGTTGTTTAGGGATCATAAAATTCCCCACGGTACAACAAAATATGGATCAGATAGGCCTGAGCTATAAGACATCTGGATGCAAAGGTGGTGCACTTTAATATTTTTATTTAAGTTTTTGTCCATATGGATCAGGTGTTGCATGAAGTTGCTATCTGAGACAGCTAAAAATTGGTGTTAATGCGGTTCCATATTGCTTGAAATATAAACATTTTGAGCTCCTTATTTTGTCCCAGAAAAAAGCGCCATATATCTCCGAATGCTAAGAAAGAAATTTTATTCATGAAAGACTCCAAAAATGGAGTACCGCAAATTTCAACTCAAGGAAATAATTTCAAATCAGCAACATTTCATACTGCAACGACGTCCAGTGTAAACTGACAACACCAGCATGAAGCTGTGGGCTTCCACTTCAGCTGTTTTTCTGCAAACACGTACGTTTTTTTTTTTAAAATAGTAACAGGAAGTTACGAAGGCAGAAATATGCTGAGAAAATGAAAAAAAAAAGAACAATACTCTTGCACACAACACTGCAACCAAAAATAGGTCCTCTTGAGACGCTACTCTTAATATACAATGGAACAGTGAGAATCTTTCCCTAAGTTTGGCGTTGGGGATTTTGGGCGATGTTTTGGAAGCTTTCGATTCGAACAATGTGCAAAGAAGCGGCGCTGATTGAGTTCTGGAATCTTCTAGCCCTTCAACGGACGAGCCAGTCTCCAAAAAGGGAACAAAAAAGGTGAGGGAAAACGGTTACTGCCACGCAATCTGACGCCTTCCTTCTTTTCAACTTCCTGCCCGGCTTGAGGAAAGATCTTATTCCCGCCCTAATGAATGTGCGCTCACAAGATCCCCGCGGAGATTACGTAAAGGCGCTTTCTCGGATTACTTGCCCAACAAAAGCTAACACTTTCTTTGTGGTGCCGACAATTACGAACTTTCTGGAGGGTCCTCTGGTGTGATTCATTTTATGTTCTTTAAGTTTTTATATATTCGTTAAAAAAATAGTTTGAACAGCTTGCTGTGCGAGTTTCGAGGTACGCCCATCAAGGGTTTCTCGCATACGAATAAGCGTTATCGCGTTGTATCTGCCAAAAACTTATAATATGAATGTTAAGAGTCTGAATAATGGTGTACAAATAAGTATTGTATAAACGGTAAAGGTAAGGTCTATGACAGCAGTGAATTGAACTTCAATATTCACTCATCACCAGAACGAAGGCATAGCGACAATGTTTGCATTTAATGCAAGCACAGGGGGTTACACCGATCAAGAGGGTGGCACCGGAGACCGGAATTAGTCTTGTGCACGTTTTGTTCTCTCACTACACTTTGTGGTTTCACAAATAATCTCAGATCGTTATTTGTTTGCCCTAGGTAACCTGCGTATGTATTTCCTCCTACCGTCGTCTCAGGTATCCTTCGATCCCTGCAGTCACAGCAAAACGATCACTATAGCTGCATAAGTTGTTTGTGATTCAGAAATTTCTGTTATCTTTTTGTGTGCGCGATGTGGTGTATGTTAATTTCCCTAAAATCAGTATACATCCATACGTATACGTATCAATATAAACGTCTACTGAGCTTTCCGATTTTTAGTTAGCGATGCCATGCGAGCAGGAATAAGGAATATTACTTGATTACTTGAATAAGAAAGTTCTGATTACTTGCATATTCAGTGTGTCTTGTGAAGGTCAAGGAGAACATGCACACTCCGGTCCAGAGCGCTACGAGAGTGATCTATTATGTCGGTCGCTGCCAATCGCGTTCAATTGGGCAGTATCATAGCAGTTGAAATTTCTTAAGGTCAAATATCTTCGAGCTAAGCAGGATGGATTATGCGGATTTCCGGATTCTGTCCAAGTATCTGAGTGTTGCTAAAGAACAACCAAGCTTGTCTTTGTTATTAATAGCTATACAATTCTCTATGAGTGAACATGCATCAGTGGATACGATGACCGTCAGTAATTTCCAAGCGAAAGCTAATCATACCTATTTAAAGCTACTCGTACCAGTGTGAAACCGTCTGAACGTGTCTGAACACCTATTTGCGTCATTACGCCTTCTTCAGTTTGAGCGTGATAGGCTTAGTCAAGCATAAAAGACAGAGCTCATCCTAAAGGTCCGCAAGGTCAGACTACAGTAGTCCGTTCCTTTCTGAACACATGTTGTACATAATTTCACCTTCCGTAGTCTAATTATGCTAGACTGGTCTTAGCTGAACCTAACAGTAATAATGTAGAACATTCTAATGCGAAATCATTTTTATCACAAGTAAAACACGTAAACTCTCACACGTAAAATGTGCCCTTAGCTATTGCTAAACCAATGTCATTTTTAAAGGTATGTATGAAATACTGCAGGAACAATCCCGAATGTTGTAAACAACGTGGAAACCCAAAGATTTCTCTCATGAGCATGTATTTACTCGAGGGATCCCATAATTGTTTTCACTGTTCACGTAATCTCTGACCCACAGAAAAAAAAACCTCATCAAAATACTTGCGAGAAATTCTGTCTACTCGACTGCGTCGAAAGGGGACTAAAAAGCTGAATGTTTAGAGGAATATTGTTTACTGCTTTCACCGGCATGGATTAAAGAGCGCAAGTGTACCAATATGACGACAGCTAAGCAATCATTGTTAGGTTCAGCAGACTTTTACGAGGAACTTTTTCGAAATAGTAATGCTAACATGTTTTCTTCTAAAACTAAGTTGAGCTTTCCGCGACTTGGGCTAGCGTACAACCGACCGGAAAATTCTGACCCCCTTTAACAACATTCTATGTACTCCGTGCGTTATCTTTTTATGCCTAGAGGCATCAGTGCTAGCCAGGCCATCTGTACAGCGGCATGTGCGGATCTGCGTGAGGAGAGAGAGAGATAGAGATATTTTAATAACAACAGGAGATGTCTGCCTGGTGGTAAGCCTAGCATGCTACTCCTGATGAGGGTTGAGGGATGAGGGTGACAGAGTGTGGGAGGGGAAGGGGAAATAAATAAGAAAAAAAGAGAATCGGTGTCGCACACTTTCACAACACTGCTTGAGGAGAGGATGCGTTTAAGGTTAGTTGAACAGAAACCTTTGGTATTGAAGCTAATCGCATAAAAGGTTGACATTGATAATGAGGGAGATAGGAAAACGTCAATCTTTCTGCTTACGATAAGCATAGAGCACGGCTCTGTGTTGTCTGCTTTCGTGAACTCGAAAGCAGGTAAGTGCCAAAACAGTAATCGGTCGAAAATAGCGCACATGTTACTAAAATGGCTCCCACGGTACACTATCTAAGGCACCGGCGGTGACATCTGCTCGCTTTTATCGACGCCGTATCACTACCATCAGCACCATACTCCAGAATGCAATGCGACGTAGCTCTGTGTTTGTAAACAAAAAAAAAACGTTCAATATAGGGTTAGTTACAACTATTCACTGCGGGCGGAGCCCTCAGTCCAAGATCCCGATGGTAATTATATCTCCTTGAAGCCCGATTCAGACATTGATACTCTGTTTAGATGGCAACGGCCAAGCAATAAATCAAGTTGAGAGGAGGGCAAAAAAGGCACCACTTTTGCCTGTCTGCTCGAAGATTCAAACTTTTGGCGCGCAGGGCTCACAGACACCTTTGTTTATGATTGTGAATTTAAAATGTTATGGAAAGCTAGGAATCAAATGAAATGTCTGTATTTTCCAAGGCAACGAGAAGCTGTAACAGCCCCGAGAGAGACAAAGACGTGAAATCGCAGACACAAAAGGATACCAGAAAAGTGTGAAAAGCAACCCTGTCGACCGTTTATTTTTGCGCTTTCGTAACTCATCATGACCTACCACGAAGTGTAAGTTGCTAATTTTCTGCAATCCGTACCTCAAATAGCACCTGCAGCTATAGGCGGCGCCACGGCAAATAGAGCATCGGAAATTGTCCACTGATGGAAGAGCTCATTCCACTAAAATTTCGAAGATAAAACATTGTCGTTAGTAGTGCGCTTGCTTGAATGGCGGAGTTATTTGTTGGCTCAAGCCTGCGCAGTGAAAACAGCTGATTGAGTCCATGAGGTGATGTGTGAAAATCGAAGGGGGGGGGGGGGGGGGGGAGTTTGAAGGAGGACAAGTATATCCGCTGCGATTAATTCCGAGCTGCATACCATTCCAACAACATTCTTTGTCTTCGTAACGAGCAGCACTAACCGCCATATGAGGTTTCTTGCCACAGGCGTACGTATGTTGAGATTGAAGGCTCGCATTTACCATTCCCATTCTTTTTGTAAGCATCACTTCTAGGCCAGAGCTTTTTCTGCACAGCGCGCAGGAGGCAAATAGCGTGCTTGGTGATGTCCTAAAGTGTGCTCACTACAGACCACGCAGTCAGCTTGAGATATATTGCAGTGCAAGAATACATTTAACCGCTGTATTTTTTTCCTCTGTACACCGATTTATTCATCCGTACAGCAAGGAACTGATTACGAGCACCTACAAAACCTGGGACAAAGGTGAAGAATATCTGAACTGACGCAAAACTTTCAGAGCAAGTTTCTGTAACCAAGCGGAATTGGTAGAGCTCGAAAGAGAATTCGATTAGTCCAGACAGGATAGGAACTAAAACCAGGACTTTCGAATCATGACATGGACACTCTACGCGCAAGCCTCGACGAATCGTTGGTTCCAGTTCATTGAAGGCCGAAATAGGTAATGCGCGATGCGAACGAGACGCACACGATAAGGCAGTCATGTGTAACTAACGAGAGAACAGTTACAAAATCCAATGTAAGCGTGCTAAATTTACCTATTTATAAATTCACATTGTGCTGTTTCTTTTTCCTTTTTAAACCAGTAAGTTGTATCAAGTTTTCAAAATCGTACATAACGCGCTCGACGCGTTTCTCGCCCATGCTCCTGGCCGCGCCTGCATGTGCTTGCTGTGGCTGTCTTTGTTTTCTTTCATGTGCGAAGGTTTTTAACGCAAAACCTTTTATTGCTTCAGCAGTGGCGGGGATAGAGCCTATCATCATAGCGTGCCCGAATGATCTGATACTTAAGAAACAGAATCCTTTTCACCGCCGAGAAACGAAACACCATCCAAACACTAGTGAAAAAATTATGAGGCTATAACCTCACATTTTCTCACACAATTTCACTCAGTTCACATACGAAATCGCTTACAAGTCGCATATAATTGCATATGATCTCATGGCGTCTGGCACATTATCATAAACTATGGGAGTTATTTTATGGTAATGGTGTGCACCGTATGAGAGTCTATGCGATTTGATGAGATTGTGTGAGGTTATTGCCCCGTAGAACTTTCTACTTTTTCAGTAGGGAACATGTCAACTTTCTTGGCCCAGGAACAAAAGAGGTACATTATCGCCACTTTATTTTATTGCCCGCGACATATACCGCTTTTACGCAAGATACGTGGGCCCTATTTGACTTAGGCAACATGGTTATAATTCTCTTAATGATTTTAGGGCTTCATTATGCGGGAGTCAGTCAGGTGCTGTATCCACAAGTTTGATGACTTTACAGTACCTGACAGCATCTTCCTTAATCTCTCGCTGGCAATGCGTCAAGATCTGCATGAAGCACCACCATCCTACTTTTCAATATACTATACAGGCCCATCGTCGTTGAAGATCATATAGAATGCCATCCTCGTTTTCATTTGCAGTAGCCGACAATGCCTCTAGTGAAATTGCAACACTCTCGCGGTGTGCAGCAAACACCGTCGTCGACATCAAGTTCCAACTACTAAACACCTACGCTGAGGACTAGCAGCGCTGCAAACTTTATTTCACTGTTGCTGTGGACGAAATGATCCCGAGAAAAAAATCAGACATGGAAGATTTTCCTCTGAGGCTGCAATACAGATATTGACATTGTTTGGATGCTCGGCCCTTTACGGAAACGTTGCATATGTCCCTTCCCCGCCCTGATCTAAGTTTAAAACCTGAGGAATACATTATCTTCGCATCCCCTCCTCTTCACTGGTCTGGTTGCTGTGTGGGTCAGTTTGAGTTTTTAAAAGGCTCCAAAAGGCTCCAGGCACGAGCGACTACAGAAAAAGCCATCACTTCCAGCGCGTCCCCTATGCTTCATGTATCGTCTGCGCCGCTTCAGACCGGGACCGCCGTAGCAGACAGGCGGGCAAGAGGGCTAACGGGACACGGAGGCAGGGAAGCAGGCAAACAAGTAAACAAGTGACGTCACAGTTCTCCAGAAGCGCTAGTTTCATGCGCCGCCGCCACTTGCACGTGTTTATAAAAGAAGAGGAAAAAGGCTCTTTCGGCTGACTTGCGTAAGAAATCATGGAATTTTAGTCTCCTTAGAAAGGCCAGCTTTCCCTTAAGTAAAAAATTAGGTGTCCTAAATTTTGATGCAATACCCCTTTAAGCTTGTTTTATTCGGCCAGGTCGTCAGCTATCTGTAGTATTTAGCCTTCAATGTCTAATTGAAGGAATTAAAATTGGCATCTTGGTCACCATTTCTCTCCGTGAGGTCGGATGTTCATAGGCAAGAATAGTAATAAGCTCCTTTGTAAGTCGAGCTGCGGCCACTGTTGGATTTTGTTTATAGCTTAAAGAATTTGGTATGCATGCTTTTACAGCGTACCTATAAAATAATTTAAATATATCCAGACTGGTGAGTATCATATTCTCTCCGGCGCTTTAACTCTGCTCGATCAATAAATATTTTCGTTAGTGGCACCACCCTACTCTTGTTTGTTTCTTTTCTGCTGACTTGTTTCCTTTTCTGTGTGTTATACCATAGCTATTGCATGATATACAGTGATTTGAGAACGTGTGCATGTATGAGGCATCAACCAGTTTTAAAGCATTCGGTGACATTTGGAAGAAATTTTGACCCTATAAGATGTCCGGAGACATTTGTATGGCAGAATGGTTAAAGATGGAATGCATATTATGCATTGCTAGCTAATCTGTCGCCGAACTAGTCAATTAATTAAAAACCTTAAGTCCTACAAAGACCCGCGCTTCTGATAGCAGTCGTGCTAGGCCTCTTGGGAATCCGCCACAGCTGAAGACACTACGGCGCCTGGTCCTTCACCCTGCTCGCAATATCAAAATCAAGCATCCATCCAGGCTAGCGTGGCTCGAGATTACGGCTGCCCCTTGCCCATCCTGACTTCATCGCAAAAGATACAAACATTGCCGGTCACGTCTCTGTGAGACATCCTCTCTTGCCTGGGAAAGGACGGGGAGTTTTTTCTTGGTGCACTTTTACCCACTTACAGAAGTTCTCAAAACCTCCAGCAAAAGTACCTTTGCTGTTGTTTACTGGCACGCAGAAGCGGCGTCGCAGGCCTATGACCAGAAACTCTCAAGTTCACTTTCAATGGTTTTGGCAAAATGAATGGAAGCCCCTTTATTCTTGATGCATAGCGGCTTGCGACGTTACCCAATATATGAACGGGAGAGGAAGTCTCAGTGGGATCAACATCTTATGCAGAACGTTTCGTATATTTATGAGCCGTGCAGAAAAGTTTCTCAAAAATGCGTATTTTGTTTCTGCAGCTGTTCTTGTGCTGGCGTTTTAAACTTTTGTTTTCGCCTAGCGCTTGTGTCCTCTCTGGTTCTTAGAGCTTGACCCACAGCTACGCTTATCAGACTATTTACGCGCCTAATTTAGATATAACGCTCACTGTAGCAATTATTTTGTAGATCCAAATGTTGTCATAACGTTGAAAAGAAGTTTAAAGGTCAGCTTTTAAGCGTACGACATTATACCGGGAGTGGCTGCCGTTTGCGACATCCCTTGCGGACCCTCGTTCAGCTATACTAACTTCGCTGCTCGCCTAAACCCTAATTTATACCTCCAGTATCTCTCCCATATTCATCAGCATACACTCGTAAGCTGCCCAATTATGTAAAAGGCTAGCCGGCATATATACATCGATGACAAAATAGCCATGCGCAGTGCAATGAATGTTTTATTGGCGTGCGTGACGCATACTTGGAAAAAGTTTGAGTTTCAGCGGTTCAGTGTGCAGTATCCGTAGACTGTAATCGGCAGGCGAAACGTTACCCAACTTCAGTCTTCGACATGAATATATTACAAGAAAGAAAATGATTTTTAAAAGCTTCTAAACCCATCTCCATAATTTGCGCCGCGCTCAACGTGGCAAGTTTAATTTTCAACCAATGCCCGGGTCTTTCTTAGGTACGAAAGTTTTAATAAAATTCAAAAATGTTATTGAGATCCATTTTTGAGGAAGTTTTTTGATGCATATTTGTGTTTGAGGTCAATAAAGGCTTCATTGTCGAGATAATTTTGTGTGTTGGGACACCTATCTAGACGGAGACTAAGATTCTAAAAGTGCTACAGCGTAGAGTAATCCCCAGATACATCAACAAAAAGGCAACGGTAAGTACAGCTTTATTAACATTGTCAAATTTGTCTGCTTTAGGTGCTCAAAGAAATGCATTAGATTCTAAGAAATACCGAATGAAATAATATGTTTAAGTTTCCTTTTCTTTTTTTAATGTTCCCAATAAATCGAATGCCCCAGCTACACCTCGCGAGCACTTGGCTTGTCGAGCGCACTCCCCGGTTGTACAGTGGCGTCGATGTTATTCTGTCGGTAGTCATCAGAAGAGAGGGAGGCTCTTCCTAACGTCGTGTCATTGCTTCGATTGCCTGCCTTCACCCTCATCTTGCTTATTTGCTGGCAGCTTTTGTTATCTTTTACAGCTTTTTTCCAAAAGGATGACGAAATATGGGCCAAGATTACAGAAAAGGGCTGTTCCGAACTGAAATCAAGCGACTGTTTATAGACGCCATGTAGAATATTTATTACAGAAAAGGGCTGTTCCGAACTGAAATCAAGCGACTGTTTATAGACGCCATGTAGAATATTTATCGGTATGTTCTCCGCGCCGCCTATTCAAATAGTTAGTCGACATTGGGCACTTTCTCTTTTAATGCCGCTAAAAACGTTCTTGTGTGAATATCTAAGTAGTTGAGCCACAAAATACGTGTTGGTTAGAGCGGGACTTGTAAATATCCATGTCGGCCGGTCTTCCCCACAATTGCGTATACGCAGTTGTGGGGAATCATATACAATTTCAATCATATACATATACAAATTCATATACAATTTCATGGTATATACAATTTCATATATACATTTCATATACAATATTTCATATACAATTTCATGATATACACTTTCATGGTATACCATGAAAGTGTAAATGATGATGAATATGTGCCATATATTGGTTGGGGGAGTTGCGCAACTGGATTCCATGGGAAAGAAAGCGTAGCAGGGGACGGTGAAAGTAAGGTGGGCGGATGGGGTTAAGATTTCCGCAGGGCTCAAGTGGATGCAGCTAGCACAGGACAGGGTTAGTTGGAGGAATATAGGAGAAGCCTTCGCCTTGCAGTGGATATAGTCATGCTGATGACGATAAGTTGCGGAAACGAAAGAGTTAGTGACTAAGTCACAAAATGTCTGTACGTAAAGCGGATACGCAAGAGCAGCCGCACAGGGAAACCATTAGCACTATAGCATTACACCCTTAAAGGCGGAAAGCTTACCTTTCTCACCCCTCACCCCGAAGTTTTTGAAACATCGCAGGCTTTTATTTTTACTGAATAAAAATGGCAGCTCTAAAGCTAACTCGTCGGATGCCCCTCGGTCGAACAATTTTGTGGCTCGACTACTTAGATATTAAAAATGAAAGCGGCATTAAAAATGAAAGTACACAATGTCGACTAATTATTTGAATAGTATTTAGAAATGACAGTTACCAATCAATTGGATGGTCACCTCATATCACATAAAATTGTTTTTCGGCATTCTCGACACTCTGTTTCCTAACACGAAGACTTAATCGCCCCCCCCCTCCCTCCCCCAATGTTCGGCTTTTGGCATACAATACATTCATCCGGACTAAGCTCGAGTACGCCTCTATCATTTGGGACCCTCGCAAGAAAAAGAACATAACTTCCCTTGAAATGATTCAAAGCAAAGCAGTCGGGTTAATTTTCCACAAATACAGCAGATCTGATTCTCCCCCAAAGCTAATAGATGGAAATAACATCCCGCTCCTTTCTGTCCGCCGCAAAATAAACCGAATTTTGTTCCTTCGTAAGGTTTTGTTACAGGAAGTAAATATTCCATTAACTAACTTTGTTCAAGCTTCTAATGTCAGACGAACATGGCATACTAGGGAACACAGGCTGCAACCTGTATCTGCCAGAACAAATTCATTTAAGTAGTCTTTTCCCCCGGAGCCTCTCTGATAGGAATTTGCCGCTAGAATGTTTTTTCTAAAGCAGTAATTTTAACAAGGCACTGGAAGATCATTTGCTTGGTTTGGCTGTTCAAATTTTACTATTATTATTATTATTATTTTATATTTGTTGCCTTTGTTCATTTTGAATTATTCTTTGCGTTGAAATTGCAGTTTAGGTTGAAGTCTGTTCAGCAGCGTTTATCTTCATTTTTGTTCCCTTCTCGGTTTTGCTGGTTTTAGTAGCAGCATGAAAAATGTCGGACACCGAAAACTAAGAAAGGACAAAGAATGCGCGTTTTATCGCACTCCTGCAAGGCGACAAACTTAAAACGCTCAAGCATGAGAAGCTTTTGAACTGGATGCCCAACAAACCAAGGAGGAAGCTATCAGTCTCGTTTCCACTTTTCCACGGTCGAAAAATTCCGTTGCGTTTCGACACCATCAAACCTAAAAACCTAACCGAAAGGAGCATTTATGTAGCCTGAGATTCAAATGTCCCACATTTTTATGACATCACTATTTACCACACCACGAATACGAAGAATAAACACTACATGATTCAGTTGCGGCACCGGGCCTCTTAAAGCACTGGAAAGAAAAGCACCTATTCCTGCAGGTCATAATTTTCTTGGCGCCGTTCAATATGTTATACAAAATACACAACGCTTGGTGGGCGCTGGCATTTTTACCGCAATTATTCCCAAAATAATTGTTCATACTCACACACGAACATATAAACGCAACAAGGCACGACTGTATACTGTCATTGTCTTCCATTTACGGCATTTAAAAATAAATTTCCAAGGTACTGACACGTTGGCTTGAAAAAGCCATGAAAATTCTCGTTATCTCGGCCACTGCACGGGAGGTACTAGCAAACAAAAGATGAGACACCGTCATCAAGGAAACGTACGCGTCACAAATCGCCATGTCAACCCGTCAAAACGGTAGCTATCAACATCTGTGTTTTACGCAGACTACGGGTGTAAATAATATGTTCACACAGTTTCATGCAGCACTTTGCTGCACGGATCGATAGAGTCGATTCTTTTGTATCGTGGCAAGCGCGCAAAAAAAAAAAAAAAAAAAAAAAGGCGGGCGAAGAGCGGGGCTGCCGATACATCGCACACCGCCATGTTAGCCCGGCGAAGTTACGTCTCTCGCGGGTCTACGGTAAAGGAGAAGCAACGCGAAGCGTTCCGTGAAATCGCTGGCGTATTCAAGGCACAGCCTGTGCGGCATACTGCTACAGAAGTTGCCGCTGACCGATGTCGTGTACCACGGTATGCGCACGTGAAGAAACACAAGCAGGTGTGAGTAACGAGCAGCAAGACGAGTACGTTGTCACCTGCGTTGACGCCCAGACGCTGAGCAAATATCTTCTGGACTCTTTTTGTGTCTGTATAATTATTCGTGCCGAAGAACTTCGTGCCGACGAGAATATAATCATGTCGACCTTGTATTTTACCTAATTTTGTGGCAGTAATAAAAACGAATTTCCTATTTTTATTTCTTATATAGATTTTCAAAAATTTCGCTAATGAGTATGAAAGGCGATGCCAACAATGTATTCTCAATTTTAGTTTTATGTATGCTTGCAGTCTAATAGGTCACCATGGAATACTGGCTTATGCGCCCAGCAGCTGATCGCAGGGATGCTAGTTCGATTCCCTCTGGGAACAGACTTTAAGGCGAAAATCGTTCGTGGCTCATACTGTTGGCCACAATTCTGTCACACACTTCCATAAAGCTATAGCTAATGTGACGTCACATCCGGTTATGAGGCAATTTCGATAATTTTGTTCGCAGGAGTTCGGTTACTCAAACTTATGAAGCAATCGACATAATCTAGTAGTGATGATATCATACTGTAATTGGTTATTATTTAGTAATTAATTACTTGAAATCACCTCTGCACCTGCAATCGAACCTCAATCCCTCGGGTGCCCAGCCGAGCGTTTAACCAACTGCGCCATTCCCGGCATAGTGCAACGCATATCAAAATTCTTCTTGTCTTCCATGAGGATGATAGTAGCGATGACAATGATGCTGCAACTAGTGATAATGACAATGATGACATTACCAATTATAATGACGGTGCATTTAGTTGATAATGATAATGAGAGCAAACGTGATGCACCGAGTGCACTGGCAACGCTCAGTCGTTCGCCTTTCTGTACTGTAGATTCCAGAGCTCTCACTGGGAATTCTTCTCTCCAACGGGACGGTGGGCACTTAGTACGCTAAGGTTCTGATTACGCAACTAATAACCAAAGAAAGGGTTTCGCCTTAAAATAGTGCATCCGGGAGATGCGGTGGGCCGTTAGCGCGCTCTTTTTTTTTTTTCCGCGAAATCTGTTATTTGTCTTCCAAGGCGTTCAAAAATAAGAAAGCCAACCTCAAGCATAGCGGCCAGGTTTCTCCCACTGATGGCGTCCTATCCAATTCCCGTCCGAGGAAACTAGAATAAGTATAATCTATTGAGGGGTGTTACTAAAGGTGCTGTATATCGCAATTTCAGCATTTTCAACCTTGTTTCTGCTGCTCAAATATTTATGTTTACTTTTCGATGTGCAGAAACATTACAATTAACAAGCTGAGATAAGAAATAAAAAGGAAAGAAAAGTTTAAGTTCGGTTTCATCGCACTGGATGCTGTTTAGCTTCAAGCCGTCACCCAGTCTTAGCACCGCGGCTAGAGACGAGATTCGACCCCGCAACCAGTGGCCGACCCGTAGCCGCTGATTGGACCCCAAGGCATGCCAGCTGCGAAGAAGAGTACGTTTCCAGTGAAGGGGGACGTGCTTGCGATAATCACCACTGCGGAGCTACCAATGCTGGCTCTCGTAGCCTCACCCTTGTTTGAGACTCCCTAAGCAGTTTTTCTTCACCCTTATGCGTCACAGTCGATATTCTAGGCGTCATTGCCAAGCCGCATACTGCATTTCTGTCACGCATGCTTCGCTAAAGCGTTGGCTGATTTGCATTCTTTCGGTAGAGAAGAGTAAGAGCCCGCGCAAGTGCTCAATACAACAAGAAATTGCGAAATCGCAACGCACGCGCTTGACACATTGTCAACCACCACCCGCTGTCTTTGCCGCTACAGGATGCTGGCGGGCGGCTGGAACTGGAAAGCACACGCCTAGCGTGCCTTTCGTTCGTTCCTCATTTTAATAAATGCCGCTGACATGCCACGGAGCGTCCTTTTCGAAGCGTGCTTGGCTTGCTTGTGCTGTCTTCCCGGCGAACAATGTTCGCATGCTTGCGACAATCTGAAATTTAGATGACCTAAGGTGAGCCCATCTTTTCTGCTATTGCTCGTCCGCAGCGCTCTCGGCTTTTCCAGGCGCAGGGCTCTTTTCGTGACAAAGAAAGGACAACGCGCAACCCGCCTCTCAGAAAATTGCTCGGTCCTTTGTCAGCGTGTGAGCAAAGTAAAAGCGAAATGAAAATGAAAAGAGCTAGAAGTGATAGTCACGAAGCTTGCGCAAGTGCATGAAATGCCACTGTTGGGATGTCAACAAAGGCCCTTTGATATGTCTAGATAACTAAGGTGCGGGACTTCAAGGGAAACGCAGGTTTCGATAGCTATATTCTGAGTCTTCGTCATGCTAATAACGGGAGAAATACCGAGGCTGCCGATTGAATTCAGGTGCCTGTATTGAAAGCTTCCGTCGAGGTTTATTAGGTACGGGGCTTCAATGGGAACGCAAAGGCGAGTATTTGTATTCAAAGCCTTCGTCTTGAAACTATGTATTTTATTATGGTATGCGAAATTATTCATAAAAGAGCATTTTTTCTTCAACAATTTAGGGCAGAGTTTGAACAATATATGTAGGCTTACACCCACTGGCGAATGAAACGACCCTGTGACAGTGACAACTGCGACCACCAGCGATGAAGGCCTGCCGGGCATTTCTCAGAGCTTCGGACCTGCACGACAGGTTGCGACTTTGGAGCGTTGAGTGACTTGTGTCGCCCTTTTACCCCCTTTTCTCTTTCTCATTTGCAAACCTTCATCTCTTTGTTGCAGTCGAGGGTTGAAAACCGACTTTTTTTGCAGGTTAACCTCTCGTCTTTCTTCCTTCCTCATCTCCTGCTCACCTCCATATGCTGAAATTATAGTGAATTTTTATGAAACAGAGAAGCATCCAGTAGCAGTTAATATGTGATCAATGTGTACACCTAGCTGAATAAGATTTCAGTTGAACATCCTTCCATGCTGTTCTCCCTTTAACTCAAGATGCCTTTCATCACAGGCATGGCATAGTTAATTTGGTGATTGAACAAACAGGCTAATCTGAAATTGCTCGTTGGTTTCAGCTCAATTTCCCCTTTCAGCTCTTCAGTAGCAGTCAGAGTTCATCGGGCTGGGATTCTCTATCGAAGGCTGTCACATGTAAGAGGCCAAATACAGAGGTTTTTTGCGAAAGCAAAGAAGACGACGACGTTGAAAGGGATCACGTGGACCAACGAAGGACTGAGAAGATGAAGAAGCAGTAGTCGGTGACTTGGCAAGCGCTGATCGGTGAATAGACGACGATGAAAAAGGCGACAAGGCTGACGTGTATCAACTCGGAGGTTATAAAAAGGCGCGATTTGGAGAGGCAAAAGGGTGGTGAAAGCCAGAGGCTCCGGGAGGTGAGGGAGGCCTTGGCTGGTAGTGGGAAACGCCGGCTGCTGTATCGGAGTCCTCATGTTCGACGGCACTGCACCGTAGACTCCCTGCTGTTCTCAAACTGGTTCCGGGGATTGAGCTGGTTCACCTCAACGCCGCCCCGAACGCCAACGTTGCTTCAGCCTACGCTTCAACGGGAGGTCGTCCTTCGCGGCCACCAAGACCAACTTATTGCAAACCGAACGCCACCTCGACATCGACGCCAGTGCCTGGACCCACGAAACGCTTCACCCGCTTCGAACTGTTACCTCGAAAATGGAACGCTGTCACTTAGTGTGAAGCATCGCGTCTATCATTAGTCTTTGTAGGTTGTGTTAGTTTTTGGTAATTTTGTTGGCGTGTTAGCGTCTGTATGCGTGTGTATTAAATGTGCGTCCGTGTGGGTACGGCTGGCGTCTAGTTCATGCTTTCGGCCTGAGCGTTCTCCGGAGATCCGTGATAAAGGCTTTACTTTTCAGACGCTTCTAGCGAGCACTGAACTTGGTAGGGATATACCACCAAAATAATTAAAAGGACTGCGAAAACAGCCAGTGTGCAAAGGTCTGGCACTCAAATAATATAGTGCATAATACATTCCGGTGCAGCCACCTTGCTGACAAAGCAATCACTAAATAAGGAGAACATTTTCCAATACTGCCTCGCTGACCGATTGCACTAATGAAATTGCGTGGCAACAATCGAATTATGGAGCGTGGAAAACACATTTTTGTTAGCTGCGAAACATGTATGCTTCTTCTGAACTGCTTGCACCTCAGACCACAAAATCAAATTTACCCTGCACATCATTATCTCCCCAAACAATTGCGTTGATAGAGGGCATGGACGAGAAGTAATCTACTTGTTCTTATCGGTACAACATTAGTGATAGCGACAGTTTGAAAACAGTGCGGCTTACAAGATCATAACTCTTATTCTTACCAGCGAAAAACTTTTAGGGTGTTTGTTGGACGATACACTTGCTGCCTTCATAGCAATAAAAAAGCAGAGAAAATCTCTGAATAAAAAAAAATCTGGCTAGTTGGCGCCTCTCAAACTTTTTGAAAAGAAATTAAGGCCAAAACACTGTTCATAAAACACAAATTGTGGGTGATTCATCGCATGATTTATGGCAATAAAAAAATGTAAAAGTTAGTTTAACGAGCCCGCCGCTCACAAAAATACTTTTCTAGGCAAAACAACAAAACAGCAAAGTACCCAGAATATCATATACTTTTAATTATAATTTATAAATATAGGAGGTTTAAAACCATGGTGACGTTCTTACTCTTTATGTTTAAAAGGACATACATTATATGAGCGGAAGAAAATCCTCTCCAGTGGACTGTCTTTCTTTTCTCAGCAAAGCCATTTAGGACAGAGCCTCTAGTTGCTTGTGAACTTATAGTCAGAGCAAGAAAAATAGAAAGTCCTCGTTCATGTCAGAGACATGAACTGGATACACCAATATTTATACAAAACAGTCATGTATAACAAAGTGGTCATACCAGGTACTACAAACCTCTGCTGAAATTGAGTTTTCTCGAAACCCCTATTTAAAATTTGCGAGGAGGCGAAATAACACAGCTGAAAGAAATAGTAAATTGCATACTGAAATGGAAATGACTATACTTGCAGAGAGTTTCCTAGCCATTTACTGCAAGAATTAGAGCAAATCGCTGAAGTTTGAGAAGGCCGAATTTCTATCAAGGGTGCAAAAAAATAAGGCGTGGCGTCACTGGTTATTACAGTGAATTTAATTCACTGAGACAATTTTTATTTTACCGTACTTTCTCGAGCTCTCTGGAACCAATTCCCCTGAAAGCTTCAAGCTGATTTTTATTACAGGCGAATGCACTCTTTTAAGCTGTATGGCTTGAAGTTTGGTCATTCTTTGTGCAGAAAGAGCCGACTCATTTATGCTCGATTTTGTATGTATGTCTGACAAGAAGGTAAGGTTCAATGTGAAGCAGCTTCCGCGTTTGTAGCTGCGTAATAGGAGCAGCACGGAGCACACTCCACCAGAGCTGCTAGTTAGCACGTTTGCTCCCCCCTCCACCCAACTGCACAGATTGCCCCTACATGACAAGCGTGTTTGCAGCGGGCGGAAATGTGGCGCCATCTCACTGACGCTGCGCGGTTGGTGTTAAATGCTTTGCTAAAAGGCTCTGAACAATGCAGCACCCGCTCTGGTACATTTGGAAAATATAGTTACTGGCTTTTATCAGCCGTTACATTTGACAGATATTATTTAACGTGCATGTATACGCTCTTGGAGATACATATTTGTGTTCGTATTTTTTTTTTCGCGCCATTTAGATCCTAGCTGACTGTCACAGCATCTGAGTCTGGTTATTGGTGGTCCATTTTTGTAGTGAAATAATATATTTTGACTTATATTTATATAAAGGCAGGAAAGTTTAAAAAGTTTCTGATATATTTCCCTCTCTATTTATCTTTTCTTTCTCTTTCGCTCCATCTCTCTCTTCGTTATTTTTCCTTCCTTATCTCTCCCTTTCTTTTTATTTCTCTTCCTTTAATTGTCTCTCTCTTTCTACCTTTTACAAGAAACAAGAAGGCTTACTGAAAACCACAAGCAAGCCGCTTGTCAACAATAAACTTCGTTATCTTGCCCAACGCAACTTGCTGACGTGCCTCCGAGCGCTTTAAGAAACGAAAAGCACACAGCCCCTTTTTCCTTCCGGTGTCACAGCACCGGTAGCGTTTTATATGTATAAATATTTCATTATGTTGTGCATAAAGCGTTCATTCATTCATCCTTATCATTTCGCTCAGAAAAAGATGTGCTGGGTATTGTGGCTCTAAATCTTTAATATGTAATTTTTACGCTCCGAAAATTCGTGACAATATCTCTTTTATACACAGGAATGCAACACCATTCCTATATTCAGTGGCACACGAAGATGTTAAGGCTAACCTAATGTTAAGAGAATTGAATTCTAGAGTTGGGAATATTTACGTGTAGTGCTAAATCAATTTCTCTTTCTGGGGGCTCCAAATTCGTTTAATGAATATAGAACAGAATTGCGCCACAATAAAAAATTTTATTGAAGTGACTTTTTCCAGTGAATATCGGAATCGAAGTCAGCCTTGAATGGCGAAATCATGGGCAGTGAATCTGTATACATGTATTCTCTAACTTGAGGGCTATTTTTCTTTTTGTTCTTTTTAATCTGAAGAAAAAAATGCGCTTTGTTTGCACCATGTTTGAACTCTTACACTGAGAGACAGCCAGGTTGTGCAAATTTCGCTGCTTGGTTTAACTGTTCCAGACAAATAAAGCTGAATAAAAATGAAGGGAGACGTCGCTCTTATACGGTTATTCTTGACCGACATGTTGACTGGCATGTTGGCGCGGCCAGAAAAGAGTCAACTGTGTGGAATGTTGCACCAGAAAGCTCCGGAGTAGTATCGGCTACAATGAGTTCACTTTAATTAGTAGATAACTTATTTCATGAAAGTTCTAGCATGCTTCATTTGTTGAAAGGGAACTGCTACGGCGAGAATGAAATCCACGCTCTCTGCCTCAGCAGGCAATGTAATAGTATATTATACGCAGATGACTCTACCATGATAACATCGCACCATGACATTTACCAACTCATATATCTAAACTTCAAAATCACATTAATTCTCTTGAGCATTGGTGCCATATTGACCGCCTTACTGTGAATGTTACTGAGACTTGCTTTCAGATTTTACACCCCCCTCCCCCTCAGAAGCCAATACCCGGCTCACCACTACTATACTTTAATTCCACTGTCATTGCGTCGCAAGGCCGAATTTTGTTTCTAGGTGTTGTTATTGAGCCTCCCCTAAAATTCCATTATCATATTGTTACGACGGGGGTAAGACGTCGGAGCGCTGAACAAGACGATAGTTAGGGCTGGGAGCTCAGCTGGTTAACGGCAGCGCGTCCGGCACGAGAGTCTTTTTCCAACGTCTTTCTCCTTCACTTGTGTTCTAAACTTCATCTTCTTCCGTACTGTTACAATATAGTGGAAACTTGCAAGAAAATGTTATAAGGGTTTCGGCAGTAATCAAAAGCCGATCTTATTTCACAATCCACACGTTACTATCACATTACTACGTATTCGTCCACAGCCACTTAACGTACGGCATTTCATCCTGGGGTAATGCCTATGATGTTCATCTTTGGCCATTAATAAAACTGCAAAAGCAAGCCATACGCATCATAAACTCTTTTCCTCGAATGTCACCGTCGCATATTTTGTTCATGAATTTAGATGTTCTACCCCTCTCGGCTCTTTATCTTTATAATATCAGTATTCTATTCTTTAATATTGTTTATGATCAGCTCCTATTTAGCATTTTTCCTCCCGGCGCGATCAAAACCAACAGCGTTACACGGTTCGCTCTGCATAATAATTTTCTACTACCTAAGGTCAGCACTAACTACGGAAAACAATGCCTTTAATTTTGATCCATATCATTTTGGAATTCTTTGAATTTCGACATTAAGCAAACTAATACACTTTCCTTGTTCCAGTTGAAATTAAAAATGTTTCTTCTTAGTTTGTGATTTCTTTGTGATTTATGTTTTGTGTCGCGGAATTCGTGTTTTTGTACTTTTTTCTGTATTCTATTTTTGTATGTAAATCTGACCGCAATGCACTCTTTACTATGTATTGCGTCATTTATTTTCTGTGTTGATTCATAACACAATTTTTCTTAGAATGATATCATTCTTTATGTTCCTTATCGAAATCGATTACCATGGGAGGTCCCAACTGCGGTCTTGTACCATGTGACCTCTCGCTGTATATTCCTGTACGTTGTTTTTTTAATCGAAAATAAACTTTCAACTTCAACAGAACGCACAAGCATCTGAATATTCCGAGAAGCAGCACAGGTAACAAAAATCACAGCAGAAGACAAGCTAGCCGCCACGGCGTTCATGTGGCGTTCATTCTTTCCTTGTTCTGATTTTCACGATTATGGTTACGAGCCACCAACTAAAATGAACACTAATTTTGATGACAGCCGCTGAGCTATTTCAGTGCCCTTAAGCATCCTTGATCGGTGGTGTGGATAGGTTTCATCGATATTGCGACAGAAAGCACGCAAGTTTGCTGCATTGCGGAGGGCGGTGGCGGCTGGAAAATTCCATAGTATTACCCATGACGCGACAGGTGTCCCCTGTACAGTTCAGTTCAGTTCAGGCGTTCAGTCGTGTCCGACTCTTCGTGACCCTATGGACCATGTCACGCCACGCTTTCCGGTCTCTCACTATCTTCTTAACATCACATAGCTTCATCTGCAATGCCTCGAGAATGCCATCTAACCATCGCGTTCGCTGCCTACCCCTTCTCCGGCGACCCTCAACCTTTCCCAACATCAAATCTTTCTCCAGCGACTCCTCTCTTCTCATCAGATGACCAAAGTAGCTGAGCTTTAACTTTAGAATTTGACCCTCCAATGAGCAGTCAGGGTTTATGGTCGACAATATCGACTGATTTGATCTTCTGGCAGTCCAAGGAACTCTTAAGAGTCTTCGCCAGCACCACAATTCAAACGCGTCAATTCTTCGGCGGTCAGCCTTTTTCACAGTCCAACTCTCGCATCCATACATCACAACTGGAAAGACCATAGCACGGGTTATACGGATCTTGGTTGGTAGACTAATGTCTCTGCTCTTTACTAGGCGGTCAAGGCTAACCATTGCTCTCTTTCCCAGAAGCAGGCGTCTCCTAATTTCATGGCTGCAGTCTCCTTCCGAGGTAATCTTGGCGCCCAAGAATAGAAAATCTGTCACAGCTTCCACTTCTTGTCCATTGATGCTCCAGGACTTGATAGGGCAAGACGCCATGATCTTCGTCTTTTTAATGTTCAGTTTAAGCCCAAACTTCTCACTCTCTTCTTGTACGCGCATCAGAAGTCTCTTGAGTTCCACTTCACTTTCTGCCATTAAAGTGGTATCATCCGCATATCTAAGGTTGTTGATACGTTTTCCAGCAATCTTCACTCCAGCTGAAGACTCGTCCAGACCAGCCTTCCTCATGATGCACTCTGCATATAGGTTAAATAGGCAGGGCGACAGTATGCAGCCTTGCCTCACCCCTTTCTCAATCGGAAACCAATCAGTAAGACCATGCCCAGTTCTGACTGTGGCCTCTTGCCCTTCATAAAGGTTCCTGAGGAGACAGATGAGGTGAATTGGAACTCCCATCTCTTGGAGAGCTTGCCACAATCTGCTGTGATCTACGCAGTCAAACGCTTTCGCATAATCAATAAAGCATAAGTAAATGGGTTTCTGGAACTCTCTTGCTTTTTCCATGATCCAGCGAAGGTTGGCAATTTGGTCTCTAGTTCCTCTGCCCTTGCGAAACCCAGCTTGCACGTCCGGAAGCTCCCGATCCACATACTGCTGTAGCCTACCTTGCAGGATTTTTAACATCACCTTGCTAGCATGCGAAATAAGCGCGATCGTGCGGTAGTTGGAACAATCTTTGGCACTGCCTTTCTTTGGAATGGGGACGTAAACTGACCTCCTCCAATCCTGTGGCCACTGCAGGGTTGTCCAAATCTTTTGACATAATGTATGCAGTGTGTTAACAGCGTCGTGGTTGAGGTTTTGAAGCAACTCAGCTGGAATACCATCAATTCCGCTAGCTTTGTTCTTAGCAAGGCTGGCTAAGGCCCATTCAACTTCACTCTTCAGGATGCCCGGCTCGAGATCAGAAATCACAACCGTCCTATGTTGGGTTTGCACATCCGGGTCCTTCTTGTACAGTTCTTCTGTGTATTCCTGCCACCTCTTCTTTATCTCTGAGGCTTCAGTGAGGTCCTTGCCTCGTTTGTCCTTTATCACGCCCAGCTTAGCACAGAAGCTTCCTTTGATATGTTTGATTGTCTTATACAGAGCTCTTGTGTTCCTTAATTGGCTGTTGTCCTCAACTGCTTGACACTGTATGTTCAGGAAGGCATTCTTATCTCTCCTTGCTATTTTCTGAAAATCCGCATTGAGCACCTTGTATCTTTCTCTTTCCCCCATACCTTTTGCCATCCTCCTTTCCTCAGCTATTTGCAAAGCCTCTTCAGATAACCAGTTTGCTTTTTTGCATTTCTTTTGCTTTGGAACTACCTTAGTAGCAACTTCTTGTATTATATCACGAACATCAGTCCACATCTCTTCGGGCTCTTTGTCTTCTAGATCTAATTCTTGAAATCGATTCCTCACTTCCACAGCATATTCTAATGGAATCTGATCCAGATCATACCTGAAAGGCCTTCTAGTTTTCTGCGCTTTCCTCAATCGAAGCTTAATTTTGGCAACAAGAAGCTGATGATCGGTGCCACAATCGGCCCCAGGCCTTGTTTTTACTGCTTGTATAGCGCTTCTCCATCTCTGCCGGCAAATAATATAATCGATCTGATTCCTGTACAGACCGTCCGGTGAAATCCATGTGTACAGGCGCCTCTTGTGCTGTTGAAAATGAGTATTCGCTATGGTCAGGTTGTTTTCTTGACAGAACTCTACTAGCCTCTGCCCAGCTTCATTTGGCTCACCAAGACCGAACTTGCCTGTAATTCCGGATATTTCTTCACTCCCGACCTTAGCATTCCAGTCTCCTATGAGAAAAACGACGTCTGATGATGGGGTGCGGTCTAAAAGGCATTGTAGGTCCGCATAAAATCTCTCAACGTCAGCTTCTTCAGCAGCAGTGGTCGGTGCATAGACTTGGATAACTGTTATGTTGAAAGGGTGACCTTGGATCCGAAGTGAAATCATTCGGTCGTTTTTGGGGTTGTACCCTAGCACTGCTTTGCCCATTCTTCTGTTTACTATGAGAGCGACCCCATTCCTTCTCTTGGATTCGTGCCCACAATAAAAGACATAATGGTCGCCGCAGTTAAATTCTCCCATTCCGGTCCACTTGAGCTCGCTGATACCCAAGATATCAATGTTCAATCTGTCCATTTCTCGCTTGACGATATCCAGTTTACCTTGCGTCATAGATCTTACATTCCATGTTGCTATGTGATATATCTCCTTGCAACATCGGACTTTCCGGTCGCTTCCCGACACATCCACAACTGAGCGTCCTTTTGGCTTTAGCCCAGCCGCTTCATTCGTCCTGGAGCTACTAGGAATCGCCCTTTGTTCATCCCCAGTAACATGTGGGACGCCTTCCAACCTGGGGGGCTCATCTTCCGGCGCCATATCGATAATGGTATTGTGACTGGCCATAGGGTTTTCTTGGCAGGAAATACTGGAGTGGGTTGCCATTACCTTCTCCAGTGAATCACATTTTGTCAGTACTCTCTGCCGTGACCTGTCTATCTTGGGTGGCCCTACACAGCAGAGCTCACGACTTCATCGAGTTTCGCAAGCCCCTCCGCCACGACAAGGCAGTGATCCATGAAGGGGCCTGTACAGTTACTGCCTTGTAAATTACAAAAGGAAGTGTTGTCGGGCCGAGTGTATATCAATAGCGTAAGCCGAAGACTGCATTTAGGCTGAACTGGGCTGATATGACATCGTCATGTTTGTTCATACAGGGGCGGAGATAACAGTGCCTAAAGGTCTGTCTTTATAAAATGATCTGACGACCTCTTTCGACATGATGGATCTTTACTTAATAGTAAAGAAGCTTGCACTGTTTCTTTATGGATTTGGGTGGGAGGGCGTACAATCGTCCCACAATGCATTTCTCACATATTCAGTACAACTGATTGAGAAGGTATGCTATATACGATGAGATAAAGCAGCGTAATCTTCGGTGTAATAGAATTCGCACTTAATATGTAGTGTTTTTCTTTCTCTTATTCTTAGGATAGCTTCATTTCGCCTTCACACTTTCAACCGTGTTCTCCGCCTTGCACGAAATTGTGCGCGAAATATTCCAAAGAAATTGTTTGCCACAGGGCAAGTCCTCTGGCTTTATTTTCATAAAATTTTATACCTCTTTTATCTCATTTCGTCTTTTTTTTTTTTTTGCTTTTCAACGCAAGACGGTGAAAAGCCCCGTTCCCCGGAAAATCCTCAGTCGGTGTTGTGAGCCAAAAAACGCATGCACGGCTCTGGTAGGTGGTAGCTGGCAGCTGACATGGCCGGGCACTCATGCATCGTTCAGTTGTAAGACGCCACCGTCCCCTGACCATCTGATATGATAATTTGGCAGGGGCTGCGAATTCAGGGTTCCTATTTTACATGGGTCCAAGAAATGAATATAAGCCATAATAACTGTTCGATTCCGAGTCATTCAAGCTGCCCCCAGGACATGCAGGCCTGTTTGCACGGCTTGATTTAGGCGCGAATTTATGTGTACATGTTGGATAATATTTCACATATTCTTGTAGCGTACGACGGTAAGCTAAAGAGTCATCATTATCATCATCATC
Source organism: Amblyomma maculatum (assembly GCF_055883805.1). NCBI lineage: Eukaryota > Metazoa > Arthropoda > Arachnida > Ixodida > Ixodidae > Amblyomma > Amblyomma maculatum. The sequence continues at coordinate 79,021,305 of NC_139345.1, forward strand.
AGCCTGACTATACCCACTGCAGGGCGAAGGCCTTTCTCATATTTCTCCAATCAACCCGGTTCTGTGCTAGCTGCATCCACTTGACCCCTGCGAACTTCTTAACCTCGTCCGCCCACCTAACTTTCTGCCGCCCCCTGCTACGCTTTCCTTCCCTTGGAATCCAGTTTGTCACCCTAAGCGACCATCGGTTATCTTTTCTTCGCTCTACATGTCCTGCCCATGTCCATTTCTTCTTCTTAATTTCCACTAGAATGTCGGTAACTTGAGTTATTTCTCTGACCCACTCTGCACGCTTCCTAGCTCTTAATGTTACCGCTACCATTCTTCGTTCCATAGACCTCTGCGTTCTCTTCCACTTAAGTAGAACCCTCTTAGTTAGCCTCCACGTTTCAGCCCCATAGGTGAGTACAGGTAAGATGCAACTGTTGTACACTTTCCGCTTGAGCGATACCGGCAAGCTGCTAGTCATACTCTGCGAGTGCTTGGCAAATGCGCTCCATCCCAATCTTATTCTTCTTGTTATTTCATTTTCATGGTCCGGAGACGATTTGTACATAGCTAAAGAGTACGTGTGACATAATAGAAGGAAAACTTTGTGGTGAAGCGTATTCTTAATTTCAAGTAAGTGAACTAGGATGCGGAGTGTAGTCTAGGACGGGTGCCGTTAAGGGTGTCGCGTCATAACCTTAAGGACGGATATGAAATTTTCCCCTTCCTAATTTTTGATAATCTCTCTTCCGTACCAACCGCTGGCTTGTTTTGCCAGTTGAATTATGCGCCTGTAACCCCCGCAATTATATTTCAAGATATGTCTTAACTTTGTGCGGGATACGGATTTCTGGCACTATTCCTCTGTGCAGCGTATGAAACCTAACCTGCACCAGACTTCTTAATCCGGCTCATTATTTCAGTCATTACGCAGAAAGAAGCTCATAGAACACTCATGAATATTCGTAGCTACCTTCGCCTTGAAACCGGCAAGCTTACCCTGCTCTAAGCGATTGTTTGTTAAGAATTATGAACTAGGGGAGCATTTTCGCAAAATTCTCAAAAATATTAATCAAAAAAGTATGTAGTGCCCTTCCTAAATAGGGTGAAAATTCTCAAAGCTTGAAAAATCAGAGTCAAAATAACCATGCACATATAGGGAAAGCCTCGGAATCCTAAATAACTTTAAGCAATATTTTTGTTCATTAGCTGCATTCGTGGATAAGCGTATCAGTTGTGAGTGAATACAGAATAACCTTTCAACGTCCCTTTTACCTTCCTTTTGTTCATGGGTGTGCCCGACCCACTCGAAACGAACAGAACGTTCCTTTTTTGCTTTCGAAACTCGAAGCACCTTTGTTGACTTGCTGCCAGAGAACCTCACTGAGCACTTCAGCCCACGAGCATCTCATGTGGGTCTAAAATAAAGCAAAGCAGCGGAAGCACTTCAAGAAAGGCTGTTTTCACTCCAGAGCTCGTTTGCAGTTAACTAAATTCAAAAGAAAAAATCTTTGCACACCGTCCTCAGCCAAACTCGTACGCCGCGAGGCCCTGCGGTGCCTCTGCGGACAAGGGTGCTCTGCAGTGTCTCTTTTTTTCAGTACATTGCTTTCGAGAAGCGAGAAAAGTAGATTACATACGTGCGCTCGTGATAACATTGCTGCTGGTTGTCTCGAGGGCCCGTCAAGCACGTGAAATCTGGTTTAGGGAATCAAACTGTATGGAGTTTCCCCGGGGATTGAGGACATGCAGGCGGCATGTCCTTGTTCAGCAATGTATGAATGCGTGTAGTAGTCAGCGCGTGCGTTCGAAAAGGCGCTTCTAGTGCTTTTATGACGCGCTTTGCTCTGCACCTGTTCAAGGCTTTGATGCTTCATTCTTTCTACAAATGTGCACGTGTGTACGAACTCGTGCTGCACAGCACGCTGGTCCTTTTGGGTGAATGTGGAGCGTCTTTTTATCTTAATTTATATACAGCCTTCCAAATCTCCAATTCCATTTGGTTTGGAAAGGAGCTTTCACTCATCTGGATTCAAGCCAGGACTGCGTCTTAGAGCTGAATTTTGTTTCGCATATTATGTCATATGCGTTTACCAACTGGTAACGACCAGCGAGATATATTCCATAGGCATTGCATTTCCCCTATTTGCCAATAGTGCATCAGTAATTTGCACAGGGATAAGGGGACGGAGAATGTTTCAAGGTTACTACCATTTCCCTTTTAGCGCCATTACATTAAAGACCCCGTCCCCCAAAATCCGCCGTCAGCAATCCTCCGCTAGAGTTGGGCGTTATGGGCGGAAATTCACGAGCATAGCCCTGGCGACGGTAGCTGCAGCTGACATTACCGAGATCTAATTGGATGTAGGGTTGCTTGACGTTACGTTTGTCAGGAGCTACCAACTCGGGCTTCTCCTTTCATATGGAAAACTGATACCAGAATCAGCCCCTGAGGTCCCCAGCATTCACGTTATCCTTGGCCACGTAGGCACGTTCGAAAACGGCTTGGTTGAGCGGGGCTTTATATGTGGGCTTTGAGTATACGCTATACAGTCATACCACGGCCGTTCGATGGAAGCCACCCATAAAGGAGGAGCCTAAGTGTCCCCCATAATTTTTTGCATATCTAGTTGTTGTACCTGTGTTCACTAAGGCTCGGGTGCGGATTAAGGATAAAGAAACGGCCAACACTGCAATAGCAGCTGTTAACGAGTGGGGATTAGATCGCCTTTAATATGCCCGAAAATACGATAAATGTGTTAGTACCTTCGTACTCCCTTCTTTTTAACTTAGTAAATATCTTTGCCGGATCCTTCACTGTTGAACAGGAGCGTCGCCAATTTTTTATTTAAAGTACTGGAAAAACTTATATATCAATGATCATTTGCGTGCCAGAATGCCTTCGCATTGGCAGTGGTATAGACATTTAGGTATAACAAGCACTGTTGATTCTTATAACTTCAGCAGATTTTTATGTGAAGCAAGCACTGTGACAGCGCTGGCCTTTGCTATATATTGCAGCGAAGGTTTGTGAACGTTGAGTCTATTTAGTCTGGCTGGCAGTTTGCTCTCGGAGCGTTGCTGGAGACAAATTTAACGAGGCTGCTTTAATCCTGAAGCAAAAATGGCCAAGCATGCGGATCACATATGTTATCAAAATGTAAAAAAAAAAAAATGCACCTTACCATTCCAACCTAGGAGCCTCGTTTAAAAGTGTACAAATCTGGATAGTTTTTCAGTCTTGCGCACACACATGTGTCCCATTTTTGACATGCGCGAAGAAACAGCATTTGCTATTTATTCATTTATACCCTCAGAGTTGAGCCATTACACAGAAGAGTGGGTTAAATACAAATATATTGTTAAGAATAGCACGGAATAAATGATCGCAAACAACGATTGCTGTTGATAACCAAAGAATAGCAATGTTCTATAACATATGAATTTGTATGTACAATGAAACAACATACATACATGAGACATATGGTACAATGAGACGATTAGAAAGCATTTCACAGACACATTTCCCCCGATGCCTTTTATGATTACATATTTTCATGAATTAAGGCAGGTAAATAAGTGACACACTTAGTGAGTACTTTACTGGATACGCTTATGAAATACCACAATATTCAGCACCGTGAAATAATGGAAGTTGAAGTTATCATTGGAGGAGAAGAAGGTAGGTGATTTCGGTCGTTCGATGTGCGCAGGATAAAAGGATCCGAGATTTGTTTTTGTATTACATGTGATTGTGCCAACTTTATAAACATAAGAGCGAAGACAATATGAAGGTCGAACGAGCAGCAGTTCATCATGGAGAGTGTTGTGGTGAAATATTTTATGAAAGAGACAAAGTCATGCGACCTCACGCCTGGATGCAAGTGGTAGACTTTTAGTACGTAATACATTCTAGATACGCGGGAAGTGCGATTATAATTGGGGAACATTATATGAGCCGCGTTGCTCTAAATTATTTTGATCTAGTTAATCAACTCATTAGTGCCTAGGCTCTAAAGGGACGATGCGTACTCCAATTGTTGACTGACGAGTGCTTTGTAAAATGAAGCTTAGTGTCAAAAGGCACCGAGTGAAAGTTTCGTACTAAATATCCTAGCATGCTGTTAGCTTTGTTGATTCGGCGTGCATTTTCTAGATAATGTTACAAATGATATGAACGCCGAGGTGCTTGCATGAAGTGACAGATTAAAGAGCGATATCATTACGGTGACACAGAGGTAAGCTGCTATTCGTTTAGGATATGGGCATAAATTTGCATTTGTTAACGTTACGAGTCGTAACGTAACGTAACGTTACGTTACGTAACGCTAGCGTAACGTTACGTTACGTTAACCATTTATTCTTCCCCCATTTCTTCTCGTAACGTAACGTTACGTTACGTTACGTTACGTTACGTTACGTTACCATTTCGTAACGAGAAGAAATGGGCAATATCAGTTTGAATAGCACGTACGTCAGCATCGGATGTTATTTCATGGAATATTACGCAGTGGTGAGCAAAAAAGTGAGTAGATGAGTTAGTACAACTACAGAGGTCGTGAAAGATAGTTTAGTTTGTAGGATTTAACGTCCCAAGCGACTCAGGCTATGAGAGACGTCGTAGTGGAGGACTCCAGAAATTTCGACCACATGGGGTTCTTTAACGTGCACTGATATCACCCAGCACACGGGCGCCTAGTCTAGCGCCCAAAACCACTGCGCCATCCCGGCGGAGTGGTCGTTAAAGAATATCCAAAAACATGAGTATAAAGAGAGTGCGTGCTATTAGCTGTTGCAAATTGTTGACGTCCTATAAGAAAGCATTCAATTCATTTTAGTATGTTTGATTGAAGACTTATTATGCGTAGTTTTAGTAAAAAGAGACGATTACTGACCTCATCTAACGCCTTGGCATAATTAAAAACAGATGCAATCGACGATGGAGCTGCGGTCAAGAATGGCATACCTTATTTATTTTTTATTTTATTTACAGACATACTGCGGACCGTGGTTAGGTCCAAGCAGGTAGGGCACTATACATAGCAAAGAAACAAGCAGATAAAATTATTCAAAACGAAGCAATATACAGCATAAACGCACTTGCAACATAGAGTTTTGCAACCTAGGGTATTAGTTGGTGTATGTGGGCCCCAGACAATCGCGGCGTACTCTAGAATGGGTCGAATAAAGGTTTTGTAGGCCAAAATTTTAATTTCAGATGAAATGTTTCATAACATACGCCTTAAATAACCAAGTTTCTTATTTGCCGTATTGCAAATGTGTGTTACATGTTCATTCCATCTAAGATCTGATGTAATTATTACTCCCAAGTACGTATAGCTGGAAACGACAGATAAACACTGGTTGCTTTGTTATAATCAAATGTAAAGGGGTTAGTTTTACGTGTTATAGTCATTGCAATGGTCTTTTTAGGATTAATAGTCATCGGCCATTTCGAGTACCAAGTTTGTATTTTAGATAGAGAAGTGTTTAATATTTCCCGGTCGTTTAAATTGAGCATTTCATGATACAGGGTGCAGTCGTTAATGAAAAGCTTGGTCGTGACGCCTATGTCACTGACGATATCATTGATGAATATCAGAAGGAAGAGCGGACCTAATACGGAGCCTTGTGGGATGCCTGAGTGTACGTCTGCAGAAGTAGAAGCTGCATCATTGACTTGAACATACTGTTTCGGTAAAGATAGGCATGCATTAATGAAGTTAATTAAGGTGTTGTTCTTTAAAATAAGTCTTAATTGTAGCAATAATTTGGAGGAAGGAACATGGTCGAATGCTGTTTTGAAATCGAGGAATATTACGTCAACTTAGCTTTCCTTATCTAAAGCACCAGCTAAATCATGAACTGCTTCTATGAGCTGAGTGACGGTTGAAAACCGTGCCAAAACCCATGTTGTCGTGCATCAATTAATGCATTGCCATTCAGAAAGATGGATATGTGTTTGAATATTATGTGCTCCAGCAATTTAGCGCATGTTCAAAGAAAATAAATTGGCCTGTATGAGGTTAGGAGGGACGGATTTTTTGTTTTTGGTATGGGAACGACCTTTGAGTGCTTCCATTCGGTTGAACGTTCCGCACTTGACAGTGACTTCTTCAATATTAGAGTTAATTAAGTATCTTGAACAACACTCGGCGTACCGGAAAAGAAATGCGTTCGGTATTCCATTAGCTCCAGGTGATTTTTTGTTGTCTAGATTAACCAAAAGTGCTAACACACCTTCTTTAGTAATCGTGACATTACCAATCGGCAGAATGTGTTCATAGCCTGGAAAGTTTGGGCTGATACCGTCATCATTCATTTGTAAACACCGAGCAGAAGTATTAGTTGAGCGCATCTGCGATATCTGCATTGACAGTGAAAAAAAAATATCAGTGATACAGAGTTTGGGTACAATTTTTGTGTTCGGCGACAAGTGCTGTTAGAACTTCCGCGCTGAAGAGATTAGAAGGTCTTTAGCGTTAATTCCTGAACGTAATCTTTTGCTTTTTTATTTTTGCCGCTAGTAATAAACGTAAGCCAATTAATCTGTTACTCGTGGAAATATTTGGGCGTTGCTTGTCTCGTTTTGTTGCCTTTTTTATCTTCCATTCTAATAGCGCGTTTTCTTTTGTTACCCAAGGGTTCCGTTTCCGTAGCACTTTGCTGCACAGGTACACATTCTACAACAAAACGTTTGAAAAAGTACCACTGGTCGTCAGCAGTATGGTCATTTGATTCACACATGACATAAAATGTAGAAAACAAACTATCTAGTGGATCCAATATATCAGTATCACTGGCACGTGAGAAATTAGGGAGAGTCGTTTCCTGTTTCTTTAATTTGTAAATACAAGTTTACTTCTAAAGTTAAATAGAGTGTTTTGGGATCTGATATGCCTTCGAAAACCCGAACTTGCGGGTTTTTGCGGACCACAGCGGCATTTCCAAGAAAAAGGCCCAGAATTGACAGTGTGTTGTTTTGGACATGGGTAGGTTCTTTGACATGTTGTGTAAGGTTGTGTAGAATTACCAATTCAACGAAAGGCTCAGAAGCTCATAAAATGGGCTCAAAAAAAACTATTCCAGTCCACGGAAGGAACATTGAAGTCTTCCGCAAGAAGCATACCACAGCGCTTGTTCCTACAAGCGCACAAGAACACATTGAGGCTTTCGAAGAAGCCGTTGCCGCTGCTTGGCGGCCGATAAAATCCTCCTATGATTAAATTACATTCATTAAGAAAAGTTTCAAAACAACAAATTCAATTGCTGCAATATCAGGCAGCCTACCAGTCTTCAACGTCTCTTCGAAAAGTATTGCGACGCCGCCGGCACGGGAGTCTCTGTCGTGTCTGTAAATTGTTTAACCAGGGTGTTATTTCAGAGTTCGTGACAACCACTATGTAGCCAGGTTTCAGTTATCACGTTAGTTACGCGAGGATTTCGTGCGGTTACAATGCATTCTCAATGCTTGCCTTAACCACAATCCTCCATGCCGATAGCTCCCGACAATGTTCCTTCCACGTTCTGAATATTTCCCACAAAAGCCGATACGAGCGGAAACTGGAGTACGGTGTGCAATGCACTTAATTTGCACGTTTGTTTATAAGAATAGAAGGGCGGAATGCCTGTAACATAACTGGATGGACACCAAAACCCAGCCGTAAGAGAAGGAGCCTCGCCTCAACTACGGACCCCCATGTTTCCTAACACATTTCTAAAACTTACAAAAAAAAATCAATCCGGAATTTCCTAATAGCTTTTGTACTGAACGAGCCGTATATTATCTCGTATAACCTTCTTTATTTCCATACAGATGATATAGGAGACACCGTTTAAAAGGTGCTTAGACAGCATCATAACAAAAGCTCACAGCCCCTACAGCCTCCTCTACTTGGCATCAACAGCAAAGTAAATAAAAAAGGCACACAGCTCGGAGATAGAAGGAACGTCAAAACGAAGGCGCGTGATTCAACTGCCCTGCCATGACAATCTAGTGAACTCAGCTTTACAAGTCAGTGAACACCGTGATGTTATGCACGTATGCAGTACGTGCTACGGTCGGTCTAAAGACCAACGCACTTGCCGGCCACAGCAAAGGCATGCTCGATATTCTTGACCAGCGAAGTTTAACAGACGCGAAGTTATGAAAACAGATCTGACCACCGTAGTAGCAACATATGAAAAGCGTACTGACACTGGTTTGTCATCTCGAACTGCGATGACAAAGTTCCCCATAAAACCCATGAGACCGTGTAGCAAAGAACAAAAACCGGACGGCACGTCACTTCCATGTCTTGAATGGCGTCAGCTTCACAAGACGGCGATGACGAAGCACTGCACTGGAGCTACATGAGCGCAAAGTAGGGTGCGCTCGTGTTACTCAGGCGAGCACTACATTTATGCGAGCGCAATTATTTGTTGAGCAATACCTTATTCCAGCTTGAAATCTGCATTTCAGCTTAATGAAAGCCACAGCAGGAAAAATTAATGGATAGTGGAGTGCACTACAACGCGAAGTGATTACCACTGTCTATATATGTTCTTTTCTGCTCGAGTGTGCGCCCTTTCTTGTTCGGTCCATTTTGTGCATGGGGTTTTCTAAAGTATGTTGAAAAATTAACTAGCCCGAATAGCAACGCTTATAATAAGTGCGAACGCCTATTTCCGACATCTGATATCGCACGGCACGCCCTTTTTGGTTTCATAAAGACATTGGAATAATTATTCAGAAAATAACAGTGTAATGCATACCTGAAAATAAAAAGTCACACAGCGCTAAAAACACTATGGACACTTTAGAAAGTTTGTCCGCTTTGGCTTGCGTGGCAGCGTTAACAATGAAAAAAGAAATTGAAATTACAGCAGCCGCAGGGGAACAAGTTTCAGTTCAACAAGGTTTTTTATTACGAAACATTTCTTCAACCAGTCAGCTTACTAGGTCTAGTGGCTTTCGTGTTTAATATAAGCTTTTGCACCACAAAGCGAACCACCGCGGCTTCTCTGTATAAAGGTGCCAGGAGATTGTAGATATCTCCTTCAAGAAAGATTTTTATGTGTTTTATTGACCTCCTGCTCTGTGGGAAGAGTGTCGCAACTGCTTCACGCGTTTCTTTTGAAGCCCGGAAGAGAAACTAAGAAATTGAAAAGCTAGCAGAAAAATCTGCGAAGAAGATAGGAGAGAACTTCTTTGCCGCGTCAGCTGTCTTCTCAATCTTTCCTGATTTAGCGCTTGCATTTCACCGTTGCGAGCAAAGTTGCCCAAGCATCGACATGTCTGCCTGTGGGGCTTTGTCACGAGAGAACGAAAACCACCTGCGTTCGAGGTTTGATTTCACACTTAAGTTGAAAGGAAAGAAAATGTAAACAAGACGATAAATGTACGATAAAGATTAAGTCTGTCGTTTCTTTCCTGATTCGATATTTAGCGGGCTTGGGGTGTTAGCACTTTTAAACGCTGCGCTGCTCTGTGGGAATGTGTGGTAAAATATGCATGGCACGCGGTAGTGCCAACAATAGGAATGCTCAGCAGCTGTTGCCGAAGGATGCCTTGAACAGGGCCACATGTTCACCATTGAAAGAAACAATTTCTCACAAATTTCTCGCAGAAAGTTATAGAATAGAAAAAAAATCAAATGCTTATTCAGGAAAGAAATCCCCTAGTGTTCTTTCCATCACCCTTTTACTGAAGTTGAGGAAGAGAAATTCAAACTCTCGTGCACGTGGTGTTTGAATGTAAACTTGCACGTCTCTTTAAACTGGCAAATATGTTGGGAAACCCCTTGGTTTGCTTTCTTGAATGCTGTGGTTGTACCTCTGCCGGAATCCATTTCCTTGGGCCTCCCGAAACAATCTGGAATTCTCAAAAACGATTGTTTTGTACCAGCTTAGCTGCTGCCTTGTTTATAACATTTTCACCAGGAAGGAGAACAAGGTTTGTGACTAAGAGGTTTTCACAATATCTGCTTTTTCACATGCTGCACTCCAGATTCAAGACGTGCAAAGCGTGGCCACGTAGTCGAGTGTTTGTAAAGGTCAGCGCATACAAAAAGCGTAAGAATTTTTTGCTATCAGTCAATGGTTCGTGCATGCCAACGCAAGTGCAGCACACTCTTGGAGCTCGTCAGTTGGAACCAACATTCAGGTGAAACGAGAGTGTCATGCACGACACACGGAAGCAAAACTCCTGCGAAAAGATAAAGCATCAGAACAAATGTAGAAAAGTATGAGACATCTCCGACCGCCTATAGAATGTCTCAAATACCTTAGGTCACATTACCCTCTTCATTCATGGTGTGCACAAAACTGAATAAAACATTATATGCCATAGATTCGGTCTCTATTTACGTATAATGGAACGATGGCTGCAGATTCATTCTCAAGTTAAGTACAACACTTTAGAAGAAAAAAAAACGTGCGCAATGAATGCAGAAAAGCATTTTAGTGATGTGTGCACCACCGTATTGCTCGAAAACACCACTATGGTTTTGAAATGTACAGTCGTAGTAGTAGTAGTAGTATACAACCCGCTGCCGGTGGCCGAGTTTGTGAAAACTGCGAAAAGCCATCAGGCAACAGCTACCTGTGATAGACGCAATCGTGGTGGGGCTCCATTTTATCGGCATGCATGTGTCTTTGTGCTGCCCCTGTCGCTGTCGCTATATGGCATTTAGATACAGTTTTCCCGACCTCTCCCACCGGCTGGATGTTGTATACCACTTTTGCTCGCGACTGTACATTTCTGAGCGGTTCCATTGAACCCGAAAACGTTTTCATAAACCTGAAAATAAGCTGCATTGTTTACATAATCGTCTGACACAAAAGTGAGTAAAATCTTATTAAGAGACCGTGTACTGGGCGCTACGCTGTGAACAGTCAAGGAAACGTTCGGCGATATGTCGTAGAGCGTGTGTCAGCACACGTACGAGCGTCGGAGAGAGCGTCGTCGTCGTTGTCTTTCCTGACCGTCAGACGTTGAACGTGGTTGTCATCGTTCACTTCAGCATCAGGTGCTGAACATATCCGAGCCGAACACCAGTTTTGCAACTTCCACCGGGCGAAAAGACACCATTCTGGCTACGTATGGCGATGTGACGATGGCAGGATCGTAGTAAAGTTTCAGGCGCTTACAGTGTACTATTTCACGGTTGTGGTGGCGGTGGCCAGTGGAGGGCGCAAGGGGTTCGATGAGGTAGTTGAGGGGGGATGTTTACTTGACAATACAGTAGGGGCCCTGATACTTGCTCAGAAGTTTGATGAAAGGCTGGGACTGGAGGAAGGTACCCATAGCCAGACCAAAGAGTCTGTTCGGTAAGCACGTAGAAGTGCAGATTGATCTCGGGTGGTTTTCAGCGGTTGCTGGGAGTGAGAAGTGAAGGACCGGGCATGCTGGCGGTATTCTTCAGCATAAGTTGCAGCTTGTGAAACAGTCGTGTATTCGGAAGAATCCGGTCGGTAGGGGAGAATGGTGTGCATGGTACAAGAGGGCTCACGATCGTACAGGAGGAAGTGGCGAGAATCCGGTTGTTGCTTGAGTGGCAGAGTTAAAAGCGAATGTGACGAATAGAAGAACGCGGTCCCAGTTGGAGTGGTCGGAAGTGACATACATTGCTAGCATGTCGTCCATGGTGCGATTGAAACGCTCAGTGGTACGCTGAGGTGGGACGGTGAACAACCTTGCATTCTCTAAGAACAGCTTCGAAAACTTCAGAAAGGAAGGCGGGACCTCTGTCACTCAGCAATTCTTTGAGAGCCCCGTGGTGAAACATGATATGATTGAGGATGAAGGCGGCAATGTCTTGGAGTGTGGCAGATGACAAAAGCGCCGTTTGGCGTAGCTTGTGAGATGATCAATTCCAGCGATGATCCAGCGATTGCCTGTTGATGTGCTAGGAAGAGGGTCATGCAAGTCGATTCCAACGCACTTAAAGGGCTGAGCAGGGCAGGCCAGTGGCTGCAGAGGAGCAGCGGGTTGGCGAGGTGGGTGTTTTCGGCACTGACACTCTTGGCAGGACTGAACGAACCGACGAACATAACGGTACATCCCACGCCAGTAGTAACGCTGTCGCTAGTGAGTGAAGGTTTTCAATAAACCGGCGTGGGCACACTGGAGATCGTCATGGTAATGGGAGCAAATTATAGAGCACAGATTGGTCGGAATACTAAGCAGCCACCTTCTACCATCCGGAAAGTAATTCCTACGGTAAAGGCCATCTCTGATGGCGAAATGGTGAGACTGGCGACGGAGAACGCGGAAAGGAGGTCGTGATGCGCGGCCAGATAAAAAATTCAGGAGTGAAGTGATCCATGCGTCTTTGCGTTGCTCGGAAGTCATATCGGTGGGCACGTCGGTGGGATGTAGGACGGATATAGCAGGAGCGGCTCCAGACGGCAAGGGAGAACGTGAAAGAGCATCAGCATCGGCATGTTTACGGCCAAAGCGATATGTGACGTTAAGGTCCTATTCTTGGAGCCTCAGAGCCCAACGGGCCAGTCGACCAGAAGGATTTTTCAAAGAAGACAGCCAGCAGAGGGAGTGATGATTGGTGACGGCATCAAAAGAACAGCCATACAAGTAGGGGCGAAATTTTGCTATTCGCCAGAGGATAGCGAGAGAGTCTTTCTCGGTGATGGAATAGTTTGCTTCAGCTTCTGTCAGGAACCGGCTGGCGTAAGCGACAAATTACTCATCAAAGCCAGACTTCCGCTGAGCAAATACACCGCTGGCATCAGTGTGAATTTCCGTGGGACAAGAAGGGTCGAAATGACGCAGGATTGGCGGAGCCGCGAAAGGTGGCGGAGTGTCGCGAAGGCATCATCACAGTGCGGAGACCAGGCTGAAAGATCCTTGGTGAGGGGGTGGATGATTGCGGCGAAATTGTGACCGAAGCGGCGGAAGTAAGAGCAGAGGCCGACGAAGCTGTGGAGGTTTTTCACATTAATGGGCTTGGGAAAGTCTGCCACAGCGCGCAATTTGGCCGGCTCGGGAAGAACACCATCCTTGGAAACGACATGTCCGAGTTTGGTTAGCTGCCTTGCTCCATACTGCACTTCTTCAAATTTAATTGGAGGCCAGCGTCGGTCAGGCCTCGCAGAACTGTCTCATGGCGCTGGAGGTGAGATGAAAAATCCGGGGAAAAGGTGACAACGTCGTCCAGGTAGCAAAGGCAAATATGCCATTTGAGCCCTCTGAGTAGGTTGTCCATCATGCGTTCGAATATGGCTGGGGCATTGCACAGTCCGAATGGCATGACATATACATCATAGAGCCCATCGGGTGCGACGAAAGCGGTTTTTGGGCGATCGCCCTCTGCCATCGGCACCTGACAGTAGCCTGAACGCAGGTCTATTGAAGAAAAGAACTCAGCTCCCCGCAGCCAGTCAAGGGCGTCGTCGATACGAGGGGAGGGTAAACGTCCTTGCGCGTGATCTTGTTCATTCGGCGGTATACTCTATACAGAATCGGATAGAAACGTCTTTTTTCTCGCGGTTCTTGGCTCCGAACTGTGGCCGTTAGTTTTCCGTGTGAACGGATGAGTGGCGGCGGAGCATTGGAGAACGGGAACGACGGCTAGGAGAAGGCGAGTGGTAGAGCGGCGATCGTAACTTGAAGAGGACTGCGGAGGAGGCTTGAGGAACACGGGCGATGGGGACGGGGAAGATTGTACGTCGGCTCACGTAAATAGTTGTAGGTACGATGGCGACGATTGCGGCACGAACGAGCCACATGACCGGTGACTCTACAGGAGTAGCAAATAAGTCGGTTGTCTTGCGTGCGCCAGGGGTTAGAAGGTTGGGGCTGTGATCGACGGCGAAGAACCCGAGGTTGCTGAGTTTGCTGCTGTCCCTGAGGCTCATATAAGAGGGGAGGCCAAGTGTATTCCGGGGCGACAGGGGAAGGCCATGGCCGCACGAAAACATCAGCGTACGTGACAGTAGCGGTCATCAGGGGCTGCTGAGGAGGTGATGGCAGACCATCAGCGACCTGCGCTTGTATGGCACGCTGAAGAGTGGGAGAGAGCGGCGGCGCAGGCGCAGGCGCTGGCGGGCAGGTAGACAAGGAAAGCTGGCGAGCGACTTCCTCACGAACAAACTGTTGAATGGGCTGAATGAGCGACTGTTTGTCCAAGGCACCATCCCCGGAGAGGGCCAAACTGGAAAGGGTGGCCTGCTGAAGACCAGCACGTTGTGTGGAAAGCCGCCGTTTGCGCAGCTTTTCGAAGCTTAGGCAGAACCTGATAACGTCGGACATAGTTTGTGGGTTTTTGGCGACGAGCATCTGAAAGGTGTCATCGTCAATACCTTGCATATTGTGCCCGATCTTAACGGCGTCGCTCATGGTAGAGTTTACGGGCTTGCAGAGGTCGACGGCATCTTCTATGAAACTGATGAAGGTTTCGCCGGTTTGTTGTGCCCGACTTTGCAAGCGTTGCTTGCGCGAAGCTTACTCAGTCACGCTGGTCTTGAGAGCCGTCCAGGTAGAGATGTCACTCTCATGATTGCAAAACCTAGCACCTCCACCACTTGTAGTAAGAGACCTTGCACAGGGCGCTACACCGTGAACAGTCAAGGGAACGTTCGGCGATCAAAACGTTAAAAACTGAGTTTTATTTTTTTTTATTGAAATTGATGTTGATTTTCTGCTGCCATCGAGAACCTACCTGAGGATTGCCATTGTATACACGTCTTGGTTATCTGAAAATTATATCGTAAAAACGTTTTATGCATGCGTTATCTAATAGCCTGTGCACCCGTTTGCTGCAGGTCGAATAAATTAGAATAAATGTCAATTTTATCCGCTCCTTTTATAGTAAAACTGTCTGCTCTTTCGAGAATTTGAAACACTATATTTACAAACACATTCAATAAATCACTGCGAAACTTCCGGCCTTACGAAAGTCAGACGGTCGGTTGTTGTTAGTCGATAAAAGACGTAGTTCATAAAAGTAAATCTAGCCTAAAATTTCAACCGACTCCAAAACCAGCCATCGATGAAATGTTTTCGCATTATACAAATCGATCCATCACATGAAACTAGTCGCCTTTGTTCAAGTGGTTTTACTGCTCTTCTACTTTCGTATACAAGAGCTATATTCTAAATATTTCAATACAATAGCAATATTTTGCCACTAGCCCATTACCTACCTGTTCTCTTTCGCAATGTGAGCGCGAGCATTGAAAATGTAAACAGAAACGCAAAATTTAAACTATTCATGAATTAAGTAAGTTTCACGACAAACGAAGATCGGCTGCAGCCACAGCGGGTGATTATCTTGGCTCGCTTTCGTATTTGGCAAACTTCTCGGCTACAGCATATTCAGGCTTCCTGTTGATCAATGGTTTCAGCAGACTCTGCGGCACAGCTGCTGTCTCTTTCTTCAACAAGATGGCGTGTGTGTAGGGCGCATTGACCTAGGGGAAAGGAAGGCATGGCACAGATAGAATTTCATGAAGAGGACGAGGCGCACTGAAAGGTACAAAATTGTTCGTTTTTTTTAAGCTAAAACTTGCTTAATGCTACGACGTTTCCTGCACAGTGATATGAAACAACATGCGGTGCTCGAGTATGTGACGCCATTGCTGGAACGCATGAGATACTATTTCCAGAGAAAATGCAAATTCGGAAATGAACACAGTACAGGTAAAGCTCTAAATCTCAGGAAACTGAAAATTTTTAATCTGTGTTTTTATATTCTGAGCATTACTTAGAGCGCCATTCATACGTTACAGGGAAAATTAGGGACAACGTTTTGAACGGAAAACAGCGCAGAGACGGAACACAGAGGGCGTGCATATGTCTTTCTTCTTATAACTCCCTCCCCGCCCCCCTTTCGCGCTGTTTTATTTTACTCATACCTGCGAAGGGAAGAAACAACAGAGAAGATGGTAACGCGAAAAGTAAGGACACTATCATTAACGCTAGTTAAGTATAGCGATGATGAAAACTACTGTAGAAGCGTTGCATCAACACCATAATAATCATCGTCATCCCCTTAGTCATGTCAACTACAAAAAAAAATGCATGATTGGTTAATTTAGAATTAGGCCTTTCCTACTGCGAATGCGGCCCATTTTTAGCTTAATCTCAGTTGGTCATATCAGTTTGTGCAGTCCCCTCGTCTTTGGCTTTAGATATACACGCGGTTGAATGTGCGAGAGTACAATATCTTTTCTTGCTTAACATTTTCTGACCATGACCATCACAGGACAGCCAAGAGCAATGCAGACCTAACTGTAAATTTAGAAGCACTGAGCGCACAAAAATTAAAAAAAAAAATGAGACGCGGAAACTACACCCTCGCAGAATGATGACGCTAGGAAAACGACTGATTCTCCGTACTGCCCAAAGAAGAGCTCTCACGCTGGCTTCTAATGGAAGCGGGCACTGACTCGTCGGGTCACCAGCTCCCGGCGTCCCATTGCCAATCGGAGATTCCCTCCTTTAGACAGCCAAGCGATAGTGACGCCGGCCTCGTTCTACTTTCATCAAACTCTTCGGTTATCGGGACGACTACCGGCAGCCGAGGGATGAGACGGAAGGCTGCAAGCACTGAGTTTGCAAAGCCTCGGAAGCCGTATGGCGTAGAGATTGATCGCATGGATGAGCTGCTGCAGGAAGCTGCTACTGCTTCGATTTCTGGATTCCTACATTCATTGCTACTGGATGATTTTCCTGTCTATTCTTTTGTGGGCTCACAAATCAAACTGGACAGGAAGGTTTTGACTGCCTTGACATTTCCGTTTCTTCCACCCTGTTTCTCTTTCTCCTTTTAATAATGCGTCTGGGTCTTTGGAAAGGCAGCGCTTCTGAAAGAAGTAACCAACAATATTTATGTGTTCTTTTTGTTTACGACGGATATAAAAATGTCCGGCGGTACAGTTAAGACTGTCTACCGGTGAAAATGCGAAAACATTATCATGACTGTGACTCATGAGTCATGCTTATGTTTATGAGTCGTGACAAAATGCATGTTTAACACACTCTACCTCTTAAAGTAGAGTGAGAAGTAGGTTAGGAGGTCATGTGCCAGGTAGGCCTCTTCTACCCTCTGAGCCGAGTCAGGTATCTTGTCCGGCAGATCAGGTGCAGGGCTGCGCAGGGCAGCCTCCCATTCCTTCTTTGTAAATCATAGATGGAGTTTGTTGGGGGATGACGAACGGATATGAAGTGTACTCAAAACTAGTCGTTGTTTGTTTTTCTTTTGATCCCTTCCTGCCCGAGCTGTCGTTTTTGGATAATATTATTCAGCTCCTGCGTTCGCGTTGTGAGGAAAAAGAATTGGTGGGGGTTTAGTTACAGTTTAACCTTGTGCGTACAAATAAGTTCATTTACATGGTTACGCATAGAAAAGCTCTTAATTTTGGTGTTGCCATTTTTCAGCTGTCTCGACAGCCCTTTTTGCATTCTGGCTGTCTCCCATTCGCCGTAAAACAGTATCTCGGTGAGCGATGTCGACTGGATGATAGGCCGCGGCTTGACTCAGTGACATCTGAGGTCTCATTCCGCGGACCTAGGTTGGTGCGCAGCGCACTTCTTTTTCTATACTCAGACATAATGTGAATGTGACCGCAATTATCACGTGACAGCGAGCCATATGCCTAAGCTGTAGTTCATAGCTTTCAAATTTCACCTTGTCCTTTGACCTGGACCTTTGTTACCGTGGCCTTTGTTACCATGTTACACGGCACCTCAAGGGTTTCTTGATTTGACCTCTGGCTTACTTGAAGGTCATATTTCCGTAAACTTGGTTTTGCATCGCATAGTGAAATTATCGCTTGCAAATCACGAGAATGGAGCCGGCAGGCCGTAGCTGACAGCTGACATGGCAGCTAGGGCACTGGCTAGACGTAGAGCTGCCTGACATCACTTCTGGCAGAAGCTGCCAACTCTCACCTCTCCTTTCATATGGGAGGGTGGTATCAAAATTAATCTGCCAGTATTCTTGCATTCACGTCATCCCTAGGCCCCGCAGGTGCATTCATATGAGTTGTTTAAAGCGGGGCCTTATACATTGGCTGATAGCCTACGCTAACGCGTATTAACTTTCAAGGCGGAGCTTATGTGTCGTGCATAATTTTTTGTACTGATTATTTTTCTTCATCACGACGTCAGCGCCTACATAGTTAAGAGGAAAAGGGCGTTTTGTGGCAATCAGTCGGTGCGTAAACGTACTGCATTCTCGAAAATGGCGAGGCTGAAACCATGCCCAAATAAGGTATGAAGCATACTGCCACAAAAACAGACTGCCAACTGCTGTTATCTAAGCCGTTAGGCCTGAGTTTCAGCTTTTTTCGCCGCGAAACCTTCTAATGCCTCTATGGCTAGACAGAGAACATGTAAATAATAACTGAATCAAGAGCAACCATATTGGGTCTGACAAATTGAAAATTCCCGCTTTGGATCTGTGACTTTAAATTAAGGCCTCAATAAAGCACGAAGTGTTATTTTAAATATGTTTCGAGTTCAACTGGGTGTACTCAGAAGTCGGTATTCGTCTCTGTGGCGAGGAACGTCTGAAAATATGTAAATTTGCAAGATCCTCAGAAAGCAAGACACGTATAAAACCTAAAATAGGATTATGAAAGGATTCGGGACAGATGCTAAGAAAGTCCTGAAGTCCATGCATTCTTATAATGTAATCTGTACTATTGTATTCTAAATACAAACATAGCATTGCTTTTTTTTAAACGTGCCACTTCTTTTGAAAATTAAAGAATTCTTATATACTTTTTTCTAATCTTGCCTGACTTATTAGAATGAAATGTTTTCAGATTATACTTTTACTTTTTGTAACGATCTGTACTCAAATTATCTGGGCATATTAGGACTGATCTGTCCTCATAAAAAAATATTTCGCGAAGCCTTTCTCGCCATGCATGGAAATGGAGCTCAATATTTGTGTTTCCCTAGAGTTATTGCAAAAAGCTATTCTTATTAGGTTCAGGTTGATGCTGTTGTTATGTAAAATTAGGGCTCTGAAATAAATATCACACTGCTTCGGCTTTTCGTAAGGGTTATTTGGACTCTTTTTGTCTTCGCGCGTAAAAGTGGACTCTCTTCTACTCATAAGAAATAAAAGGCTGCACTCCTACCGTTGCATGAAGTATTGACGACGAGCAGCATACGTAAAGAAAACAGAATTTCTCAATAAAATATGAACGAGCTTTTGCGATTAAAAGGCACCAAGGTGACCAATTGACACGGACGTACCTACGTGTACGCGAACCTAGAAGAAGCGTACGTTACTCAAGGGCCCAGATGAACCGTTCAGCTCTACCTTCTAGCAACATACATTAAAGTCTTCCAGCTAAATCTTTTTTCTCAATTTTGTGCCGTTAATTTCATTCAAATATGGCAAACGTGGCAGCTAGATCATTCGCTCTGTCCCTACAGTTGCCCAAAATTTGTCGAAATAAAAAAATACTTTAAAGAAAAGAGAAATTTTTGTTCCGAATAGAAACAAAATAGTGACTTCGACATTAATCGAAATATTTGCCACCAGTCATCAGTTCTTTACAAATATGACGTCAAAAATGTTGAAATACAGTTTTAACGCTTCTGAATACAAATGCAAAACTGAACTCGTTCTCTTAATCTTTACAATTGATGAGTACTCCTTAATAGGAAAAGAAACTGCACAAAGCTGCATTTAGTAGTAACGAACGCTATGTAGTTGCATTTTCCACGATAGATAAATCAATCCCACATGTGCAACTTAATTTCATTTTCTCTTCAAGCCCATTAAAGTTAAAGCTCGTATGCACTCTAACGCTATCTAACGTTCATAGCTGTACAAACTGCTTGCAACCGCTTTCAGTATATTGTTAGTATCGTGTCGTGTATATTGTAGTAGTCTTGACAGCAAGTCAATGCGGGGCTTGCTACTTTTGTTATCACTTTAACGATCTACTCCCGCCCCAGGGAAGAGTGTCTCTAGGCAGCCACCCCATAGCTACATGATGGCGGACGCAATACCAAATTGAAAAGCGCCCCACGCGTTGTTATCGCTGCTATCTATGTGCAATGTCAAGACACGTATTCTCTGAATGCCAGCCGGACAGGTCTGTTTGAGCTATAACATTTGATTTACCAAGCGAATGCGTAACGGCTCTAGAGTAGTCGTCGCTTTCGCGTTTCGTGTGTGAGTGTCCAATCATGGCATTCGACGGTCTCGCTTTGTGATGCTTCCCGTTTTCTTTGCGCGTAAGCTCAATCAACAAAATACACGACATTTCTGCTGAAAGGTGCCAACATTGTAAGCATCAACAATTTTAAGAAAAGGCGAAAGCTCGGAAAAATAGAACATCTTTACGAAGCCCTATTAGATATGCGGGATTCAGAAAATGATGGTAGCGCACAGTTTCTTTAAGTGCATTTATATTGCGGCTCAAAATGAAGTGAACAGTTATACTCCTCCCCAAAATTAAGTCATTGTAATGCCTTTTCGTAAGATTACAGTGACATATTTTTTTACGTATGTAGAACATTTACTGTGATTAGGTTCCAGAGGAAATCCATTTGGGAAACTTCTTCGAATCTTATCTCAAATCCAAGAATGTAAAAATCTTATGAGCATAGTTAAATTTTTTTATCTTCGCCTAAAAATGTTCATTTTCATTTGAAACTCTTCACATTGCAGCCTGTTATTTGAAGTCATTACTCTCGGGCACAGCGGTGGCCCTGCGTTACCTGCGAGTTGTCGATAATTTTGCATCATTTGTTTCTTGCTGACTACTTCTCGAAGTTTATCTCGGATGTAATTACAGCTATAACTGAGTGCTTAACCATTTGAATTTCTATCGCGTGCTGCGCATGTCTCCGTTCGTCTCCGAGCCTAGTTCCTCTTTGTCAGCCGTAATGTGTGTTCACATTTATCGAATATGTGTAGCATATTATATGTGTAATTAGGCTTAAAATTTGATCGCTAAAGAGCCGCAGTATGACCGAGAACAGCAGTTTTCAGTAGTATAACATAACAAATCAAATATTTCTTGAATATGATATTCAATCGCTTCAAACCCTTTTTATGTTCACTGATGTTCTTTAGCTGTAATATTTTTATCTCAAGCAACATTAATTACCATTGTTTGCTAATGACGTAATATGTTTTTGCGCAGCACCGAACGAAATCAATGAACATCCAATCTTTCATTGTGACAGGCGTATAACATTGCTCATGATAGTACATAAATGCATATTCATAAAATCGGCTTCAAAAACATGACTTTGTAATGACTGACAAGTGCATATATCCTTATCAAAAGGGTTGCAATGAAATGAAGCTGATGATGAAAATGCTAAAGGGGACAAAACAATTAACACTCTAGTATGTGTGCTTAAGAGAAATTGCACTCCGCAGAAATACAGTTCTCTTTACGGAAATACGAATCCCACTTAAAAACGAAGAAAATGCCTTACAAGTATAGGAAAGACGTTGGAGACTGCAAAATAAAATAAAATGTAACTAGATTTTCATTTCGTACTAATTCGAACTTAGAAGCCTTTCTCTTATAGATGCAGCAATAAACAATTCGAAAAAGAAAGAACTTGAGCGCACATTAGTGTTTAATTTTGTCAATTAAACAATATAGTGCAATAATTTTTGCACTCTATATTTATCAAACTTTCAAGGCTGTTGGGTTGATTTAATTGAAAATCTATGATTATCTTTCTTTCTAGTTCCTATTTTCCTCTTTTTTCTTTTGATGTTTTCAAAGTTTGGCATAACTTGAAGCACTGCAGAGAAGAAACAGACCGGTCTAAACCTGCAAAATCTGTACTGAAAAAAGCAAATGAATTTCAGATTATATGGAAAAATGCTCGGTGTGAAAACTCTATGAATTTTGCCAGAATGTTCGGCTAAAACTTGTCTTTTTTACACAGGATAACTCCTGAACCTATGTTTTCAATTTTTCCTTAAAAATCAGAGATGCAAAATAAATTTCCTTCAGTGTTTCTAACAGTACTAGATTTTAAAATTTTAATCAGTCTAGTCATGCGCGATAATAGTTCAGGGTGCATACAGAGCAGCTAAAGACATTAAACTTTACCACATGATATAAAAGCACTTTCTCTGCCTCTTGTGATTAAAAAAGGTTATCATGGGATATCTGTTACATTCCTTATCTGCACATACCCATGTATCAGGTGTCCCAGCTAAATGTAACGAAGCTTTTAAAACTTACAGTGTGCTATAGCTCAGGGAAACTAATTGAAAGGTGCTGAGAGTCGCCTATCCTGGCTGGTAGTATATATTTGGTTCGCCAAATATAAGTGTTAGAGAATAACCTAACGCTTTATTTGTTGGCTTCACGAGTATAAGATAAATGTTAAAATAATAACAACTAGGTACATTTCTTTGACATAAGGCTGCCAATTACCTATATATATATTTATTTGAGTTAAAACAAACCCGTCCAGTTAAATTTTAATCACTTGCCCAGTGGACACACAAACCTTCATCGGATAAAGCACCCGAGAGAAAAGCTGACTTGTATTTGCGGCGCGTTGCGGTACTGTCTTGTTGAAACATTTTTATTACACTAGGTATTGTTTACGGTCGGCAATACGTCAATTCAAACTTTATAGATATAGTGCCGCTTGATATTTCTTGGTACAATGCAAAAATTTTGTATACAACCGCCACCTAGTTTCAACGCACTAGGGCACAGTCTATTTTAAAACCCTGGTTACATTCCGCTGTGGTTATGCATGACAAGAATGCTAACAAACGGTGTAGCATGAGAAGTCTCCCCCTGCAGATTTCAGAAAATTCTGTCATGAGAAAATCTTTCAACATGGTACAAAAGGGGAAAATGGAGAAATCCAGTATAGCAAATGTGGTCATACGCTACAATGGCTCGACATTTGTGCTGAAAACAAAAGGTTATATCGCAACCGCTGCATAGCTGTCAAAACCACAGCGCTGCCGCCGTCGACAGGTCATACTAATGAAATTGATACAAAGTTACAGTTTTACTGTTTTTCCAACACACTAAAAGAGGCATGGTAGTGTAATTGCCAACAAAAGCATAAACGCATTTCAAACAGTGATTCTATTTCTTTTTGTTCTACAAATTTAACGTTGTACATAGAAAAAAGAGAAGGAAGAAATACCTTCAATTGAAAATAGTGGTTTGGCTTGGTAATTTCATAGAGGTACCAGATAAAATGACTTTTCTTGGAATGCAATGCCTTGGTTCAAGGTTCTTGTCCAATGCAACTGACAGAAGAGCAAAAGGTTGAGTTTGTTGGCGCCTTATCATAGAGATTGTTCCTAAATGTCAAACTGGACCAAAAGAAGTGAATGACAACAGCGACAATAGTTGTTTATAAAGCTTGCTTTATTGTTGGATGCTATACAATACGTTTTATAATAATTTAATTAAACACGGAGATGCAAATATCGTGCTCTTTTTCTCCCAAGACCCAATATGCCCGTTGCACTCTTAAAAAGTTCCTACTGCTATATGCTAGATCCAGGTATTGGACGTGAAAATGTTCGCCCAACATGACACTGTTGCAAATATTACGCATTTTCACATTGAAACTTCACAAACGCTCTTTTTGTCTAATCTAGCAAATGTTATCATAGAGAAGTTTATGCATGTAAAAGTGGAAGTTCTACAAGAGAAATTGTTTGTTTGGCTTGGTCTCAGAGACCATTTTTTATCAAGACGTTAAGAATGAAGGAACAGGGTAGCATTGTTCAACGAGTAGAAAAGTTTCACTAATTATCTTCTAAAGTAACCAAATATCCCTCCTCTGAAAAGAATCTGAACACTGTTGCAGCCCGCAAAATACCGTGTAGAACGCATTTCTGACATAACAATTTGATAACCTCGGCGGTAGTGTAGCCTGTTTGCGTCGATGATTGCGCGCGCGCGCGTGTGTGTGTGTGTGTAGGGGGGGGGGGGGCGGGGGGCGGGGGGCGGGGGGGTAATTTAGCAGCTACCGTGATATGCTGCCCGCGCGTACAAGCGCTGTAAGATGAGCGGGAAAGAGACCGCATAAAGACAGTGATTATAGACATGAAGAGATTGTGGGATGCATGTAAATGAAATTCTTTTTTGCGAACACTTTTGGCTTTTACCAATACTTTCTGTAGGAGACCTGGAAACAATCTCAATTATTCCGCATGCCACTGCTCAAAATATCTGTATTTCTGCATTCACAGTTGGGCCATTGCAGCAAAGCACATTTTAGAATTTTTATTTATACCTGCTTCACATCATGGGATTTGTGTGGATGTCATGAAAACGAAGAGTTTGTATTGTGCTATTACACATCTTCTTAGAGGGGCTCGAGATGACAAAATAGCTTCCCGATTGCTGATATCTTTGAGACAGGCCGTAATGGTTAGACCTCAATCACAGAAGGAAAGTGCAGTTGAAAGCTTCGGACGTCGGTTGCGTAATGTCCCACACTACTGTGAAATTTCAAAATCTGGACGTAAGGCAAGCGGCAAAATGAAGATAAAAAAAGTAAGTGCTCAGAGCCACCAGAGAGCTATCCCAAATAGAGAAACGCTGCCTGAGACCCGTCACACGATTTAAGCGTTTTGATAAAAACTAGTGCTGCCCGGACGACAAAGGCGTCGTCGGAGATAAAAAGGTCTGAAATGGTCTTGACGGGGAAAGAAGAGTGGGTGTGGTTTCGGAAAATAACAATTCGCGTCTCAGATTCTCCACCAGGGAAACTTCCGTTTTAGACTGAGAGACTGAGAGCTGGGAACAAATCAGTAGAGATGAAAAACAGCAAAGGATGAACTAAATGAAAGTGAGCTCATTCACGCGAGAGAAAGCTTGCACAAGAAGCAGGAAATGCAGATAAGCCAACGCGAAATCCGGCCTTGGCGACAAGCGCTCTAAGCGAGTGCAAACAAAAGCACTTCGCATTCATTTTACGCGATGGATCCATCCTCAGAGCTGCTGAAAAGCAAGCCAACTTCCAGCGTAAATGTCTCGTTAAAAAAAGAGAAAGCTTTTAGCGATACGCTGCTGAGCTGAGAAAAAAACGACTGAAAGCCAAACACAAAAGAGTGGGTTGTTTTCGGGAAGAAAATGAAATAAAATATGAGGGCGAAATAGAGCGAAGCGGCCGCCGAGCTTATTGAAATTGTAATCGATGGTGCCGGGATATAAACGCTCACGTGGCCAGGTGAAACGTAAAGAGCAACGAGACCTTCTTCTTTAAGTACATATCAGCTTGCGCGAATTCCTTTGAAGACGTGGACTAGCGAGACGTAAGAAAAGCTTAGACAATATCGGAAATTCTGGAAGCAGCGTCAAAAACGAGTAACTCTGATGATTTTCACCCTAGGTTCGGGTCTGGCGATCATTCGCAGCCATTATTTGTCTCTTTGGTACGCTGCTCATTATATGTTCGCGGTTATGTGAGAGCAATTTCTGGCGAACGCACGTGGTGTGGGCACACTTGCTTGGGATGTTATACATCCGAACATATCTTGCTCTTGCAGTGCACCAATAAGGGGGTCTTAATTATTGAAGCAATTAGTGTGAGACCTCTTCCTGATATCTTTATTCTACAGACAGATTTTGGATCGTTTGAGCGCCTATATTAGCTTGGAAGGAAAGCGTAGCAGGGGGCGGCAGAAAGTTAGGTGGGCGGATGAGATTAAGAAGTTCGCAGGGGTCAAGTGGATGCAGCTAGCACAGAACCGGGTTAAGTGGAGAAACATGAGAGAGGCCTTCGCCCTGCAGGGGGTATAATCAGGCTGGTGATGATGATGATGATGATGAAGACGACGACGACGATGATGATGATGATGATGATGATGATGATGATGATGATGATTAGCTTGTTGCTAGTTTTATTGTTTCGAGCATCTCATCAGGAAAAAAATTTCCGAGAACACTACCGAATCTGCACTGGAGAAATGCGTGAGCCTGAGCGTTGTGTTATCTACGAGATATGTCAGTGCGATACCTCGAGTAAGCCAACTAAAGAACGCGGTGAACACTGATGCGTACAACTGAACGCCGGTTGTGTTCGACAAGTGCTCGCGATATACCGTGTGTGCAGCAGCAACGTATCAGGCTTTCGCAGTTCTCCACTGCCAATTTTACGGTGCTCTCGGAGTTTTTCAGACGGCAATTGGTGAACTACATCGCTTTACACACTTTCTAACTATTCCCACAATTTGTTCATGCAAATCACGCCCGGCTATTTCGCATTCAAACATTTTAACTTTTGCGACAGTGGTAGGCCTACGTCACCGGAAGTCGAGTGCCACATGACCCGATTTAGACGTCGTCATTACCGCTCCTGGCTTTCTCGACATCTGAGTGATGTAACTGGCGCTAATTATTTACTTAATTAACCCACATGCACGAAATTATTCTCTAGCGAGATTTCTTGATCCTGTCTATCTAATGCAACCATTATTTTCCTGGTAACTAAAACAATGTTCTCTAAAAAATGTAAAATGATGAGTGTATCAAGACGCGTGGGTTGTACGTCCTCCTACACCTTAAACACCGTCAAACGCGTCTGTTTTATCATATCGATATTTAGACATACTATTATCAACCACTTTGAATCGGAAGCATCGTATTCATCACATAATTACTAATGCTAACCGCTCTTTAGGCTACTTGCGACTTTAGTAAAGCCCCGATTACACGAAAATTGTTGCTATATAAATTTCTTGTCCATTCCAAACTATAGTATCCATCTTCCATCTGGGATTCTAACAACGCAACATTAAATAATGGTCTTGAATTGATTCAGAATAACGCTGTTTATTTCAATCTTTCAAGCTATAACCGCACCGCCAGCATTACTAACATGAAGGCCAGTCTGTCCCTGCCCTGTATATCACTACTACGGAAATTGTTTCGCCTTTGTCTCTTTCACAAGGTTTATCATCATGACTACTTGCATAGCAATTTCATATCAGCGCCATAAGAGTTGATCACCAGCAAAAAGTGCAGGTTATTCATTGCCACACAAAAACCTCTTATTATTCTTTCATGCCACGTACATTATATGATTCGAACCACCTTCCCGCAGATATTGTGTCAATAACAGGTTTCGAACTTTTTCGCCAGTCGCTGTCTGCATTTTTGTTTCTTGATTTGATTTAGCTTTCTTTACAAGTAACTCATTTTTCTTCTTTCTTCCTTTTTCACGATGAGGTTTGGTCATCTTTACATGGGGTCCTAGTTATTGGCTGAAAATGTTTTCATTATGCTATCAACAATTTTGATAATATTTGTATTGTGTTCTAGTTCACTTGTCGGAAATTTTGTATTGTGTTTGTTTTCTAAAACTGCCGCTTTTTGGTAAGTTATGATTTATGTACTCCCCTCCTCTCTACAATGCCTAGGCGATTGAGGGTATGGAAATTAAATAAATAAATAAACTAGTGTTCTCCGAACGTGATCATGATGGCAACTGTGACACGAAGCGGCCGAAATACCTGCTTAATGCTTACGCTTTGAAAATTACTTTCACCGCTGGCAAAAGTGATGCATAGGGAAGGGAATGCGTGCGCGTGTGAACTCAGATTTCGTGCGTTATTTGTGCTTACGGACTGAAATCTTGACACCAGCCTATGTCTAAATTTTAGTTAACCTGCACTGGCGGTTGAAACCTCCAGCTGCTCCAACCCAATGGCTCCACTGCCGTAAGAGACGCATCCTTGCAGTTTTTTTGTTTTCGTGCCCACGTGCTCTAGCGTATAGGAAACATTGGGCTAGACCAATTACGCGTTAAAACTAGAGAGCGTCTCTACAAATGGCCGTGTGCACACTTTCGTCTTGATTAATTTGGATCGAATAACGGTTGATAGATAGCTTATATTTTCAAAAGAAAAGCGCGAAACGCTGCGATTTTGCACTAAGTTAGAATGTACAAACTCCGTATGAACAAACTCAAGTTACGTATTTATAGACTTGTGCCGTATGTAGAGAGTTCATCACACTTGTCCATAGAGTTCTCGAGCTATACTATACGGAGGAACTAAAGTGACATTCTGAGACATGTACTGACTTTTACTGGTAATGCGCGGTCCGGCAATGTCTTGCACATCAAAAATACGCATGTACATCGTTCCTAACAAAGGAGTTGGGTCATGGTAGTATTTATTTTCTCGGCAGATGCTTGAGCGCTCTCTACAATGGTGATAGGTTCCGTAGAAACTCTAATATGTAATTCTTGAGGTAAACATAAAATTGCTAGAAACTGTGGCGGAAACTCCGGTCTTAAAATACGATTCGCTGTAAATAATTTAATTGCAATGGCATAGCACATATGAATCGCCATTGCTAGTCTTTTGCATGTCAAAATTACACGCTGATATTTTTGGCTGTCATTTGGCTACTGCAAGGTAATTAGTGATGCATAGTGGAGGCGCGAAGCGCCCAATTTGATCAGAGTGTACTTCTTATAGGCGAAGAACAGAAGGAATGTCGAAAGCCTCAGTTCATGCGACCTTGTCTAAAGAATGTTCATTCGGCGTGTCTTCCGTAATACATTCTGGTTTTGAGAGAGTGAGGCGCACGTTTAAGGATGTTTAAAAACGGGAACAGGTACGTAATCCTCTCAAAAACAATAAACTCTTCGTACTGGGAAATTACGACGATGGTGTTCTATTACTGTGTCTATAATGCCAATTCGTTTTTCGGGCCACGTCTATTTTGAGTTCGATGGGGATACATACGGCTTTCCTAGGTATGCTGCAAAAATGTCACCTAGCTATGAAAGTGAGGATTGAAATAAATTAGTTCCTTATGACCTCCACGTCCACTAGCAAGTGATTTGACTGCACGGAGAACACGCTCTGAACTTCATATTGAATCAGCATTTCGCAGTTTAAGTGGCAGCTGTGCACGCAGGCAGAAAACAATTGCTTCTATCGTCGGCCGCTATGATCTGTAAACGTGCGCACCTGACTCTGTACGTCTGCATCTTGAAGCCTGATAGTACCCAGTTTCGCAGTGACCGTGAGTCTACTCCTCTGCGCGGTAAGTCGTGCAATCGCAATTCGCTAATTGCGTTGGGACATCAGGAAACCTGTGCTCTTGTTTGCTCTCGTGGTACTGCTAAACGCATACGGAGTCCTGAGCAAATGCACGCGCTCGAGAGTGGAGGTACGAGTCAGCAAATTCAG
The DNA here is from genome assembly GCF_055883805.1 of Amblyomma maculatum. Lineage (NCBI taxonomy): Eukaryota > Metazoa > Arthropoda > Arachnida > Ixodida > Ixodidae > Amblyomma > Amblyomma maculatum. The sequence continues at coordinate 79,050,428 of NC_139345.1, forward strand.
CGCCTTACCTGAAGTACGTTTGCACAACTGCGGGAACAGAGAGAAGGGCAGAGAGCGAGACAGCAGTGATAAGGAAGAAGAAAACAAACGTGCACGAAGGTGGTCTTCTTTCTTATTCAAAGCTGTCGACTACACGTTCTTCCAGCATTTTTCTTGAAGGTGTCAGCAAAAAAATCAGAGGGTTTCTTAGATGTCTCCTAAAAAGAAACTGGCGAAAGCCTACCCTTCTTTTAATATAATTTGCCTCTCATCGTTTATCTCTTGCTCGCGTTCTTTGCTCTGTCACATATAATTGTAATTTAAAACTTCAAGCCGAAGTTTTGCATATTAAAGTGTGGTTTCACAAAAATAATATTTTCGTTTCTTCTGTTGATTGTCGGCTATGTGATACACCTGAAACCATCGAACACTGTTTTATTGCCTGCAAAGATGCAATATTATTTTGGGGCGTTCTACAAAGAACACTGAAGAAAGACTTTATTTTGAATTCCCCCAGTGCGTGTTACTTAATGGCCACTGAACATGACCATGAATCCTTTGACATGATTTTCCTTCTTGGACTGCACAGCCTGTGGAAAACACATATGTTTGATCGGAATGCTGAGCCTCTCGTCTCCCCCGCTACTCATTTTGGCCAGATGGTGCACTAGCTTAGAGACAAAAAGATAGTGACTATCAACCAGACTGGCGGCCATTATTGATGTGTTATCTTTCCTTGCCACCGTTTTAGTTAGGTTGTGATAAGCCGTATTCTAGTTGTGTGGTATTGTGTTGCATGTTTCAATTGGGCTTTTCGCCTACAGACTGATTACTTTGTCACTAATGTATATAGCTCTTCTCTGAATTTAAAGGCATGTAATAAATACTATGGTGAAAAAAAAAAAAAGAGGAAAAAAGATCCCTGTGGCATGGCACAGCGGTAAAGCGCTCGGCTGGGGATACAAGGGATGAAGGTTAGATTCGCAGATGGATACTAAATTTCTTTTTTTTTTAATGACGAAGAGTCGCACACCTTTTAAGCGTTGCTAGGCAACGCCGGTACAGCTTCGTGAGGGAGCTGCGCATTTGGCATTGGCTGTGACGCCGCGGCATACGCGAAGCTCGACTCTGACACTCGTAGTGAACCTTTTCGCTTTAAATACCTGTCCCTTCCTTAGTGACGTCACTCGGCGAGTTCGCGCATGCACAGCTTTGGCTAAACGTGATCACACGCATGCCAGACCACCACCACCTAGACTACTACAAGGGCTATGCAAGCTCGTGTAACGTCATCGTAGTGAGATCATACTGAACGTCGGCTTCACCCTATGTGCTGCGCTTTTTTTTTTATTCAACGCTGCTCTGGAGCGTTGAACCTCTTGAACTTTTTATTGCTAACGATGAAGAGGGTTATACTTCTGCTACTTGTGTTATCTAATATTGCCAGTCTTTTGTAGTATATGAGAATTTTGACACAATTCACCTGGTATTTATTTCAATGGCAGAAATGAAGTTGCGAGCCAAGTTTTACCTTCATTCAGTGTTGCTTCAATAAACATTAAGACAGGCACAAAATTCATCTGAGAGCACATTCATTGTTAATGGATAGATAGAGCTAAGAATAGTAGGCAGAGATATTACTCAGAACGGTGACTTTGACGACACTCGGTGTAGCTTGTCGTGAATGCGAGGTCGCTTTCACGGAAGTGCTGGTCACAAAGCTGTAACGTAAATATACAAAAAAGCTGCTTAAGCTTGGAGCGGCGATTGTTATGAGTATATTAACGCAGCGAGCAGCTAACTCGGCTTTAAACCAGACGTTTACTACGGCAACTACGATTACGTGGCCATTAGCGAAATAAAATTGTGTCCATAAGAAAATAATTTAGGTTGCAAAACAATTTTGTTCCGCACTCAAAACAAGGCGAATGCTACTCGATTATTAGTAGCTGTGTTGTCCAAATTGTGTGCACGATATGGGCACGCCTACGCTTTAATACACTGTGCTAAACCAAATAGGGGGGAATAGCAGCTCGAGTATTAGGAAGCAAACAAGAACGCTTTCTTACCACAGTGCACTTCATCCGTAATAAGTTTTTCCACGGCACAGCCTCTGTCCACGCTGCATTTTGAGCCGAGTCCGACGGAAACTTGTACACTTGCGCTTTGGATCCATTGGCATAGTTAGAGCGACAGTTTAGGGCACAACACCACCTAGATAATGTAAATACCTTGCTCGCAAGCGCCTATGCAGCACAGATTAGGAACACAGCAAACACAGGCTGAAAACACGCAGCACACTCAGGCCGAGTCGTTCCAGATCGCCTTGCTTGCGTACGCTTCCGCTCGGCGCCCCCTATCTATCCCCAAATCTCACTGTCGTGACGTATGACTAGTGGAAAGGGGAACTTTCGCTGGCCCTTTCTTAGTCAAGGTGGTGTTGTCTAGACCCGGTGTCGACTAGCCTAGTGAAGCTTTTCACTTCAATAACGAAGCTTTCACTTCCATAGCTGAGCATAACCGAGCTAAGCCGCAGCCATTTTTAATTAATTTTTATTTTTACGTTCTCATTTCTTCACGCCTTATTCTAATGAATATTAACTTTATTTTTATTCCTCTAGATATCTTACGCTAAGCAAGGAGAATAAAGGACTGTCCCTCTGCTGCTAATTTTTCTTTCGCTCAAAAAAGTCGTCGAACGTGTTATTGATCAGTTGGTTCTAAGCCGTGACGAGACAAAATGGCATGGTCGAGTTGGGAGGAGCTTCTAGGTCGTGCAGCTTCTTTCATATGAAAGGATGAGATGTGAGTGGGACCCGTGACACAATTACACCCACCGTTTGAATATCCGCCGCTTATAAAAATCGCGACCATGTCTACGGGAAGTTGCGTGGGAGTGCCATTTCTCCGACCAAAATGCTATGATCACTACATTGAGCTCGAAACCGTCATTTGAAAAACAAAAAAAAAATTAAACGTAAACGTAAACGGTGGCAGGACGTCCCGTCTTGTCTAGGTCACATAAAACAAAATTTCTACCACACAATAAATTAATAAGAAACGAACACTTTAATTTGCCTGTAATTTATTTAACTAGGCAATATCATGCGAATAGTCCAGATGATTAAGACGACGACGTCAGCAGAGCAACGCGGAGGACTGGTAGCTTAGCATCGAATAAAGCCGGATACCAAAATTGTGCAGTGGTCCAATGCAATAATGAGTGATTTTGATATTTGGCCTTGGTCTCAGTTAATTGGAAATGCCGCCGCAGATATTCTTTTTACTTTTTTTGACAGGGGGCAGGGGGGGGGGGGGGTTCCACCCGGGCAAAATTCATGAATGAGGGTAGTAGCGACTCTGCAGTAAAATCAGGTGTAATATTGTTCAGCCGCCCCGAGTTGAAATATTCCCAAATGCTAGTACCATTTATATTGTCAAGATCGTGTTTCGTTTTATCCTGTGAGTGCTTATGAATTTGTGACTTGTTCAGTGTTGCTTGTTGTAACATAATTTCTCCAGTAGTGCGGTACAGCTGAAATAACAAAAAAAAAGAAACATTTTTCATCATGAAAACTGTTGTCTAGGGTTGAAAAACTGTAGAATTTTCATCATTCTCTCTGCATAATGTAGCATATTCGTGGCATGCTTCCAATCACCTTTGTAATCCTTTTATCCTTGCGCATATAGGAATTAAGTAGCTGCAATGGCGAAAACAGGGCGAGGTAAGCTTCTTAGTCAAAAGGGTAAAATGTATGCTAGCAGTGCAAATCAGAGGTGCTCGTCGTGGAAAGGGCCATATTCGATACACTTTGCAAACGCGTTCACGCTGCAAAAAAAATCATAAGCCGTGATGACGAATAATAAAATAGCCTTACACAATAAAACAACGTCAAAGAAGAACCTATTTTATTTATTCTTGTTGGATTGCCATTGCAGAGCCTCGCTGCTCGTTCAGCCTGGGTCATCTTGCATTTTTTTCCTCTGTTCGCTTTTGGCTCTGTTTCTGCTTTTTGCGTTCTTCAAAGCCCGGATTCGCCTTATCACACTTTCCGACGTCTCCTTTGCAAACGCAAACCTTATTTTTAAGGCTTTCGAAGGCGTGGTACTTGCATTTTCCGATCGAGCAGCCTTTTAGTATGCACGAGCCTTGGCAAATGGAGCGAACGCAGTCCAGGCCGCTCTTTGGTTCTATCTGGAGGTCGAACACTGCAATAAATATAGATATCCATAGCTTTTGGCAGGTGTTATTGTAAAGAATATAGAGGAAAGCATCTTTTTACTAATCGGGCGAAAATGTCGTGGCCTGGAGAGTCATCACCCGTACAAAGGCTAAGGCCATGACAAAAAGGCGTTGGCACACAGCAATTTTTTTAAATATAGTCCATAAAGTGTTTCATCAGTTTTGTTAATTTAGCAATATTATCAAATATTAGCAATAATCTAGTTTTTTTATTTGCTGCCGTCTGGAATTTGGCTCTATCATTTTCAGTTCGCGAAGTGAGGCATGCTGTTTCGCACCTGCAGACCTAGAATTAATAGATTTCTGCTTTCCTTTTTTTTTAACGGGCTGTGTGGCGTACGGCCGATCTAAGACGTTTCTTGCAGCTCGCAACGGTGTTAAGGACTCAAAGTGAAACGTTCAACCGCCACCAGAAAGCGCAGGATGGCTCGTGCGAGCCGATATCTTAATACAGCATCATAGTCATTATACACAACATGAATACGATTTAGTGAAATTAAAAAAAAAAAGTTATCTAGTAGTGCTCCCTCTAGTACGCAGAGAGAATATTTTCTTAAGCAGTGAGTCTAGTCTGCTACTTGAGTCATTGCATTGTAAGAAGAAACACTTGTTAGAGGACATGCAAAAGGGCTTCCTATGTAAGATTTAGTATAGCACAAAAAAAACGTTCCAAGCCTTGGAGAGAAATGTGATAACTGAAATTCAAGGCACTCTCAATGCACTCTATGGTTTAGGAATTCAGAAGTAGAAACATGATTCTCTGGCTGGCAACTAGACCCATTGTGACCTTGACGGACGCAAAAATGCGTATTGTCAAATTTTACATAAAGAACAATCAGTTGACCATTGCCCTGATATATGACTTTTTTAATCCGATTGCAATAATGTCTTTCAGCAGTGAAAAAATTATGGTGTGGTATAGCACTGTATAGCTTAATAACCGCAAAGCTAAGCCTACCAATAAAGTTGCATACAACAGAACAGCGGAGAATAGGCAGTTATGCACTTACAACGTATATCACTGCCTATGTAAAGCTCCACAACTAAATATACGATTAGATGAGACTTGATTTATATGTTAGTAAACTTAAATACTGCAAGATTATAATTTAGGATTCTGTTACGTTAGAGCATAGCAGCCGCAAGGCCGAAGTTCCCGCCTGATGTTTATGGCACCGAAACTATCATAATTGTAACCTGAAGTCAAGGTACAGTTTTGGAGGACACTTTTGCTAGTTCTGTTGCCCAATCTGGATTACGTTAGCTTTGCATTGGGTGAAAAAAACAACAAAACAAAGGAGGGGAAGTCGGCAATGAATGCACACATTGTTGTCTCTATAAATTGAAGAGTTGATTGAAAATAAGTTCGTTTCGCTATGCTTAAGGCAGTATGTCATGCTTGTACGAACGCCTGCTGAAGTATTCTGTCTTAGTTTAAATTCACTTGTTTTTATTATTTTGTCTTGAGGGGTGCCATTTGTCTAAGTGTAACTATTATCATGGTTTTATTTTCTTTAACTTCAATTTCTTGGTTATGCATTCATGTTTTATTTGTGAAAGTTATCGCATAGAACAGCGAGCAAATGAAAAAAAATGTACATTTGTGGTTGTACGTCTAATTTCTCGTAGTCGTTTCTTAATAATTTTGTTCGCATAATTTGGTGCAGAGACGAGTGAACGTAATATTGAGCAATCAACTAAGCATCTTCCCTTAAAAAGCGAGGAGAATCTAGTCGAAGTATTTGGTCTGCGAACCCTCCTACACTTCTTTGAAGTGTATATTAAGAACGATATATATAAATATGGAATGAAACAGGAACTCTTTGTTCTGAACTGGTTACTCTGCAAAACACAAAAAGGTTAGAGTGGCGTAATTCCGAAATTGCCAATAGTTCTCCACCCATTGAAGGCGGCTTATACTTGCCTGAACAGCAATTTTTTATTGAGGTGTTGTGCTCGTCGACAACATATTATTCATGCGTTAGTCATGACGAAGACTTTGCACAAAGAAGCAAATTTCTACGCGGCCGTTTGTGCTGTAGTACTCGGCGCCGTCATGAATTTCAACAGAAGAGAATTCTAAGTGTTTGTAAGAGGTTATCTTACCGCTTCCATACTTTCTTTCTTCTTTAGCGCAGTAAGCTGGAATATGGAAAAATATAAACATCTGAGAACAAAATGCTGCCGTGAGATGCAGTTGAGAATAAATTGAGCTCCATAAGCGTTGGACTGGAAACAGATATTTAGCGGTTAGGATCACGTGATATGAGAACTCAGTCGTGCTGAGGCAAGGCAATACCGCCGTGGAAGCTTGCGTAATGAAGCGAAAAGGCTGGCTCAACTTATCAGTCTTGGTTAATGAGTGAAGGAAATAAAGATTTGTAGAGGTCAACCAGTGCGTATATTCAACTATTAACGCTCGTGCCTCCAAAATAGGTAAAATATTCAAAACATGGCGCGAATTTGTTGTACTTCTGCCCTACCTGCAGTGATCATTTATCATAAATTAAAAAGGCACCAAAAAAGCAGCGAGATTGACTACGACGGGGCAATTGTACGAATGAAAAATCAGGGACGAGATCTCCTGCCACACCTGAGCTGTAGTCACCTATATGACGCAGCAATATTTCCAATCCGTCATTTCTCCTAAGAAAAAGAGAGTCTGTGGTCTGTACTAACCTGCGCCGAACTCATATCTGAATTGTTCCCTAGCAAATTCTGCAATCTGTACGCGGTCGCAAAAGCATATGTGCGAATGTTTTGGTTGCAGAATTGAACGTTCTGCTTTGAAAAGTTTAAAATAAGTTGAAGGAGATCAGCTTATCGACGCCGGAAAGGAAAGTTATATATTTATTAAAGTTGATACAAGCGAAACACGGGCAAAATGTGTCCTTTCTTCGTATGATGATGATGAAATATGAAAATATGAAAGAGAGGAAACGCCTAAACGTGAGTATTTATTGCAAAAAGACTACTTACTACACTGCCAAGTTTACAAACGAAACTGGTGCTATTGATCTATTCAGTTTCAGAAGATCCGGTTGGTGTGTATTATTTTATTTTTATTGCACTAAAATAAACTTAAATTCATCGTTCTTATTTACTTACATAAAATAAATGTTTATATTTCTCTGCTCTTCTTACAGATTTCCGTAGTATAACAAAAGAAATTCTTGAACTAACTGGGGACGTTCTTAATATTTAAAGGTCTTCGGCCGTAGCGCAAGAACTAGCCACAAAATTTCACTAAATAGTACCATTAAAATCTGTCATTTTGGCATGCCGAAATATTTTTTGTCTCCATTTGCACTCCTGTCTGTCAGTTTTATTTCGACTTGATTTAGAGCGAAGTTTGGGTTTAGGGAATAATAAGTGCGTCGAGCAGTGTAACGTTACAGAGAAGTTACTTATGCTTTGTAAACAGTCCCCAATAATTTCTGCAAGTTAAACTGTCATACGCAAATATCAGCGTTTTCTTTCAAAAGTGGTAAATGCTTGTAAAAGGCTGGTGTCAGAGGGGGTACGGAATGGACATTATATGCACATGCCGCAAAAAAAAAAAAGAAAAAGACGTACCTGTTTCTGCGGAGTATATAGCTACAAAGCGTCTAGTGGGGCACATCATTGCGTGGAACATCAAATACACTTAGTTACATGAGAGTAATGCGTTAGGCGTATCCTGCATTATGATACCTGGGCTCACATATGTCTGAAGAATTGGGTGCTTTTCTGCATGCCACACGCATGTCCGCTCACTATAACCTGGCAGCTGTTTTCCGGCATAAAGCTTCCGCAGCTTCGAATTAGCTTCTAATGAAATTTTCAACTCGTCGGTTTTGGTGAGAAAATGTTTCTTGCGAAGACCCTCTGGCAAAGACTGTTAGCCAAACCAGAAACAATTTAACCCTCGTGCAAACGACGCTCCTTCTAACTTGAAAACAAACACTTTCTAATGCTATATCTCAATGTGTGAAACTGAGAATGATCCGACATCGCGAAACTACTCACCAAAGAAGGAATAAAAAAAAAAGACGACCAATGACACTGAAAAAACACAAGTTCGGAAGCTATGAATTATCTCGCTCGCTCATCATTCTAGCGGAAAAGTGCTAGTTTTGTGACTTTCGACGCTGGTGGGTAGTTCACTTGACGTTTAATTAATTTTTCGTTCAAAGACAATTTCTTTTTTTGGATCAACATTTCATGCACATCGGACACTCAAACATTTCGCCCTGGCGGGCAGATAGCTAGCCGATCAAGGGTTGGTTAATTAGGTGCGGGCAGTTCTCCAGGCCTTTGTCTCTGGATAGTGAAACGGGTGGCTTTTCACCTGAATGGACGTTCCCTGCAGCAGGACGTTGACTGGCGCTCGCATCAGCCTGTCAACTTTCGGTAATTGCTTAACATAGCGGAAATACCTGGTCCTCTGACCGTCTTCATAATGACCGCTGCAGTGCAGGCGGCCGTGAATCAAGTCTTGATTTCTTTTGCGTGGTCGACTCTAAATTTAAAGTTCCATCATGCTTGAAGCCATCGAACTTTACCTGTTTAAAAGTTTGTTCCTTAGTATTATAGTTGGACGAGGCTAAACGTTCACTTGGTGAAAATGCCTTGGTCTCAGCGACAGTTGGAGGAAACGTAAGAATGGCATCAACTAAGCACTATCTACGTAGCTACTCATAGAATTTTGACAAATGTGCTGCTATACGCAGGTTGACAAGAGAAATAAATTATGTCTGTATAGAAGAGGCACTCCGCAATGTAAAATTGTTTGCAGTGCCCTTAGTGCTGCAGTAGTCTTTCAATACCGTTTTACAGTCTTGAAACTTCTCCATCACAATGGGAGAGCTTGGTATGCTGCCCAGAGCGGCCGCACAGCGGCGTTGGCGTTGATTAAGGGGCACGTTTTTGCGGACGGCAGAGAGGGCAGCCAGCTGCGTGGAAAGCGATGTGTTGCGGGGTGCTTTGTAGGAATTTCGCTTCGCGGCGGTTTTATTAGCGCTATATGTCGAAGCATTTGAATGCGCTTGTTTTCGTGAAGCAATTGTGTTCTGCGAACATGACTGACAGCTTGTTGCTTGATGGGCTGGCGCTACGGCTCTGGGAACAACGCGAAAATTACTGGAAATAATTAGACACCGAGGACATCGCGCGATACAATAAATTCGAAGCAAATGGGAAACTTGTGCCTTTGAAAAGCTCCCAAAACTGATATTGCGAAAATGTTCGAAGCTCTCCCACGGTATTTAACGATGACAAAGCCACGTCGTCGTCCATCTTTTTTATTTCTGAAACGTCGCGTACATTTTTTCATTTGGGTAAAACTCAATGCCACGAAAGCCTCTGTGCATATTAAATGCCCACCGAGCGGAGGCAGAACATTTACAGCACGTATTTATTCAATTAAATAATCTCAGAGCCAAACGTATTGCATAAGGGAGCGGGAGATAATACACATTTCAAAACACAGCACAGAAAGAAAAAAAATATTATGCTTGAAGCGGCACGTAAAAAAAGTCTGTTACGAAAAATAGGGACAGTGAAGCAGGTGTAAATAAAATTGACAAGACATCTTACATACAGCAGCCGTTCATGTCAACTACATGGAAAAACAAATAAATGGAGGTCTCCTTACGTGTGGAAATGTGATAGCATTCCGAATTAATTCCCTGCCATAGTTTCGCTATGTGCTCGTTCTGCATTTCTTTGCTGTTCCTATGTCTAAAATTTACTTTTACTTTACTTGCTTGCTTTACAACTGTACTTCTTACCAATTTTTGTTTTTACAATTTCTGCACAGCCGTGGTAGTGCAGCGGTTATGACGCGATCGACTGCTGTGCCCAAGGACACGAGATCGAAAGCAGGCTGTGGCGGCCGCTTTTTGTTGAGGCGAGAAGCAAGGCGACCATGTACTGCGTGCGATGTCTGTGCAAGTTTTAAAACCTTAGGTACCAGAAATTTCTGCAGCCTTCCATACGACATCTCTCATATTCTTGCTCGCCTCAAGAAGTAAAACCCCCATGCGTGCCACTAATTAGACGGCGAGACATTTAAATACCAAGAGAGAACCGTAATTATTACCGTCGTTTACCCGCGCTTTCTTGAGCGCCAGGTACTTTCTTGCTACCGGCGCCGTTGGGTTTGCGTTGTATTGGCGCTCGTCAACCCAATAAAGTGTTTCTTTGGAAAACCATTCGCTGTGTTCTTCACTTCCGAACTACTGAGAGTATGTGATGGTTGGTTGGTTTGTGGGGTTTAACGATCCAAAACGACAAAGGCTATGAGAGACGCCGTAGTGGAGGACTCCGGAAATTTCGACCACCTGGGGTTCTTTAACGTGCACTGACATCGCACAGCATACGGGCGTCTTGCTTTTCGCCTCCATCGAAAAGGAGCCGCTGAGGCCAGGATTCGATCCCGCATCCTTGGGAACAATATGCGAGCGCCGTAACCACTGTGCAACCCTAGTGGGGTTGAGAGTATGTGAATACAATGTTCATTCTGTATAAGCAGCCCGTTTTTTTTTTTATTATTTTGGGTATGTGTACCGCCGAAGACGGAGGTGGCTAAGTTGGAGAAAATAATATACTTTGATACAGTTTACCTCGGTACAGAGCTAAGGAACCATGCCGTAAGAGTGGTAAGTCTATGCGCGTCAAGATGTGCAATATTAAACTAAAAAGAAGAACAAGTGAAAATGTTCCTTCCTTCGAAAGTATTGCGAGCTAGAATGCACTGGTCAGCGCCTGAATGCCGGGCACAGCAGCGAGTGCGACATTTTTACGCATTCACGCGCTGCAGTCTCAGAGGCTTAGTTACCAACCATTAGTAACTTTCCATTACATCTAGTCGTCAGCGTGCAGCAAGGTGAAGTGACGCACTGTGAAACTTCTGTTGATGTTGGATGACCACTTGAGCATGCCGGGCGAGCAACAAGCTCAACACGAATCCATTGAGTGCTGCCTGCTAACACGGCCTTTGCCTTACCGTGCACTGCTCCGCGATCGCTCATATGTTGTAGGCTATTGAACGCACCACACCCTTCGTGAAAATTTCAGTGTGCCACATAACAAATCTCCCGGCAGTAGCTAGAAAATAAAAGGTAGGAGACATCTGCACATGCCTCTGGCGGCAAAGCCTTCTTCATATAAGCTTGAACTGTAATACGATTACGAATGCGCAGCAGACACAGCACCTGAGATTCAAATTCGTACAATGTGATAAAAACAGGACAAAACAGCAGGAGCATAAAAGCAAGTATTTCGGGTGCAAACACACCGTACGCCGCCGGGCCGGCTAGCCGATCCTAACCCCCCACTTCTTCAATGGTGGCGCCCCTCGCGGCTGCTTTTGTCAGCAAACCAAACTTCAACAGGAGTTTCATGACCAATAGAAGTACTGAAGGACTATGCGTGGTGCTGCTGATAAAAGAGCAAGCACCCATATGAAGCAACGCAATGACTCATGCCAGAAGTCTCCGATGCAATCATTAATATGTGTGCACATTATATATGCGTGTTTATTGATGCTGGTCCCCACCTTGGTACATGAAAATACTACCCTGTTGAAAAGTAATCGATTGTCAGTCAGTGCTGCTTAGTGTTTTCTTTGATCGAGTCGTAGTGCTTATCGCTTTAGTTTGTTGGGTTTTCGCAGCGCACGAAAACTAATACTTATGACGATGGCAGTGCTGAATATATAGGCGCATTTTGCTGCTAATAATATCGAGTTTATGCGTACTCCTTTAGCAAAAGCAGCGGTGCAGCTTTTTTTTTTTTTTATATAGATGGTATAGGTCTCTCTCGTGGGAAACCCACGAAACAAAAACATAGATTATTCACAATACCAGATTTGTATGACACATTTTTTAGAAGCATGCCTCCGGTCTTCACACTTCTGAGCGCGGCAGATTTGAACCGTGTTTGCGACCAAGTCCTATTCTTCACCCGAAGGTAAGTTTCAATTTATGGAGACATGTGCCTGGCTGTGCATTCCTTTGAAAATACAGAGAATCTTCGAAAGTTTTTAGATTTGTTATGAACACTATGCGCTGCATTGTACGGGCAGTGACACGTCAGTCAACACTCACCAGGAAAGGCCGGCACAACAAGGAAAACGAAAATGCTTACTGACATTCTGCGACGAAAATGTTTGTACACTAATTCGGTCTAGGGTGTATAAATAGAGGAATCAGCGCTCGTTCCTTTATGCGTCGGTACATTATCTTAGAAGACGAGCGCACAGCTGCCTGTGTGCTTCTTTCAGCGCAGCTGTTTCCTCACTTCGAAAGGCAATAAAACAATTGAATACACTCCATCATATGTGCCCGCTGGTAATATGATAGGCGCAGGGATTTCATAGAAGCGGAAGTAATCGTGATTTTGAATATAATCATCTGAACGCTACGATACGCTACACGTTGTTTGCCAAAGTTGCGTGCGGTCAGCCATGATATAGAAGTATTTTTTATGCGTTACTTGGTACACACCTTCCTACAACCCAGTTCACGCCTCGCGTAAGCCATATGCAAAATAAGTATGCTATTTGTTCACTGTCACATGCAGCGATGCAGACAAGGTATGAACCAGGGGCTATCTGGATGAAAGCGCATTCCTTGCAAGAAAGTGGTTTGGTTCAGGGCTTTACCCTAATGCTCACCAGGTGTCGGCACTAATTTGCATTTTTGTACATTGGTCGCAAGCGTTCGTAAATCAAAAATTTAATTAACGGCTCACACTGCTAAGCATGCATGATGAAACGCTAGTCGAGTGTCGTTTTGTATTTACTGTCGTTCCTCTGTGGCGTGGATTGTGTATTGCACTCTGGCCATTTTCACTAGGTGTTTAGTATTTCGAAAACCCGAGCAGGTTACGACGTAGGGTAAGAGGGGATTTGGTGTCGTGGGATAGCCTAAGAAATACTTCCAGAGGTGACATTTAGGAAATAACCACAAAGGAATTACAGCCCTGCTTGAAGTCTGTGAAGTTTCACCATAATCATTGTGAATTTTATTGTTTATCAGTTGCATTATTTTTATTGCTTTTTCTTCTTGTGTTGGTCTTTCTTTTGTCCTTAACTCTTCTATATCGCATATGGGGTAATATCTTTATAACCTCCCGGCAATAATGCTCCTTGAGTGGTGTGGGTATATTTGCAATAAAAGCAACTAAATGCATAATTTATGTCAGCGCTCCGGCATTCCATGTCCTTGCACTAAACTTCCGCAGTAATTAAAAGCAGGCGAAATTCTTGTGCAGTAAATTCGTATATATCTTCAAGCGTTGTGTTCATCTCCCAAGTATAATTAGAAGCCAGTGAATCTCAGTTCATTACAGGTGTATATTGTGGTTTCCGAACAATGGAAGGGGCCGAAATGTTATTGGGAGGGAATCTAGTGTGAGGAAGCTCATGTGTCTGCGTATACTGACGAATGCGGCCATTGTACTTTGCCACATGTAGCCACGAATAGTAATTATGCTTTCTTTAAATCAAGCTTTTGTCAACTGTACCTTTCCACACACTTAACTGCAGGTGCAGCTTTAATACCTTTATTTATGTGGTTACAGGCTGCCAACAGCTAGGACTGTATGGTACGTAAACCAGTAGAGTTTGCATTATTCTGAAGCAGCACGTAAAATACGAGAAGTAGTGTGTAGAGAAGAGTCTTTACTTTTCTGGTGTCACCTGCGGCTCCTTTGACGTGCACTGGCATTACATATCACTCAGTTGCCTCCGCATTTATCCTTCGCAACATGTATCCGCCATGATCATGATTCAAGCTCCGAGTAAAAGGCCTTAGCCTCTGCGTCACCTCGGTGAATGTGGCGAGGATTGGGACTCTTCAAGGTACGGTGGCAAGCTCAGCATCTGGTGTAAAAACGTCCGCTCAGTTAAAAAAAAAAATGCGTAATCGTGTTACGGCTCTTGTTTTAATACAATGTCATAATGTTCCCGTCATGCAGAAACTTGCCGCCGTGAGAGGCAATGTGAGCTCTGTATCGAGACGGCGATAACGTCATACACGTTACGGCTCAACGAAGGACTAATCACAGAGTACTACCTACTGAATGTCCAAATAAAAATAGCTATAATTTTTTTTTTAGTAGACAGGAAGGGTGTAAAATAACGAGAGATCAGCCACACAGCACTACTTACAGTATTTAAGCTAAACAATGTTGTCCTTCGATCATGCGTAAAACTTAGTGCACTACCTCAGCTGTCAATTGGGGGAATGAAACAGTGAAACTGACTCAAATACACAAAGGACATGAAAGTAGAAATTCGAATTCTGTCACATTCTTTCGTTAGGAGTATTTAGTGGCCTCGTTTTTTTTTACTAATGCACAAGGCACCTTAGACGTAAGGATGAAAATTATTTCCTTTCCTTTGCGCCCCACATTTCACTTCAAATAATGAGGGACCACGTTTCCCGCTTTGCTCTTGCATGCCCATTTATTGGCAGACATGCGTACCAACTGGGAAAATCACGTGATGGGAAAGCTCGGAGCGTGATGAAATAATTACGCCACGGATTTCCTCTGGCAATAATATGAAGACTGAGTTCTCAGTTCACGCCCACGTAACGATTTTCCTTAGCCTGAGCACACTATCTAACTCGCCAAGGCGTGTCTAGGCAGACTTGCATATGAATGCCCCGGGCCGCCAGCCCGGTCTACTCATCGCACTCGGTGGCAAATTCTTAATTAGTTTCCACTTTTCGACCATCATATGAAGCTTGAGCTATTAGCGCTCATAGGCTTTGCATCCGCTCATGCTTAGGTACGGAATAATTTTGTTTAGATATTTTTGACGAGACTAGACAAGACTTATGCCCTTAAGAAACGCTGTCAGACGTCTCTTTTCCTGCTAACTGCTCGGCATTGAGGACAAGCGCCCGTAGCAATATTTGAATAAACGGAGCCACTCAAGTGGCCAGGCGACAGCGCAATATCCGTGCCCTTGCTCCGATGAACGGTGACTGCACTCAATCGATTTTGTGCTCGCATACGCATATATAAACCCAAGACAAGTTTTCAACCTTCTGCCTGTAATTCCTGTTTTTCTTCATAAAGTCAGAGAGCGGCGGAGCAATTAAATATAACAAAAGGTTTTTCAATAAAATATTTTCCTCTCTTATATTGCCCGCAATTTCTCCTAATACGTTTGACAACGCACTTCGTCTCATTTCCGCTACTCGCATATCATCGAAAGCAGCATATCGACACAACCATTTAACTAGTTCATACCCAGATTAATGCACATGTACACTCTTGTGAACAATCTTATAAGAAGTATATTTGCTGATCTATTGGCGAGCCATAGATTTCTTGCGATGGCGGTTACGCCGTTTCACCGCCGATAGGATTTTCTTCGTGTGTTTAGCCCATTCGAGTTGGCCGCGTACAATCTGGGGCACAGTGCCGGCACTTGGGGCAGAAAGTGGCTGCTTTTCGGCATTCGCTCCACACTCCGCCTGTCTTCAAAGCTAAAATAGTTGTTATATTATACGTTATTTGTTCACGTATTCGAAAGAACGCATAGTGTTGCCGCAAGAATACACTGAACGTTGACTGTTTGCCTTTGATAGTGGATAGACAGATGATAACCGAAAGAGGGGACGAGGTCACCCCTTTCGAACAGTTTTTTTTTTTTTTAGTAGATATTTATTGCCTCAGGGCATCAGTAGGGTAGGCGATGAAAGATGAATAATTGAATAAATGAATGGAAAAAGGTTGGCTGATTTTATGAAGTCCAGAAGTGAGCGATGATGAGGTCCCTGCGTCCAAGTGGCGTATGAGGCAGGATTGGTTGCTGAAAGGCCAGCTATGCTCAGGGGCCGGATTCGTGTTGGCTTGAGTGCTGGGCAGTCCAACAGCAAGTGGTGGATGTCGGCCTCGACATCTTCGTTGTTACAGATCAGGCATCCTGGGCGAGGATATAAGTGTTGGAAGTATGACCACGTCCTGGTTACTGCTGGTGTAAGGGCAACACCGACCCGGATCCTCCTAAGCGCAACCTCCTCTGCACGGGTGAGACCGCGGGGAAGGGATATCGCACACGGAGGGATGAGTGCATGTGTGCGGCGCCGGAGGTGCTCCTTTCTTGACAAAAGGAGGGTAGCGTCGTCGACTTCGAGAAGCCGTGGGATTGATGCGTCTTCGTTCATGAGGCGGGTTGCAAAATCAACTTGACTTTGGGAAGGCAGCAGAATTGAGTGGGTCCTTTCGAACAGTTGTTAGGCTGATTCTGCAGCTAGTGCTGAGACATATAGTGGTTTAGCCATGATGCTGTTGTTTTAGATGTAACAAAGATAACAATAAACGGTGTTGGCGCGTTGTACTACTCAGCCTGTTATGTTTGAAATGATGTGGCATGCGCAGTATGCGCTCGTGTGGCTTATCTCAGACTTTTATTGTCTGCTGCTTTCCCGTTTTCTGTGCTATCTACGTTCACTGACTGCAGTCGCGCAAACTCGAGTGTGAGCTGAACTCGGAGCATTCTGCATATCACAGTAGGCCCCTTGCATTACAAATACCCGTAGACAAGCAGGCACATTTATACGGCTTGATTAAAGCGGGACTTTATAAGATGGCAGCCTACGCTACCAAGTCATACTCTTAGAGGCGTAGCTTAGGTGTCCCCCATGATGGTTTTCTGCAGTTCAGAGACGTGTTTAGCAGAACAATGGCAGGCAAAATAAAAGTTCGACTCGAGTGCATGGTTAAATTTACGCCCACATTTTGGTCGGCACGTTTGGTAAAGCTAGCAAAATTTGCTACCAGTAACTTCTGCGGGTTTTACATGTGTATTACATATAAGGTACATGGAAGAGGGAGTTGTGCGGACCCTCGCAGTATCCCTATATCGGCATGACACTCCGGGACTCAGCGTCCTCGGTGTCCCGGTGCACTGACGGAGTTAAACCTTCAGCTGTACGCCGAGCAGTGCGGCCTCCCACCTCTCCTAATGCTCCAGCCCTGTGTATGATGGATCAAGCTTCTTTTCAAAGGAATGATTAGGTACGCGCGAAGTCAGCTTTTTCCTGGGGGCTCGATGGGGTGAATTAATGTGCGAAGGGAGTGAATAAAAAAGGTTTCAGTTTGCAACTGACTCCACGCTATCTGCTCGGTCCGATTTATAGTATGATGAAGGAGAAGTGAGTGTTACTGCCG
This sequence comes from Amblyomma maculatum, assembly GCF_055883805.1. Classification (NCBI taxonomy): domain Eukaryota; kingdom Metazoa; phylum Arthropoda; class Arachnida; order Ixodida; family Ixodidae; genus Amblyomma; species Amblyomma maculatum. The sequence continues at coordinate 79,067,823 of NC_139345.1, forward strand.
ATAGAGATGGGTAAATGCATAGTAGCTGAACATATTCCTTGTCGCTGTGAAGGCTGGGGTGGCCTCTCTGGGCCCGGTTTACTGTAGAGCTCGAACGTATAGTTGTGGACGGTTGCGTTTCTCGGAAGGCCGCAGTGCGCGGGAAAAATTCAAAGCAGCGGGATTTCTCGGGTGCGATGTTAGGTTATTGTAGAAATAACCGGGTCTAAGTTGATCCGCATAGCGTTCTTTGAAAGCCACACATTTCGCCTCCTTTTTTCGGCTCCCTTTTTCATATCTCTTCTGAAGGCGGGGTTTATGAGTCCATAGAGAGTAAACGCGTTACGGCACCTCTTCTTTCCTTATCACCAAATTGCATTTCTGCTTTCTATCATTGATACCGTGTAGCTCCTTCGCACAATTGACATGATTGCCAGAATAAACCACTTTTAACCTAAATATTCTCACACAGTCTCGGTTCTCCTCCCTTTTTTGTGATAAACCACCCTAAAACTTCTTCAGGGCACGAATGTGGAGGGTGGTCAGGGCGATCACATTAGCAACGCCCTTCTCCCATCGGCGCTCCTTGATTGCGGTTCTCCATTTCCGGATTCCGGTTTTGTACGTGTGCCATCGAAACAAGCCAAGCTCGGCGCTCAATCATTTCCGACGAGCACCGCCCGCAGCCCATGCCCGAGTTAACCCAAGTAGCGCGCTCCACTCGCCCCTCTTCCTCCTGTTCACATAGTTTGCATAGGAGCATCGTGTTTCGTTAATCCTCCCGTTTTATCGACCTTGTAGTCTTTCGCGGTGAGGGTCGTTCAGTGTGGCCTACGCCAGCTGTCCGCGCGGTTCCGCTTCCGCTGGCAACTAGGGCTCGTTAGCCGCATCGATCTGCATGATTACGTAAAATCACAAGTGTGTTGTTAATCTCTTCCTGGCATCATTTCGTTACACGCAGCTTCACTCTATTTGCCATCAATGTCTTTCCGGTGACCTACGTGTTGCACATTGTACTTAAATGTGATGCAATGAGCTTGTTGCATCAACGGGTTTACTGTTAACGTTAGGAAGGTCCGTCTGGCATTTTCATCCTTGAAAAGCGATGCACTTAAAATAATCCTGAAAAGTATGCTGCAGCGTTATTAAATATCGTATGGCAGTTTTGTATTGCAATTACAAGCGTACATTTGTTCCTGACCGACCAGCATGCGCTAGTGGCGGCGCTTTGTAGGAATAAGCAATCTCCCTTTAACGGTTTCACCGTCTCACCTCTAAAGGGACGACGCGGCCAAAGAGTACTGATTTCCGCTTCAAATCATCCGAATAAACTGAATGTTCCGAAGTTGGTAAATATCTGGTCACCTCAAAAAACTATCCACGAAGCGTTGTTATCGAGGTTTGCGAATAATAGAATTTGACTTTTAGGTTGAAAACATTCTAGGCTTATGGGCTTCGGAAATGTTCGCACAAACTGACCATTAAGAAAAAAATCTCTCTTCAGCGGGAATCGAACCTCTACCCAACCTATCCTTACCCAAGCTCGAAAAACAATAGGCCACACCGCGATTTTTCTCTTTATCGCATGGGAAAACCCCCAAGGAAGAAATTAAAACAACTCATGCCACAGACTAGGTGGCTGCATATTTTAAGTTCTCTATAACGGGCATTTCACAACCATCACAAAAGGCAAAATTTCAAGAGGCACACACAAGCATCGAGATGCGGTAGCCAGCTGAGGGACTCTTCCAAGACAGCATACACACCCCGCACCTAAGCGCATTGCTTTCGGAATAAAGACTTCGAAGATAGTAGTGGTGTAGCATGAGTGTTCATTATTAGGATTTTTCGTAAACTAAATAACTACATCAAAATGAATAAATCAGAAGGCTGAATGGACATCATGTTGTAATAGCTAATGAATATGATCCGTTCCCAGTAGCAAAAAATAGGGCTTAAGCTGCCTAGTGAAACGTAAATCCTGTCAAACCGAGCACATAAGGAACAGTGGAAATGAGTACAACTAATATTGCCCACTTTATTTTAAACAATATCCACAATGCTGTATTACGACGGTGAATCAGTAGTAAAGCAGCACTAGGTTTAACGCACTTACTAACAGTCCTCGGTCTCCATCAAACACAATTGAAATTGACGAACGGTATAATTTTACAATCTGTGCGCAAATGGGCAAACGATCACAGAAAATAGAGCCTTCTACCTGCTGCTTTACAGCGGCATAAAAGCAAGTCCTCCCCTCATGACTCGTAATTATCAGGTCAAATCATATGAGTCGCCCCTCATCGATTGTGGGGTATGGCATAGCGGTGATATCCAGTGTGTTGGCCAGGAATAGCATACTCGCCGCATAAGTCTCTCGAGTGGCTAACAATAACATGGAATTATGGCAAAAAAGTATTTACAGCTGCTTCCGCATCCTCAACAGCGGACAGCTTGGTTTCATGGATAGCTGCCACGCTCACACTTCATTCCTTTAGAAGATGCCGTAACTGATTTTGCCTTCGACGATTGCGCAAGCTCTTAAGAGTAGCGGGCTCGTGAGAAACCGACCGTACTCTCCTTGTCTGTCGTGATCTTAACAGGAGCGATGACAACAACGATGCAATCAGTGGCCACAATAACGATGGTAGTAACGATGACAGTGATGGTGCATTTGACATTGATAGCGATAGGGATGATGATGACGAAGATAATATAAATGACAATGACGCTGTATTTAACGAAAACAGTCTTGTTAAGTGGTTTTCGCCATTTCCGGTTATAAGTAGACTTAAGCGAAGTCTTGTAATTTTGTCAGATGGGAAGTTGACGCATTAATCCCGAAGTTGAAATATCCCTGCTCTCTTTACAATCTACTCCGCAGTCTGGAAATGATGCCAGCTACATACGGAGCGGTGTGCGAACGGTAGTCGTCACTATACTGCGCGTTCGTTCAGGAATCTTTCTTTTGTCAAAGATTATGTTCGGAGTTCGAGAGCGGAGAGGAGAAAAGGCAGCTTTCTTGCATTCAAGAAGAGAATTGCTGCGATCTTTGCAGCCCATTCGTCTGTCAATGACTTTCCTATCTCGACGTGAACGTTCCTGTTTCCGCCATCAGTTTTCGTCCACAGGTCAGCCAATTTTTATGAGCTGAAGCGATACTTTGTGTGCCATTGTGCCAAAAAGAAACGGTGACCGCTCTTGGAAGCACGTGCACCCCTGCGCATGAACGAACCCTCAATAAACCCCTAAGGTGAACGAGGAGAAATATAATACGCGCTTCAGCAAGAAATCGCTAAGCTTCCGACAGAGGAAAGCAAAATCAATTTTCTCTTACAATCGGAGCGGTTCAAAGAAAGTATCGCCCCGACGAAACAAACAAGGCGATAACATAAACAAGGATGAAATAAACAAGAAGTTGGATGAAAGAGGTTTCAGGAGTAGCCTCAAATTATATTGCTGTCTTTTTTATTTTCCCTCACCCGGATTTGGACTTCGCAGTTGCATGCGCTTGTGATTTCCTCGAAAGGCTTACGGGTTCACCCCGCGTCCTGAAAGGGCTGCCTTTCAATGGCGCAGGGTGAGTTCCTTTCAACTTCCTCCTTCTGTATATCGCGAGGAGCGGGCGTGGATGGCGCTGAGCGAAAACGCAATTAGATGACGGCCGGCCACAATCTTCGCATAGCTTGTCCGAGGCAGTCGCAGAAAGACGCCTGCCAGTGTGATGCTCCTTCGCACCATTCATTGAAGGGCGTGGGGAAAGCTGCTTTCCTCTTCCTATATTTAGAGACTTTCAAAGACATCCTGGAGGGGAATGCTAAACTTAATTCCGTAGCCCCACTTTACAGAGACGGCTAAACGCACGTGTTTGGTCGAGAATCTAAATACGGCATTCCGTTTTTTGAGCTGGATTTCAGGAGTGTGGGATAGTTAGGTAAAAACATTCAATCAGGCCGATTTGCATATTCAATCCTTCAGACAGGGTAATGCTCTCAAGACTATTGGACAGCTGTGTATCACAAACTAGTTATTAATTAACGCGAAAGCATTTCTTGCCTCATCGGTGGCGTCATCAGAGCCGTGTCACCGAAGCTTGCCACCTGAGTGTGTTCTCATAACCTGACACGTAAGAAAAAATCATGTTTAGGCAAGGACTCAAGCCGCCATCACTCTAGGTCCAACCCAAGCGCGTTAAACAATACTGTACCCAATTTTTAAATACACAAAAAAGAAATAAATAATAAAATCTTACAAATAAAATAACTTAAAGACAGAAATTTGCTAAATAAAAAATATTGTGACGTCGTGGCTTGAGGAGCGATCAAAGACGGGGACATGACATAAAGAGAATGATGTGGTGACATGACTATGAGATATGTTAATGGCCAGCACCACTGCCTGCTTCGTGTTCTTCGTAGCATGACCCGGCATCACCGAGCGATCATCCCGATCGATTGCTGGAAATACCATGTATCATGTGATGTTGAATACAAGGGGGTATATGAGATGGAACGCTTGTCACCGTTATGACAGGGAAGATGAGATGAATGCTTGCCCTCAGAGCATCAAGTCCAGTGCTCGCCATTTGCTGAAGGCCAACCTGAATGACACGCCAGATGGCTTGGGCGAGGGTGCTGTCTTCGCTCTTGTGTTCGTGGGTTAACTTCGTCAGATGTTCTGTGGGTTCGGTTCTGATTTTCTCCTTCTCGTCGTGTTATGTGGTCCGAGCTTGTGGACGGGAAGCTAAAGAGCGGCTGGTCGAATCCGGTCACGCTAAGTTGAGGGAGAGCCGGGTGAAAGAATTCAGGAAGCCGCAGCGGACTAGTGAAAGGCTCCGCTCCAGGGACATAATGAACGATACCTTACCAAGCACCTGCACCAAGATGTTACGTGATGGCATGGGAAGCGAAGAAAGATGGCGACACGATAAAAACAGAACGATGTACTGACTTGACGATGAGTTACGCTTTAATGGCCAGCGGGACTAGCGCGGGCCAATGCAGTCTAAAGGAGCAAACTCGCCATTTTCCTTACCACATTTTATTGCCAAATATCAATTCTATCCTTCACACTTTATAGTTTATTTTTTTTTAGACTTTATTCTTTAATTCAGACATCGTTTCTTATGCTTTAAGAAAATTTCGCCCTTGATGTGAGCTTGGTGCTCATTTCTCAAAGCCACCGCTTTTTTTTACTGTTGCTTCTCGCCAGTCATGATGAAAGCAATATCTCAATTTAATGATTTTAATAGTCTTGTGCTACTCTGTTATACGGGTTATGGACATTTCAATTTAATAAACATAGATATTTATTAAGAAAACTACTTAATGTTCTCGGTTCTGCCTGTAAAAGCGGATTTTACGGCAAGCAGTACATTATTTGCTATATAAAATGAAAATGAAAAAAAAAACGACGATTAACTTTAATAAAATTACCCAATACAAACAGCGCAGGCTCATATGTTTTATTCATTACGAAGGGATCTGAACAGCACCTGACGGTACCAAAGATTAACCTTCAATACGGAACGCAAAGTACAAAGCTGTTACAAACCTTCCCGCCGCCTGACAAGAACTGCCAGAAAGTGGCAGGAACCAAAACGTTGTTACCTTAGTGAACGACAAGATCCATCGCTTGGATCTTATCCAGTGTTTTTGGTGACCTCTAAGCGCCGTATATGCATGCACTGCCGTTGCCAACCACGCTCACGCCAGGCACGAAATACCTTAATGCTTAAGAAATGGAACGTGAACATTTGGAGTTTAGAGAATTGATCTCTGGCAATGCCCAGCAGTTTTGTAAAGGCAAGGCAACTCCTTTTCATTGCATTCACCTACCATGTGTTCCCAGGAGTTTTAAAGGCGTGTCTGAAATGCGTCTAAAACGAAAGTTTATAAACGGAGAACTACAGAAAAACCATCGCTCATGTTTTGAGGACACGGAGAAATAAACAGGCGATAATCCATTTCTTAAAGGACGACATCAACTGCTATGCAGCTGAGACGTCCGACAGCAAGCTATTCTGAATAGAAATCAGCACTTTAAAAGCAACGAAGAGAAATCATTTGGTCACTGCGTTCTTGAAAAAAAAAAAGGCAGTGGCTGAACTCAGAAAAGCCAGGACATATAAAACGAAAGCATTAGCAGTCTGTGGATAAGATCCAGTCTTTTCCTTCTTGTTGTTATTGCAGTACTTCCTTCTCCGCGGCTTTGCGTCGTCGCTTTGCAAGTCTCTCTCCTGACTCTTCGGGAGTTACCATCGCTCATATAGTTCTGCCAGCTCGATTTTTCCTGCGTGCGGCTTCTTCCCAGCAAACGATGCCGGCAGGATGAGTACAATTGGCTTGTAGGCGAGCTGAGCGAACACTCGCACTATGCGCTGTTGCCTTATACATGGCATAGCGGTACATATACTCGTCCCAATTCTCCGAACCTATTGAAGCGCAGCGCATCAAATATTCACTGCGCACCATCGCGTGGTCATTATCGACTGTTCTGCGTAAAAGAACTCGAACTGCCACATATTAGTCATTTTTCTTGCTTCTTTCCTTTGTATTCACTGCTTTTCCAGAGAGATGGGCCTATCAAGCACAACCTTTATCTCCGTATCAAGAGAAAGTTATGGCATGTAAGTATCCATTGTTTCTACTCATGCACTAGTGAGGAAGAAAATATTTTGCCTTCCGATGTTATCATGCCCAACGATTCTATTGAAAAATGTTTGGCGCCTTACCCTTAGTCGTGTTTCGTGTTCGCGTATAGTTTCTTGTTATAGTTGAACATGTCTTATTTCAATACTATTATTACCTGTGATTCTTTCGTTTTTGCGATGAACTATTGCTCAACATTATTGTATTTTTTTCGCCCCTCCTGCTTGGGCCCACTTAAGGCCTGCTGTATTTGTTAACTAAGATAAAAATAAATATATCAGCGAGAGATGAGCGGAAAGAGGCACTGAGGTTGGAGCAGCTGGAAAGAAACGCAAATAGAATGCATACACCGATCTGTAAATATTTCTCAACTTATGATCGTGAACTCAGTATGCGTGTTTTCGTTCACACAGCAGCCACAGCAGCTATATTGTCGATTTCCCACGCACTCAATGCAGCAGATCATTGCATGTATACCAGTTTTTCCTGCAACGCCCAGAGTTTTGTTTATATACTTACGTATGCTGACCTTTCCCGTGTGCAAGAAGTTTAAGAAATTATTCATACATGACAGGGAAGTAGAAATCGATAGCAAAGCAAAATGGAGCCGCAGGATGTTAGAAAACACATTACGGGACGGTGAGCTGGGCTCTGGGCTACGGCTGGCTTTCTCTGTCCAACCAAACATGCGAGAAAAAAGCTGGAGATGGAGCATGTCGTGGAATGGATGCTCGCTTGAATTATAGAGAAGCTGCATGGACGCTTACCCGAGTTTCGCTTCTAATGACCTCGGGGCCGAGACGCAGCCATTTCTTCTACGAGAATGGCAAAACTTCTGAGGAAAAGAGGCATGATGGCAGCCATTGCCATCAACATACAAGCCTAACCACAATCGCTGCAAAATGTATATCTTATATAGAGACGATAATGTTCAAATTAAACGATTAATCGCATTGTTATAGAGAGAGCTGGACAGGGCATTATGAATTAGAACACTGGAAAGTAACACAGTAAACGTCGCGAGAGAGAGAGAAAAACAGATAACACCCACGAAGGAAGCAGCCAGAACAGCTGCAAATCACCCCTACCCGTTTTTATTGTTTTTTGTTCGGGGTTGATATCTTTTTTGCGCTACTATTTGTTAGAAACAAGGAACAAAAAACACAAACGCACACACAGTGTTCTTTCTATGCGAATTATTCGTCTCTCGTTTGGTATCCTGGGTAGCGAACTGAAGAAATCGAGCAAAATAATTAAGTATTTGATGCCTTACATGCATTCGCACCATCAACAGCTTTACTCGACTGCAACTTTTCAGCAGTCGCATCATGGGGTTGGAAATTTTGATAGCAGGAAGTAATTAGTATTAAATGCGTCAAATGTTGGAGCATTTTTTCAAATGATATGGGAGAAAACATGATCGGAATTCGTGGCCACACCATTTGACGAAGTCTGCTTCCCTGAGCAGAGGGCCTTTTCTTACAGCGGATGAGCCTAAAGGTTAACCATGCGCCTGGGTACCATAATTAGCTGACATTTTCTTTGCTTTTAAGGCGAAATCCTTTAACGGCTAATCGCGTCAGCAAAAGTGTCACGCTTTTGCAGCGGCTCTGATTGATTGAGGTGGAGATGATGTCATAGAGGTCTCGACCAATCACAGGGCACCATCACAGTATGCGCGAATGTTTGCCTTATATGGCTGTATGCGAATCAATGATCGAGTACTAAGTAATGACAGAATAATTTATTTAATGCCTAATTAATGAATAATCATCAATGATCGGTGACTAATGACGAATTACTAATTAATCACAAGTTATTCAAAAATGCCGAATTAGTAACCTAGCTATCAAACACAAAATATTTATTATAATGACTAATTAATTTCTAATTTGAATCGATGTTACCCCTATGCCACGTGCAGGAGCTGCCAACTCGGGTCGCTCCTTTCATATGGGAGGGTCAGAACAGAATCACCCTGCCAGAACCATTTGCATTCTCGTTACCCCTACGACACGCAGGCGCGATTATACGGCTTGGCTGAAGTGTGACTTTAAATGTAGGCTGGTAGCTTACGCTCTCGCGCCATAGCCGTAAAGGATGAGCTTAAGTGTCCCCAATAATCTAGCGCCTTACACAGATAGGAGGCGTTAGTACAGCAGGCTTCAGCGGCGTTTGAAATTTATTTGCAAGATAGAAAAGGCGCAGTATCTGTCACAATTCTCCGCGTACACGTGTACCATGCCGTAAAGGAAGGGAGGAATGTGAAACAGTATTCACCCTCTTTACTCGAAGCATCATTCACCCCCACATTCGCAACAAATGCTTAGCAGAATGCGGCACTCAGGCTTTCCCTTTTCACCACTTTAGTCGCCAAAGTGTCTTGTAAATTTTTGCATTGTGCCGGCTCTCGTGACAGCAATAATCGCGCCATTGTTTTGATGACTACCAGAAGCAACCACAGCTGCCAAGCTTTCTCCTGTAAACGCACGGCACGAGGAAGCCATTAAATTTATGTTAGCTGCCTTGCCTGTTAACTCAAGTTCGCTTGTATCATTAAAGTCGTAAGCATCACCGGCGCCTTTAAACAAGTCAGCCATGAACAATCAATCCCCCGAGAGCTCGAATTGAATTTTTCAGCAGATAAAGCACTGTATAGTTAATGGACAAAATATTTTTCATAAAGTGAGGCGTGTAGGTGTCATGAACAAAATGCAAATTCACACGCTTTTCGTTCAATTCGGCATACTTTTTTCTTACGCAGTTTTGAAAGAATGCAGAACGTGGACCGTTTCGCACATGAGTAGGATATTGCTAGTGTAACACCAGTGCGTGCGCGCTCGTGTAGGTTTAGTGGTTTCCACCACAGCGGAACTGAAGCGCTCGTTACTGTGCAGGCTTAGTTATTCCTAAAAAAATGAAATTATTTCAGCATGACGGACTGCACAGCTTTTTTTATTTAAATAATAACCAACCGCATGTATTTATTAGCAAGGCATGCAAATCAATTTTTGTAAACCTGGCACACCGCGAACGGGCTGCCAGCGCCTCCGCTTGTAGCGAGGCGGCGGATGACCGCAGATGCGGAGGAAGAGAAAGCAACAAATGCCGAACTATGTGAAATCGGCAAGGCGTGCGAAAAATGTGCGTAATGTGCCACCCCGATTTCTGCGCAAATTCACGCAATATATTAGATTGCGAAGTCAGATATCATTTCTGCGTACTTCCTGCCCACCACATGTAAGTATGCATTCGTAATCTATGCATGTCCTCTTTGCGAAAAACAAAAAGTCTAAAAGTGCGTACTGGTATGGTTTTATTCGATTTTGTATTAAGAGAAAGCCTTTATACATATGATTGATGCATAAAATATGCGGCCTTATTGCAGTTTTGAGTGGTCGGAGAGAAATTCGTTGCCGAGCGCTTGCGCGCACACATCTGTCTGAAATGCTTGGTTGTTGCATCTGTTGGCAAGTTTCGGATGTCGCCTTTTACAAGTATATTGCCTTTTATATAAGCTAGGCGAGAAAGTTTGTTGTGTCCTTGGACCGTGCATGCGAGTTACACCGCCTGTATAATCAAAAGTCCTAAGTGGAGCTTGCAGAATTTGTTTGTGTAATATTCAAAGGGACTTGCGTCTTTTTCGAGTCCTCATCATTATGAAACTTCGTAGGCAAAATTATTGTGCACATACCAATGGTTTGGGCCACCGCGCTGAAATTGGAGAAGAGGCTACAGCTGTAATATACGCGAATGTGGCCGGATTTAGTTTTAAGGCAAAATCCTTTATTGCCTCGTCGTTGTCGTCAGGAAAAGTGTGATGCTTTTGCGGCGGCTTTGATTGGTCGAGACGGGATGATGTCATGGAGGTCTCGAACAATCACAGTGCACCACCACAGTATGCACGAATGCGTGCCTTATATGAGCATGTCCAATGAATGATAAATTACTATTTAATGAATAATTATGTTTCTATAAATTCTAAGTTAATTATTTACTAATTACTACCTAATGTTTGAATAAGTAATAATTATTAGTTAGTGACAGATACTTATTTACTTTTTATTTAATAAATGATTACGCGCATTGCTAAACACTAACTACTCATTGCTGACTAAAACTTATTAATGACTAGTAATTTATTAATTAGTGACATATGCGTAATTATTGAAAAATAATCACTGCCGTACACCCGGTAAAATCAACCTCACAACAGTAAACGTAGAACAACTGCGAAGATACAGGAACTTTATTTCGTCGCTGCAAAGCAGAATTCCCTGAATAAATTCACTCGCAGAATGTGAAAAAGTAGACGCTCGCTTTACTCGTAGGAGCATTCATCGCTACATGCGCAACAGTCGCGTAGCAGAATGCAGCACTCAGGCTTTCGCCTTTCATCATTTTAGTCGCCAAAGTGTCCTCGAATTTTTGTTAGATCTAGACGATATTATTTCTAGGTGATATCCTCACAATTCATGCAATGCACTTCTCGGGCACGATGATCACCACTGCTGCGTGTTCTGCTGCTACGCTGAGCGTCGCGTATTTCTGTCAGCGCCTACTGCTGCTGCAATCACCATCGCTAAGGCTGTAGAGATTTGCCGCAATATCTTTTTGACCTCATTTTCTGTCCTAGTTTTGTACGTTGGGGAACTTTGTCAAAAACAGTCTTACCGCAAACCCATGCCTTAGAACACTTAAAAAAACATAAAGCTCATGTTAGAGCTTTATTGTTTGTTACAACGTTTCCACATCAAGCTGAGGAGAGGGATGAGATAATACATCGACTTTCTTCGCGTGTACCATATGTCCCCATTCATTTCCATGGCCCCGTTATGACGTGGCGTGTTGATATGGCCCTGTTATATAATGGTGTCTTGGTCCTGTGGCGAACTATAGATATTTAGGATTAACAGGTTTTTATCTCGACGTTTCTTGGATACTATTTTCAATAACGTATAATTGGCCTGGACACTATCGAATTCGTGCTGTATGGCTGTAATGTTTCTCTGTATTAAGGATGCTGCGCGCTGTTTCTTGAAACAGCTGAAAGGTAGCTTGTGAGCTGAAAGGTAGGCTTGAAAATCAATATGCAGAAGACTAAGGTAATGTTCAACAGCCTCATGAAGGAGCAGCAGTTTACATTAGGTAGCGAAGTACTGGATGTAGTAGGCGAATATGTCTACTTAGGGCAGGTAGTAACCGCACATCCGGACCATGAAAAGGAAATAACAAGAAGAATAAGATTGGGATGGAGCGCATTTGGCAAGCACTCACAGATTATGACTAGCAGCTTACCGGTATCTCTCAAGAGGAAAGTATACAACAGTTGCATCTTACCTGTACTCACATATGGGGCTGAAACGTGGAGGCTAACCAAGAGGGTTCTACTTACGTTGAGGACAACCCAGAAGGCTATGGAACGAAAAATGGTAGGGGTAACATTAAGAGATAGAAAGCGTGCAGAGTGGGTCAGAGAAATAACTCAAGTTACCGAAATTCTAGTGGAAATTAAGAAGAAGAAATGGGCATGGGCAGGACATGTAGTGCGAAGAGAGGATAACCGATGGTCGCTTAGGGTAACAAACTGGATTCCAAGGGAAGAAACGCGTAGCAGGGGGCGGCAGAAAGTTATGTGGGCGGATGAGGTTAAGAAGTTCGCAGGGGTCAATTCGATGCAGCTAGCACAGAAACTGGTTAAGTGGAGAAATATGGGAGAGGCCTTCGCCCTGCAGTGGGTATAGTCAGGCTGATGATGATTATGATGATGTTGAGCTCTTTCTAGTTGGTACCCGCGTCTTTCTGAATGAAAGTTTTATATCCGGCCAGGCTGGTATGTTCTTTATTCTCCTAGAGAGCAATGATGCCAGGTTTATTTATTTGTGCTAGAATCTGCATTAGGCCCTTTTTGAGCTTAATGCCTCTGCAGTTCCACCGACATACGTTAATTTCTTGCTGGTAGGGGGCCATGGTGCTCTTGAACCTTCTGAAGTACGTGGGTAGTGACATTTGTTGCCCAAATTTCCATTTCTAGTTTGAGTCGTTGTAACAACTCTTGAAATTTGCTATCAAATTTCGCATCCAACCTTTGCTCTAGTTTTTCTAGGTCACAGTTGTAATCAATTCTTGATGTGTTATTCATCAAGATCCGTTCGTTAGTTTTGTTACTGGCACTGACATCACACAGCACACGGGAGAGTGGGCCCTGTGCTAAGTGCTGAAGCGAATCTTTTGGCAAGGGCCACATTAGTTTCCCGTTCATTATGCCGAAAAAGGAAGGTGAAATTGCTGAAGGACAAAGTAAGTATGGATTGACAGCGTTCGTCGATACGCATTCGAGAGAGTTAACGTTGTTACGTTTTTATCGTAAACATTTGTATTTAGGCACCCTAATAACGTCCAGTGATGATTGCGGTTATGCACAAAACGAAACAGTGAAGAAAATCCCCAAAACAGAAATGAAATGCAAGATACAGTCGGAATCAGGAGTTCATATTTCTTGGCCACAAATAATGGGCTTTAACAGTAAACTCATCCCCTATACTCTTTATTGTTAACCCAGGTAATTAGCGTAGGTTAAAATAATTTAATTTCAGACTCTCTACCAGGCATGTAGCAAATTAATCGACAATTGTCCGGACGGTATTCCTGCTTTAGGGAATCTGAACGGGTGACGGAGCTTCCGGGACCTAAAAAAATCATGAACTCAGTAGTAACAAAACTTATCCACATTCCTAGTTTCAAACTTTTCTTTTTCATTAGTTGTTAATTCGGTTATAAAAGTCACGACTTCTCTCAAAAGAAATGTTTTCTCTAATTTTACTTTTTCCGTTTTTTTTTTCCCACCAGATTTAGATCGAGAAGTCAGCTTAAGGACGCCTTCGCGTTTTTTTCTAATCACACACGGTGGTAAGGTTCATTTATCATTGTACATATTCTTATCTCCAAAGAAGGGTACACGAAATACTATGATGGTGCTAAAGATGAGATCCGCATTTTAAATCATGAACATATGCTGAAGGGGCTTTCGCATAGAGTTCGCATTTCAGAGGTCATTTTTCACGCATTAATTTTTCAATGTGTGTGTGCGTGTGTGTGTATGTGTGTTTGTAATACCAGATAAGGTTGCACTCATATCTCGAGATTTAAAATTAGGTTACCGAAAATCTTGAATATACTTGAAAAAAAAAGTTGATATGAATATCTGTAAAGGTACGTTACAAACAAATAAGACAGTAAACTAAAGTACAGACCTTTTATTTTATTTGCGGTGGCAGAATAATCAGCCGATCATGAATTCTTCAGTATTTTCACAGCCCATATTTCACCCTTCAGTTTGAGTAAAGTGTACTTGTGTAAATATGTTATGAATGCTAATTTAGGCAGGCTTAGAGATCAACGGTTTGAAAGCCTAGAGCCTGGGATTTGATCACGTGTTGCAATCAGCGAAACTTGTTTGCCCTATAGAGAGATTAAAATAAAACGCTTTTTCAACACTGAGAGCTCCAGGCAGCTACCAATATCAATCTACAGGCCATAAAAATCCCTCAGAGTGCTTGACAGGAACCACGAACCAACATAGAATTATTGTGATTTTGAGCACTTCTTTTAAAATACTTGATTCTCCAACTTTTGACGCAACTTCAGACGTGACATATTTCTGTTCTTCTGCCAAAATCATACTTTATTTAAGACTTGCTAGCTCTGACTTTTTCCTTTCTTTAGGTCCCTTAATCCAAACTTTCTTGCTTACAGCCTGATCTAAGCACCGGGTCAATGAATAATAATGTGCCTAATTAGACGCAGCATCCTGAGCCATGGCCTGGCAGTGTGCGAAGTCTTTGGGCTTAATCGTTCCATACTTGGTACTTTTCTTGCCTTCACGCTCCAGATCCCTCCTGAAAGACAAAGACCGGAAACCTCATTACCTGGCTCGTCGGGCCGGACAAGAAGAGGCCCGCCGGGTTGAACAAGCTAGCTTAGATGCAAGACGAAAGACTTGACGTCTACACAGGTTAGAAGCCATAATTTTCCCCTCTGCTACCTCAGGCTACTTTCCAGGCAGTTAACTGTGATCCAGGAAGAGGCTTCCTTTGCCTGCAGTGTGATACTTTTGTTTCCTGACTTGCACTGACTGTTTTGCTCAATATAGTATACGCTGCCCACAGAGCAACTGAAATTAGATGTTCCCTTCAATCTGGCGCAACAGTCCATGCTTTTGGTTTTTCTACTTTTGAATGAATAAGTGGGAATAAGAAAACTACCTCGTAAAGATCCCGGCTGGAGAACTGGCAAAGAACAGCTGTTGAAGAACAGGCTGGTGAACAAGTACCAAGTGCTCGCAAGCACTTGTACATGAGTCTCCAATCAAGGGTAGAAGAGTGGGACGCTCCCAGATGGCATAATTGTCTTGAAATAACAAGCCTTACACATTTGAAAACAGTACTAAAATCTTATCACATTTGGCCTTTTAAGCTAATAGCATCATTTTATAATTCGAAACAGGTGTGATGTAATTTCATAAATAAATAAACATATTCATTCCGTAAAGTATAAGCAAGAGGCCAAGAACTCATGCATAGGCTCTTGAAGCGTTAAATGTTTCGCAGATATTGAGGGAGGAAGGGGCCCCAGAGTCACAAGTAGTGTGTAGCTTTGAACGTTTAGTCATTTTTAAGACTGTTTGTTCCCTAGAAACTCAGTCTCCTATGAACGGAAATGCACTCCTACAGTAACCTAGGTGCGCTTTGCTTCGCTGATACGGAGGCATCATCATTACGTGTATTTTAAAGTATTCTCAGTTCAGTTCAGGCGTTCAGTCGTGTCCGACTCTTCGTGACCCTATGGACCATGTCACGCCACGCTTTCCGGTCTCTCACTATCTTCTTAACATCACATAGCTACATCTGCAATGCCTCGAGAATGCCATCTAACCATCGCGTTCGCTGCCTACCCCTTCTCCGGCGACCCTCAACCTTTCCCAACATCAAATCTTTCTCCAGCGACTCCTCTACCTTCCCATTTAAAAGGAGCAAACAGTGTTGGCAGCTTCTTTCGACTTTTTGATATAGTGTGGTCTCGGTGCGCCGCACAAACCGTCGAAAAAGAATCAGTACTAGGCCGTGTTAATGGCCAGCTACCACCTTACAGCACTATGCCCGTGACTTTCGCTCAAAACGCCGTCGACGACGATACCGAGACAAGCCGGTTTTGCAGCAAGAACTACATAGTCCACAGTGTCGCAGTTTCGCGTAACTCCAACAGAGGCGGAGACGCCGGAAAAGAGAGAGGAGCGTCTGGCCAAGAGACGGCGTCGGGACGCGTAGCGGCATGTCCTGGCGGCGCTGGAAGACGATGCGGCGATGGAGGATGACGTGAAGGCCCGCCGTGTAACCGACCACGTGGTTAGACTTGAGTGAAAACTATCTTTTCTATGTATATCTTTGCATAGCTGAGCTAAGCCACTGCCATTTTTTGTAACTGAAACTTTATTTACATATCGTTAATATCGCCCCCATGTTAATTTCACTGGTATGGCAAATCCTAAATAGTTTTGAAGCATTCTATTGCATCGGTTGCATTTGCATAAGCTATTTGAATTTTGTTGTCAAAGCACATAACGCTTTCGTGTCTGACATTTAGATTTTGTATTCATGCAGGCCCTTTCGTTTCTTTCATGGGTGCCACTCTTTCCGCGAATTACTTTAGCACATTTATCACATCCGGGTATCAAATGATAATATACATATATCATCAGATCAAATTTCACCCTTCACACAAAACGAGAGCTAGTCAAGTACCTGCCGCTGTTGTGAGGATGATAACTAGTTAAGAAACCACACAGTCTTCTTAGAGCATGTCAGTTTTCATACCCTTCATCAGATGGAGAAACTTTTGCAAGTCAATAAGCAATATTTCTACAAGGGCCCGCATGAAGGATATAAATGTCCAGGGCTAAATTATTTTTTTATTTTCACGGATCAAACACGCGTTCTGGTAGCTGTTGCGTTCCTTTGCCGCTTCACTAGGAATTATTGAACTTCCTTTGCCTTCACTAAGAACGTTTCAGCCAGACAAGATTTCGCAACTAGTTCAGTGGATGTTGTTTTCAAATTTAAGCATTAATTTTATTTTAAGTGCCTCATAACATTCAATTTGTTCGTCATGGCGGTGGAGTGGTTAGGTGCCCGACTGCTTTGCCCAAAAATGCGCGATCGAATCCTGGCGCGGCGGCTTCTTTTTGATGGATGCGAAAAGGAAGGCGTCCGTGTGCTGTGCGATGTCAGTGCACGTTAAGGAACCAGAGATGGTCGCAATTTTAAGAACTCTCCCCAGCTGTGTCTCTCACAGCCCGCGTCGCTTTGGGAACCAGGCTATGAGAGACTCCATTAATGTAGACCTAAACCAGTGAATAATTTCAGTAAATGGGTTAATTATTCTTATAAGCATATAAATTATGATATTAATGTCTTTTTTATTAATGAATTCTTTCCCTGGGTGGGTGTTTTGTTGTTGTTATCAGCAACGTGTGCACCTTATTCCATGAGGTAATTACCTCTTAAGTCACTTTGCATGCTTTTAAACATGCAAATCACAAGCACTGTGCACACAAACAGGCATGGCACTTATAGGTTCTAAAGGACCAAGGTATCCACGGCGATATATCCTATTCCAATCTAAAAGCTTGTCTGACCACACCCTTGTAAACAATTCTACGAAGAGGTAATTTATTGTCCCAGAAAGCTTTCACTGCTCTACGACTAATAGAAGACAAATTAAAAGCTGTTCTCAATTCTTGACCCACCATCATCCCATCAATGCTCTCTCACAGTACCCAGAAATAAGTTCAGTAGCGTGGTTTTTTGGGTTTCAGATAAGGATTTCAGATTTTTCTTCAGCTTTTGAGCACGTTCGTACAACACTCATACATTTGCTTGTAAGGCAGGTAAATACGCTACAATATGTACTGATGTTAGACTTTGCTTGTTTGTTGAACATAACGTTGTCTTTTCTTAAATTATCACGTATTCACAATTCGGCGGTTTCCACGCCTTTAGTAATATTCCTACCCAGGCTCTACCTTATGATATAAGGAATGTATTGGGATCCGCTGTGACGCATTGTGTCATCTGTCTTCCGCGCTTGCATCACCATTATCGTGCGTTTTTTATACGCCAATATGAATTACCACCCATTACCCATATTAATGCTTCCTTATATATATATATATATATATATATATATATATATATATATATATATATATATATATATATATATTGTGAGCCCTCCATGAATCTTTATTCATTTGTAAATACCATGATCTTCTTCTTCCATTTGTGCAAACCATCGTCATCATCCCGCAGCGCCGGGTTCGCCATCGGATTAAACGCATGACACGGCATACCTTGCCTTGCCATCACGACCTTGCAGTCTCGACATGGCCTTCTTTCACAAGTGGTGGAGATGAGACTCGCTCCCTTTGCTGCCTTGTGCACTGCTTCTCGCTGGAGCTACCCTCCTGTCGCCGTTTGGCAACCGCCACCATCCTCATGTCAACCGAGAGCAGTCCCCACCCGGCCGGACCCTCTACTTAGGCAGCACCGCCACCTCCGACTGTGCCCACATGAAAACGCGACTCGCTGCTGTTTGCTGGTCGTCGCGACGAAGACGTAGATGACTGGCTTGATACCTATGAACGCTGCAGTGCCAACAACCGGTGGCAGGATTCTTTAAAATTCCTCAACGTTTCTTTCTACCTCATTGAAGTCGCCAGGAATGGCTTCATCAACCGCAAGCTCCACATAACTGACCCACCTTCAAACAGCAGTTCTCACAGTACTTCGACGACCCGGCTGTTCGCCCTGAGATCGCCAAGAACAAGCTCGCTTCCAGCCGTCAATGTCCAAATGAGTCATATGCGTCTTACATAGAGGCCATACTTGCACTCAGCCGGCGTATCAGTCCCACCATGCCGGAACCTGAACGCGTACACCATATGGTAAAAGGAATCAATTCTGTGGATTTTAACACCCTACCTGCATAGAATCCTTCAAGTGTTGATTCTATTATTGCGACCTGCCAACGCCTCGACCAGCTGTAGTCAAAAAACACACACAGAACATATGACCGCGTGAAGAGACGATTCTTTTGTCGGGGCCTGAATTCCAGCTTAGCTAAATACGTCACTTCCTGCCAATTGCGTCAAAGTCGCAATTAGTCGTCTTCTTCACCAGCTGGCTTCCTACAGCCTCTTCCCTTTCCCGTCACGCCATTCGACGTAGTCGGCATCGACTTATATGGTCCCCTACCTCTCTCTGATGGGGGTAACTATTGGATTATAAGAGCTGTCGACCACCTGACACGCTACGCTGAGACAGTACCTGTACCGACTGGTTCCGCTCAAGAGATAGCATATTTAGTTTTGCTATTAATTGTATTGCGTCATTGCGCTCCTCGGGTTATTTTAAGTGACCGCGGGACGCCTTCCTTACCGACAGTCGTTGCCGAAGTTCTTCATGCGTCATCCACCATTCATAACACAACCTCAAGCTACCATCCCCAGACTAACGGTCTGAATGAATGATTTCATCGCACCCTATTGGATATGATATCCATGTACATCACACCAGATAATCGAAATTGGGACACTATTCTACCATTCGTCACATTCGCCTATAATACAGCAATACAGCGGATTACCGGCTACTCTCCATTTTTCCTCGTTTTTCGGCCGTCCTCCCACTAGGATTCTCGATACTTCCTTCTTCTCTACGCCTGACTGCTCCTCATCAGTATCTGCCCAGTTCCTATCCCGTGTGACCAGATACCGTCATCTTGCCCGCCTCCACACAGAAGCGTGCCAGAAAGACCGCAAGAGTCGCTACGAGTCTACGCATCAGGTTTCTTTTCATCCTGGTGACAAAGTACTGCTTTATATCCCACTGCGCACCCCTGGCCTTACTGACAAATTTCACCGCCGCTATCATGGTCCCTACAAGGTTATCAACCAAATTTCCGCAGTGAAATTCAACAAGGTTGACGACTGGGCGAGTTGGTAATGGTTCATTTTAAATCAGGCTAAGGACAAGTATGTGGCTAAGGCATCGGTTAGCCTCCATTGTAAGGAATTCGCTCTATTAGAAAAATTGGTATAGTTAGGCCATGACACGAGTCTTCGTTGTCTTCTTCCATCACTAAATATTCAGTTGTTAGTACAGCCTTGTCTTGTTCTCTTCTTTCCTGTGTCTTTTGGCTGGTTTAAAATGTTCCGCAGTGAACTACCTAATCACACCTGTTTATCTCCCTGCCGATCGACGCCACCATGGAACTGAAATTGTTCATGTCTCTAGCTTGAAGCCGTTTGTGTGCCGCGGTGCATCAGCTATTTGTTAGAAGCGGCCAGGCTGGCCGCTTCCGACTCCTCGGGTAGATTGTGTGAGCCCTCCATGGATCTTTTATTTGTAGGTGCCATGGTCTTCTTTCATTTATACAAACCATCGTCATCATGCCGCGGTGCCGGCTCCGGCACGCGCCTGGGTTCGCCATCGGAATAAACGCTTTACACGGCATACCTTGCCTTGCCATTTCGACCTAGCCATACCTTACAGGCCCATTAGGCATTGTGTAAGGGGGACATAAAATCTATACAGTGCAATATATACATAAAATGTAAGGAAACAGGCAAAAAATACAAAGGTAATTAATATATGAGCAAACAAAATAGTACGACGCGGAAATTATTATATCATTAAGAAAAAGAAATACGCGACACAGATTAAAGCACAATGGTACACACACAGATAAACAGCAAGCGGCACACAGTGCCCCGAACGGGTCTTAAAAAAAATGGTAACGAAAAATAAAAAAAAAAAACGGAAAGAGTACATAGGCAAGCACAAGTAAATAAAACCCATCAAGACATTTAACACCTGCAACAAATTTAATAAAAATGTATATATAAGACAAATAAGGCAAAATGAAGGCTCAGTGATATAATGTGATGAGTTGGCGATGGAACGCTTCTAGATTAGTAAGAGAAGCGATAATGTCTGGCAGGTTATTCCATAATCTGATGGCTCTTGGAAGTGCTGATGAGTTGAAGGCTAATGTGTCCGTGTTGATTAGTATAGAAAAAGTTGTTCTGCTCAAGATGACTGAAAACATGAGATGAAATTATGTGTTCAAGCATTTTACAACAGGTGCATGTGAGAGATATTGGACGATAATTTTCTGCTGAAGTTTTGTTTCCTGCTTTAAAAATCGGCATTATTTTAGCTGTCTTCCAATCCGCGGGCAGCAATCCACTAGTTAAAGATTGGTGAAAAATATGAAATAAAAATTTACTAGAGATTGAAATGGTGTTCTTTAAGATTTTAGAATTAATGTCATCAACACCAGCTGAAGTAGATACCTTAAGGTTATTTATGAGAGAGATGATACCTTCGTCAGTTATTTCAATGGGTGTCATGTAGCGGCAATTAATGTCGGGTACCTCCGGTAGGCTAGAGCTATCTTCGGAAGAGAATACAGATGAAAAGTATGTGTTGAAAATTGCTGGACATTTAATATCTGAAACTGGAATGTTGTTACATTGTAGCGATATGGAACCTACACCCCGATCTGGACATATATGTTTCCAAAACTTTTTGGGATTAGTTTTTATAAGGGAAGGAAGGTCGTGTGAAAAGTACTTATCTTTCGCGGAGGATAAGGCGGAGCAATAGGCTTTTAGAGTGTCACTGTATTTATTCCAAGCAGAACTGGTGCACGCACGCTTAGCAGTCTGATATAACCGCTTTTTCTTATTTCGCAGTTGCTTAAGCCTCCTGGTAAACCAAGGATTGGATTTATCGTTAGTTATTTTGATTAAAGGAACAAACTGGCCAACCAGAGATGAAACCTTATCTCTGAAGAGTGCCCAGTTTTCTTCAACACAGCGGCTGTTGATGTACGGTAGAAGTGTATTATAGAAAAATATTTCAAGTTCTGTGGTGATAGCTGTGAAATTTGCTTTATTATAATCGTGAATCTTTTTAGTCACATAGCCCATAAACGGAACTGGAATGTCAATATTTAATTGAAGTAAATGGTGATCGCTGAAACCATTCAAATGTGTTATTTCTTTTATCGTATCTGGCGCCGTTGTGAGTATCAGGTCTAATATGTTAGTGTCGCGGGTGGGTTGGTCTACGAGTTGAGACAGGTTGAAATCAAGCGTCAAGTTACAGAATTCAGTTGAAATATGACAAGATAACGTTAGTTGAGCCCAGTTGATTAAAGGGTAATTAAAATCTCCGATGAGATAGATGCTATCAGCAGGACACAGCTCAGTTGCTTTAGTTATACTCAATCGCAGCTCATGGATGAAAGAATGACTAGATTCTGGTGGACGGTAACAAGCGCCTATCAAAATTCTAAAGGAAGATATGAAGCAGGCGGCCCACACAATTTCCAGATTTGAATCGGTATTAATAACGTGTGATGCTACCGTTTTCTTTATTACCAGAAGGACGCCACCACCTCTTTTATCAGTACGATCATGCCTGTATATGTTGTATGAAAATGCACCAGGAAGAATTTCATGGTTTGATATGCTCGGGTTCAACCATCTTACTGTAAGAATGATGATGTGAGATTCACTATCGTCTAGAAACGCAGAAAGCAGATCGCGTTTAGGCAAGAGACTGCGGATGTTGGCATATGACAACGATAGTGAATGACTGTTCAGTGCACTCGACTGGTGGGGATCATTAGCACGTGTACTGTTATCTAGCTATCTGTGCAACGGCACAACACTGTCTGAAGTGCTGTCATATGTGTGTATGTCTTAGCTCCCATGTGCAGTTTGTCAAAAGATAGTTTGAAGGGTTTTTTTTGATGCCTTAGCAAATTCATACAGCTTCTTTCTTGCCCGTCGTGTTGTAAGCGAGAAGTCTTCGCCGATGGAATAGGAAGTTCCTTCTAATTTCTGTGCACATGAAAGAATGTTCACTTTGACTTTGAAGAACATCATCTTTGCTATTATGGGCCTCCGCTTATCACCGTCATATTTTCCTAGTCTGTGTACTCGTTCGAACTGCGTACTTGTTGTTGCTACCCCGAGCTTTTCTGAACAAAACTGGATAACTTTTTCTTCAGAAGCTGCCCAATCTTCTTCAGGATCATCTTCCATTCCAAAGAAAAGAAGATTGCATCGTCGCAACCGATTCTCTGCATCATCGCATGTGGATGTGATGAACAATAACTGCTCCGAGACAGAACTAAGAGCGTGTTCAGGGGTTCCGGCTTCATCTGAACTTTGATTAGCGATGGATGTTTCCAGCGTCGCTACCCGTTCATTCAAAAGATTCACTTCACTTTGAGAGGCTGCCTCCCTTTCATTCGCTATTTGTGCTTCGCCTTCTACAGTCTCGCGCGCCTCAAGTATCGCCACTCTCTCAGTCAAGTGCTTAATTGCGTTTTCTTTGGCATCTTCCTTCTCTTTGGAACATTTCAGTTCCTCAAGCAAAGCAGCCTGGCCTTCTTCCAGCTTATATATATATATATATATATATATATATTATTATTATTATATTACACACACACACATATATATATATATATATATATATATATATATATATATATATATATATATATATATATATATATATATATATATATATATATAATGTAAAGAAGACAAAGAACGGAAAACGCTGCGGCATCGCCATCACCATCGCTTGTCTCCGGCGCCCATCTCTCGTGCTGAACCTGTGCCCTGAGGCTGGCAATTCGACCCTGCTGTGCCCGAATTACTGGCAGCGCTAGACGTTCAAATCAACTATTAAATCCACATTTCACTTGGTGGAGGTCAATCTGAGGTTCCCTGTACCAATCTCGCCCTGGAACTTCGCAGCAGAACGTTGACTACCCCAATGACGGAGCCGATTTCATTGTACCTCCCTCCGCCCTTCACCTGCACAGGTGCGCTTCGTCAACGGCTGGGCCGCGGCTGGGCGCCAACGGCCATTGGCTACTCATTGCAAGGGCATGGCAAGTTTGGATTCTATGAAGTCTTCAAGATACAGTACAGTGGCATTCTAGAAGAGGAACTGTCCTATCTGTGGCTTCCGATCCGCTACAGCGGGACCTTTTTGACCATTCTGTGGACAGCGCTCTAGAGCCGCGCCACCGCGAGCAACTTCTTGACCTTCTACACCAATTCCGCTCCTCCTTCGACATCCCGCAATCTTCCATGGGCCACACGACGACCGTTTCCCACCTCATCGACACTGGCGCTCATCCACCTCTCCATCAGCGGCCGTATCGTGTGTCTCCGACTGAGCGCCGTGTCATTGCCCAACAAGTCGATAACATGCTCCAACGCGGCGTAATTAGAGAATCCTGTAGCCCATGGTCGTCTCCTGTGGTCCTAGTTAAAAAGAAGGATGGCTCCATACAATTTTGTGTTGATTATCGCCGACTCAACAAAATCACTCGTCGTGATGTGTACTCCCTCCCACGAATCGACGATGCCCTAGACTGCTTGCAAGGCGCACAATTCTTTTCCTCACTCGATTTACGCTCCGGGTATTGACAGGTGCCCATGGCAGATGCGAATCGTCCTAAGACCGCCTTTATTACTCCAGACGGACTATACGAATTTAATGTTATGCCATTCGGACTCTGTAACGCCCCAGCCACATTTGAAAGAATGACGGACACTGTACTGCGCGGCCTGAAATGAAACATCTGTTTATGCTACCTCGATGATATAGTCGTCTTTTCAACCGACTTCCCGACCCACCTGACTCGACTTCGCCAGGTCTTCACCTGCCTAACCCGCGCCGGTCTTCAACTGAACCTCAAAAAGTGCCGCTTTGGTGCCCGCCAGCTCACAATACTCGGACATGTTGTGTGTAAAGATGGAGTTCTGCCTGATCCTGAGAAGCTGCGTGCCGTCGCTGGCTTTCCGAAACCGACCACTTTGAAACAACTACGAACCTTCGTGGGCCTCTGCTCGTACTTTCGTCGTTTTGTTCGCAATTTCGCAACCATCATAGCCCCCCTTACACAGCTCTTGAAAGGCACCCCTAACCTCTCCTCTTGGTCGCCAGCCTGCGATGATGCATTCGCGACACTGCGCAATGTTCTGACGTCACCGCCAATCCTTCACCATTACGACCCTACTGCACCTACAGAACTTCACATCGATGCCAGTGGTGTCGGCCTCGGCGCCGTCCTCGCCCAGCGCAAGCCTGGCTTCTCCGAATACGTTGTCGCCTCGCAAGCCGTGCTCTCACCAAAGCCGAGTCCAACTACTCCGTTACCGAAAAGGAGTGCTTAGTAATCGTGTGGGCTGTAACGAAGTTCCGACCTTACTTATACGGCCACTCCTTCGAGGTAGTTACAGATCATCACGCTGTCTGCTGGCTCGCGTCTCTCAAGGATCCGTGTGGCCATCTCGGGCGCTGGGCTATCAGGCTTCAGGAATACGACATCCGTGTAGTGTACCGCTCTGGCCGCAAGCACTCTGACGCCGACGCTCTTTCTCGGTCACCGGTGCGCTCGCCTAACTCATCGTCCCCTCCTCAAGCATCCTTGTCAGCACTCACCATTGAGGATATGCCTCTCGAGCAACGACAAGATCCTTGGGTTTCTATCCTGCTAGATATCCTTGGCACTACTTCCGCGGATACGCATCCTCGGGCACTCCGCCGACAGGCCTCCCATTTCGCCATTCAGGACGGCCTTCTCTACCGAAGGAACTACAACTCAGACGGCAGAGCGTGGCTTCTTGTCATTCCGCGCCACCTCCGCTCCTAGGTTTGTGCCCACCATCACACTGACCCGCAAAGCGCTCATGCCGGCGTCCTCAAAACCTATGATCGAATTCGTCAGAGGTACTACTGGCGGGGAATGTGCAATTTCTTACGCCGCCTGTCAACAACGCAAGATTTCTCGCCACCCCGCTGGCCCTCTTCAGCCTTTACCGTGTCCAGCTCGCCCGTTTGATAGCGTGGGAATTGACCCTTATGGTCCGCTACCATGCAGTGCCGCTGGTAATCGATGGGTCATCGTCGCCGTCGACCACCTGACTCGTTACGCCGAGACTGCTGCACTTGCCGCGACGACAGCCCGAGAGGTAGCACATTTTCTTCTGCACCACTTCATTCTTCGACACGGCGCCCCTCGCGAGCTACTGAGTGATAGAGGTCGTGTTTTTCTTTCTGAAGTAGTCCAAGAGCTCCTGTCGTCTTGTAAATCGATACATCGGGCTACAACTGCGTACCACCCGCAAACAAACGGCCTCACGGAGCGCTTCAACCGTACGCTTGGGGACATGCTCGCAATGTATGTTACATCTGAATCTGGAAGCTCCAACTGGGACAAGGTACTGCCATTCGTAACGTTCGCGTACAGCACTGCCACCCAAGCAACAACTGGTTTTTCGCCCTTCTTTCTTTTTTTACGGCCGTGAACCATCTTGTACTCTGGATACAATTTTGCCATACCATCCAGATGCCTCTGAGTACAGTGCTTTGTAAGATATTGTACAGAAGGCCGGGGAATCCCGTCAGCTAGCGCGCACGTTTATCTCCAGCACTCAAGGCTATCGCAATGATCAGCATGATACCGATACCCCTGCTCCCACGTTCCTGGCCGACAGCTTCGTTTGGCTATGCGTTCCTGCCACCAACAAACTAGACACCAAATACCACGGACCTTATCGCGTCTTGGAACGCACATCCGCTGTGAACTACGTCATCGAGCTAGTCACCCCTTATTCCGACCATCGCCGTCGCGGCCGCGAGGTTGTCCACGTTAGCCGCCTCAAGCCATATTACAACCCTCTGGTCGTCTCTTCTCTCTGAGTCGCCAAGATGGCGACTTCTCCACGGGGGGGGGGGGGGGAATGTAAAGAAGACAAAGAACGGAAAACGCTGCGGCATCGCCATCACCATCGCTTGTCTCCGGCGCCCATCCCTCGTGCTGAAGCTGTGCCCTGCGGCTGGCAATTCGACCCTGCTGTGCCCCAAATTACTGGCAGCGCTAGACGTTCAAATCAACTAATAAATCCACATTTTAATATATATATATATATATATATATATATATATATATATATATATATATATATATATATATATATATATATATATATGCGTCCCTAGTTGCATAGCGAGGGGAAGAGGTGCTGACTTCCGAACGGTTCTTGTTAGCGGTGTACCCCCTGTCTCTTTTTTGCTCTTTTAAGGTAACCACGGCCTCATCCTCTTTCGGGATGGCGGGCGCAGGAGCCTTGCGCTTTCCGCTGCAGTTGAGCAGGCTGCGGCATATGCACTTGACCACTTCAATGGCGCGAACGTCGAGACTCAAGATTCATCAGATGACTCCACGGTGACAGAAATGAACTCGAGGAGCAATGGGGCGCTTGTTGAGTCGTGGCGGCTGAAAGGGAAGCTGCGCAGAACGTCAGCAGTGAATGTGTCACCAAAACAGTATGTTGACAGAAAAGGAACAGTTTCCGTGGCTTAAGCAGAGACAACGGCGACGATCAATGTGAATAGCACAAACAGGCAACGACAGCCCCAGCGTTTCGATCAGCTGATTCCGGATCCAGTAGAAGAGACCACACTCGATCCCTAGAAGAACGCCCTGACGTTTGATCGTAAGTCCCAGGCTACAGGGGACAAACTAAAAGCAATTTCGGTGCTATGCAACATGCCGGTCTGTTTCTTTCTTCCTCATCAAAAAAGGCTAGTGCAGCTATAATTACAGATGTCAACCCTGAAATAAGTGAGAGTGATATGATCAAATAATCGGCGACGATTGTCGACGATTACCGATTTGGTCGCTCCAAGTGTGTTAAATTAGTTTTTGGGAGCAAATCCCTTCCCTCAAACATTAAAGTGGGCTAAGTGAGACACCCGGCAAGACTCTATGTTTCGCAACCAGTTCAGTGCTACAAGTGCAACGTGGTCGGATTTATGAGTGGCGTCTGTCGCAACAAGGTATCGCGCCATCGATGCGGCGCTAGGCGAAGATTACACGTGCAAGAGAGATATTGTCGAGTGCACCAAATGCTCTGGTCCTGATGAAACAAAGGCTAAAAGAATGCCCTAAAATGAGGAATGAGAGACTCACCCTCACTAAGGTGGTGAAAAATATTCAACTCTGCAAGAAGCAACTGCGTCTACTCTTCGACACCGACACGCCGAGTCACACAACAACCCAAGTCTAGATACGACAACGCTCCAGCTAGCGTCAGCTCAAGCGCTATTCTTGAGCCCCAATCAAATAAGATAACATTGCCTGCAGTGTCAGAGGCGGACCAGAAGGCTAAGCTAGACAACGTTCTAATAACGTTCCTCTGAGGCAGAGTGGCCTCCTCCTCTGCTGAAGGTAATCGCCATGGCACGTCCCAGTTTGTCCGCCACCGACAACCTCGATAGTCATTCGGTGAAAGAAATGCAGAAACAGCTTTTGAGTTCAATGCAGGCGCTGCTTTTTGGCCCCAGCCCGCATACAGTAAGGATTATTATATAGTTTTGACAAATTTGAGCCACTCTGAGCGGCTGTGCAGTAATTCGCTAAGGCTGAACAAAGACCTCTCCTGTGTCGATGCACATCCGTTGCAGCGTTGCGGTACAGTGAAATAACCGAGGCCTGAATGCGTAGCCACCTGAGCGACTTCCAACAGCGCGTGCAGAAGTATCACTTTCCTATGCTTGTGATCTCTAAGTCCGACATACTGTCTACATTCCGCCTTTTTGCATATGTTCTGTTCTTGTCTCTGGAAGCAGACGAATCAAGCAAATTGTTAGGGCGCATAAGCCGACACACTGAGCACGTACGCCATGCTTCACAACCGCAAAACACAAATCACTACACATTTGCTTGAAATTAAAACTGAAAGGATGAATCATTTCTGTAATTAACGCTTACATTGCACCAAGTATTGTCTTCGGCCAATTAATTACATCTATCTTCAACCATCTCGTGTTCCATAGCACCCCATGCCATTTTAGGTGACATTAACCTTCATCCCCCTCATGGCGGTACAGTGCGCAAATGAATAACTAAGGAAGACATCTGGCGGATGTTATGCATACACAACATCGTTCAGATAAACAACGGCTCACCGACGTATTTCCGGGGGAGATCCTAAAGCAGCTCCTTGGATTGGTTTTTATAAAGCTAACCTTTGCAGAAATAAAAAAGCACTCGTACCGTCTCGTGTTTCTTCCATTTCGTATCATGTTTCGCGAGGATTGAAGATGAATCCTTCCTAACTCGCGCAATTTACTGTTCTGATGCTTATTACTTTGTAGATCACGTAGTTTTAATGACGAAAAAATAGTTTATTGCTCGAATATATTGTCCAAATACATAAATATACAAACGAGGGTCCCATAGTCAGAAGACTACACCGGGACCCTCGATAGATAATTCTCGTGCTTTTAGATCAGTGATATGGTCAACTCTAGTTTGATTTGCGACAGAGGTTATCATGGACGCCGTATTGAACGGCTCCAGAATTTTTGATCAGATGGGTTTTTAACGTGCACTGGTATCACTGACTACACGTTCACGGATGCTTAATTGCTTTTCTCCTTTGTCAGAAAGCGGCTGCATGCCGCGTTTGGGATTCAATCACGCGTACTTGGGCTGAGAAACCGAGCGCTGTAATCATGCATTAGGCCACCAAAACGGGTCAGTGACGCGATTATTTTATAAAAATAAATACCGTTGATTACTTAATAAGCAGAGTGGTTTTGGACTGAATTCATCAGAAAGTATGTAAGTTTTCTTTCTCACTGTCTTTTGTTACAGACATTTTCCTTAGGGCTTCTTTTTATTTATTCTGTACTTCGGAATCTTGTAACTACTACAAGTTCCAAGATTTTTTATTTCATTATATTGCAGAAGCTGTGTCTATTTGCCTTACGTCAGTAGGTACTCCAGGCCAATGACCTGAAAATGCGCTACTTTATAGCGTATCACGCTGGAGAGAACTTGCGGCCTAGGGCACGCACTGTGAAAAAATATGAATACTGCGCGGAAATTGAGGCAACTCAAGAAACAAAACTTTGCATAATCAGTCGGAGCTTCTAAATTCTGCCCTATGTTTCTTAATGAGAAGCATGCGGTATTTAATACCACGAAAAGCCTTAGTCGCCGTAGTTTGAGAGCTTTTGATTCTATGCTGCCATCATTTCAGTGCGTTGGAGAAGCCCACACTTTAGCATGTTTCATCTTCATGCCCAATAAATGAGTCAGTTTTGCCAGATGCATTGATTGTTCCTCATTAAAATTCCTTAGGGAAGGGTGGGGGCTTTTCCGCAGGCAACTGAGTTCCGGGCGATAGAGGCCGCACCAACAGTACTGTCTGAAGAGTGCGATCAGAAATAAAACATTATGAAGACCCGATAAATTAAAACCCTACGAGACGCAAAAACAACACCATCCCAATTCATTTCATGCGCTTAAGGCGCAAATAAGCGTTTTGTTTTTAACCATAAAGTTGTTCTGGATAACATGTACTCGGCAAAAAATGGAAAAACATGTTTGCGTTTAGCCTGCGCGGAACCAGGTGCAAATCGCGACGCAGTTTCTTTGCTAGGCAGCCGACAAAACGTAGCTGTCCAGGCCAGTTTAATTCCCGGATCGCCAGCTTCAGCCTCGAAAAAAGGGATGTTTACCTAAGCCTGTAAAAGCACCAGCGTAGCGCCGAGGCTAGGTGATGAACGCAGGTATCGTGTTTGTTTTACGCCCCGATGCAATTAGCAGGGTGGGAGAGGCATAGAATTTCGAGCCGTTGCACATTGCGGTCGTAGTCGGTGCACCATGAATATGCACGACCCTGATTCAAATATGCAGCTCGAATGATAAATGCGGGTTGTGGATAACATGTCGTAGACTGGCTGCCTGGAGCTATAAAAGCATATGGTACATAAGCTGCAAACTCGTGTCTTTAGTACAGCCACATCGCCTTAGCGTTGTGACAGGATCGCTCTAATACTGACTCCGAAACTGTTGTTTGCATGCTGTATTCCGTTTTCAATATGAAGTCGAAGCAAGTAACTGAGTCTGGGCTAGTTTTACCTGTCTTTACTGCCTTTTACTGCTAGCATAAGCGTATTTCACGGTGCCCAGCCGAAGCTACAACAGCGAATGTGCCGTTACCATGACAACCGGTTGAGCCGAGCCACGCCGGTCCCCTCGCGGCACCCGCTTATGACGTCGCATTCCGCTATGCTCATCATCGTCTTCGTCACGCATGATCATCATGGTTGTGGTAATCACTACCGCGCAGCTTTGAATACAAGCCGCGGTGCGTCCGATCGCTATATATAGTATATGCGCTATGAATGAAGAGGTGGACGGCGAGTGCACTTTTTCTGAGCGGCATCAGTGAAGACTACGCGATAAAGCGTCGACGGATCCAGAAATCATCGAATGGCGGGAAGCCACCTGCCAACGTACGATGAAAAAGGAATCCTAAGCGAACATCGGAGACGCCTTATTAGAAAGAAGAACATCTCGTTAAACGGCGGCGCCAAGTCTGGAATCGGTAAAGACGCCGAGTCGCCACCGGACTGCAAGAAGAAGACCGTCCAGTACAGCAAGAAGTCAAGTTCTGCGATTGTATGAAGGCGAAATAAGACTTTGCTTTGGCATATGATCCTCACATTGACAATACCCAATGGGGAACTACAATTGAACTTTGTGTACCAAAAAGACACTATCACGTCTGGGTACTGTGCATCCAAAATGAGAGGGTGCCAAACTCTTTCACAGATCACCGATCGGTCTTCGTGTCTATAAAGCTTACCATTGTATAAACATGTGCTCTACATCCATCAGAAACCGTGACGGCGTCTCAGTTGCTTAGCCGGTGCCCCTAATATATCGGATAACCTAGCTCCAATAAACCGAACCATAGCTTCCTCTGCGCACTTGGTTATTTCCTCCATTTTCTGCTCGCTAAGGTTTCCAATGACTTCAATCAAATCTGGTCTAGCGCAAATCTACCGAAAGAATGAAAACATGCGTAAATTATAACCTGGCCATGGTGCCGATAGCGAGGAAATTGGAAAGCATACCTGGAATTCGCCACGCACTCTACGTCGACGACATTACGGTGTGGACGACGACAGGATCAGCGGGAGACAAGGAAGACAAATTGCAGAGAGCCCTGGATGGCATTGAAGAAGTTGAAAGAAGAAACGGCATTCAATGCGCCCCTGAAAAACACTGACTTCATTAGAATCCGCAGCAAAAACTTCAAGACAGAGCTGATTCAAATCCGACTTCAAAACCAAGAAATCAAAGCGGTAAACACCTTGAGGATTCTAGGTATGTGGTTACAAAGCCACGGGGAAAGAACTCACACAATCACGCTACTGACTCGGGCAACCAATCAGGTCTGCGGCATGATTCGAAGAATAGCAAGCAGGAACGGAGGGTTAAAGGAGAAGGACGCGATCGTAATAGTAACGGCGATGATAGTCCTCCGCTGGACTTATAGCCTCCCGTACCACGTCACCGGAACGGAATAAAAAAACATTTGATGCGCAGTTTCGGAAAGCTTATAAACTAGCACTCGTATTACCAAGTCTTGCATCCATTGAGGCTTTTATGGCAATGGGCATCTCGGCCGCCTACGAAGAACACAAAGAAGCAATCCTGATCTGCCAAGAACGCAGACTAGAACAAAGTCGGACTGGTAGCCACCTACTGAACGTCATGAGACAACCGATCGACGAGAAAACTAATCCCCCAAAAGAAACACTCACTCCCGAAAGGAGAGCTGAATACCAGGTCCTTCCAATTCCCAAAAACATGGACCCCTACAAAACAGCAAAAGACGAAAAACGAGATCTCACCTCATACAAAACAACGTCTTCAGAAACAATAGCGACATACTCTATGTAGACGCCAGTCCATATCTGGGAAGAAAAGCGGCGGCAGCCACCACAGTTGACCACACCGGAAGAGAGGTGACCAGCCCTTCGATCAAGACCAATAACTACATAGATGATGGAGAGGAAGTTGCAATCGCCTTACAGTTAAACATGCCAGCAGCCAAGGTAGAAAACACATAATTCTCAGCGATTCCCTAAAGCCCTGTTGTGCCTTCCTAACCTCCTGGGACGCGTATACAAACAGGCACAACAAATAATGAAGCAGGAAAAAAA
The DNA here is from genome assembly GCF_055883805.1 of Amblyomma maculatum. Taxonomy (NCBI): domain Eukaryota; kingdom Metazoa; phylum Arthropoda; class Arachnida; order Ixodida; family Ixodidae; genus Amblyomma; species Amblyomma maculatum. The sequence continues at coordinate 79,100,641 of NC_139345.1, forward strand.
CACGGATAACATGAAACACACAATCCTGTGGATACCGGCTTATGAGGAAATCGATGGCAACGAGGCTGCCGACAGGATAACCCGAGGGCATACTTTCAGGGTACCTGCGCCCAGAGCCTTCAGCTCCTATCACATACGGGGAACTAATACAATATCTCAAATTAGAAAAAAAAAAAAAAACGATACGTAGAACCACATGAAGACCTCAGCAGACAGTAGGCAGTAACCTGGAGTAACGTACAGGCTAGGACATTCCGAAACCTTGCAACGTACCACAGAATCTGGCACAGAAAATTCTAAAATAAACATGCACTGCATGCAGTAAAGTCTCTGACATCTTTCTCATGGTATGGGACTGCAAGGAGCAATTAGAGAAATATAAAACTCGAGCACTCAGTCAAGCGGAGTGGGAGGCAGAGCTGGCCCACACGGGTCTCTGAGCAGCGCAACCTGCTCACTAGGGCCAGGGAGACAGCCCAGACCAATGGTATTCTGGACTGAGGAAACCAGCCATGTTATTCCGTTAAACAAAAACGCTTTCTCTCTCTCTCTCTGTCTCGCTACGCATATCTTGGCTGAGTTGAGCTAAGCCACTTCAAATATGTTACTATTAAAGCGTACGTAAAAGAAACTACCTACTCTGCTGGGCATTACTCACGTCGTGTAAATTGACCGCGTATTCAATTGCGCAGGGTAGGGAAATGACTTGCTCACGTGAGTCAAGCTGTGTATTTTAGTTCTCCAACACTACTACCATAAAAATAATATAATAATTGGTTCGCAGGAAGGGACCCAGTCGGAAAAAACAACAGAAAATTTTCTGATGTTACGACAGAATTTCTGTGCGGTTTTTGACGGGGAACCTGTTGTGACAACAGAACATTCTGTCATAACATCAAAAATCTCTGTAGTTACAACAGAAAAGTGCTACAGAACGACAGACAACAGAAATATACTACAGAGAAGCTACAGAACTACAGAGAAGTACTACAGAACTCCGAAAAATCTGATGGTTACGACAGAACTACAGGATATTTTGTCGTGTTTTTGACAAAGTTCTGTAGTTTTTTTCGACTGGGGAAAGGCACAGTATCTGTCACACTTGCTTCTGTAGACACCTGAACCGGATTTTAAGGGAAGTGAGGAAGGTGGAAGTGAAAGTGGAAAGAGAGAAAGGGGAGCCGTAGTGGAGGGCTACAGAGTAATTTCGACCACCTGGGAATGTTTACCGTGCGCTGACATCGCACAGCACACGGACGCCACTTAATTTCGCCTCCATCGAAACGCAGCCGCCGTGGTCGGGTTCGAACCCGGGAAGTCTAGCCAGTAGTCGGGCGTCTTTGTGCGCTGACAACGCACAGCACACGGAGGACTCTTCGTTTCGCCTGCATCGAAACGCAGCCGCCGCGGTCGGAATCAAACCCGCGTACTCCGGCACAGTAGTCGGGCATCTCACCACTGCACCACCGCGGCGGGGCGCACTGCTACCAGTATTCTCGGAAAAACCCGATGTCTGAAGCCACTTTCACCTTTCCGATGGCCTTCAGGTGACCACAGAAACAAGTGTGGTAGATACAGCCCCTTTAATTTCCTGTAAACCAATTATAGAGCGCCGGGAAACTATGATGCATTCAACGGAATGGTGTTTGCGTTTGACGTCGGGCGCGTGTTGTACCGTGTGCATTAGCAACGCTCAGGCTTTCGTATAAAGCATTATTTTAAGATCTTATCTCTGTAGCACATGCAATTTGTGATATGAAAGCATGGTCACCTAATTAACACATCAAAATAAAGTTTAATGATTGAGGCACAGGAAATACACTCCTGTCAAAACGCCCTGCTGCGGCAGGATATATCGTAAATAATTGAGTTAAACCGCCCGTATTTTTTTCACAGCAGGCAATCGCCACCCACAGGAACATACAGACAGATCGCTGTATTGCATCTTCAGTACTTTGAAGGAGTAGTCTTATTCCCTCTCTGTTTCCTTAAAACAGATCGTCACAACAACTGATCGATAAATATACACTGAGTCACAAAGAAGCACCGAGAAGGCTCACGAACACTAAGCTGCTACTACTTGAAAAACAGAATATACAGATTGCTAGCGTAGACTATGTTCTAGTTTCTCGGAGAGCTCAAACTATGTGCGTGAGCTTACTTCTCTATAATTTCGGTGCTTGTATATTAAGGCGAAAACCTTTCTTGGCTCATCACCAGCTTACGCAGAGGTGTGTCTAATGAGACATATTCAACGTTACTCCGACAAAAGCCACATGGCAAGCCAGACTAAAATTTAACCTACAAGAAAAAAAAAATAATTCCCCACATGGAATCGAATTCTTGCCCCTCTGATCACCAGAATAGAACGCTAGCTACGACACGCCATGCACGTTTGAAAAAAACCTTGATTCTTTCTTTTTTTTCCAGCACGATATTTATTACATGCTCTTAAATTCAGCGTAGAGCTATATACATTATTTACAAAGTAATCAGCCTCTAGGCGAAACGTCCAATTGAAACATACAACACAACACCACGCAACTAGAATATGGCTTAGCACGACTTCACTAAAACGGTGGCAAGGAAAGACAACACATCAACAATGGCAGCCAGTCTGGTTGATAGTCACTATCTTCGTAAGTGTCTCTAAGCTGGTGCACCTTCTGGCCGAAATGAGTAGCGGGGAGACGAGAGGCTCAGAATTCCGATCCAACATAAGCGTTTTCCACAGGCTGTGCAGTCCAAGGAGGAAAATCATGTCAAAGGGTTCGTGGTCATGTTCGTTGGTTATCAAGTAACGCACACTGTGGGAATTCATAATAAAGTCTTTCTTCAATACTCTTTGCAGAACGTCCCAAAATAATATTGCATCTTTGCATGCAATAAAACAGTGCTCGATGGTTTCGGGTGTATCATATAGCCAACAATTAACAGAAAAAACAAAAATATGTTTTTTCTCAAGCCACAGTTTAACAGGAAAAAACTAGGCATGAAGTTTAAAGAAAATCGTTTCAGTAGGAGGCGAGACGGGCATTTTGCGCATCATTTTTAACGCATCATGCCCCATACAATTAGAATAGAGTGAGCGATATAAGGGAGGCGGGAACAACATAAATATCAATTCTTTGTATACGTTTTTTCGTGAAACAGACAATAAGTAATCATAAGAGAAGCGAACTGCCAGAAAATTCACTGAATCGTAAACTTCTTTCATAAAGCTAAATAATAATGGCTGCTCGGTAAAACTGCAAGAGACCACTAAGTTTGGAAGAAGGTTCACAAGGTAAGTTTGCAGGGATGCTCTGGTAATTGGATGGGAGCTAATACGGAAAAAGAAGAAACGAGCAACTAACTGTCTGACATAGAGATGTGTCAAACCTAGTCCGCCAGCAGAAACAGGCCTGAATAAGTTATCGCACCGCGTATACGCTCAAAACTGGACGACCATATGAACGTAGCAAACGTTCGGTGAAAACTGTGGATGTAATTCCTCGCCATATTTTTTTGCCGTTCCAGTCGTCTCCACGGCTCCGTAGGAGCGCGACTAGGGCAAATTTATTCCTGTCTCCAGAGGGAAGCGAGACCAATGATGATTATAAGCTCATTATTTGCTGCCAAAATAGGGGAACCAGCCGAAAGACTGGTTAAACTGCTTAGAGAAGGTCAGCAGGGATCCCTTGGGACTCTGCTGCCTCCAATGCGCGCAAAATGAGCTGGCGCTGTTGGGTGAGCTCGGTGGTACGCAGGAGGGACTCCCACGCATTCACTGTAGCTGAATTATCTGCGTTGTTTCGCGTACATGTCCACATCACGTGAATGAATGTGGCCGGCTGTGTACTGTGTTTGCACGTAGGTGCAAGAAGATTTGGGAAACGTTCGCTTATAGCCATGGATATGGAAAGGTTCCGGTTTGTATTTTGCGCCAATGGACGGCCTAGCGCCGGAATAATTCCCGGTGTGGAGGGCGATATAGACACGGTTCGAGTCGATAATACTTGAGGATGTCCGTGTACGTAACAAGGCGTAAATGAGTGCCTTGGGGAGTGACAATGGAAGCGGCAGGCTGAGGAGGGTACTCCGCCCGGTAGCTCAGTTCTCGGGCTAGAGCATGCGCCTGTGCGTTCCCGCTGAGCGCCTCATGAGCTGGGGTATATATATATAGCTGGGGAGAACAAACGTATATATACATACGTTTGTTCTCCCACCCCTGCGGTCTGGAGGTTGTGGAGAATGGCTTCGCACCGGACATTTTTAAAAGCCTTCGCGACGTCTAGACCAATTATGAATTTGGTGTCCAAAATGTGTGTCAGCAACTGATACTTGAGAAAGAGCATGATATCTGGAACCGCAAGGTGCGGTCGAAAGCCAAACATCATGTCTGCAAGTAGGTAATGTTGCAACTTGTTTGAGGATGTCGGCTGATCAAAAGGCGATGTCTATGATAGCTGGGGAAGAGCCTTGCTCTTTTCGCTTGGGGCCAAAGCCGTTCCAATTGACCACTTTAGCTGGTCGCGTACGTTGTGGAGTAGGCTCCTGAATGGCAATCTCCAGGACGTAGTAGTCGCTTCCGAATGTTTCCCGGGTATTGCGCCAGGTAGCTTCAATCCCCGGTCCCATAAAGGCGAGATCCGTGGTTGTGTCTCGCGAGACGCCCGTTCCTTTCCGAGTGCGTTGGGTGAAATCCGTTTAAGAGGTTCAGATGGAGTGTGTGCCAATCGTCCCAAAGCAATCGGCCTTTAAGCGTGTCGTAGTGGTAACCCCATGCTTTGTGAGGAGCGTTGAAATCCCCCAAAATTATTAGAGATTGCCCTCGCGCTAGCTGCTGTACTCGGAGGAATAGTGGCCCGAAGACGGCCTTGCGTCATTGGGGTGGGCTATATAGACGTTGAGCACGAAACGGTATTGCCTGGTCGCACGAGAGGTTCGGGCGAGAGTTTCGAGAAAGATATGGTCTGGAAAAGTGGAGTCTAGCTCATGTAAGATAATCGTAAGGTTTCGCCTAACTACAGTAGCAACCTGGGAGCTTGCTTTTCCCAGCGATTAAGTCCGATATCCAGCCGATTTTGCGTGTTTCCCTGCTTCTTGCAGGGCAAAGATTTCTGAGGGATCACTCGCGGTAAGGAACTGCTGAAGGGCCGCACTCTTGCGCGCGAAACCTCGGCAGTTCCATTGCCAGATGGTAGTGTTACCCGAGCGAGCCGTCATAATTAGGTTGGGAGAAGTTCGGAGTGGAGGTCGCTGGGAGATTTGGCGTCTGAACCGGGAGTAGTGTCATGCCTTCATGCTTGCAAAGGGAGTCGATTGCTTTACCAAGAAATTCTAGTTGTAGAGCAAACTGAGAGCTGAGAGTGCGAAAGGTCTCAATATGTTCCTCCAGCGATTGGATACGGCCTTGAAAGAAGAAGCCCGGTGCTTCGAGACGCGCGATCTGTGCGTGTATGTCTTCCGTTTGTGTATCGCTCGCGGGAAGAGCCTTACGTTTGTGGGCAGTGCCAGCTGGTGCGAGGGACGTAGGAGGAGGAGCTTCTAGGCGTTTCTCCATATTCTAGCCGCGCGGCGAACACCGCTGCACGTCATCTGCGGGAAGCTGTGCAGACCAAGAGACACAACAAGAGGGCGCCATCGTAGCCAATGGCTGCCGAAAGGTTTCGTCGTAGCGCTCTTAACGGGTCTTAAGTGTCCCTTAGAATTTTTGTTTTGTTTTGGGATGTGTTTTGGCAGTGAAACCGGTTTGACGGAAAAACACAGCACGAAAGGACGTTGTCAACAGGGAGCACATAACACATAAGGAGCGCACAGCTAGCTTTAGTTTGGTTTATGGGGTTTAGCATCCCAAACAACTCAGGCTATGAGAGACGTCTCGGGGGAACACCAACACAAGCTGAGTGTTGTACTTTCTGCCTTAAGTATCATGCTACTTCACGCGCTGTTTTTCCCTGATTTAGCAGTGCGCCAAGTAGGTCAGGCAAAAGTCATGGTTGAAACTGCTGCTGTTCTGCGCGCATCTAATCTTCGGGCGAAATTCGTTTTATCCACAGCCATTATATATTTAAAAATGTTTTGGTTGAAAAATAACGCTGTAGCGTATGTGTGATGAAAGCCAAGCCGGCCGCAAATGTTCTTTATTAAAGAACATCAGTGTATTACTGTCTTATTCGGCATCAGTTTGTTTCTGGGCCTGTTATTGTAGGCCAGAGTATAGGCCCCTTCCTTATTTTATTAAACAACTTTCTGCAGTAGCTTTTCTGTTTTGGTTAGAGATCACACTCGCCATTTATGCGGTGTTTTTGCTTTATGTCTGTAAATATATCTTCACTGTATGTTCAATTTCCGTTACAATTACTACCTTTTCAGTAACTGTTATACTTCCATTCTACTTATCATGCACAAAACATATAGGTCTTTTGAGCTGCTTGAAGCATTCTCTTCTTTAAAAAGATATTGAAGTAAAGCATTAACTGAGTATATCAACCCTCATGGGACATTCTTCTAAACGTTAACCAAGCTCAAGTATCCCAGCAGCGTTAGATTCTAAGACGTTTGTCATTTCCGACTCTAGTAGTTAACTACACGACAATAAATTCTTAGACTACTTTCCTAATGTGCATACATAACTCTTTTGATTAGGCCCGGTCTACACTCATGCCTTTCTAACGCCTTTTTTTATTTGTCGAGCTTCACTGCCGTTCCCGGACGAAAAGAGACAGCGCTCCTCGACATTGTTTCATATTTGCCCTGAGGCACAAGCAACTATAACCTCCATGCACAGCGCCATGGCGAGCCTGCGTCCGTAATAGACCCGCAGTATGCATTCAGACACACTAGTTCATGACAACGTTACAGCTCATTCGGGAGAAAAAGCCTAGTCGAAAAGTGAAGTTAATATCTTCCGGCCGTTATTGCAGTCCACCTAACGTTGGCTAGATAAAGTTCAGAGCGGCCCTCACCCAGACAAGACACACTGATGCCAGAATTTTCATAATAAGCTTAGTGAGCAAAGAAAGCCATCAAGCCTAAGCCCCTTATTCCGGTTAGCGCCTTCCGGTGAAAGCAAACGGGAAACCAGACGACGTCGTTATAAAAGTTACGGAATGAAATATGACGGCACGCGAAAGAGCCCTTCTATGCGCAGATTGAAATTTGGAGTTATGCAGTGAAAGACATTTCTGTGCTTTCTGAAAGCGATAAGGAAAGTTTCTCATGACTAGAAATTACAGCTTGCGCGAGCTGTAGTATATGCGCCTTCATTTCCCTCATTATAGTTCGGCAGAAACTTCAGATTTGCATTCGTAGCTACAAATAAGGCAGTAGTTTTCGCATCAATGTCTTTTGTTTCACCTGTTAATCTTAACAATAAAATGCTCTTGGCGTGGCTCTACGGAAAGCCAGACCTGTTTGTGCTCTACGCTCGCAAAAATTCCTTAGGGCGTGGAGGAAGTCCATGGACCAGTCATGCTCTAGAGGATTCCTATCCAGCGAGCGCATGATTTAAAAGCTATAACTATCGTCCTAAGCATAACCTCTTAGAGACCAACTTTTCGTTTTCTAGACACAGACAAAAATGGCATGGGGCCTCAAGATAAGGGGAAGTCCCGGTATATATCACCTTGCAAAAATCAGAACTGAAGGATGATTTAATCGAATTTGTTTAGTTATTTAGATTTTTTTCACACATTTAGGCGGTGTTGCTCAGCCAAGACCACGACATAAGAGCGGCGTTAGTAAAGAAATGTCGCCAATCCTAACTTTCCAGAATATAGGCAATTCATTTGAATGAGCTCGAGAAGAACTTTATTTAATGCCAATAACCACAAACAACAAACAAAATGTCGTTCTCCTACATTCGTTCTCATGTGTATTTAAAAAAATCAGTTTCGTTTTCAAATTGTGGTTCTCACCAAAATAAAGGCCAAGTACAGTAACTTTCAAGCTTGTGGTGATACCTGAACAGAGCAGGCGGTGGAAAGAAAGTGGCAGGAAAGAAAGAGGAGGAAATCATTTTTTAAGGGAAATGTTTCGGAATCATTCGCTTTATCGTTTTTTAGTACTGTGGGTAGGAGTATAATTTAAACACAGTCAATGAGCAGAGCGAGCGGATGCAATATGGTCTGGCTGACCAGGGTTGAGGGAAGGGCCACAAAATAGCAACGTTTTCAGAAGCCGAGCTACACCGCTGGAGCTATGGACAACGCCCCGCCACACTTTCTGGAAACTTGCAAGCGCTCCTATTATAAATAAACATGCTCTCATATTTATTTTGGTTAGCGGCCAAAAAATGATCCGACCGAATAAGCAAATGCGCACACAGTGTTCAGATTCAGGGGCCGAAAAGGTCAATATTTATGGCAGCAATTATTCGTCCCGGCAAGCGACTCTTCGCGTATTAAATTCATTCCTTCGCTCCGCTGCTAGAGCCAGCTGTTCCCACGACGCTGTGAGAATGAATGCACGACCACTGCGTTCTCTGAAACGGCGTTAAGACTATGAAGTGCTTTTTAAGCTTGAGTAAAAACGAATTGAAGGCTACTGCCCCACAGGTGTACGTAGCACAGACTATTTTGACAGATCTTTTAATAAGGTCGTTATTGCAGGCGATTTTAACTCGCACCATACTCTTTGTGGTAACTATACTCTGACTCATATGGACAGCTGTTATGAACGTGGATGTTGGCAAATGCTGTGCACTGCTGCAATTCTCGGGCTATAACCTTCATGCACGGAAATTCGCGATCTGTCATCGATTTATCCCTGGCAGCAGGTGGCATAGGTATAGGAGGAAGGTCAACAGTCAACAGTGGCACATCTAGTGACCACTTTCTAATAACATTTACCATCATGATGAGCCCAACACAAGATAGCATTTTTGACCGTAAACTAGTAACAAAGCCAAATATGCAGCTTCGCTACGCTCCTCCCTCAAATCAAACCTTTGTTCATGTAGGACCGACAAAGCACAGCAGGTATTTTCCTCAATTGCGCATGCTACTGTAGATTCCCAGTTCACTGTGTGGTCTGCAGTAAACAATAAGTCGCCATCCGCATGGTGGAATGATGCGTGTGAGAAAGCCTTCCGCCGTAGGACAGAAGCATGGAAAAGCCTTTCTTACAACCAGAGCCCAGTAAACGCGATAAATTACAAATTTTGGTCAGCATCATTTAAAAGAGTCTTAGCGCAGGCAAAGGACGAGTACAACCAAAATTTAAATACTGAATTGTCGAACCCTAAGCACAGGAAGGCTTTGTGTCGTTTCATGGAACTAAATAGAAACTCGTCCCTTTCTCAGTCATTAAGTTCAGTAGTGTTGTCTCCACAGGAGGCAAAGAGGCAAACAATGAGTTGGAACAAATTGCACAAGGTCTCGCATTACGTTTCCAGGAGCAGTGCAGAGTTCCCTTGCACGCTCCCATTTCCTGCTCAGACTATGTTGAGGTTGATAGGTCAGAACTCCTATCTGTGATTACTTCCATGCAAAACTCGGCTCCAGGTTGGGACGGGGTTACGGTAGGTATGCTCAACGTTTTGCGAATGATTTCACTCAGGATCTCCTGGATCTGGTTAACGAATCATTAGAATCTGCATGGCTGCCACACGTCTGGAAAGTGGCGAAAATTATATTGCTCTTGAAAGACCCTGGTAAAGGATTTCATGTTGAAAACATTCGGCTGATAGCTTTGACTTCGAATCTAGTAAAATTAATAGAAAGAATTGTGCATGGCGGCCTCTCAAAGCATATTTCGAAGGTTAATGCTTTGAGTTCTTCCCAAATTGGTTTCCGTAATGGATGCTCAATATGGCCTCCACATGTAGATTTAGAAAGCAGGATTCGCCTTGCAATGTGCAACAAGGAGGTATCAGCGTTAGTGACGCTCAATGTTGCTAAGGCCTATGAGAGCATTGAACATTCCATTCTACTAAAAAAGTTGTCATTATTACGTCCTTCGTTCTACATTTATGCGTGGATCAGGGAATTTTTGAAAGGACGAGAATTCTTTTGCACTGATGGCTCATTAATCTCAGACACCCATGCACAGACAGGAGGGGTGCCCCAGAGCTCTCTGCTCTCACCACTCCTTTTTAATATATTAATGTGCGATATTCCGGTTCATCCTGGTGTCATTGTATATGTATATGCAGATGACATAGCATTCTTCGAATCTGCAAAAGATATTCATCACCTCCATCGTTCACTACAGGCTTACCTGAATTCACTTGAGGTTTGGTTGGACAAAATTAAATTGGTTTTAAATGTGTGCAAAACTAGTGTACTAGTTTTTAAAACCAAAACCGTCTTATATGTTTTGTCAAACTAACGATCACATGTCATACCTCAAGTGGAATCTGTGCGGTATTTAGGCATTACGTATGATGCTAGTATGGATTGGAGGCCTCACATCAAGTCTAATGTTCGGAAAGGTGAGCGTGCCCTTGGTAGGCTCATACGGATAAGTAAAATGAAATTTGGTATGAGATACTCTTCTAATTTTTGTACAAAGCCTATGTGAGACCGATTCTGGAACTTGGCTGCATTCTTTTTTCTGGGTGTCCAAAATGTAAGCTGCATCCTTTGCTGCTTTCAAAAAGACGAGCGCTGCGCCCCTGCCTAGGGCTTCCACAGTCAGTCTCTACCAATGCTCTGTACTTGGAGGCCCTCATTCTGGACCTTAACTTTCATTTCCGCCTTCTAGCTGTTAGATTATTCTTGCGATCATTTGAAGCTACTCCAGGTGTGGCTATAGCTACAGCCACACCTATAGCCGCACCGGGGTTTGTGTCAAACTCCGCCCTCTTTCTCACTCACCAGTGGACAAGGGTCTACATGCCCCAGGTTGTTTTCACGCAGAGCCTTTCAACAAACATTGGTGTGGACCTTGGTTCTATATGTCCAATTGTTTGCTCAACGTCCTTTGTGGATATAAATTAGGATTCTATATTTCCAACTAATGCGAAGCAATTACCTTCCATCTAATATCCAGTCTCTTATGTGATCATGATCACACCGTAATTGCCACTGATGCGTCTGTGACTGCGCAGAAAGCAGCGATTGGAATTTTTTCAGTCTCTTTCCTGGAGGTTTTCGATGCGTGTCCCGGATTACACACCGATATTTTCAGCAGAATGTATGGCAATTGGGCTAGCACTTCTAAAGTTTCCCTGCAGTCAATAAAAAAAAATTTTTCTATCAGACTCTCTTTCTGTTCTGTTGTCACTGGAGTTAGCACAGGATGCTCTGTTGAGCCGCTCACTAAAGTATTTCATACCGGGGTGGGTGAAAGAAATACGCTTCATCAGTGTCCGCGCTCCCAGCGGTATTTTCCAGAACGAATCGGCAGATTTCCTGGCTAAATCAGCTCTTGATGCATCTGTTTCATGTACCATCCCTAATATCATCATTTTTGGAATGTCCCGTTTCCAGCGTTATCAATACCTAGCCGCTTCATGCAATTATCCTTTGCTATCTACCGCCAAATACCAGCATCTCATATACTCATGGAAAGTTCGTTCATGTAAATCACGGCAGTGTGAGTTAACGATGCCTCTCATGAGATGCTGGATTCCTCGCCTAAATATTTATGTAGATGCGCGATCAGCCCCACAAACCTTTGTGAGGCTTGCGGTGAGATTGAAAATATTGATCACTTCCCTCTCGCGTGCTGAAGGTTTTCACATCAGAGGAGGGTGCATTTCGAAACCCCAACTGCACGCTTGGGATTTACGTTGTCGGTTCCGCTTCTACTCTCCTTCGGTGCGAGTGCGAAAGGATTATCGATGCCTCCAATTTGCCAGTACTTACATAACTACATCACAGCTACGGACAGATTCGCTTGCTAATTGTATTCCAAATTTACAAAGTTCCAAATTTTTGCTTCGTATTTTTCTTTCAATCAATTTTGTGATCTTACATCTTATGTTTTTGTTTAGTTGACAATTACTTTAATGCCCTAATTCAGTTTGTGTAGGAAATTTGGCAGTCCACACTGAACCCTGGCCAATCCCCCTTCGTGGGTATGTGCCATATATCAAGGCAGAAGAAAAAGAAGAAGAAGACTTGAAGGATCATCAAACTTACTTGAACCACGAGTACATAACACATGTGCACTGCCTGGACTCGCCCGCCGTAGGTTCTCTAAAATACCAAAATTACAGCTTCGCAAAATGGTGTGAGCTAGAAGAGACTGTCTGCAAAAACGAAAGACAAATTTAGTTTTACCCGCAGGCACTTTTCGACGCGAATGTCAGACAAAAAAGTTAAGCGTAAAGTTTCGTTTAGTCCCTTCCTTAATATACATAAAGAGCGGAAGTACAATACAAAAAAATATAGCTCGTGTTTTCGTATAATACCCACGACAGTTCAGTTGCATCGAACGTCCCTAATGTCGAAAGTGAGGAAAAAGCTTTAAAAAATGTTATTCTATGTACATTTATGGCAAATAAGCAAGTGAGGATATCAGCTTAAAGGATGAATTCCGCAATGGCTTAAGAGCATTGGTCGGCAATTATCCGAACTCTAATTTATGAAGCGCGTACTGCAGTCTAGGTCATCCTTGCGTAAAGAGCTGGAGAGGCGCGCTTCATTGCCAAAGAAGCGACGCCTCGCCGCATAGGGTTTGTTCTGGACTGGAGGATTTGCTGAGTGTACAGCCTCGTATGGGTCAACATGTAATATTAGTAAGCCACTATCATCAACATCCATGGATAGCAGCATATTTCGAATTTGCATTGTGCTGTGTACACAGTTGTATAACGATGCAAACAAGTGTTACACAGGCTCTAAGGTAATGCGTGTGGTTGAGTCGTGTATTTCAATAGATCATCTTCCCGTGTCCACATTTACACAAACTGACCACAGGGTATGACAAAAAAATTACGAGGGACTTTAGCGACTAAAGTAGTGAAAGGTGAAAGCCTGATTGCCGCATTCTGCTTCGTAAGTGGCACTATTGAGCAGTTAAGTAATCAATAACTCAACTAATTAGTAATTAGATAGGCAAATTTTGAATGATTAAGTACATATACAATAATTAGTAAATACTTATTTAATTAATTATTCATAAATTTGATTTCAACTAACCAAATATAATTATAAATTGATTGACATATGACCCCGTGCTCGCCGTGTCACCCGGGCTAATTGTGTCAATATAAGATACGTATTCGCGCATACTGTGGTGGCGCTCTGTGATTGGTAGAGAACCTCTATGACATCATCCCGCCTCGGCCAATCAGAACGCCGCAAAAGCGGAACAATTTTGTTCACGACAGCATGAGCCATTAAAGGCTTTCGCCCTAAAATAACTACCGTACGTAGCGGGTACGCTTGCTTGACTGCTTTGTAATGACCGAATGAGTGCATCGATATTATTTATTATGTTACGCTTTTCAATTTTCTAGGAAAAGGGCAACGAAGTGAAAGAAATAGTGTAGCACGATTTCGCTTAAAATTCTTCCGTCATGAAAAAGTAATTTATTGCTTCGTCAACTAGATGATGAGTCACAGCTCCTGATATCATTCATGCGCTATAGCGGAGTGTGTCTTGACAAAAACAATGTCTTAGAATGGCAACTGATTTTAAACCAAAATCAAATACGCACTTCGTTTTTCCCTTTAGTCTTGATTTTGTATTCCATATACTCATCAAGTAACAGTCGCAATCTACCACGTTGTGTGAAGGACCACCGGACAGAGATATATTATTCCATTTTAACCAGCCCCACCGTGGTTGGCGCGTGCTTACGGCTCTGGAGTGTTGAACCCAAAGACGTGGGATAGAATCCCGGCCGCGGTAGCTGCTTTTCTATGGAGGCGAAAAGGGAGTCGCCCGTGTACTGTGTTATGTCACTGGATGTTAAGTAACCCTAGATCAGAAATTCCGAGCCCCCCACTACAGCGTCTCTCGTAGCCTCAGTTGCTTTAGGACGTTAAACCCTAGAAACCACATCAATCCTTTTTAACAAAGGCGTAGGAACTTGCTTGGATAGCATAATAGAAGCACGTCTGATCAATATCACCGAGACAGTACCAACCTAAAGGCCCCAAGGTTCGATTCCTATCCGCAGCGTGCTGCAGAAGTTGGCAGCTTCTGATAAAGAATTCATAGAGACGGACAGTTGGATGGACAGATGAACGGGCTCATGGATGGACTCACGAATGGCCTTACGGACAGACATTGACCAATTAGATGTATGGGGGCATCCGAAAAATGAGTGCTTGCCCCCTGAATATTTTCTAATGGGAACCGCAACGCAGCATTTCGATTGCGGGTGCGGGTGCGCTAACCTCTGCGCCACTGAGTAGCGTTGGTGCAGTGATAGAGTTGAAAAGCCTCATGCTACCGCCTCCTACTTTAACATAGGCAGAAACCATACGTAGCATGAAACAACACCTGCTTGGATTTAAAGCTATAATCAGCATTATTAATAAGCACTACAAAATAGCACTAATTCTTACATCTATTACTTTGAACTACTGTTCATCACCACACCTTAAGGTCATGACTTACAAAAAGCGAACATTTTCATTTGGTAAAACACTGAAGCATCAACATTTCAGGGTACTTAAGCATTCCGTAATTACTTGGACACGAAATAAATTATTTTCCAAAGTCACACTGCGAACAGAAAAGCATGTGTACTTTTCAACGTTCCGATGTTATCCGTACATAATGAACAACAGAATAAATAGAGGCATTTCAGATCGCTTACGTGTTGTAAACCGGAGGTATTACATTTTTCGTGGAAGATTGTCTATCATTACATTCTTGCTGCCATACGGTTCGTTTGCATGGTTTATTTTGGACGAAGAATGGCCCGCGTTCGCCACTTGGAAGAGCACTAGGACGGTGAAACCCACTGTTTCTTGCGAGCAGCGCAGCTCTCTTGGCACGCTGAGCATTATTCTTCTTTCTGCATATCTTGCCCGCGTCTCCGTTCTTGAAGGTGGACGAGAGCAGGAAGCCAGGGAGTAGAGCCAGGAGCGCTCATGTGACCGCGGGCGTGGTCACCCTAGCAGCATCCATTCCAATGGCAGCATTTGTTGAAGCCGCGCTAGGGAGGCTGCAACTGCTGCTGGCTCGAGATGGCAGTTCGGACAATGGGAAATTATAGCTGCGGCTACCGTCTTGTACCAGTGTCACAAGGGACTAAGCCAAATTGCGAAACCTAATCATTGGCCTATTTCTCATGCACGTGCATCGTGCACAATGCAGGATCGCCTGATGACGTACAGTGTCTCGCGAATGAGTGGAGAATACCTGAGGCAGAAAAGAGGCGTTACCTCACCTTTCCATTGATCAAGAGCAAAACCAACCCTCCACTGGAGCACCTCTTCCTGTTTTCCTCTTTTCATTCCCTCCTTCATCCTTTCCCTCAGAGGGTGGGGGAGGCGAGTAAATTAGTGGTGAGGTACCCGCCGTTATTTTGAACATTTGGGGTAAGGAAGACAGCGAGGTCCTCCTGACTCAACTCCTTTAGTATATACATGAACTCCCTTCTACCGAGTGAGTATATCAAGGTAATATATTGTCATGTTTTGAACTGATTGCGCAAGCTTCCTGCTCGTATTTATTCCGTTGACTTTTGCTATCGCAAACATGGCTTATTATTTTTTATAATTGATAAGAGGTAGAAATCATTCAATTTCGCTCTGTTCTTAGCCGCGTCGGAAGCTTTTTGATTCCAGTGTTCCCCAAAACTCGACGATAGTGTCTACATGCTTCTAAGCAAGCAAGCAGGCCAAGCGAATTAACCTACCACATTCAGGCAAATAAACTCTGCACGCTCCGCCACTTACTTTAATCGGCCTGAAATAATATACATGAACCCAACAACTGGTTTTCATTTGGCAGGCAAACTCAACCCGACGCTGTCGTGTCCATGTATACAGTGCTCTTGGGGCAAACAAAAATTTGCGAACAGCTGAAAGGAAAAATGCAGTCGTTAAATATATTCGTGCATCAACAGACAGTGCGGACAGAAGACATATTCTGTGAAGTTGGAGAAGTATAGGCTATAATGAAGGCCATGGTGCGCTGAAAAGGCCAACGTGTGCGGAGTTGAAATATCTGATCACTACTTCTGCCATTCTCGTTCGTGTACCTCCTCTCTGTGAAATGTTCAGTTTACTTTTCATTTTTATTGTTCGGTTTCATGCTCCCACCCGTTCTTCTCGCACTGCAAGGTAAATCCTGAAATTAGTAACATCGCTCCTTAAATGCTAATATCCTTCCATCCTTTTCGCAACACTAGGATTGTACTTGACGCAACTGAAGTACGCATTCAAAGGCCATCATCACTGTCTGCACAATGAAATACTTTTTCTCCGTATAAAAACTATAACACATTTAAAGCCGAAATTGGAGAAACTCCAGATGGTCCTATTACATTTGTCTCGAAGCTGTGGGGAGGTTCTGTGTCTGATGGGCACATTGTCGAATCCTCTGGATTACTTGACATGCTTGTACAAGGGAACGCACTGATGGTTGATAAAAGCTTCAAATTTAAATATACTCCTGGTGGAGTACTGGTTTATATGCAAAAATACTTTTATTAGATGTGTTAAGCACTTACTTTTGTGCTAGGTTTGCGGCTATTACAGCAAACCTTCGAAATGGTTTCTTTTTTTATTGTTTTCAACAACTGATAGCAGGCGGCTTTATCGCCGAGGCTGTAGCGCATGGACCGATATTGTACTCTTTCTTTCTTTGTTCATGCTCGGTATCGCGAAGCGCGTCTTTAAAAATTTCTTTGTAGCGCGAGACGCCCCGAGATTAGTCTGGAATGACTGCAGGCAAGCACAACCGTTTCTGTATTATTCCGAGAGCTTTTGTGTATCCCTTGTAATTGTAGTAGCAGCGTTTGGCTTCAGACAGCGCACTTACAACTGAGTTCACTACAATATACGAGATTGTTGCAAGCCGCCTTAACTTCTGCCTTGAGACGTTCAGTTTTCCGGGCGCCTTTTAAGGCGAAAGCCTTTAATGGCTTACGCTGCCGTGAACAAAATGGATCCCGCTTTTACGGCGTTCTGATTGGCCGATGCTGGATGACGTTATAGAGGTCTCGACCAATCATACAGCACCACCACAGTACGCGCGAATGCGTGTCTTATAGGGCCATATGTCAATCAATGGTCTATTAATAATTAATGAGTAATTCATTCATTTCCAATTGGTGACTATATAAGCAATGCATTAATTATATAATAAATGATTGTTTTTTCACTGACCTAAATAAGTAGTAGCAACTTAATTGCTAATTATTTATAATAAATAATTCATTAATTGCTGATTAGTGCCAGTTGCGGAGCAGAATGCGGCACTCAGGCTTCGCCTTTCACTACTTTAGTCGCGAAAGTCCATCATAATGTTTTTGAGAAACAGAATTCAAGATAGGTGCTGCGTGAAGAGCAAAAAAGTTTGCTAACTGCCATTGCGATGTCTGTAGTAAGCATAAGCTCAATTGTAGTAACCATTGACTAGATATAATTTTTAATAGATTTAACTATGAGTTTGCGTTCAGAGGGCTTTCAACTCAATATTTCAGAGTACTACGCGACAACGTTATTGGGCTGCATTTGCGGGCTGAGCTGCCGCATTTACGTGCCCGTGCATGCATTTCTAGCAAGAATTCCTAAATTTGTGCCTCTGCTACTCCACACATATTCATTACCATACAATCGTAATCAACCACATTATGTGCAATAGCATATAAAGTAGATACGAAGCTCTCTTTCAACCAACGCCCGTGAACGTGTCTGCGTGTCTTAGGGGCAGCATGTCTCCCTCGGAATGCAAGATTTCCGGTGCGCTCAATCCCCATCACACCCTACCATCCCCATTGCGCGACGACACAAGGGCATATGACATCGAGTTAGCAGAAGCTGCCAACCCGGCGTCATATGCCTTTGTGACGTCGCTGAACTCGGCGATCAATCAGTGCCAGGCCTTGTCACCTGAAGACTACCACCTTCCAAAAAGATGCTCGTGATTTTTCGATCAGAACACTGAAAATGCAATATTTTATTGATAACGAGGCTTTTAATAATATCGCTCTAAAATCTGCAAGATTATCTTGCTTTCTTTCAGTTGTGATGCTTTAGAAACAGAGGGATAGAAAGCAAGCTCATCACTTGTGCTCAATAGATTATTGTACACTCGTCACTAAAGTTTAAGCAGGAATGCTTTTTATCATTGATAACGCAACTCCGATGAACCAGGTATTTTTTTTTTGCTTGTTTTTAGCCTTCAAGTTCTCCATTTTTATAGTTCACCTGTACAACTTTTATGAGGGAAGGGGCTATTCTTGTTGTTGCTCTCTTAAAAATCTAGCCAAATGTTTTTTCTTTTTTCTTGTCAGTTCGCACCGGCGCCCCTTTCATATTGCGGCGCTAATAAGAAGTTGACTGCATAGAAACAGCCATTTCATGCAGTAAAAGGGACGTCCCCAAATTTGCGACATCACAATTGCGGTTGCAAAAATGTTAGTATACATTAATTTTGTTTCATAGCCGTAGAGAACCTTTTTGGGCTACTACCCGTTTCCTTTGCTTTGTAACCCTTCTACCTTCACAATGCTCGATCCATTGTAACCTGAGCCTACGAATATCCCAGAACACGTAGAAAGAAGTCTTAACGCAGCAAATGTATTTTATTAACCCATAAAAACATGCGTGGAAAATCGGGTGTTGAATTTCAGACCTTTACACCTTCTTTAAACTGTCTATATAGCACATGGACCACTCTTTATGTGGTCTCCTCTTTATTACCCGATATCCTCCTTATGATATAAACCGCTCCATATTTTCGCATTCTTGTAGATGCCATTTCTTTTATTTTGCCTGAGGTCTCTAACGCAGGGAGACTTAAATGCCTCTATAAAATGATAGCGCCAAATCTGGAGTGCCCTTTCTTATCAGCACTGCAGCGGAATGTTGCATTTCCGCTTAGTGCACTAAGTATAATGCCGCATGTGATTACACTCTGCACTAGGCGTGCTAGCTGAGTGTGGCTGAGGCGACTACATCCCTAGGCCAGTTTCGACGCGCATAATATTCTCCCGTTGGTTAAAAGGAAAAAAAATGCGATTTGTACACACCTAAAGCGACATTCATATCTGCTTCCGCATTAGTTCCAGTTGCTCTCTACTGTTCTACGGCTAGATCGCGACAAAAGCAGCTAAGTGCCGTAAACGCGCAACAAATCAATTTTAAGGTAAGCAGTTGAAGGTAAAGGAAGATTAACGGTGATAATAAAGCTCCCTTGAGGATCGCCTGTGTAGCCTGGGAAAGAAAGCTAACTTCAAAAACGGATGCGCAGTTTGTGATTCCGACACGTTCCTGTTGGTACCGAAAATTTTATTTCGTAACATTGATCTCTCGTCCAGGAAGCAATCGTTACCTTAGGCGAGCGGGAAAAATAGTGGGCTGCTTCGGTCTTCGTTAGGTGAATTGACTTGCATAAACATTGTTTTCTTTTTTGCTCGTGGAGCTCGACGCCCTTCGGGCGGAGCGAGCGGCGGTGAGAAGAAAGTCTTACAGGCATAAATATTTCGATTGACCTAATGAGTTCAATATACCAAACCCAACACCTTGCCGTATAGAAATTCTTAATCGCCATGATTAGGCATTTACGGTTTGGAATCTGTCTTTAGGAACCTGACGTTTCGTGGCTTAGGTTTCGCGAAAATATGTGCGCGTTTAGATAGGGTAAAAGCTTTATTTGAAACCAACGAAACCTTTAACCCTGGAAAAAACACTGAAATTTGATGTAAGCTAGGACTGATTTAGCTTGAGATCAATAACATTTCTGCAAGTGTCCAAGCCCATTTTTGTCCCCCCCAACATTTTCGGAGACACAACTAAGATAAAATTTTGCTTCTTTCATGAACCACAGTCCTAGAAGTCGCAATTTCCCACGTAGCAAGCTGTGCACCACTGTGCCACCTCGCCCCCCTCCAAAAGAGAAAAGCCTAAGCTGGAATCGGCTTTGGCACAAGCGCCACAGGCGGCGAAACTAAATCAGCTGGCGACGGAAGGCATAATTGAATAGTGAACAACATGTCAGAGGAGCAGAATAGCCATGATTTAATTACTATCTCTGTTTCTTCGTGGCCAAATGTATGAGCAGTGCCAAAGAACGGACCGGATAGTTACTGTACCAGTAATTACTAGTGCAACGAAGAGCTGTCCCGTCACCTGTCCGATTAACGCTTTGAGCTCACACAATCACGCAACAGCGATATTGAGCAACCGGAACGGCCGATGCTCCTTTTGTCCTCGCTGGTAAATTAAATTAAATCCTCGCTGGTAAATTAAAGCCCCCGGGGGTGCTTTAATTATTTTTTTTATACAGGAACGGGCACATGTGTTGCAACAGCCCGCAGTGAAAAAGTATTCTTGGAAATGCAACATAGTAAGACTATGATGAAATCACTCAAAACGCAGCTTCTATAAAATAACCCCAATTCAAGCTAATACGAAAAAAAAGGCTCCAAAAAGACTGAGCACTGGTGTAACTCATCCTGTCCATGTGTGCACTTATCCTGATTTTATTTGCCCCTTATCTAGATCAGACTAAGTTCCGACTTAACAAATCGGTTGCTAATGAGGGTTTAGCGATCGAGGGGAACGCTAATGGGTCGTGTCAACTAGGATACTTCGAATTATACAAAAAAAAAAAACTTTGTTTTTAAGGAGGAAACCTTTATTGGCTGATGCTGTCGCGGACAAAGTGTGTCCCGCTTTTGCGGCGTTCTGATTCGCCGAGGCGGGATGCGTCCCTGCCATCTGCAATGCCACACTTGAACGCGCGCCAAGGAATGCCACGCGACAGAAACCATAGTGTACCGTCCGAACTCACACTTGCCGAAGAAAGTGTGATAGATACTGCGCCTTTTGTTTCCTGTAAACCAATTATAATTATATGCAGCACTGCAACGAATACCGACAAGAGGCTAACTTGGGAGGGAATTGAATATAGGAAGGGAAGGCTTTCGCCATTCTCCTTTTAAGAGACATCTAAGAGACCCTCTAATTTTTTTTATTTGCATTATACCACTAAAATGTTTCTGATACTCGCTTTAACATTGACACAGTTATGTGGTATACATATAACAACCTGGCACGCATAAGTTCATAACATTCGACATTGTGCACAATTGCTGATGTCTGGTTAGATGGATACTACTATCCCTCTCACGTACTCCACACCTAATACTCATGTTCCTGAAGTGGTGTCATACAACCACTATAGGACGCTGTGACATTCTACAACTTAGGCCGCAATTTCTCTTTAGAAATCGGCCTTCCGCAGTCGCCTTATAGTTTGGTGTCGACGCTCTCGCAAACTTGATGTTCTTATCATTTAGCAAGAAAATAGGGGGATGTAGTTTGTTTAGATTTTTTCTTTTTGAGAAACTATCCAAGGTCTTAATTCTCGCACCGTTGTTGCGCCGGATGTGTTAGGCAACGTTGTTGTTTTGGCAGGTTCTCAAATACTCAAACCACGTACCAACTGCTCCATAACATTCTTCACATTGACACATATTCTCGAAGCAGCCTAGCTGCCAGGAAATTTGGCTTCACTTATGCAGGCCATACATGTCGATTCTAAGTGTACAGAGGTCCATTCTTCAGGAAGTCCATATATTAAAAGCAATAACCCAACGTTAGATAAAATAGGCACAAAAAGAGGGTCATTTCTCAAGGTCCTTATTTAAAAGAGAATATGAGGAAATAACAAGTAGCTCGTTAAATTTACTCTACAAAAGATACTGTTTTCAGCTATAAGTATAGGAAGCAGGGATAATTATTGGACTTGTCTTAACCAAACACGATTATCGCCCTCTTTAATGATGTAAAACCTGCGCAACATCCGGTTATGTGTTCAAATATTCACCTAACTTAAGTTTGACACTAAATAGATTCTAATTGCATTAAAAAACTAATAGATTTTCAGCACTACGTAATAGAAGGTTTTCAGTACAACGTATGGACTCTCTCGTACGATAAACGCCAGCAAATTACGGGACGTTGCTTTATGTGTCGCATCGGTGCTTTTAGTTGACCGTACAAAAACACGAACGAAAGTTGCAGTGGCGACATCTAGTGTTCAAACAGGAAAACAGAAGTCGATGGCTTGACTTTTGTAGCCTTTTATCCTATAGGACCAACACCAGCAAGCTGTGGAGAGTATTCCGGGCCATGAACGCCGAAAGCGAATCCGCAAATACCGGAGAAACCCTTCTCACCCGCACTACTCAGACTGCTACCGAGGTTGAACAGGAGGCAGCCCGCACTTTCCGCAACCCGCCCCACCACCACCACCTGATACCCATGTGCCTGTTCCATCCACAGACTCCACTGGAATTAACGCCCCCTTTAACACATTTGAATTCGAATATGCTCTTTCACAAGTTAAAACGAACAGCGCTCCCGGCAAAGATGGCATCACTTGAAGCATGCTACGGAACTCCAGCACACCTACTAAGGAAAAATTGCTTGAACTCATTAACCAGCACTGGGATATATGGGCTGCCTACCACCACATTGAAAATACTCCGTAGTCGTCCCCATTCCCAAGCCTGGAAAACACCTCACGCAACTTGCCAACTTGCGACCGATCTCTCTAACCTCAACCGTCTGTAAACTTATAGAAGGCACGATCACCAATCGACTTACACATTACCTTGAGACCTTACATTATTTTCACCCGTTCCCGACTGGTTTCCGCCCTCAGCTAGAAACACAGGACAGCCTCTGTCTTCTCCACAGCAACCTGAACAGAGCACGCCGATGGTGCAAAGGCCGTCCTGACATACTCGTAGCTGTCGATTTACACAAGGCGTTCGACACCATCAGCCATCAAGTCATTGTCGACGCACTCATCCACACTGGAGTTGGATGCCGCGTCATCAACTTTGTAAAATCCTTCCTGAGTAACAGAACCTATGAAATTCAAATCGATACCAACCACATGGCACAACATTTTACAAACCGCACGGGTGTGCCTCAAGGCTCAGTCATTTCTCCCACCTTATTTAACATCGTCATGGCGAAAATCGCATGGCAACTAGACAAACTCGATGGCCTATGGTTCACAATATACGTGGACGACTTCACGCTCTGGACCACGTACCGTAATACGGCTCGAGAACAAAAGGAAACGCTGCAACTAGCACTAGATACAATCGACATTGAACTTCATTCTACAGGCATGCGTCCATCCTCGGAAAAAACTAAATTTCTGGTCATACATCTACCGCCTGGTGGCGTGAACGTCAACCTTCACTTCGGCGGTCAAAGCATCGCACAACCCCCGGAAGGTCACCTCCGGATACTTGGCGTTCCATCAATCAACATGGTACTGCTAAGGATTGGATCCAACAGCTAAAATCTCAATAGAAGCCAACACTCCACTTAATCAAACGACTCAGCAGTGAGAATGGGGCGCAGGGACGGAGGTAGGGCGTCGCCTCACCGTCGCTATTATGCTAGCTAAGCTCGGCTATGGTGCCGCTTACTTTGACTTGACCACAGCCAATTACAAGACAATTGGCTTATTTTATAACTCTGCCTTGAGGGCTATAACTGGTCTACCCGTACTCACGCGCATCACGGAGCTTCACAGATTCCCTCAACTCCCAACAGTGGATGCGCTTATTGCTACGTATCATTGCTACGCATCGAGGCAATCATGAAACTCGCCTGCATCACTCACCCAACGGGCATCGCCGCCTCACTCGAATCTTTCACGAAGCAAACCTGCACTTGCCCATACTGGACCACCGTACAGCACTATGGATAGAAACATTGGTAACAGATCCAAAACCCCTTCCAACCAGCACCAAAGGGCCAGGAAGAGATTACCGACAACGCCACATAATTGATACCCAAGGCCAGTACATCGCTCTCCGCTTGATAGTGTTTGCTTGATAGTGTTTTCCACGTGGCTGATGAAGGAAAAAGATATCCCTTGAATTTGACTGGTCAAGGGTTCCGTCCTTTGCAACATCATGTGACATATTTTTTATGTAAGAATCCGCTTCCATCTAATAAAACGTTATTTGCGAGTCAGCGCTCGTCTGTTGTGCTTTTCTTCTTGAGTGTTATCGTGTCTTCGCGCTGGTCCACCCATTATGTTTTTTACGTGTACACAGCTCGCGACTGGAATGACCTTCGGAGCAGCCTTGCCCTAATCTTCGATCCTGATCATTTCAAAACTGCCATCGAAGAAGCCCCATCATTTTTGTAATCACCGCACAAAAATAATTGTTAACCGTCGTTAAAGTGCCCTCCCGTCATTTATTGTCGCACTTTGGGCCCTTGAGGTTCTAATAAATAAAAAAAAAATAAGAATATAACAGTTGCATCTTACCGGTACTTGGATACGGGGCTGAAACGCGAAGGCAAGCAAAAAGGGTTGTACATAAGCTGAGGACAACGAAGAGAGCTATGGAACGGAAAATGATTGGTGTATCGTTAAGAGCTGGGACGCGTGCAAAGAGAATAAGAGAAATAACTCGAATCAATGATTTTAATGGAAATCAAGATGAAGAAATGGGCATGGGCAGGACATATAGTGCGCAGAGAGGATAACCCATGGTCGCTAAAGGTAAGAAACTGAATTCCGAGGGAAGGATAACGTTGGAGGGGGCGGCAGAAAGTTAAGTGGGCGGACGAGGTTTTGAGTAGGAGGAAGAGAAAGAAAGGAGGGCGGAAGGCAGGGATGTTAACCAGAAAGAATGAATTCCGGTTTGCTACCCTGCACTGGGGAAGTGGGAACGGGGCAAAGGGGGAGGGTAGAAGAGGAGAGGAGGTGACAAAGTCACAGTCTGTCAATCAGCTTAGTCTCTGAAAAAGCGAAGTGCCTTGTAGGTTTTGACCGCAGATGATGTTTGTGGCCATGGGTTTTCATGGCCACAAGTTTTCATGGGTTCAAGCGGGTGCTGCTACCACATGACCTGGTTAGTTGGAGTAATATGGGAGAGACCTTCGCCTGCAGTGGGTATAATCTAGCTGATGATGATGATGGTTTCAAATATATCTCCAGCCCGCATAAATTCCTCTTCACTTGTAATGTAGAGGCGGAACATAGATTGACGCCGTGTAAACACGACAAAAATTGTAACCGTTTCCCTATAACCCACTTCATGCTGCTTGACGTTTTTTTTTATCATCTCGCCATTTTTCCCTTCTGACTGTTCGTGCCCGTGTGTTTCGCCAGCATGAGATTACGAATGCTGGGTCACGGGAGCCATGCAATAGATACTTTGAAGCTTTCTCAATAGTATGATTTAGAGCCTTGTTTAAGCTTTCGCGTGACATGAATACAGTCTGATAAAGCACTATCGTTGGGGAACGTATGTGGGTTTTAATGCAGTCTTATTCGGTTTGACTTGATTTTCTCTGTCTAAATGACCGGGCGTTGCACTGCCTGTCTGGCTTTAGATCTGTTTTTTTTCTTTTAATGGGGCGGGGGGGAGGTGGGGGGGGGGGGCTCATAATGTAGACCAATGAACATTTAATGAAGAAGGTGATATTGAAAAGCTAGCGACGGCTGTTGCATACTCGAAAGAATAATACGACTGCTCCCAATTTCTTAGATTCAGGTCCTGTCTCAAAAAAAGAACCAAATGTTTGGATTTAAAATTAGCCCTCATTGCCCTGTGACTATTTATTACTAACTGCATGTATTACATTCAGAAACGAGACTACTTTTACTAGCTCGGAAAGTATTACACTGCGGACCGAAACTTTCGAAAATGGTGAACGCGCCTCTATCGCATTGTTATCGACTGAACTCTTGTATAGAGCTATTTGTAGCAACGACTCTCAAATATCGGTTCTGATGATCCCCTTCGCTCTTTGATAGAGCTATGAAGGCAGCGTTTGAGCGGCTAGTAGGAAATGTTCGGACGACAATAATATACGACAGCCATTCATGAAAAAGTGAAAAAAAAAAAAGCCTTTGATAGCAGGTCAAGGCTCAAGACTTCATGTACGATGTCCAACTCTGTGCTTTTGCCTGCTTCGCAAACTTCCACCAGAGGTAGGACAGCTTTCTGAGTCCACAAAGAAAAAAATTGCCATAACGTAATTTTTGCTTCATATAAATTCATGCAATACCTTACTTGTAGACGTATTAAGGTACTAATACAAAGGCTTTATTAAAGCATTTAGTTAATATCAGGTTATGAGCAACGCTATGGCTTTTAAGGGCTATA
Organism: Amblyomma maculatum; assembly: GCF_055883805.1. NCBI lineage: Eukaryota > Metazoa > Arthropoda > Arachnida > Ixodida > Ixodidae > Amblyomma > Amblyomma maculatum. The sequence goes on from NC_139345.1 coordinate 79,126,862, forward strand.
TGTCTGCCTATGACGGTTATACGGGAAGTTATCCATATTTAACTGGTTCCCATGTGGTGAACAAAGACTTGAAGGTACGGTGCGCTCTCCTGTTGGACTGCTACCAAAGTATCAGAATTCACTCACTTTATATTTCGAATTGGCCGTTCTTTCTAACTGGAAGATACGTCTGACAGTGGTTAAATCTAACACCGTTTTTGCGGCTTTGGAAGTGAGTAAATATTGAGTAACCTAGCTTAAATGTTTGTTTCACGTGCTTCGGCGTCCATTTTAGTGTATGTTATGCTTAATATTTCAAGGAATGCAAGTTTTGAAATTCATGATAAAACAACCGGTAAATTGTGTTTTTTTTTTTTTTTTTAAGCAGCCACAATTAAGCAAGCCATCGAGCAGGGACAAAATAATCGACAAAATCTCCATTTGGGAACTTCATAAGCACGTACCAAGCTCGGCCTGAAGGGCTCGGAATGAAGCAGAATGTAGATAGATGTTGCAGATCGTTCCGGCTGATGATGTCTTGAATATGTGACAGTGCAACGAGAGTCATTTATAGAAATCAAGTAGGTCCTACAGACTAAGGAACAGCGAACGCTATCTTCTTTGCGTGCAACGTTTCCCCCTGAGCTCTCAAGCACACCTGGATCAATGGGCATCAAAGGAAATGCGTGAATAAAAAAAATAAATAAAAGTTGGCAACGCGCGATAACATTCTAGGTACGTATACCCGCGGTAATGGGGAGCCTTATATCCGGAGGGTGGAATTACCTGCCATGAAGCACAGAGTACACGCCCTCTATCAGTAAAGGGACGCGCGTCACTGAATGGGGAACAGCAGTGGCGACCAGGCTACCCATCTTTCTGCGTCGCAGAGATAAATAATCCCTAGCTACAACACAATTGAAAGACCTGTGAGCGTTAAAGAAGGAACGTTTAGAAAGTACAAGAGCAATAGCCACAGATTTCAGAAAAATAACGCTGCAGCAAGATTGAAAAGTGCGCCCGAAAGTCGACAGTGAAATTGGTGTCTGTAGCTATAGGCTTGCAACATACGATTTCATGAAACGGAAGGCCAGGGAAGAAACCCCAGAAATCTGAGGTCACAGGCCGTTAAGCAGTGGCAATATAGTGGGCGCCATGAGCAGCAAAAAAGCAAAAAACACAGTGAACCTAGGATCTCATTGCAGACACCAGGGCAGACAGCCAGGAACGATCGATAACGGCTGCTCGAGGTTGCAGTGCTCTCGAGAGAGCGTGCACCTCTGCAGTGGCCGGTGCTTCAACCCAGTGGACTAGATTGAGCTCTTTCTAAGGCAGCACAAAACAAAAGTGGAAGAGCATACATCCAGAAAAGCATCAAAGCATTCCAAGAAACAATCGGGTCGTTCGGGCTGCCAGAAGTGGAAAAACGCAGACTCACGGGCTGTTCAATGCGTACTTTACGATTAGAAGTTGGACATATGGTGCAATTTTAAAGTAATTCTAGGCATCGCTACACGTAATGCTGTCAATATTGTCAATACTTCTTCTCTTCGTTTTAAGCTGCTTGAAAATTGTTGACCTCATTAGAGCTGCTTCGTAAGATGCGATGCAAATTTAGACCATCTTGCTGTAAATATTTCCCGGTTGTTATTAGATTTGTTGTTCTTAGATGCCCAGAACGTCAAGTCACTTGTTAACAAGACTAATAATAATATTAGGGCGAGAAATCGGAATACAATAAACCCCTTTACTTGCACTCTCTTGATATTTGCTTCACAGAAACAGTGAGAGACTGTTTTTGTTTTTTTTTTGTTTTGTTTTTTTTTTTTTTTTTTTTGCAGAATGAAAGTCACATGTCCTAATTAAAACCGTGTTTGGCTGGAATGCACGTCCCCGGTCTATCTAAAACACGACGTTCTTAATTTTTACAAGTTATATGAGTTATACTTTACATAAATTACGATTTCAATATGCGTGATCCATTTAGATTGTCCCATTTGCGCTCGCTGAGATCAACAGACACAGCAGCCACTTAACTAACTTGCCCGTAGAACGCCCTGAGTAACACCGATACATTAATTTAATCCTGAATTCTTTAAACGCCCACCCATCAAACTTTGCTGTCTGGCATGAGTGTACATTGCCTGGCTTCTTTATATATGTCAGTGGATGCATCTATAAAACGCAAAGTGTTGATTGTCTTTAGTGTTTGGTGGATGCGAAACGTGAACCCATGCCCTAACTGCTAAGTGCAAGCTGCGTCGTTCCTTAGAAGTATCCTGATTTTGCCTGTCCACAGAATCCACCTAAGCAGACCAACGTTCAGGGCTTGTCATTATTGGGGGTACTGACCAAAAATACTCATGATCACGGGGCCGGTTATTCCCAGTAGGACCACTTGAAGCTACTCGTGTTAAGAGGAGGCGAGGAAACCACCGATTCGTTTCCTCGTGGCTGTGGCTACGTATAGCAAGAGCCACTGTGAGGGGCGCGCGTTGTCGACAGTTGTCGACAGTCGCAGCTTATTATAAGACGGACGCGTTCCCTAACTGGTCACGGTGAGGGCTCCGACAATCGAGCTTGAGAGCAACTAGGGCTTTGTGTCAGTAGCCGCGGCATTTATTACCCCTGAACGTTGATTACCCGTAGCCGCTTTGTATCAGTATTTATCACCCCTGATCGTTTATTACCCGTATCTAGTAAGCTTGGCAATTTAGATATACAGGAGTGAGCTTGTTTTTTAGGAGGCGAAAGCTGGCGCAATTCTTGCAGCACAGCACGAACACGAGTAGTTATTGCGGCTCAAGGCGCGAGAGACTGTCTTTGTAGTTGTTTTGCATTAGATAAACCGCTATTACATTGCGTTTCACTTGTACACAATCCAGCGACCTGATTTCAACAAAGGGTGCAGCCTTAAAACAAAAACAAAAATGGGGGAAGCACAGTGCTATATACACATTTTATCGCGATGACTGTAAGGAGATAAAGTAAGGTTTGCTTAGGAGATATCAAAACGTTGCACGCTCTTTGAAGAGCTGCTAGAAAGTGCGACTAACGTCCTCCATAACCACAAGGAATGACAACGTAAGCCAACACCAGCGTTCGAGATTGGTAATAACCGGTGAACCAAGAATGTCGGTGCAATAACTAGAGAATACGTAAATAATTCGAGCAATATTCTACTGCGTAGTAGAAATGTATATTACAATCAGGGGGTGCATTACACAGCAACGTTCTTCGCCATATTCTTCAGTTCCAAAGATATGAGGTTTTTACATTCGATTGATTGATTGATTGATTGATTGATTGATTGATTGATTGATTGATTGATTGATTGATTGATTGATTGATTGATTCGCGGGAAGGGAAATGCGCAGTATCTGTCACACTTGTAGCTGTAGACACCTGAACCGCGCCGTAAGGGAAGGGAGGAAGGTGGGAGAGAAAGTGAAAAGAGAGAAAGAGGAGCCGTAGTGGAGGGCTACGGAGTAATTTGAACCACCTGAGGATCTTTACCGTGCGCTGACATCGCACAGCACACAGACGCCTCTTCGTTTCGCCTCCATCGAAACGCAGCCGCCGAGGTCGGGATCGAGCCCGGGTACTTCGGCACAGTAGTCGGGCGTCTTACCACTGCACCACCCCGGCGGGGCGTTTTTACATTCGAAAAATATAGTTTTTGGAAACCTCGAGTGGGTGGATTCTTTTCACTAACCGTTACGGGGTTTTCCCGTTTTCTACTTCTACTGTATTGTTTCCCATACTTCTTATCAGCTCAATAGAAATGAAAACAGTTTTGTGCAAAGAAAATTAGTTAGTTGGCGCTCGGATGAAAATGTTTATTTAGATTTACCTGCACTTCACTAAATGGTTTTGAGTAATAAATTGAAACAGGTGAGTTTAGTGGTTCCAAGGCGCATTTTAGTGTCACCAAGCCGGACGGCTTCAAACTAATTTTTTTTTTTGTAGTTCAATGCCGCACACAATGCCTTGTATAGCCTTTCTTCCTTTAAACTTCTGTGGCATCGCTATTAAAAATATATGAAGTTCAAAATATAGTTCATATTGAGTGGCTTATTCCTCCTGTCGATTTACTGCCTACGCACAGAAAGATAGCGTCAAATAAAAACCATGGGTCAATGGTTTCTAATGAAACGGGTGCCTGCACACTCCTGTTTCTTACATTTGGTCACCAGTGCAAAAATGTGCAAGAAAAATAAATGTTGTGCGCGATTATTTCTGTTCATTGCATTACGAACCATAAATTACTACTTATGTGCTATGAACGATGCACGTACTGTTTTCTCTCGGGAACGTCACTTTGCAACGGAACAGGTGTCTCTATGTCCTTTTTCTTTGCTAGGTTAAATTAGGTCGTCATCATCATCAGCAGCAGCAGCCTGACTATACCCACTGAAGGGCAAAGGCCTCTCCCATATTTCTCAAATTAACCCAGTTCTGTGCTAGCTGCATCCACTTGACCCCTGCGAACTTCTTAACCTCATTCGCCCACCTAACTTTCTGCCGCCCCCTGCTACGCTTTCCTTCCCTTTGAATCCAGTTTGTTATCATAAGCGACCATCGGTTATCCTTTCTTCGCACTCATGTCCTGCTCATGCCCATTTCTTCTTCTTGATTTCCACTAGAATGTCACTAACTTGAGTTATTTCTATGACCCACTCTGCACGCTTCCTATCTCCTAATGTTACCCCTACCATTTTTCGTTCCATATCCCTTTGAGTTGTCCTCATCTTAAGTAGAACCCTCTTGGTTAACTTCCACGTTTCAGCCCCATAGGTGAGTACAGGTAAGATGCAACTGTTGTATACTTTCCTCATGAGCGATACCGATAAGCTGCTAGTCATAATCTGCGAGAGCTTGCCAAATGCGCTCCATCCCAATCTTATTCTTCAGGTGACAGTACTAAAATGTGAAGAAATATAAACGTTGTGTGTGACAATTGCTGCTCATTACTTTACGAACCACAAATTACTGTTTATAAGCAACAATTGATCCACTTACCGTTCTGGTTCGTGAATGCCATAAAGAGCACCGGAGCTCCGCTCATGTGTCTCAATCAACTGTGCCCCCTCACAAGTTATCAGCCACCGCGTCCTACTCTTGCAATGTGGTAATCAGTCACCGATGTGTAATGTAGCCTCGAGAACCTCTTAACGATGTTCCACGTGATATTCTACAGAGGCTTCAACTGTCTCTGTGTCGAAATGTATTGAACTCTGCTGTCCATTTCCCCTCCCTCCTTATGTCATTTGCCTAATGGTTGTCCCAACAATCATAAGCCTGCCTTTCCTCTTAACAAAATAGGGTGCAGCGCGAAGACAGCGTAGCCTGATGCAAAGGATGTGTAAAGATAGTAATGGATTGCTTGTCTAAAATGCAGAGTGACTATTTTGACGTCCTTCGCGCTTTAAGCTTCTACCATGAAAAACAAACGTAGTTACCCAATATAATTTATCACGTGTTTATAAAGGCGAATAAAACATCATCTTTTTGAATTTCTTCTTGCCTAGCCAAGCAGCTGCGGCGTGCGCTTGACGCAGCCTTGCGATGGTGCCCCAATATCTGAGAAGAAAGCCCTGTACTAAAATATAACGTCTTTCTTTTTACGGAAAGGACAGCAATTACGGTACGATGACCTTGCATATCAATTGCCGGTATTTTCTTGTTAAATAAATTCATGTATTTATCATAGGGTTGAAAAATATGTTCTCATAGTATGCCACCTTTATTTACCATCACCCCTGCCGCCGTTGTACTTACATTTTGTGTTGACTGCACGGGAACAAAACAGTTTATTAAATAACCACAGGCTGAAATGTATATAGGCATACTTATTTGCGAAAGTCCCTCATATGAGGGAAAATGCGTTTGACAAGTGAAACGCAGAGGAGATGTATGCAGTTATTTGCGAATAACTTTAATTCATTTGTTTAATTTCATGTGCTAAATATTGTCTGAGTGGAACCACGCACAACGTCGCAAAATCGCACATTATTATGAACGCACACTTAAAGCGTGCATTGAACATAAATAGCTTCCTATCGGGCCTTCAACTTTTCGCCGCTCGGCATGCACGTTAATAGTAAGTCATTTACAGCAATTTTAAACCTATTACTTTTTTCAACTACAATGAAAAAGCTTTATATAAGGAATGCAGTACTCGCTGCAAATATGCATAATATTTTGTCGTTAGTTATTATTGCATTTTATTACATTTTTTTACTGCATTGAGTCACGTCTTGAAGCGAAAAGAACGCTGCATGCGCGTTTTCTAAAAAAAAGAAAAAATCTCCACTTAGTAAAAACATTCGCCATTTAAACTTAGATCTCACAATGTGTCCCAAAACTCAGTAATATTGAGTTCGTTGCTTCCTTAGGTTTTTATTTTACTTTAATCCTGTAGCTTCTCATTTGGAGGCTTTTCACGTATAGCAGTATATTTATTACAAAACACAACTGACAGAGCCTGCTTGGTTGTATATAGGGCTTAGAGAAACAATGGTTTTCTTCAACCTCACTTTTCCTCAAACGCAGTTTTTCGACTCATTTCAAAAGTTGACCACACCCTTTAGGCAAAGCTCCGTTCCAGCGTTACTGATGCAGTAATTCTATTCTTCGTGCTTCGCTGCTTGCGTATTATGGAGTTATCCTTTCGGTTAGTCCTTGACAGCGCCAAAAAGGTGCACATCTAGAGTCGTTGAAGCTCCACTCTGTGCTGCCTATAAGCAACATACCTAGCAAATAATACTACGAGACTTCTTCTGACCCCGCGCTCTATTCTATCTTTGGTATTTTGCAGGCCAGTACAGCGCAAAGCTTGTTCCGTGCAAGGCTCACTAGTGCATGTATGTATAACCTGGCTCATATATGTCAGCTTAAATTAGAATCTTTTACACTCTCTAGATGGAGATATCATACGATGCCGTTCCATGCCCGGTATCTGTTCTTAAGAAGCTTAAGAACGAGGAACGCAAAATCACCTCCTTCGTTTCAGTTTCTTTGATTACCTGGAGTGATGGTTCGGCATTGTGTTGTCCAGTGATGCATGAGAATCCAAGAGAGTTTATTTTCCTTGTACCCTGTGTTTATGTGCCATGCCGACTGTCTGTTGCACCTGATTTAATGTGTTCGCGCGATTCGGGAGGGGGGGGGGGATGCAGTGTAGCGCAACAACCTGCTTTGATGCGTTCATAAGGACTATATTTAGTGGTGGTCAGTACTAGCCACTACAAATCATACCTCGATAATTATTAGTCCGAATCTAGTAAAGAGCAGAGACATTAGTCTGCCAACCAAGATCCGTATAACCCATGCTATGGTCTTTCCAGTTGTGATGTATGGATGCGAGAGTTGGACTGAGAAAAAGGCTGACCGCCGAAGAATTGACGCGTTTGAATTGTGGTGATGGCGAAGACTCTTAAGAGTTCCTTGGACTGCCAGAAGATCAAATCAGTCGATATTGTCGACCATAAACCCTGACTGCTCATTGGAGGGTCAAATTCTGAAGTTAAAGCTCAGCTACTTTGGTCATCTGATGAGAAGAGAGGAGTCGCTGGAGAAAGATTTGATGTTGGGAAAGGTTGAGGGTCGCCGGAGAAGGGGTAGGCAGCGAACGCGATGGTTAGATGGCATTCTCGAGGCATTGCAGATGAAGCTATGTGATATTAAGAAGATTGTGAGAGACCGGAAAGCGTGGCGTGACATGGTCCATAGGGTCACGAAGAGTCGGACGCGACTGAACGCCTGAACTGAACTGATAGTTTAGGTAAGTTGCTGAAGCTTAGCTTGCCCGCTAATCATGCAAGCAGACGATTGCATTATTTGTTGGCTCTCAGTATGGCACTCCATAGGCCGCGCAGATAGTAAAAAAACTACAATTTGCCACCACTGCACTTATTGAGCTCAAATTCAGTATTGTGTGACAAGGCAATGCTGCCAGATTGCTATTTTTTTGAAGAAGCATAACAAGTATATAGATGTTCCCACACTAAATATATTTGTTTTGTCTCCCCCATTCAACCGCAGTAGTGAAGTTTTTCTCATCGATGTGGTAGGCCACGTGTAGTTCACAAACACACAATGAGACGTAGGATGACGAGCTTGCACTATCAAAACGACAATTAACTTTATACGGCACAAACATAAGGTACATAAAGCTTATTTACACGAGGCAGAGAGGCGTCACAATTTTCAAACAGGGACTGAGCGAACGACTAACTGCAAAATGAGCGCGTAGCTGTTATTACGACTACTATAAGTCGGGGCCTACCTTTTACGCTGTCTTCGTGGGCGAGAACCAGAACCGCCGATGGCTGCGCGGACCGCTCTTAAATAGCCAACGCAAAAATTTCTAGGCGAGGAGGAGGAGCTGAAGCAGCTTAGCGCTGCCAAAGCTATGTCGCCCCCCCCCTGCCCTCTGCGCTTGCTAGAGAGGTCTCGAATTTACTGGAGCATCTAGATGGACGCCCATTGACTGAAATTGAGATTTTAGGTCCCTGGCCACGGCGATCGTCTGCTGTGGCGGCCTCCCACTCACTACTCCGCTTTATGAAAAGCGCAGGCCTAATCGAGAGACTATGAGTTTGCTGTTATGTTACGTGATATGACTGTGACGTGATGTGATGTGGCATATGTCTGTGATGTGACTATACTAACTTCAACCATCACTCTCTCACAAATTTTATATCCGCTCACCCCCTTCCCCCAGTGCAGGGTAGCAAACCGGTTTCTTTTAAAGGTTAACCACCCTGCCTTTACTCCTCATCTTCCTCCTCCTCCTACTCAAACATCGTCAGCACGCGCGGCCTTCCCGCTCGAAGTGAGGAGGAGGGCCGGGTCCGTGCGGGGGAATGAACACGTGAGTCAGCCCATGTCGTCGAGGGTGAGGAGGCACAGCGCTTGGCCGAGATTGCGCAATCGTTCCCGTCGGCGTCTGGAAGCTTAAAGAACTTTCCATCGCCGCTTTCTGCGGCGCGTGAGGCGAATCATTAGAGAATGGGCCACCGCAGCCTTACAGTGAGTATGCACTATAATTTGCAAAGTTAGCAACATGAGCTCATCATGGATTGAGCCCTGCTGGCTGCATTTCAAGTACGGAGGGAGATACGTGAACAGGAAAAATTATAAAAAACCCTTACCTAACTATCGGTGCATATCCATACAATGCCTCAGGTACAGGTAGAGTATGAGCTACTTGTCTGCAATTATTACACGAATAATATTTACGCCGTCGCTATTGTGCAGCATACGCTTATTTGTACCGTGAAAAGGTGCACCCATATCAGCATCCCGAAAATAATTAATGGCTGCGAGAAACGTTATTGGAGTGATTAATAATGTAGGCCAAGCAAGAAAGTTTCATTTATCAGAATACTGAACGTTTATGTCGCCAGCTGAGATGCCCAAATCTTGATCGACAGCACACCTCCACGCGCGCATTTTGAGTCACACAAACAAGCACACACACACACACACACAGACACACACACACACACACACACACACACACACACACACACACACACACACACACACACACACACACACACACACACACACACACACACACACACACACACATATATATATATTATATAATATTATAATGTATTATAAAGTATAATATGTATAATGTATAATGTATTATAACGAGTACCCTCATTTCCCCTTCATTTATCTGCTTGTAGCTTACGGGGGTCTCGGTTCTGGCAGTCTTGAAGCCATAGGTAGCGTAAGAGGGTTCTAGCACAGCTTTTGCCCTCATTCGTGACCACGTTCTACGTGACGCTGACGGTAACACAGGACGTTCCACGTCCACCGCTATAGTTGAGGGTGGCGCTGGTGAACACTCTCAAGGTTCGTATACAGACAACATTAATACCCAAGAAAGTAGCAGGGGGGACAGCGGCCGATGTAGCTCAGTTGGAAGAGCACAGGACGCGCTATTCGGATGTCGTGGGTTCGGTTCCAACCATCGGCAAGTTGTTTTTCTTTCCACTTTGTGTTTATTTATCTTTCCCCTAAACACATTACATTACTAATTTACGTGATTATGAAGTAAAAATTATAAAAAAAGACAAAGTACAATCCCCAATGCTTTTCTTGGCCTCGCAGACTGTCGGCTTCTTTCCTACATAAATATATAATGATTACGACGCTCTACTACTGTTCCCAAGGGCGCGGGATCGAATCCCGGCCTCGGCAGCAGCTTTTCGAGGGAGGCGGAAAGCAAGGCCCCCGTGTGCTGTGCGATGTCAGTGCACATTAAAGAACCCCAGGTGGTCGAAATTCCCGGAGTCCTCCACTACGGTGTCTCTCATAGCCGGAGTTGCTTTGGAACATTAAACCCCACAAACCAACCATTAAATGTTTGAAATATAATATCAGTATTGAATAAATAGCTAGCAAAATGCTAAAGCAAAAACAGGGAAAGAGAAAAATAATCAACGATAACAAAGAAGCTACTTCACATGTCAGTGAAGTAGCACAGAAGTCAGTGACTTCTAGAACAACATCGGAGGTGTAGTAACATTTCTGCTTATTCAGTTGCGGCATACTTGGAGGCTATGAACCTGCATATACTACCATGAGCTCCGGACACAATTGTTCATGAGAGGTCGCCACAACCAATTCTTGTAAATGTATAAAGACGAAAGCCTTGAGATGAAGTCACAATTCTTCTCAGCCACGAAATGATTTTTCCAAGAAAAAATTTCTGCTAAAGCTGTCATACCAGTGCGAAGGGGACTGACGAAAATGACTGGAAGCAATATGCCTTCTAAATTATTGATAACAAAATGAGCTCTGCCTTCCTACACTTTATGTCATAACCCTCATAAATTTTCTGCAATGGCTAGACGTGTTGCATAACGATTTATCAAACTTCAACATTCCTCCATTTTTGCTTCTTACATAATCAGAAAGCGGCTTTTTAAAACGCTATTCATTTCGGCACGCATGATCTAAAATGCGCAAAATTAACCTTTTGAACAGAAGGGCTCGCACCTACATGAGATAATAAAATATTCATTGCCGACCTTTTAGGAGCGCTGGGGATATTTTTTATATTTTAATCCACTGAAGGGATGCCGGTTTAAATTCGCATGCTATGATTACAACTGACACAAAACATACTTTTTAACAATAAAATTAACATGCTACTGTTATATTGGATGTCCTTAACCCCAGGCTCTAAACATTTTGTAAACAGAAATAAAATGCCTAAAGCTCCCATGTTTTACACGAAGTCGCGCTGCACTAAATGGGAATTTGAAAAGAAGCCTCTTAAAAGTAATCATTACTATTCTATAACCAAATGGCAGTTTATGAAGCATGACTAGTGTTTGTTTCATAACACCCAAGGTAAGACTGAAGAGGGAACTTGTGAAGCCACTGTTGAAATTGTTTTCAAAAAAGCCAACTTCCTACTCAATATCAGTAAAGCCCTCAACTTGTAAAGCAGCAAAACTGCTACGGCGCACTTATGTGTCTTTCTTCCTTTTGCTGATGGTAGCACAGAATTGAGCTGCCGTTCCAAAACAAACAACCTTACACAGTCGTTGCCGAGCGCAGGGAGGCAAACAAAAATCCATTGTCTGGCTTCTGCTCTCAAAAGAGACCGTTTGTCATCTCGAAACTCGCCCTCCTGTTAGGGGCTCGAGAGGATCGCACAATGGCCCTACACAAAGGAAGTAGAGTTCCATAGAGGCAGGTACATGAACTTTGTAAGAAAAGAAACTCTAGCTACAAGGACAAAAAAAAAAAAAAAAAAACAACGCATGACCGTCAGATACCTGCATTCAAAGCGAAAAAGGGTACTTAGCTAGTACTTTATAGGCTATCAAGCGAGCCTATAATTTACTATTTTCATTTTGTGCCGAACTAAGGAAAGTATTAAAATCATTGGAGCACTAGTGTATAGCGTTTAATTGTCTGAGGTTTATTGCAGACCAATCTAACGTTATGTATAGAATAGCATATAAAAAATTAATACCAAATCAATTATCTGGCAGTCGGCCTTGCTTTCCCGTCCTTATTAAATGGCCAAAACCTGGCGGTTTCGAAAGCTTTCCTGGTGGTGGTTTTTTGCTCAGAACCTCACATGACTTCTTACTATCCACTAACGTGTTGGATTTGGCGCCTGCCCATATCTTATCAGCTACGGTCGCCTCTTCTCCACATCCCCTACTTTGGCCGCCATTTAAACCCTGCAAGACCCAGCTCATGAAGTGTGGCTGTCTTCGGACAGGCGTCCACCCGCAACTGCCCTCATGCTGCTTCCTCCTTCTTGTTGAGCTTACTGTGTTGTTGTGTACGCGCTCTTCTGCTACGTATGTAGAACTGCATCATATTGCGAAGAGTATAGCCGCTCGTTTTATGAAATGTGTCTATCCTCGGAGAGAAGACACGGAGATTGGCAGGAAAGTCAACCCCGCTGGTGAGCTCGTGAGCTCCTTTATTACTTAAAGTGTTTGGTGAGCAGGAGCCCAAAGCAAAAGGATTTGATTTTCAGTTTTAACATTCGACAGCATGCGTGTTGCCGCTGGTAACGTTCTGTCTAAATCGAAATCGCCTATCGCTTCCAAGTTTTGCGGATGACCACATGTGTGTCTTTTTGTATAAGCGCGAGAGCGATGGCCGCCTCCTCCAACGTCATGACCGTAGCTCTTCTGAGCTTTAGGCTACTTAATAACTAGTCAGTTTTTTTTAGACCACCGTCACCTACGCTGTCCGTCCATTGTACTCCACTGCATAAGTATATAAGACGTCCTGGTGGCCTGAATATTTCCGATGCAACATATCTAGTGTATAATCGCTAGCTGTGTGAACCGTGCATGTTATCCAGATGGTCTTCATTACTATCTCCTATGAAATTTCGACCGGGACGTGGTGACTCTATCGCTAAAGCACTACTGTACCCGAGAATTCGAGATGAGATCCAGGCTGCAGCGGCCGCTTTTTGGTACACGCGAAGTGCAGGGCTCTCGCGTGCTGTGCTATGAGTGCCTGTTTAAGAATCTCGGACGGTCGAAGTTTCCGAAGGACGTCTCTCATAATCTAAGTAGGTAGGAAGATTAACTGCCATACACCAAAACCTAAGCCTATGGCATTTTAATAATGCTTTTTGCTTAAGGCGAGACAAGAAAGAAAGAAAAGCATACATGATATACGTGGTTATTTCCACCAACTTCGGAAAGGCGTACTTATGAGGATTGCCGGTGCATTCGGAAAACAAATTGGATGTGGTTTGGCCAATGGCCATGGCGAGTAGAATTGCGGAAGCAACGAATTACGAAGATTTGCTCTCCTAAGGCGATCAGCCTCTACTCGGCTCAACATCTCCATGGCTGACTGCACTGATACCGCCGCAGTGCCACAAATATACACGCCGCGGAAGAGTCGGCGGTGACCCTGGCGCGCCAGCTCTGCACCGTTTGACGTCACTCCCTCCTGGCGCATGCGCAAGGTAGGAGTCGGCGGCAGCTCCGTCGCGGCTCTCTAGCTGTGCTTCGTGGGACGTCACTCGCTTCTCGCGCATTCGCAGCTTGACTCGTCGACGGCTCGCGAAATGGCGCACCAACTAGCGTAGTGTTGCTTCCGCAACAAAAATACTCGGTGCTTTCCCATGAGGTTAACCGTATTAACCGAGGTTAACCGTATTAACCGTAACTTGTTCGGTCTAAAAAGCGTCACCATGGCGTTTAGGATCTCTGTTCGCTAGTTTAAGATATGCAGGCAGTATCGTATCAAAAATATGATGCAGCTGTTTCTTAAGCGGTGTTTAATGTGGTGTCATATATCATTTCCCTACCCGTTTAGTTTTGATCTTATAGTTAAGGTGGAGACCAGTTGGCGATAGAAATTTGAACGAATTACATTATAATCATTATCATCATTATTTTTTTCATGTCTGCACTGTCGAGCAGACGACAGACGGCGATGAGTAAATATTGATGGGGAACACGTTTCCCACGTCAGCGAAAACGTAAAAAGTACATCTCGAGGTACGTCCGCTATGTAACCATATTGTATATAATATGTTCAAAAGCTGGGAAAGTACTATCAGTACTATCAGTACTGTGGAATAAAGCGGCTCGCTCGCTGACCATCGTTTTGGCCTGTAGCATGGGATCTATATATACAGTTTTGTTTTTATTATTACGATGTTAATAAAGCATATCTTGTAGTAGAAGTATAAGTATATACCTATTGGCCGAAGGATGTGTTTCTTCAAATTCACTAATGCTAGCAGTCTCAAAAGAACATGAGTGCTCCGTGCGCTGCACGCGACGTAACCGGCTCACTGGCTCAGAAGGCAGATAATATCCAAGTTTGTACTACATTCGTGTTAGATTTCTGTTCTTATTAAATGGTTGTGCTTCATTTATGATAATATTGTTGCAAAATAATATTTTGTTTGCACTCACGATACCTGTGACGCGAATGGGGTGCTCCGAGCGAGTAGTGTCAATCGCACCATAGCTAGGATCGCTTTTGTATTGCGCTTCCGGCGTATTTTTGTTAGTAAAAATAATAATAATTGGTGCCTATATTGGCCAATTTGCAGAAAATTGTCGAAGCGTCTCAGCCAAACATGGTTTCCAACCCCCCCCCCCCCCCTGAGAAAAAAAAAAAGGCCTGGTGTCTAGATATTTTCTTGGTTGTTTTAAAAAATGAAAATGCAGGTTTGGGCATTTAGGGCACATTCACATAGGAGTGTCGACCGCGCACGTTGAACGCTGTATTTGTATATCTGTTGATTTGGTTACTTTCAGAGCGCTCGCATAGGAAGGAGAAAGCACTGAAAGCGCAAAACAAGACACGCGGGGAGCGAAGGGCAGAATAATCTCTCCATAACCTTCACTTTGTATCATTTTTCTTTTTTTATGCCTCTCCAAGCCGTCTTTGTCAACTGACATTTCTGAGTTTACGGAGAAGAGGGAAACAGGCTTTTTCCATTTATATAAAGAAAGTGAGACTTGTTAGAACGCTTTATGCGGTTGGAAAACAAGTCTTGCGGAGATGCTTCCAAAGGAATTGCAAAGTTTCACACGTGAGCCTCGTCTTTTGGTGCTCCGCCTACTATTGTGGCTGCCCATGACACAATGCTACTTACTACCTCCGGTTCGCATCTGCGAAAGCGTTTTTTATTACCAAATAACCGCCAGGCGCAACTCGATCCCCGCACGTGTAGGTACAGCCTTTGTCAAAAGTGTAAAGACCGAGGGGTCTGCTTCCAAGCCATGTACGGGCGTTGATTTAGCATTAGTGGAGGTCCTTCCCATTGGAGTGAGTAGGGCAAACAATCTTCTTACCATTAAGGTATAATGAAACACTGGAGGTCCATCACAAGCCACACGAAAAGACTCAGAACCAGACCCCTTGGACTTTACACTTTTGACGAAGACTGTACAGGAAGCTAGCGGAGCGTCTCCTTTGGCGACATCCCGTCGTTTCACATTTCGCTACTATGCCCCGAATGCGGCGCTGCTGTCTCGCGGCAAAACATGAGCTTGGGTTGCCTATATACCCATACCCGTTCTGCAAGAGTAGGCTCAACTTGTTTAACTACTAAAAAATCGCAAATTCTCTAGAAGCAACGCGCTGAAAAAATGTCTATTTTCAACCTTAAAAACGGGAATGAAGTGTTAGGTTGTTAGCAACAAATCTTTCTCTATTTATTATTTAGGTAATGTTGTTATTTTAATCAAAATTGGGACGTTAGGCAACTATTGTGTTCTCTACAATGTATCGAATTCGCCCAAGATTTAAAAACAGCAAAGGAGTCTTTTTTCAGTGAAACACATATGTACAGAATTTATAGGTTCCGTTTCCCACTCTACCTTTCACATCATTCGGCTACTTCGCCAGGTCATGCTGTAATATTTCATAGTCTATCAATTTTTAATAACTTGGTAGAGCACATAACCGTTCGCTAAAAGATGCATGCTGAAAAAATTGTAGTAAAGATATCATTTATAGAAATAATAAATGGTAACGGCCTCAGGATGGATTCTTGGGGCACCCCTGACCTCACATCCACTTCATTAGACTGATGCCCATTAACAACAACCCTTTCACCCCTAATACTAGAGTAGCATTTTAGTCATTTAATAACATTCCAGTTTATCTTGCACCATGATAATATTTGTTATAATAAATGGCGTGACACTATGTCAAATGCTTCTTTCAAAGTCCAGGAAGATACAATATATAGAACATCCCTTATGCTGTGTGCTTGTGAACTCAAACAAATTTAGTGAGCTGAGCAGCACACGAGTAACAGCTGCTAAAATCAAACTGCTAAGAGTTTATTCAAGAATGCAAAATAAGAAGGTTCATAATAGAAATGCAGTTAACATGCTCCATAACATTTCAAAAACACTTGTTAAGAACACTGGTCGATAACCTGAAACAATATTTTTGTACCCGATTGATATGTAGACCCAACATTCGCACGATTACACTCTTCAAGCATTAATCCATCTTATAATGACTTACTGAAAATATTCTACAAGTACCTTAACGGTGATAATGCACAAGATGAAAGTAGAAATTTAGGTAAACCGTCGAGGTCGGTGGCACTGGCGACACTCAAACGTTGTAAAAGCCATTCAATGCCACGTTGATCAAATTAGCACAGCGTCCACAATCGGTAAAACACACGTCAATTCTTCACAAGAAACAGCAGCTCTACTGCATTCCACAGCAGAAAAAGACTGAACTAAAAAACGCCTCAAAGCATTTTGCCTTATGAGATTATGTCCGGGATGGACAACCCATAATTTATATCTTTTTACTGCCGAAAATCCTCACGGGGATCTCGGACACGCAGTTAAAAGGATTGAAAGCTGGTGAATTCGGTCTTTTTATTGAGGTATTAGTATCTCTTGTAAATTACTTCAATTTATTCTTGCTTTCTTCTGATGGACTATTTTTGAAGAGTGCGTACACTTGCTGTTTTTTCTCGACGATTCTGCGCACTGCTTATGTAAATCATGGTTTGCTTACCCTACAGCGTTTAGTCATCATTCATTACGGCATATGTTGTTCACGGAGGTCAAGAAGTTTTATCCTCTTCGCCTGCCTTTTTTATTCTTGCTATACTGAAACTCCGGAAGACTCTTGATAAATTAGACGGCTACGGCATGCCCTACGCCTTATGCGTTAAAGATATAACATTTTGGGTGCGAGGTGGCTGCTCAGGGCGTCAACAAGACGCCCTCTATCAAGCTATCGATAGTTCGAACAACTTGAAATTGGCGCTGATGGTTCTTAAAGCCCGATCTCTAGAGAGATATTTCTTGAGGCCAGCACAAACTCTGAAGTCGACTCCCTCCGCATTCGTGGCTTAAAAATCCTAAAAGATGGCTCAGGGTCCGCAACGCTCCCGAAACTTCTGGCTGCTGTTAATAAAGTGGAAAACCTGAAACGCCACGTAGCCAGTAGAACACACGATATGAAAGAACAACATACTTTCAGCCTTATCCAGGCTCTCATCATAAGCCGCATAAGATATGGAACAACATAACTGAACATAAAAAAGCAGATCTTGAAAAAAACAACACTCTTATCCACAAAGTAATCGAAAATTGCCACTGAAGTATACAAACGAGCGTCCACTCAGCACCTCCTCCATCTGGATTTTCACAACACGTAGAAAGAGCTTGCCGAGGCATCGAAAATGGACCACTTGGAAAGCTTAAAACGAACAGAAAGTGGGTCTGCAACTCACCAGAACCGGGATACAGAGATAGCATGCAGAACCAAAACGCACCACGAAGTGCATCCCTGACAAAATCTGCTCATATATCAGCGTAGCCCCATTTGGCGAAATATCCATTCCAGATACCACAAAGTCCGGGCCAAGCAAGAATTCGGGCTCTACTTAGTAAACCGTAGGATAGGGTAGGAAATACGTTAATTTCTCATAGAAGGTCCTGTGCTAGTAGCAGAAGAGGTCCATCTTCCTTCTTCTCACAGGGTCGGTGCCCCTATTGCAGGGCTCCGCTAAGCTTCGCTGCTCGCTGGGCGTGCTGGATCAGACCTAGTTGGCAATCCAGATTGCCGCTGGAGAGCCGGCTCTCCCACTGTTCTGCATTCGGGTCTTTGCGAAAGCTATCGTTATTTCTACATGCCACGTGATGTAGTATAACGAAGGTTTGCTACCACACCATGAGCAGGTGTCCCGATATTGTGACGGGTACATTTTTCTTAGGATATGCAGGTTAGAGAATGTTCCTGTCTGCAGTCTTCGCCAGTAAACTGCCTCTTGTTATTTTAGATCCCGATGAGGCGGCGGATAGCGGATCCGTACTCCTTTATAGTAGTTCAGAATGAGTACGTAGGGCCGACTCGCTCGGGTAGATCGTCCGATTGGGAGGCAGCTCGGCTCGCGTACCCTCGAGCTACCTCATCGGCGCGTTCGTTCCCCGCTATGTCGGTGTGTCTTGGCACCTAGTAGATGTTGTGTGTGACTTTTGATGGGGTCGCGCTCTGGAGGAGCCTGAGCGCGGCACGACCTACGCGGCCGTTCATGTAGTTACGGCACGCTTCTCTCGAATCTGTAAGAATGGTAAGGGACGTGTTGCTTCGATACCTTAGTAAACCGCTCAAAATAAGACCTACGGGAAGCACGTACATTGATGAACGTCGGATACCCGGGAAGATGAGTCCGCTCCATTAGCGTTGTGAATTCCACTACAACAGAAAGAATACTCCATAAATTATCCAAGACATTACAATGACGCAGATGGAACAGGCTGCAATCGCCTTTGTTCTCTCGATGTGCAAAACGTGTGCCATCATCTTCACTTACTCATAGTCTGCATGCAGCAACCACCAGAGGGAAGCAAGTTTCAGAAAGTACTTGAAATACTTCGCCGAACCACAGCGCGCTATATCCCCGAGACGCATACATCATATTCAATCCGGTACAAGACCAGCTAGAAGAACATTACGGCGCCAATGCGTCTGCCCGAAGATATGCTAGCTGGGAATCACTGCCAGAGGGATTTCGAGAACCTAGGAAGTACTCAAGAGATATTCCTGCATTACAAACTTGACAGAAGAAAATATCGTTCCCCCTTCTAAACAAAACTGATCAGAGAAGCACTAGCCTGTGCAAATTCCGCTACTTTCTAACGCAGGATCCTGCCCACTAACTACAAGCAAGAATAAATAATCGCTGAAATCCCCGCTGGGGTAGCGCAGTGGTTACGGCGCTCGCCTACTGTTCCCAAGGACACGGGATCGAATCCCGGCCTCGGCGGCCGCTTTTCGGTGGAGGCGAAAAGCAAGGGAGCCGTGTGCTGTGCGTTGTCAGTACACGTTAAAGAACCCCAGGTGGTCGAAATTTCCAGAGTCCTCCACTACGGCGTCTCTCATAGCCTGAGTCGCTTTGGGACGTTAAACCCCACAAACCAACCAACCAACCATATTCCCTGAAATGCCTATCAAGAGTTAAATATATTATTCTATGCAAAAGTACTTAGCAATTTAGAAGCGACCTCGGTGGCCTGATTAGCTCGAGCCAGATTTGAATAGACACCTTTTCCTTATTGTTATTCCTTTAGCCAGCTTGAAAAAAAAAAACACTTGAATGTCCTGGAGCGACCACGCTAAACGAAGGTAGTGCTCTTGTTTCCGGATGTTATGGCCGTAGCTCATTTTATTGTTAGCTTGTCTGAGCTGTCCCTATTAAAAAAAAACAAAAAAACAAAAAGAAAAGTTCATCGCTTTGCAGCTCTCTGATACATATGTTCTGCATCCGCAACAGCTTTTCACGTTCTAGTGCCATAATGCGTTTTTCCCGCTGTGTGATGACGCTTGTGTGTTGAGAGTGCGTTTGTAGACTCCATTGAAAGTCTCACGGGGCGCATCGCGATTTGGAAAAACAGTAAACCTTGAGGGTGGCAGCGGTCATGAAAATTAAAACAAACAAACAACGGACCTAAATCAATTTGCAACATTTCTCTACATCATGCAAAGTGTCGGTAAAGTACGAAAGCAAGCGAAATATGCCCAGGAATTCAGAAATATAGATGTGATCACAGCTCGATATCTAAACACGGGGGAAATGGGACTAGCGGTGGAAGGACACTTGGTCACGCAGTCCTATCTTCAAGCCATATCTCTATCATAGCAACGATACATATCACTTGCAACTTGACGCAACCGGCAGCGTAATCAGAAAGTAGTGTGAAATTTGTTGTGATTTATCATGAATGTCAAGCAGGAGAGCATAATATTGAAAGCTTATCTGCAATCCAGACTACAGTCATAAAAGGCGCTTTGTCCAGACTAGCGCGCGTACACACAGCCACATTCGAGAAAGTGTAGACAGTAGGGCAAGGGCAAAGAAATACCAAACTCGAGAGCAGAAGGGATACCCTTCCTTCAACTACGCTGAGTGGTGCTGCCTACTCTGCACATGAATATGCGCTAAATCAACACTCAGCGCAGACCGGAATTCATTAGGACAGGGTGGACTTCCAAAGTGTGCTGCTCAGCTCATGTATCGAGGTAGTATTACTTGTATGCTGCCAATAATATTTTCTTTGCACAAGATGTCCCTGGCACTTGTTAGTGGAAGCATAAAATGCACCCTATGAAACGTTGAAGCCAAATTTTTCCAATATTTATTACGACCCATTGCAGCAGTTTGATACATTCGTTGCGGGACCAAGATTGCGTTTTTTTTTGGACAATTACGATGATCTCGTAATCATTCGATGCATATATGTCTATTTCAGTAACAATTCAAGGACATCTGGACAGATTATCCTTCGATGGTTCTCACAAATTTACTAAGAACGTGCATAGAAAGTACCGTCCTAAACCCTTTTCTGCTGCAATGTCTTTACAGTTCGCGATGCATCAGACACCTTGCTGCACACACCACAGTAGTTCAACCGAGAACCTCAGATGGTTAAGTCTAATACACAACACTCCACTGTACGGGCAGCTGTGTTCATACTTGGCCTCACATATTGATTTATAAAGCCTCCTGTCCCACGAGGAAGTAATCAACGGGTAATCGAAGAACCACAGACATCTCTGGGTGTTGACGGGAGCCTATCTGTTGGGAGATGTACATAGAGGAAAGACAAATCGCAGAATAAGAAAAGAAGATCTACGGAACTTCGACTCTGGCACTGGAGCCCTGTTCACAATGAGCGAAAGACCAGAAAGCAGCCTATTTATACTTGAAATTATGTCGCAAAGGAAAGAAGCGTAAGCTACAGGAAGCGCATCGTGAGTGCGAATAAGAGCGTTATCGATTGTTTTGACAGGGTCAGTTTTGCCAGGGCGGCAGAAAGTTAGGTGGGCGGATGAGATTAAGAAGTTCGCAGGGGTCAAGTGGATGCAGCTAGCACAGAACCGGGTTAAGTGGAGAAATATGGGAGAGGCCTTCGCCCTGCAGTGGGTATAATCAGGCTGATGATGATGATGATGATTGTTTTGAATAGTTAGAAATTCCAGATAGCGACGGTGACGAAGATTGTTTTCAAATTTCCAAACTCGTTCGCTGCTCTAGTCTATGTTATGCTTCCTGATTTCAGAATTGTCTGCCTATAAATTAGGCCAAACTTTATTGTTTTTAACGTAATTTAGCTGCTGTTTCAGCCTCTGTGCAAAGTGAAAAGGTTTCGTTTTCACCCTCATACTCATGATCACAATCTCCGCATGACACATTGTATTTTGCATTAGGGAGTGTTTCTTCTGCATCGCTGGCTTTCATGTTGACCAGGACTCTCGGGAATTTTTTCGCTGGTACGTGTAACACATCAACGTCTTAGGGTCGGAAGATACGATCCAGCGATAAGTTGATTCGGGGCACATATAAGAATAGGTGCGCGCTCTTTGACGGCAGGACCACTGTTAGAAAGTCGCTTGCGCAAAATTTGGCGTTCCATGGCGTTAACAAAAGACAGCTAGTACCTCCTTTCGGAGAGGTCTTTGCTAACTTTCGATGTTAGCTTGCCGACGTTATGAAGCTTCTTTCGCTTTGTTAAAGTCCCATTACGTGAAAAAGTGAGCCAATTATAAAGTTGAAAGCTTTTCTAGGCTCAGTGTGAAAATCTCTTCGTGTCACAAGGTTTCTCCGCGAGATGTGTCAGCGAGATTTCGTGACCTATACTGTGCCTTTCTAGGCCCGGTAAACCAGTGAGATAATGGCGCTGAACTTAGATGCGTTCATCTGAGCGCTGGTTGTATTCGACTAGGGGCGCGTGATGTACAATGTGCAGCAGCAACGTACGGAGTTTCGCATTTCTGCACTACAGATTCTGCAGTGCTTTTGAAACGTTTGGTACGATGCCCTTTCCTAAGCATTTCGACCCAAAAGAGCCGCGTACTAGCCCTGGTTAAATCTTCTGCCAATTGTAAATGCGGCACCTGGTGGCAGCGGAGATCGAACCCGGTAACTCCCGACTGCGAGGCGTATGCGGACGCTGGAAGAGTCCGCAAGGATAATTTTTCTTACATTTTGCGTCCGCGTATCCCACATAAAATGGTCATTGTACTTTCTTAAATCTCCAAACTGAACTTTGCGAACATTGTATGCATCTCAACGTATTTTATGGTGTGAAGAATCTTTTATTATTCTTGTGTTGTCCTTGGGTGAGAATATACGAGTAACATGTTTATTGGCTTCCACCGTTTAAAACCTGTGTTCTGCACCCGAACGCAAGCTGCGAAGTCTGCCTGCTGTAGGACCGCAACCGGAAAAGAAATGAAGTACTTCGAAGGAAAACGTGGGGCGGCCACTGGCCACATTCGTGTTCTGAAGCTATCGTATCAGCCACCGAATTCGTACGCTGCCTTGCCCTTTACACCAAGGTGAGTCACTTTGAAGAGGCGGCCGTCTTCGGGCCTCGTGGCGTCCGGTCGGAAGCTGCCAGAAGTGACGTAGAGCGTCTCATAGTTCTTGCCCCCAAAGCAGCACGATGTCGTGTACTTGGCAGGAAAGTCGATCTTGGTCAGGATCTTGGCTACAATGACACAGAAACATGAAACATGGCGGAAGAAAACATACATACACTGTGCTAATGTCCTGGACCCGACCGCATTGTTAATCAGTAGTCGATTTGGAGTTTTCTTACAGGTACAGCTGCAAAAACTTGCTTAAGGAAGGTCGCAGACTCCATATCTAATTTAAATCTGTGGTCAAAACTTTTTTTAACTAGAAAGCGGCACTTTCACTGTCCAGAGCGGGGATGAAAGAGAAGGATCGATTTACCTGGAGAACGCCTTTGTCATTTATGTTTTCGAGGAAGGTCTTCAAAATAATAACATCAGTAATTCTATTCGGGACACCTCTCCCCCTCCCGTGGCATAAAATAGCCTCCAGTCCAACCATATAAAATCAGTCTCTTAATTACCTACTGTATGCACAATAAATGCTGAAGCATGGAGGCCCGCCCATCGGCGCAGAGCTTCGGGCTCTCTGTGCCGACGTGGGAGCTGCCCTCTACACCTGGCGCCTAGCCGAGTGTCCTTCAGCACCCCTACTGCGGGAAATAAAGTTTTACCAAACCAAACCAATGGCGACGGTTCCCCAAGTATTGTTTTAGAGACAGTCGAGACAATCTTCAATGGAATTTGAAAACCTCATGTATCGCACAAAAAACTTCATCCACCCTACGAAAACGATAATGCGACTGATAATTGTGATGCGCGCGATACATATTACACGATAGTAAAAAAAAAAGTGGTCATGACCTAAAGAGCGGGGCCCTTACTTAGGACCGCAGCTTTTCTGGTGGAACCCAGGCTCTTTGGTAAGTAGAAAGCGCTTTTTTAGAGCGCCGCTCTTGGGCGCCCGTTCCTGGATTTCGCGTTGTCGTTGGCATCGGCCGCGTCGGCCTCGTAACAAGCTCCGCCCCCCTTTTTCCCCCAAATTCGAGCCGGCGCTTCGGCAACCGGAGCCTCGCAGGAAAAGGGGGAGGTGCACTCAGCGGCGAACGATGGGGGCACGAGAGCGCACAGAAACCGGAGAACACGAGGAAAGGAAGGGGGGGGGGGGGGGGGTGTCCGGAAGCAGCGCTAGCAGCGAAAGGAGGTCCCCCCTCTTCCTGCATGGCGGTAAGGGTGCTCTCCGGTTGCCGAAACGCCGGCTCGGTATCAGCGGATCACGGTGCGTGCATCCCGTTCTCACTCGCTAGCGGTATCAGCGGCATCAGTCAGTCGCTGCTATCTGTTCGTAGTGCAACGTTCGTATGGGCCCACGCGCTGTTTCCAGCAACCTCCCGATAAATCAATTGCTCTCTTCATTTGTCCGACCACAAAGGTTATTTCATGACAGCCAAGAACTCTTAGTGAAGTGTTTTTTGAAGGCATTCGTGTGAACATTAACGTCTGTAATTGTACATACGTGTCTTGCTAGAAATCTTTGCCTCAATTTATCGAAAAGGTGAAACTGGTGGTGAGCTGCGTTCAATTTTGGCAGTAGGAAATAACGAAATCGTGGGTAATTTTTTTTTTATCGCTAAACAGTTTTCGCGATGAAAGTGCACATATTGCCGCTGTAGCGAGGCTGAGATGTCTGTGCCTAGGCTTTGGCCGATCACCGCAGCACTTATGTGACTTTTTCTATTTTAAAAATAAGTAAGAAAAAGTGGCACAAACCAGGTAACGATCAACACCCTCAGTATGAGAAAATAGCTGACCGCTACTCTTTGCTTTTGCGCCATTTCTAATTCAATTATACACTTTCAGATGCGGAATAGGTCGTAATATTCGCGAAAGTACGACCCCATCACAGCTTGAAAGGATGCGCACGCGCACAAATCAAGGGCTACAGTCATCACTTCGTGAACTCGAAACGTTTGAATGCTGCATTGCTGTTGATTCTCGCTTAAAGTAGTTAAAGCTGCACACAAACGATATGAGAACGATATGAGAACTTTATGAGAACGACAAAAGCCGCAGGTCTCCCTGTCGTGTCTTCAGTAGCATAGCCGCATGGAAGGCTTTGTTTCACTCCGAGTTACGATACCTCTTTTGGGTGATCCTTTTAAGTGTACAGAAATTTCAATTTCAAACCTAGTGGTGGATATGTTGGTGAGGTATCCTCTGTTGGATTATGGACCAACGTGGACTTTATGTCCACAATAAAATGGAATGATTAGATGACTAATGAACTCGTTCGCCTTATAAACATCATCATTATTATTATTTTTAAAGACGACAATGTTTTTCCAAATTGAAAGTCGTCAGTATCGAATGAGCGCCCAATTTTTGAAATGGCCTGATTTCGTAACGTAGTCCGATTCATCGAGTGTCAAAACTAGGCATTCGAAAGCTGGCTGAGTTTGCTTTTTAGGAATGGACTTTCTCTAAATGGCGTTTGTTAAGGTGGCATTGCCGCCGTAATCATATTAACTTCTACATCATCAAATAAAAAACGGCATCTGCATTTGACACATAGAAATACTGGCAGAGCACTTAAGCTTCACCTTCAAGTAAATGGCACAACCACGTGAATGGCCAAGTCATAAGTTCCTCTTGCGGTTTGTCGTTCGCATACACTAGCTCCTCGGAAACATGTACTCTAGCTACTGCTTCTTTAATCTCTACTCCCTAACTATTCTCTCCTTTTCTCCAGGTGTCATTAAAATGCTTCTCCCTCTATTTTGCCTCGT
Organism: Amblyomma maculatum; assembly: GCF_055883805.1. Classification (NCBI taxonomy): domain Eukaryota; kingdom Metazoa; phylum Arthropoda; class Arachnida; order Ixodida; family Ixodidae; genus Amblyomma; species Amblyomma maculatum. Next base: position 79,152,508 of record NC_139345.1, read on the forward strand.
AGATAAATCGTTAGATTACATTCTTCAGATACCACTTCACACAATACCAAAATATTAGGTTTGGCCTTAACCGTGTATTGCGGATGTGACTGTGTGGCCTTGGGGTATACTGTTTAGCTCGGGATTCAGGAATCCCGGTTATGAATCTCATCTCACTCTGTTTCCTTTTAGCAGTATTCATTCACTTACAGATACATGTCCTAATGTCACTTGAGTCATGTTGCGACCATACAATCCCAATTTGTGTAACACTTTAGCAGTTTTTTTTAATATACTGCCGCGACAGCTGATCGGTTTTACAGCTCGGCTGATGATTTCAAGGACGCAGGCTCCATCCCAGCCGTGGCGCCACCTCTTCAGTGGAGGCTAAAAGCAAGGCGCCCGTGCAGAGGCTGTGCCAGTGCCTGGTAATTGACCATCGACGGTCGAAGTTACCTGGCCGATACAGCGCGCCTTATTGCCCGAATCATTTAAGGGTGTTGTGGCGAATAAAACTATTAACCAACCTATTAACCTTCAAACCCGCCGCTACACGTGTGACCTCAAACCTTTTCGATGAATCGGGGCTCTCTCGTACGCCGCTGGCGCCAGCACTGTCGGCTTACCTCTCCCGATCGGAATCTTTCACTGGGCCGGGTTAAAATACAAGTCACAGTATTTTAAAATTATGCGAGCCAAGAAATCACTTAAAACGGTTAAATTGCGCATTTTTGGAATTCGGTACTTCAAACTACGTTTTTGATTGACTAGTTTAAAAAAACTGCTCACCATCGACGTTGGCGGCCTTTAATTTCGCGATATAATATTGGTCCTTGAAATGAACAAAAGGAATAAAAAATAAGATTATTAATTAGCCCCGGCGCGGTAGTGCAGTGGCAAGACTCCCTACTACTGTGCCGCAGTACATTTGTTCGATCCCGATCACCGACAGCTGCGCTTCGATTAAGGCGAAATGAAGCGGCGTCCGTGTCATTAAAGATCCCTAGGTGGTCGAAATTACTGCGGAGCCCTACCCTACGGCACCCATTTCTCTCTTTTCGCTTTCACTCCCACCTTCCTACCTTCCGTTACAGTGCGGCTCGGGTCTCCGCAGTCCTTGTCACATATACTGCGCCTTTCCTTTCCTGTGAACCAATTATTATTATTGGTAGTAGTATTAATTAGCTATTCTAACTAATTATGCGTCTCACTATTATATTTTGTATAGCGGACAAGATGTTAGAAATAGAGTGCAGTGCAAGTTTGCACACCGCGCCGTCATATCTCTCAGGTTTTGAAATGAAAATCTGTAAGCAGCAAGAAAGAGATCCCATGATGTGATTTCAATGCGAGTACAGGCAGTGTCATCTAGAAATGGCGCTGGTACAGGCACGTGCGCACAATTTGTGGCACCAAGCAAACTTCTTTGCTTTCCTGTCTTCCTGCTTCCTCGAGTCCGGCAATAGCACTCTTAGGAATCAACTATAGTTCGCAGGAATTCCATGAAGCTCAATTGTTTACGGATTGCCTATGCAGCTGTTTATTATGTGTCAACCTACACGAGCCTTCTATTTTGTTAAAAAAAAACGATGTCGTGTGGAACAAATCCTTTCCATTTTTTTTGTCTGATTATTTTAATAAAACCACACACTACTACTTAGAGTCCACTCATGGCGTTGTTGGACCGAAGAAAGAGCTTGTAGATTCAAACTCAGGCGCGATTTGGTGTTCACATGACTAACGCAGTAAAGTCTCTAAGAAGGGGAGCAATATGGATGAAAAAAAATCTAGGTGCAGAACCTTGGCAGGTAAAAACGTTTTTCAACAGACAAAAATATTAGAAATAGGCAGAGCAACGTCTCTGTTATACCTCGGTACCCGTAATGCTGGTGTGTGCTACTTGCAGCAACATTGCACTTAATCTCACTTTCAATCATCTCTATTAATCCGGTCAATCATAATATTAATCTGAAACATCCGCCACATGATGGAAATTTATAAGCTTTAAGGGCGGTGGAGAATTGCTGTTATTATTACCTATGCCTTTATGAGGGCAATAGGGCAACAAAAGAAGAGTTGCATATGTGGAACATAATCATGGCCGTCCTGTATAGGCCTGCACGCCAACTGCGAGAGACTGTAGGTAGCGGGAGAAAACTAGAGCGTAGAATGCATAAATCAGGAATTTAAACAGCTGAAGCTTCCTTTCTTTGTCTTTGTTATCTCGTTCTGCCACCTTACGTGGTGAGCCCTCAAAAACTAGGCCGACACTTGGTACGAATATGTATGCAAGATCACTGGCTTGATTGTGTTGCTCATGATGGCAGGGCTGCATTCAGAGCGTAACTTTAATACTTTCCCAAATATTTGTGGCAGGCCGAGTTCAGTCATCATATTTAAAATTAGAATTGGTTTGAACCATATTTTCTAGCTCCATTTTCGGCATTTCCATTTCTGATCGCAGCAGTCTGACCGGTTCAGTCAACGGTGTGTAAAGCAAACCAAAGCGCTGGAAAAAAAAAAAAAAACGAGCATGCTATGCAGCTGGGAAAAGGTTGGGAAAAACTCTCCCTGGCCGCGATTGCAGCTAAGAAGATTATGCGCATCTGCCTACCCCAAAAAACCAAAGCTGGCAGATACTTGGGTGCATTCAGAAATCAATTATACTAACTGAGACAAGAGGGTGGATGCAACTATCTTTGCGTGGTACTAAATAAGACGTTAAGCTTTTTGTTGAATGAATTTCATGCTTACAAAAGCTTTTGGTGCCAAGAAAGGGTACACTTTTTTTTTTCCAAGACACGAATCATTCATATTTTAAGCAGCCGAAAGTCTATCAGTACATCCCACAATGACGCACCCGGATTGCACCCAGGGCTCACAACGAATGTAGATGAGCATGATTTGTTAAGCAGAGATATAACTGAACTTACGATTACAGGTCACAGCCACCTAACAAAATGGTTTAGATGAGTACACATGCCCAATTATTATGCGTGTTTTTTATTATTATCGCGAAGAAGTTTTTAGACAAGCGTCACAGCATGGAATGCAGCTCCGCCAGCTAATGTAGAATAGAATTTTTTTCTCATGTCTTTTTGGCCGCAATTTCAACCAATGGACCATAGCTTCGTCACAGAGGGCATGAGGTCCCGCAAGTCTTAAAAGAAAAGTGCAGAAAAGTTACTGCTCACTCGCGGCCACACATTTATTACATGCCTGATGTTACATCAAGTACTCTGTGACGTCAGAGTTGTTGCAACCGAAACATTATTATAGAAAAATAAAAACTATAGCATTATTTATCTATTCTTCATGCAATCGAGGTGGCTGTTCAGGTTCATGTCGCTGTGCAGGGGTGTGCGCGTTTATGCACACCCCTGCACGTCTACATGGTCATTCGTCTCTATGCATGGCTTTTGGGGTCCAGACAATATAAATGCTGAGAAGAAATTGAGTACGAAGTCCTTATTTTACCTCTGTTTCCACAGCTAGCACATCAGTGAAAACGCGCAATGAACCGACCTGTTTCCGGATCAATTTGTACCACGGCAAAGCCTTCGAAGCAGGCCATCCACAGCTTATCGTTGACGTCCATTGTCATGCCATCCGGATAGCCCAGATCTTGGTAGCCGGGAGTGTTATCGAAATCCACCAGGACTCGGTGGTTGCCTGCGATTTCCCAAGAAAAATAGGCTGTGTTTAAAGGTTGATCATGTTCAAATATTTCTTTTATTGTCCGTCCTGCTAGGGCCAAACGGGGCCTGCAGTATATTCGCAAATAAATAAATAAATCGAAAATTCGAAAGATTACCACAAAAATTCTATCGTGGCCTCGAGCTGCAGCTGTTACCCAGCTGAAAAAGAGACAGGATCGGCTGATCCGCTCCCGTAAAGGCCTTTCCATGCGCAACGCTAGCTTAAATGGCAGTTTCATGCTAAATGTTACACAGATTCGAGTGTAACAAGCCCCGCACTTTTACAGTGTATTGAGGGTCACAATCCTGCATCATGCGCCTGCGCCTCACCAATAATTTGGGTCCTCTTTCTGGGTTATATACTCAAGATAAGGCAAGTATCTCCAAAGCACTTAGAAAACTGTTTCAGAATAATTACATTTCCTATTCTGGTTACTATTCTGTTCACATTGTATTCTTTTTCCTTATATGTTCACTACTCCTCTCCTCTCTTTGCCTTCTGCACTTGGTGAGAACAGAGATATGGCATCGACACACTCCCTCATATAAAGCCTTTTACACTATCTCTACTCTAAAGTCGCGTACCGATTTTTCCGATTTCATATAAAAGCAGCAATCACACAATGGCGAACAGTGCCTTCTGCACGGCACAGCGCTGCTGTATGATTGCGCTAACTGGCAAAATCAGCCATGTTAAATCAAAGACATTGTCACTCGCACTACAACGCCTCCTGCTATCTTCAAAGTATCTCGTCGATTCACTCACCGATTTCTCCGGCGGTGAGGTCGAAATCAAAGGCATAGATTTTCCTGGGTATCGTGTAATTGTAGAACATGATCCTGTTGTCACCCGTCCAGGTTATTCCGTTAGATAGGGTCACCCCTTTGAGCTTGTGCTTCAATCGTCCATTGGAGTAGGACCAAAAGTTATTTTTCTTGGGTATCAGATTCTGCACCCCCGTCGATGGCATTGTTCCTGCAGACTCAACAAAACAGTTCACAGTTCTACTGCATCATTTCTGCGGCAGTCGTGCCCGTTCTCAGGCATATTCTGGGAACCACGTATAGAAAACAAACAGCGACTAGATGACTAGGTTGGCGACTAGGTTGGTCTTTACATTAAGGATGTAACGGGCTGAATCTGATGCCAATCACGATACTTCTACTGCGACGGCTTCTATAAAATGTGTTGTTAAGGGAAAACGTTCCCCAGATGTACTGTGACCTGAAACCTAAGCTGCGTTGAGAGATAGGAAGGTAACAATGGCGACAGGTCAAGCGCCCCACTTTCAGGTCACCGATGTCTTCATCGAAGCTGACTGTTCTCAGGCTAAGCGGTAAGATTGCTGGATATTGTGGTTCAGTTTTACAAACGTTATGCAGTTGGTTGGCATGGCAGATGTATTGTGGGACCCCGCCGACAGCCTGTTCTCCCTACACTAGCAACCCCATGCAGTGCTCCACCTGTGTACCCCCTTCCTGGAATTGAGCGTGCTGATGCCTGTCATCCTAAATCCCTCCTTTTCGACTCTCTCGTTCCCCCTTCAGCGTCGGCTGTCTTTGTGAAGACGCCAGTTTTTCTTGTACCAGACGAAAGACGTAGTTTCGCGTAATGAGGCTTGTAGGTTACACAATTAAAATTAGAGGACACTTAAGCTCCACAGTTAAGGGCATGATGGGACAATGCGAATCACTCTCAGCTACTGTGCCCTTGAGGACATTTTTTATTTAGTGCACAAACTTCGCTGCTCGCGTAATCCCTACCTTCATTATTTTTGCCTGTCTTATTCCCGCACGTAACAATTAGCTTTATTGACTAGAATATACTGGCTAGTTTGACGAGCGTTCACGCTGCTCTATGGGAGCAGGTGAAACCATTTGCAACGAAAGCCAACGGATGGCGGCAGAGGGCGCTGCTTGTCGGGAGGAGACAGCCTGACTTTCTCGGTTAAGTGTTAAACTCGTCTTTTGTGTTCACCGAGGGGATGCGTTTGTTGTCTGTGTCGGTGCTTGCAGGTATGAGTCATTCGGTGCTTTAAACTGTTTCGTGGAGATTGCAGCGGTTCGTTCGCGCGTTACGTGGGCACGTTTTCTGCATGCATGCACCCGCTCGTTTGTATTGCGAAAGCATAAATTGGATATTCTAAGGAGCTTGTCACCAGAATTTTATCGGCAGGATAGCGTCAAATTGAGGGGAGACGTGTACACGCGAATAGTTATAGATGATATATGATAAAAAAATGTCGCCAAGAAAACATTTGCTGCATGTAGAATAATTAGTTAATTATAGCCGATTAAATCAATCAAACTTCGTTATAACCAGCCGGAGTAATGGCGACGTCCAATGTGATCACGTGATACCTCACTTCCGGACACGTCACACCTCAGTTCTGGCCACATGACATATGACGATGTCGGGACAGTGAAGTAGTTAATTCGACGCCGGTATCTGACGTCATTATGTGTCGTCATAAAACCTGAAGTAACCTGTTTTGACGTAAATGAGCCGGAAAATATCCGACGTTGACGTGTTTAAACATATCCGAACAGCCGAGTGGAGGTGATCAGAAAGTGTATAACTTGATTAATTGAAGAAAACGAAAAAGTTCCGAAAGGATTGCTGAACCTACACTGGAGAAATGCGAAAGCTATAGCGTTGCTGCTGCGCACCACACATCGCGAGCCCATTGTGGAACATGACCATAGTTACGTTGAACCTGTGGAGATCAACCACAGACACACTCGTCGTCGGGCGTCCACAAATTTATTTAACAAGACCCGCTGAGCCAAGCGGGAACGGGACAGCGAACCGTCGGCATTCAGTTCTGCTGCCACGAAGAACGAACTGCGCGTGCTTGGCAGGCATGCTGAGACTCTCACCTTCTGCGGCGGGACCACGATGGCATGCCACACCCCCTCCCCCCCCCATCTAGCGAAGAAGCCAGCAGCGAAGGCGAATGGCGAAAAGCCTACGGTGTGGTTGCGAATCGTACATGGCGTGAAATAGTACGATCGAGAGGGATTGCAGGGGCACAGTTGGCGATGACGTCCGACTCAAGGTGGACAGGTTTGAGACGATCAACGGATATTGTGTCATCCTACGCCGTTAATGCGCAGTATAAAGTGCTTAAGAGCACGCCAGAGCACATGGAACGGACCATCGGATGTGGCCGTAAGGGTGGACGTGCGGCGTCGTGGCGCACAAAGACGCGAGTGCACCTCTTAAGGTTGGGAGAGGGGGGTTAGGGGGGACGTGGATGAGATGAGAATAGGGGCGCTGTCACGGTGGCACGATAGTACTCATAGCGCTACGTAGACGGCATGCGTAATCTGTGACATCAGCAGGCGTGGGTGGAGAAGGCTCTAAGAGCTCGCCAGGGACACGAAGATTAGTGCCAAACGTCAGCTCTTCTGAGGTAAGGAGCTGCTGCAGACGACGCGGTTTCGTTTAGGAGTTCACTGAATCAGCGTCGCCCGAATATTATTGTAAAGGCGATCGCCAGGCGGAGGGTGCAGGACGTCGCGAACAATCGCGGCAGTAGTAGGCATGAGCGCACCAATGACGTGGTCGAACATGGTCACCTGCGAAGAGATGCGGTGTCGGCGGAACAAGGCCTCAATGGTGAGGAACCAAAGTTCGGAGTCCGATGACCAGAAGACAGGGTGATTGAGAGCGGAGACTGCGGACGCATAAGGTGATGCCGTATGAGGCAACGGAGACGGTACATGAGTAAGGAAATCCGTGGTCATGACTTACACAATCGAAGGTAGACGAGGTCTCGAGCTCCGGGCGCTGTTAGGCCTAGCGAAGCAGTTGATGGAACCGCAGAGCAGGAGTAAAAAACGCAGACACGAAGTTCGGAGTCACCAAATTTATGGACCTAAACCCCGGACACATTCTTTGTCTGGTCTCGCCAATATATTTGACTCTCTACGAGGGTCTCTACATATCGGACACCCTGGGCGGGGATATAAGTATCGGAAGTAAGACCACGTCTGAGTGACAGCTGATGTGAGGGCAACCCCGACCCTGATACTCCTAAGCACTACCTCCTCTGCACGGGTGAGACCGCGGGGGAGGATACAGCACACGGAGGGATAACAGCACATGTGCTGCGCCGAAGGTGTTCCGTTCATGATAAAAGGAGGGTAGTGTCGTCCACATCAAGGAGCCATAGTAATAATGAATCTTGGGTCACGAGGCGCGTCGCTAAATCAGCTTGACTTTGCGAAGGCAGAAGGTCCCGTGGGACCCACTCAATACGTACTGACTGCGGGATGCGTGCCGCTAGCTGTTGAATCTCCTGACATAATCTTGGGAAACGGCTGATACGTCGGAGTAAAGGTACCCCTTGAAGTGCGTCAGTGCGGATGACAACTTGGGCCATAGGGAGCATAGTAGTGGTGGCCACGGAGTAGAGCGCCTCCTGAATGGCCACGAGCTCAGCGCAGAAAGATGCATGTTGTTCCGAAAGTTTAAACGTAGATATCTGATTCACACTTGGTCTCAACGGACAGTAGATTGCTGTTTTTGCTTCACAGCCTTGTACGCTTGCCTCCACGTACACTACAATAGATCTTTGAGGCAGGTGAGCATCTTGCTCTTGAAATCTCTGGCGAAGGGACGATGCCGACTTGCCAGATGTTGGTCTGCGGTTATCTGTTGACTTGTTGTCGCCTAACTGTAATTGGCTTGTCGCCTAACGACGCGCGAGAGCGTGTCGGCGTCTTCGTGTTTGTGGCCTGACTTACAAACGACAGCAATGTCGAACTCTTGAAGTAATAGACTCCAGCGTGCACGTCGTGCAGATAGGTACCACAGATTATCCAACCAGCATAAACATGATGGTCTCAGACGACTTTAAACAAGCGGCCGTGAACGTAAGGACGAACCTTTACGATGGCCCACACGACCGCAATGCATTCCCTTTCTGACGTTGAGTAATTCGTTTCGGCAGGAGAAAGACTGCGGCTAGCATCACTCTTACTCTCTAATCTCATCTTCATACTGAATAAAGACCACCCCAAGACCGATGCTGCTGGCGTCAGTGTGCCCCTCTCTGTCAGCCTCATCATGAAAGTGCGTCAGAACAGGAAAGGTTTGTAGGCATCCGCGAAGCAAAGAGAAGGCCATCTGCTGCTCAGAATTCCACACTAGAAGGTATCCTTCCTCATGAGACGTGTCAGCGGTTATGCAATCTCAAACACGTCCGCAGTAAACCGTTGATAATATACGCAAAGACAAAGAAAGCGCTGAACAGCTTTCTTGTTAGATGTAATATGAAACCGTGCAACGTCAGCAGTCTTATCGGGGTCTGGCCGCCCCCCGTCCGTTCTCAGAACTTGACCAAGAAACATGAGTTCTGTACACCCGAAGTTGCAGTTTTGGAGCTTCAGATAGAGCTTTCGAGAACAGAGGGCGTCAAGGACAGCTCGAAGGAGATAGACGTGTTGAAACATTTCTGAAAAAACAAATGTCGACGTCATTCAAGTACACAAGACAGCTCTACCACTTGAGGTCTGTGAGGACGATGTCCATCCTCCTTTGGAATGTAGCTGGGGAATAGCCCAATCGAATGAGAGCACTTAGAATTTATATATGCAATTGGGAGTGACAAATGCTGTTTTTCGCGCTGTCTTTCGTTCACTTCAGTTTGCCAATAGCCGTTTTTCAAACACACAGATGAAAAAATTAGCTGTGGCCCAGCTTGTCGTTAAACCTGGAGTTACGCGAGAGCTATCTGCATGGTTACGCTTAGGTTCGGCTTGAAAGCAAAAGACGTGGCGCGTATTAGTTTACTCTATGGTTTCAGCTTTATTTATGTCATAGGGGGCCCTTTCGACCTTGAAATGCGCTGAGGCGAAAGCGTCTGTTGCGCGGTGGTCCGAAGCCTTCCACTACGCCCCCTTTTTATCTTTGTTTTCACTCCCACCTTCGTGAGGACGCGATAGCACAATATATCAGCCAACATAGAAAGGCCCGCTTTAACCTAGCCGTATGAGCGTCCCTGGGGTCCTAGTAATAACGTGAATACAAAGGTTTTGACAGGCTGAATGTAATATCACCGTCCCATATGAAAGGAGAGGCCCGAGGTGACAGCTCTTCCCAAACGTATTGTCAGAAAGCCCTACGTCCCGTTAGTGGTCGGTCATGTCAGCTGCCAGCTACCACACCCCACGACCTCCTCTTCTACTGCTTCTAGTAATTGCTAGGCATCGGCTCAAGGTCAGTGCGACCACAATGAAAGTGCGATCACGGCAAAGAGACGAATTGGCTGGCATAGTGTAACTCTCGCTATAAAATACTTAGCGCGTCTCAATCCTTCCATTGGGTCATCGATGCACGGCAACTGGTAGGCATCTTTTTTCACACTTAAATTTATGGTGGTCGATACAGAACTGAAAGGTGACGTCCTTTTTTAATAGGACGACTGGTGATGACCACGGACTTTGGGAAAGTTGCACAACACCATCATAAAGCATCTCCTGACCTTGTGCTTGTATCAGTTCGTGTTCTTTGGCAGACACATAAGGCTGTCTTATAGGCCGAGCCTAGCAATAGGTAATGATGCGGTGCTGTGTGATGGGCATTTGACGTTCCTTGAAGCAAGAAGCATAGGGATAAATAGGGATAAGCATAGGAACGACAGGCAGCTGATGGCGACGTTTTCAAGGGATTGTTGTGACTGCCAAGAATGCAAAAAGAACCGGAGCGTCGGGAATAGGGTCGGCAAGAGCAATAGCAGTTACTGTGTACAAGTGCTTGCGCTCATTAGAAAAATAGGTGACAAGAAGAGCAGTCCAGCCATTGTGAAGCGACAGTAAGTTGAGAGCAGTGCAGATATCTATAGCTAGCAGGAGTGAATGGTTTGCCTCTGGTATTGCAGCCGGCGCGCAGGTCATCACAGGTAACTTCAATCAGACCACTACTTCGGGCGTCAATCAGACGCTCTCGACGGACATGCGAACAGCAGCATTGCGTGGACTGAAACTGTGGCGCATCGAACACATGACGACACTACTCCGCAAGTGAATAACTGCGCCATACTGCCGCGGAAAGTCAATGCCAAATATAAGGTCACGGAAGCAGTCCCCCAAAACGACACAACTGATGACAAACGTGCATTCATTAATCTGCGCGTGAGCCGTGCACATTCCCTTCGATATATTCATATAACCACCGGCGGTTCGGAGGTACGAACCTGGCCAAGCAGTATAATTTTTCTTCAGTTGTGGTAGTCGCCATGCGGCCACTCAAAATTGAATTGTCATCACCGGTGTCCACTAATGCACTGACATTGGTTTGACTGTCTACAATAACAGGCACGTCCAAACAAATGCGATTGTCTTCCTCAGGCGATGGTAACAGCCGTTCTCGATCGGACTGATGCGGCGGCGACGGGAGATTTTACGCAGCGGCTACCAGCAACCTCTCTCCGAAGGTCACTTCTTTCATGTTTTTCCGGCGAGGGTTAGACGAGCGGCCCTGCTTCGCTCGCGACGAGCCGTACGTGGATGGAGAAGAGCGCGCTGGCGACGAAAAGCGGTACTGACGTTGTGGAGGGGATACTGAACGCTGCTGATGAGGATCCTGATGAGGATCCGCCAGATACTCTTCAATAATCCGCGGTGGTTGTCAATACCGAGCAGGAGGGGAGTCGATGCTGATGCCCTGAAGACTGAGCTAGCGGTACGAGCAATAACGATACAGGTGGCCCGGTTCATCGCAGTGAACGAGAGCCGGCGGTAGTCAGACGAGCGCCAAACGTCGGCTTTCCGTCGGGGTGGAGAGCGATCATCGTATTTCTGCATTGGATGTACCAAGGGAATGGCGACTATTGATGGCACGACAACACGACAATAGGCTGTAGTGAAGGGGAAGCCTGACGCTACAGAACTTCCACACAGATGGGACTGGTGTAGGCTTCCGGCTTAGATAGTGGGTGAGTATCTGCAGGCGAGAGAAGGCTCCTAAATGCCTGTTGACGGCTGTTTTTGAAGCTGAAGGTTAACTGCGCTAGCCAGCCAGTGCCTTCAGCGTCAGTGTCGATTTGTCCTTTAGGAACTTGAAGGTCACGCCTTAGAGCAAAATTATGCAGTCCATAGATGCAACTCTGGTTGACTATGTGATAGGTCAAAGGTCAATTAAATATTTATATAAGCAATTAGGAAAGGCTACCGGGCCAGAATCAGGAGCATGGAGTCGGCAGGCGGTAGTTGGCAGCTGACATCCCCTAGCAATACTTGGACGTCGGGATGCAGACATTATGTCTGGCAGGAGCTGCGAAGTCGGGCATATATGGTTTCACATGGAAAAGTTATGTAAGAGTAAGCCTGCCAGGACCCTTGCATTCACGTTACCCCTAGGCAACGCAGGGAAGTTCGTACGGCTTAGTTAAAGCGGTGCTTTGTATGTGGGCTGGTAGCCTATGCTATCGCGTCATGCCCTTAAAAGCGGAGCTCAAGTGTCCCCGATAATTTTTACCTTAAAGAACTCGCAAATTAAGCACACTTCATATTCTGTGTTTAATCATAAGTTCGGTCACAGGCGTAGCCAGGAAACAGAAGCTTTTGCTCGCATCCAGGCTTAACCAGAGCTAAATATAACAGCTAATATCTAACCCGGCACCTCTGCCAGAATGTCACGTACTCCGTGACCAGGGGGTCAGAGACAAATGCACAGAACTTCCTTTCTCCTGCATTCCATTCCCCCTTTCTCAACTTATGTCGTGTGGCAAATGTTTCGAAAAAAAAACTATAATCCATGAGATTTAGCCTAGGGGGGAACGTTGGAAGCACCACATACGCGTAAGCGCCACCAGCTGTTCTTCATCCTTATTCGTTCAGTGAGGCGCCACCTTGCAATGCTTGGTGGCGATATCAATAACACATCACATATCATATTTGCCAAAATTAACCAGGCTGCGTGTTCCGCTTCTCAGTAGGATAGTAGAGAATTCGCCCCACTCTTTTTGTTTAATCGATATTTATTGCCTCAGGGCATCAGTAGGGTATGAGATGAAGGATGAATAAATGATTAAATGAATGGAAAAAGGATTCGCCCCACTTCTGAAGCTGTAAATTGGTTCAAAGTAAAGGCGAACTCATGTACTCACTTCTTAACAAGTTGTGATTCTCCGGAGATTGATATTGGCTTCATAATACAAGCGCGAAGCAAAACATACAACCTGGTTACTTTTGGCAAAGACGGTACGTGTTACTTGTCATGAAATGTAGAGGGCACAGAAAGAACTCATAATACGAGCAAATGCAACTGAATACTTTCACCTTGTTACAAACAAACACCTTCAAAAATAACATATCAATAAAATGCCTATGCTAACATTGTTGCTAGAATGCAAAGTCCTCTTGATATCCCGAGATTTCCGAGCTCTGTGTCGCGCTAAATCTGTAGAAGCTTTCGCAAGCGTCAATCATTAAATACCTCACTTCTGCTCTGTACTGAAAACTGACTTTGAAGCTTGTATTTAGTGGTTCTAGTGAAAGATGTGCGCTGTTAATATTTGATGAAAGCAACAATGCAGCATTGCTGTTGTTGACGTCGCGAAAGCGAGGAAATCCTATGGACAGCGTGACCCGCACCTACCCTGTTTTCAGCGCTCCTCGCGGCGGCCGCTGGAATTGTTCGCTCGCGTTACAACCCGGCAGGCGGTGGCCGGCATACTAGCCAGTATATTCTAAGCACTCTAAATTAGCAGACAGTCGCGATCTAACTCATTGTGTGCAAGGTCACCCGACATACTTATAAAACCATCCTATAACGAAGCCGCACGATTGTGCCTGCATGGTCTATAGTCAATGCAAGGGTGCTGGAGGTGGAGGGGGGGGGGGGAGGGTCGGCTCCCCGTTCGCGCTCTTATTTGAAAAGAACTGCCCCATTTGAAGCTCATGCTTGTTCGACCATGTAATATTGGTTACATTGCACGAACCCCTACCAATCAGTGTCCGGGCGTGTCACCAGCAAAATAGCTGCATGAGACATGGTTGTGATGCCTCGTTCTCAACGTTGATACGCTGAACGTTTGTAGAAAAAAAGACATTAATGTTATCGCTTAACAAGGCAGGATGAGATGGATCACTCACCTGTCCACAGGCGTCCTAAGGCGTCGCACTTTCCGTCGTTGAAGCGAGTCTGCACCGTAGATTCAGGGTCCTGCACTTCAACCAGCAGCTGTTTCTCTCGTGTGTTCATGTCAAGCCGGTGTATGCCGCGTTCCATACACAGTGTCAGCAAGCGGTTGTTTTCGACGTACGGTATGGCGTTTCCTATATCGCCCTCTGTGGGACGTGGACGTGGAAATCAGAGTCAGTACAATGACGCTGAATCAAAATTGACGGCCCCGCTTACATACGCATCATTTCCATTTGATTTGCTGACTGGCAACAGACGTTTCGGTAACACATTTTGATAACCTACAGCGCTTATGCGAATAAACTTTACAAGTAGAGCTCTTCGAGCACCGAAGAATTCAGATTACTTTATTTTGAATTAATGGATCCTATTTTCGCTTAAGGTCTACAACATATCTACCAAGTTCCTTGGATTATTAAGGTGAGCAGCAAAATTCCCCCAGTAAACAGTTACATAAATGGAGTTGCTGTACGCGCACGACCACGGGCATTGACGGCAACGAAGACAATTGATGACCTTGTGATTTAATATAATCCATGAAATATTTTCAGGTTTTCAGGTTTTTTTTTTCAGTTATCTAGGAAGACTAAATTGCAAATGAATTTATGTTAACCTTCCAGTCAAAGTAACTCAAAGCCGGAATCTATCCGTTTACGCTGTTCTTTGCGCTACCGCTGCTTTCTCTTCCTCATAATGGTCATAATAGCTCTGCTGCGTAGTGCATAGTTACAGAAATTGATTTCCATTGCTGCATTCTCCTTCTGTTTATATACTATTCTGCTGTATGTGTACCGGCACAAATATCAGACCGACCTGCCCAGGAAAGCGTGTTGCAGCGCGACTTTGTCGCCCTGAAGCGACAACGTGCACAGGAGTAGGGGACACGATATGATTCCAGAGTTCTGCCCGCAAAACACCTTGCAAATGTGACAGGAGAGATGAGTTACCAAACTTGAAGACCTCTGTCTCTGTTTGAAGTTCGGGGTCGTAGCGTACCACCTCCCTCCCGAGGCAGTCCACGTGGAGCAACGTAGAACTGCGACCGTCCCAGTGCGGCCCCTCTCCGAGAAGATTTTTGCGCTTGCCGACCAGTTCCACTTTCATCTCGAAGACTTCCGACTTCTCTGTGGACGTGCAGTGAGGAAAGAATGCGTTCTCACGAACCAAACAGCACTTTTTTGCTCTTTTCCTAGCCTGGCTGCACAGTAAGGTATATTATCTCCCCATCTTCTTCCCATATAAGCTGATAGAGAGCGCCGTCTCTTATTAAGAATATTGAAAGCCCATAATACACTTTCCTTAACGTCGTATGTGAACTTACCAGCAAGGGTGGCGAATGAATATGTTTAGCAGTCACGAATAGGCAAATGAAAGCCAAGCTAATGAGTATTATACCGTCGAGGTGTGCTCAGAGAGCTCTCAACACTCAATCGCTCTCAAGTGCCCTGGACGAGGCATAAATGTGCGAACGCACAGAATCTTCCAGTGTCGCTAAAACGCGCGCTTTGCTTCCGCTGCTCACATTTGTTTCAGCGCCTATTAAACAAGCCTTGGGGAAAAAGACCTATTCAGAATTATTGCTGCTGTTTTCTAGAGGCGGACACCAGTGTAGGCTGCAGTGCAATAGGGCAGGTTCCAGTTTCGTTTGCTAACCTACGTACACAGCTGGTACATTGCAGTGCTAGAAATATTAGGAGATAGCGTGTGCAGCTGCATAGACTACCATAAAATTCGGGATGAGGGTGAGTGGCTGAGCTGTTAGCTTTGCTTAAGGGTATGGTGCAATAGAGTGAAAGCCTCCCGTCATCTGCTCTCCTTGGGGATCGATATCTCCAGGCACACCAAACGCACAACAAAGCGGCCAATTCATACACCACGACTCAAGTTAAAGGGAAAGATAGACATTTAACGAAAAAGAAATATTTTACCCTGAATATTAAAGCGCTTTCGTCAGCCGATGTTCTGGGCGCCTACGTATTATGGAAGAATGAGGCAATGAGAAGATGTTGGCGCATATATAAGGTTAAATGAAGGAATAATTACAAATTATTGGTTCATTGGATTAGGATTAGTGTACGTCGAAAGGAAACGTCACAAGGCTTCAAAGGCAGGTAAACGTTAACTGTCTTCCAGACTGGCAGAGAACAAGTTCAGTGCGAGATCTGGTGAAGGTACTCTGGTTCATGTTTCGGACAGTCCGCACACGAGTGGTGAATACAGCCCATTTCGTTTCGCACTGAAGTACGTCTGCCTTCAGTCAAGGGCTGCCATTCAAGCATGTAAGGTGTGGCTACCAGAACGCGAAACTTCTCGAGCCACACCCTGCTGCAGAAACAATATCCTTTATTCAGATTGGATACGACTAGAACATCTTGATCCGCATTCATATGCGCATCATGATCCGCCGCTCATTCACCCCACGCCTCGTGCCAATACTCTGCTGATCTGTTCTTTGTGATCGTTGATATAATTTAGTCCAGCTGCTACCATTGTCAGCACCATTATACGCATTTTACTGTATCCTCCTAGGTGACTGTCAATTATTTAAACAAATTCGCATATGATTCCGATACATGAATGTGAAATGTAAGTGCTGTTTTTTACGTAGCCGACAAACTTGCATACTCACTGTCAGCGGCGTAAGCGAGAAGCCTGCACCCGTTCTGTCAATGGCATATTCTTCCAATTGAGTACCATCACTCATAAGCTACCAATCAGAAATGTTTATCTGGAACAATTTCAGCGTAATATCCACAGATTCCGGTTGGGGAGCGACAGCTAGCGGCAAATCAGAGAAATTTTATAAAAAACGAATGACAGTGCAATTAAGCCTCGAACGTCTCAACAGAGGTGCGGCCCAGTGCATTAGTGCGTAACGCGAAAAAGAGTATTTAGAATCCGCTTGTTCTGATTCTTGTGCGAACATAATACTTCACGAGGCAAAATCGACTCACCAGCCCCTCTGCCGTCGACTTGCCGAGCTCAGGAAAACAAAGACTCAGCGTTGAAGCGGCGTGCATGGACTCGAACTCAGCAATTTCTGGCTGGAAGCGAGTACAGAGCCTCGTAGTTATCGCCTACTTGAGCTACGTTTTAAAGACAAGCAATGGTATCCCTACGCTGCCGTTCAGCTAACTAAGTCGTGAACGCTCCGTATGATCTTCGAACATCGCCTAAGGCTGAGCAGGTTCTTATGGTCGAGGTTGGCTTCTGCCACTTGCAATAGTGTGGCCACACGGGCAGCCTATTCCGTGTACATTTCGGGTTCGTTTTTAAGTTTAGAACCCTATAGCGTTAAGGAGAACCTAAGACTCACAACACAAAAGTTCATCAGACTGCCCAAAGATGTCTGTGTTCTAGATAACCATGGTGGACTGCGGGCAGCAAGGAAAAATCTGTGTTTTGGGTGGATACGGCCAACTGCGATAGAGTACGCCTGGAACCACCCTATAGCTGCCCACCTGTTACGCCGATGCTGCCCAGGCTTGCAACAAGCGCTTAAGAGCTGTGGTCTAAAAGAATAAAATATCAATTAAAATCCAAGCCTCACGTTGGCGCAATATCACATTTGGAGCATGTCTACACGTATCATTGCATTATACCACCAGAAGCCTACTTGTCATGGAGGTAAGTACAGGCTCCGGTATGATACGATTGCATGAGTGTAAAGATGGCGCGAATGCGTGTATGTAGCTCAGATTCGAGCTTCCTCACGTGACCTGCACAATCGATCGCTCAATATTTAGCCACGCCTTATGGAAGCGACACACAGCGCTTTCAGCGCTTCATTGCTCTGAAAACATTTGTGGTGACATGTACGTCCCATCAAGATATCGATTGTTGACTACTGGAGAGCAATGATGGCTGGAGAATTGCGACCATTAAGTCAAGAACAGCCAGAGCTTGGCCTACATAATAGAGGAAGAAAAACCTTTGGGCTGGATTAAAACATGCAGTGTCAAACAACACATTGCCCTCTATGTCCAAACAATGCGTATCTATTACATGTGGCAGTCCAGTTCTCAGACTCTCGCTCAGACAAGTTCTCAGACAAGAAATGCAAAATTAAGGTTTTCAATTAAAATGGAAAAAGTTACTAAGCATTACCTTGCAGTTGGCCTTCTGGAATCCCGACTGGGATGTATCCTGTGCATGTACTGGGTGATCCAGATGGAAGGTTGTAGAAAAGACTGGATATAGCAGGACTGGCAGTGCGGCTGTGATCCCGACCGTGTTTATATGCGGCGCCTGAGTGCCAAGGCCACTACGCCGAGGCAACGCCAGCGGTAAGCCGCAGCAGCTGCGAGCCCGCAGGTCGTGGTCAACGCCCTCTTGCCACCGGAAACTGGCAGTCGCATCTCTGCGAACGCGCCTTGCAACTTCCACTTTTATGCTGCTGCTCTACATATTGGTAAATTGCTGTACATATAAATACCTACTAATTTTTGGGCAAAGTAAGAACCGCTGATCAAGCCCAAGGGATCGAGGATGACAGGAAGACTAGACAATGTTATTTGCCAACATCTCGTCTACCTCTTTCTAAATGACGAGATGTCCATAAAGAGACACAAGATAACACCCACGGCGTACGTGGCTGGCCTGACATGTTAGATGCGATGGCCAAAGACGAATATTTGGGTGCGACAGGTCGCAAATCTGCTGCTACTGTGGCAGAGCGGTGTCGAACGAGAACAGACCGACACGAGTGGACTAGACAAAGAATCAGGTGCGGGTGCTGCAATTGCGTACGCAATACATGGGGCAACTCCTCGGGCGAGCGACTGAAGCTCTGAACGGGCAGGTTGGTGCAGTGGTCAGGGGGGGGGGGGGGGGTATACATACTGTGAATGGGTATGATGTTATTCTAGAGGGCAACGTCTATAATTGGAAAGTTGGGAAGGGACGATCGGCAACGGAGGCAAAGGAGCGTTGATAGCAGCTTACTGGAAGTAAAGTTTGTTGATCGCAGGCATTGATAGATTGCCAAACTTCTACATTTTGAAGATGCGGTTAAAAACAAAAAAGTTTATTCGCTTTGATACGGTCACAAATGTTGATGCCGCTGACACTGTTACCGCCAATGATCTCGCCTCCACTATCTGCCAGGCAATCAAAGAACAATTGTCCCAATGACATGTCATCCCTGGTGACCACACTTTCACTGCTCTTCAACGAAGTGGAAGCCTTTTTTATATCAACGCAACGCACTTAGGTATACACCGAGTGCCTCATTATTTTCGACCTCGCAAGATACTGAGGTCGGGACAGGACTAAAGCTACTACGAGTGGCTCCCGCCCATTCTCGATGAGTACACTTGCCGTGACGCTTTTCCAATAGGTCCTTATAACGAAGAACGCTACCAGGTAAGGACCGTTGATCACTCACCTCTGTTTTTTTTCTGCTGTGGGAATCCTTGCCAAGTTTCAATATTCTATCACCGCCGTCCACCTGCTCACTACTGGCCATCTACCTTCGCAATTCGACCTGTTTACCAGGGTATATAAGGTCAGTGAAGCTTTCGCTTCGAAAGGTTCCATAAGTGGTGTTTTAAATCCCAAGATTTATTAGCCTCATTAAGCGAAAGTCCGGTCGCCAGCGTCTGGAATCAATGGTACCCCAAAACAACTTCCGGTTCCACAGAAACAGGTGTGACCGATACTGAGCCTTTCCCTTCCTGTGAACCAATTATAAAGACGAAATGCTTTTAGGCTCAGTTGAAAATCTCGCATGTGTTGGCGAGATTTGTCCGCGATATGTGGCAGCGAGATTATGTGAGTGAGAGATACTTCGTCTTTCCTTTCCTGCAAACTTATTATTGAACGCCGGTAAGCTTTAATGTGTTCAACAGAACACTTTGTTCGATAAGGGGTGCTTCCCCTGCTTCACACATGTCGGTCTCTCATTTAGTCACCCATCCGAAAAGCTAACTAGTGTGACCTATGGAGGTGAGGGCGCCGGACGTCCGCTCTGTTGTGATATTCCTGCGCTCGTCTCAATGCTTAAGAACAAAGCTTGTGTGGCTTACTGGCGCGTCTACATTAGTTCTCGTTGATACCAGCTCCGCTGCTTCCGTGCTCAATAGATTTATTTCTTGCTTAGAGGCAAAGATATGCTCAGATGTGATGAACCCCTAAAATGTTTTGGGGCGTGAAGGGAGAGGCATTGCGTCATCAAATATTGTGCAATGTGAAAGTTGAATTCGGCGCAGCGGTTTTGAAACGGAACTCGTCTTTAACCCTCGCTCTACTCATGACGTCATTTTAAGAATGGAATTCTTGAAACTGTGTGGAGTGACAGCCGACTGGACAAGTGGAGAGGTGTATTTTGAGCGCGTGAATATGCCCTGCCTGATAGAAAGCTCATGTGACGCCAAAATAGTGTTCTGTGTAACTCACGATACTGCCGTGCCATTGTGGGCTCCTGTATGTTGCCAGTGTTCGCTGCCACTCCAACCGTGAAATATTTAAGGCTGCAGTGAAAGCATTGCATTCGAGAGGCTGACAGCCTAAAACCATACTGTCACACTATCTGATACCTGTAGCCTGCGGCAGCGTGTTGTTGGGGACAATTAATGCATCATCCCAACCTGTCGCTATGGCAAGGGGTTTAAAATTCGCTTTATGTGAACACGATGCACATCTAACCATGGCCTCTGTGTCGCAGCTGCCCGGATGAATCGGTTCAAAAGTCCAGCCCTTAAAGTACAATTCGTGGCATGAGTAACAAACACTGAGAAGCACTTAACATCGCTCACTTGCAGCCGTTCTGCTGCAGTACTTAGATGTCTTGGATTTCTCGCAGCCTCGTGGACCGCCCTCTATTCCTACGTCTCGTACCCGCCACTCATCAATACCGGTCTGTCTCGCCTTTTCGTCAAAGGTCCTATTGTTAGTCGCAGTCGTAGCGCGAGTACTTCACGAGTGAGTCAGATAGATGCTTGAGAAAGAGGTTATTCAGAAATCGCCTAGTCATTGGGCTGCTGCTGCAGTCCTTGTTCGCAAGAAAGACTGTACGTGGCAATTTTGTGGCTACTACTACCGGTAAAAACCATCACCACAACGGATGTCAGGGCATATTAAAGACCCCATTTGGTCAAAATTCCCGGAATCTCTACGACGTCTCATAACCTGAGCCACTTTGGGACTTAAACCTCACAAACTAAACCAATCGAAAGAGGTATATACCGTTTGCCTCTCCTTGATAATGCCATAAACAGCCTTTCTGGCGGTCTTTGCTTTCCCTGCCTAGTTCCCCGATCAGGTTACTGGTAACCTCAGTACCTCCGGCTGTCATTCGTTAATAAGTCATCCGCCACTAATGGTGCGCACACTCTCAGGCACCCTTAGAGTGAGTTAGGGTAGCTGTCAGGGTCTCAGAGGAGATGCCCTCAACTTGCAAGGCAAACTCAGCCGGAAGTCAACTAACTTGTTGTGACAGAAGAGGGTGTTCGTTTGGGGCCCAGGTTTCGCCAATCCAAGCCAGTGTAAAAATCAGAGTCATAAGTAACAAACAAAAACAAACTTTATACACAACAAAAAATGATACAGAGGAAGGCACATTTGCACTCAAAATGCACAGAAGCGAGGTTCACAAAAAACGTAATACAAATCATGCAACTAAAGCATTCAATAACACAAAGGGTTTACAAAGCCTATGCGTTACAGGATTTCAAGAGGATCAACAATACGCGATAGAGTCATGTAATCAAACACCAAATTGTTCGCCGGGCACTGTCGCAGACCGACGTCTGGAGAGTTGTGCTGTAGCCGCCATGTAAGACGAGCGCCGCTCCCTCAAAGATCAGTGGGCTTGCCGACCAATGGGTTGACCCCAGGAGCCGAGTGGTAGCCCCTGCTAATTCGCAGCAACACTAGCTCAAACGCTGGCTGGCTGTTCAAGCCACGTGAGCTCAGATGTTAAAGAGCCCTGCAGAATCTGTCTTGGAGCATTGCGAAAGCACGGATGCTTCTGGTTGCTTCTAGTTACCTAAATCAGTTCTTGATTAGCCATTTTACTATTTGGTACTTTCAAATTGCGCACGAATTCCTTCCTATGTCATTTTCTGGCTCTACTTCCGATTGCGTGACGCCACACCCTCTACGGGACGTTTCACTTATTTATGTCTTGGATAGGCTCATGCCTCAGACATGTGATAGATCCGGACAAACCTAAAATGCAGGCAAACACCAATAAAATCAAGGCTAGGCACGCGTTCGAAGGGATAGATGACCAGCTAATTGACAAATTATTCGCGATATATATAGGCTAAATAAAAGCCGAAACTCTACCAAAGTATACGGGCCAGTCCAATCTTGATCTAGATGCTCACAGAAGGCGAAGTTCTAGCTGAGATAATTGACTTGAGAACGAGATCGGCTCTGGGACCCGATGGAATCACAAACACGATCCTGAGAAACCTGGACGATGAGTCAATCTCGGCGTTAACTAAATACATGGGTGCAGTTTGGCAAACCGAAAGCCTTTCACAAACATGGAAGAGAGCGAATGTAGTCCTTATACCCAAGCCAGGTAAGCCACCGAAATAGAAAACATAGGACCCATCTCGCCAACCTCGTGCGTGGGTAAACTAATGGAACACGTGGTGCACACGAGACTCACAAAGTACATAAAACAAGAAAACCTCTGGCCATATGAAACGGTGGGCTTTCCGCCGGGCCTCAGCACACAGGACCTTATGCTCAAACGTAAGTACGACATTCTAAACCAACATACTCTGGACACAAAGACCATCCTCGCCTGGACCTAACCAATGCCTTTGACAATGTCAAACACATGGCAATACTAAGTGGACTTCAAGGAATCAAAGTTGGCGCGAAACAATTCAACTACATTAGAGACCTTCTCTCGGATATTCATGAACTTGCCAGACATCAAATCCTCTACGAACACACTAGGGAGCAAGGGAAACCCCCAAGTCTCTGTCCTGTCCCCATTTATGTTCCATATAGGAATGAGAGGACCTCCCCTATATTAAACCGAATCCAAGACAGAATTTAGCTGTTACGCGGACGACATCAATCTCTGAATAAATAGGGGCAGTGACGCGGAGATAGAGTGGAAGCTGCAGACTGCCGTAAAGGCGGTAGTCAAATGCCCAGCCGACAAAGGCCTATCATGCTATCTGCAGAAATCAGAGCTCTTTATCTACATCTCAAAAAGCAGAAAAAAGAAGGAGGCAGACATAAAAATCAAAGTCAAAGGTTCTCTTGTCCCTCGAGTAGATGAAATCAGTATATTGGGTACGTTCATTCAAACAAATGGCCAAAATACAAACATCATACGGAAACTGGGATATTACGTTGTGCAGGTAATGGGCATTATTAGGAGAGTTGTGCTAAAAAGCCACGGCCTCAAAGAATGCAGTCAACTAAAGATGACGCCGGCTTACATCCTCAGCCGCATATGTTACTCCCCACCCTTCCTCAATATTAAGGAAGTTGAACGCGACAGAATTAACACCATAATTAGAAAATGCACCAAATGGCCACTAGGACTCATTATATCCACTTCGACAGAAAAAGCTGGAAAAGATGGGGATTCGCAATATGGGACGGGAACTTACTGAGATTGTTCGAATCGCGCAGTTAGAAAAATTAAGCCAGACAAAAAAACGGGGAGAACCACCCAAAAATAATTAGGCCTCCAACCAGTTAGAGGCCTACAAAAAAAAAAACAGACATTCCTTTCGACATGAGGAAATGCTTATTGGTCGCACCCTTGCCGGAGAACATGCACCCGGTACATAAAAAAAAAACGCAGAGAACACAGAGCAAAAATCATTGTAAAAAGAATGAGAAACAAGATAGCCGAAGAAGTAGCCTATAGATGTTGATGCATCGTGCGGAAAACATGGAGCTGCAGTCTCGGCGGTGGTCGATGGAAACAGAATACCCATGATCACAGCCTCGTCACGCACACGCGACACAAACACAGCTGAAGAGGTTGCATGGCGCTTGCTTACGTTGGTATGCAGGGAAATGTGGTTATTAGCGACAGCAAAACTGCTGTTTGGAATTTCGGAGAAGGGAGGATCTCAGAGGAAGCCAAGCGCGTCCTCTTAGCAAACCCTATTATTCGAAGAATATCCATTATATAGATACCTGCACACGAATCTGTCCCTGAAAACGAGGCGGCACATGAGCTTATCGGATCTCTCTATCACCGGGCAGCTGCGGAACAGCCCAATAGCAAGGGAATAAAAGACTGCATCATAACATATCCTGAAATTACTGTGCACTATAAGATAAATAGAAGGAGCTGTCCGCCCCCAGATCGGTCTCTCTCCAACAGTGAGGCGCACATTTGGAGGTGTTTACAAGCTGGAAATTACATCTGTCGGGTCTTCCTCACACAGATCGGAGATGAAAACGATTCGAAATGCAAAAACTGTGGTTAGAAAGGCAATCTCAATCACATAATGTGGGAAATTACCCAGGCGCCGGCCTAAACATAGATACTAGAGAAGCATGGGAAGCTTGGCTGCGGAGCGGAGATCCCATCATCGAGCAGCTAGTCATCCGCCTGGCGGCTGAGGCCGTGAAGAAACAAGAAACTAGTCATTAGTCTGCGGGGCATTTCCCGACCAGCACCTCCGGCTTGCATACCGGGGCCGGGGAATAGGAGGCCCCTTCTAGGCGGAACAATAAAGTTTTCATACATACATACATACTTCTTGTTTACCCATTTTAGTCTTTCGTATTTTAAAATTGCACGCCCATCCCTTCATGTGCCCTTTTTCGGTTCTACTTCCGGTTGAGTGACGTCGCATTAATTCACTTTGGAGCTTTGTAGAGCGAGCTTTTTCTGCATTTAAAACAATGCTCGCAGAAGTCTTTATTCGCCCGGCGGTCAGACAATTGCGCGCCTAGGAAAGCTTGTATGAACCGTCAAAGGAGGTCTGCGAAAGCTTTCCAAGCTATATCGAAGAAATCATCGGCCTGTGCAAAGGTGTGAACGCCAACATGTCGGAGGTTGAAAAGATCAAATACAGCTTGAACGGTATTGACCATTACGCCTTCTAGATGCTGTCAGCGCTCTGTCAGATGCTTTCACCGAAGTTTTCACGCTCTGCCAGATGTTCAAGTAACTGCGCAAGCAGAGAGCGTTGACACGTCCCCCCCCCCCCCCCCAAGCACAGATTGAATCGCTTGCCGGACTGACGCCTGCAGCAGACAACCTATTGTTGCTGCAGAAAATTACAGCTTTTATTCGTGAAGAGACTGCGTGTCAGCTTTCCTTGCTTTCTAGTCCTAAAGAGCAGCCACCCCATTTTTCCTCGGCATTACGGGAGGCTATTCAGGAGCACGTTGCTCAGGCGCTTCGATCTGCTCATCCGCCATGCGTTGTTACTGCTGCTCCTCTGCCGCCGACGCCATTCCGACGCCGACGCCGACGACTTGCGCCGACGCCATTCCAAGACCTGACGTCGCTCCTATGATCCGTGACGACGTCATACCAAAACCTTTCACTGGTCCCTTTACTTACGCCGACATTGTTTCACGACCTCGGCTGCCAACTTACCTTCTACCGTCAGTGCCTGCGTAAGCAACAGCACTCTCCTTCATATCGGCTAAAAGACTACGAAATTTCTGGCACACAACAGATAACCGACCAATTTGCGACACTTGCTGACTGGCTGGGCATATTGTTCTATATTGCTGGAACAGTCTCCTAGTCTTAGCACCATCTACCGAAGGTTCTGTATACTGGTCTTCCACCCTCAGTATTCCGCGCCTACTGAGTCTCCAACAAGCCGTCATTTTTCACCAGACCGCTCAGCCATCTTCGACCGCCATTAACCGTCGCCAAGAGGGCGCCTCGTCTCTCTGATGCGATGGCGACCAAACGCTTCCCATCAGGAATGCTTGAGGCCTCAGTTCCTGAGGGAGAAATACCACCCCACCTAATTTTCCAAGTGCTCATCACCAGTAAGTTTTATTGAAGTATTCGTCGTAGGCGTTTCTGTCATGGCCTTAATTGACACTGGTGTTGCGATTTCTGTAATTGACGCAAAATCTTGCAGCTGTTTAAAGAAAGTGAAAACGCCAATTTCAGAAACTTTGTTGCGAACGACCAGTGCTCAACATATCAAGTCTTTGTCCACCGCTCGAGTAATAATCTAGAATAGCTGTTATACCATTCAGTTCGTAGTGGGGCCAAGTTGCTCGCACGCTGTTATATTCGGCTTGGATTTCCTGTCGCGTCTTGCCGCTATAAACGATTGTGCTCACGCTGAAGTTGGGTATTCTGTGCTACCAGAGCTCGTGTCAGACAACACTCCTTCTAGTCTGTGCGCTAAATCCCTTTTTGGCGAAGACATCAACATACCGCCCTCTTCTTCCTTGCTTGTAAATATCGCTTGTGACTGTATGCGATGATACTGTCCTCTTCACGCCACCGCATACATTTCTTCGCCAAACGTGCCTTCCGTTGCCCTATGCTGTACAGACTATTTCTGCTGGCTTCTCTGCGGTCTTGGTTTCTAACCCATTTCCAAACCCCACTACTTTGTGCCATGGTGAATGTCTCGGGAGCCTACAACCCATGACATCTGCTCGCCGTGAAGAGACTGAAGACGCGCCGCACCTTGGCATGACTGCATTCAGCACTCCGCCTTCTGCACCCTTTCCCTCTTCCTACAGACCTGTTCCACCATTCCATCAACGCCAATATACCCATGCCTCAGCGAACGCAACTTCTTGCCCTACTTCAACAGTTAAGCTTCCCCTTCGACTTCCATCAAAACTCCCTGAGCCATAGTTCAACTGTAACTCATCGAGTCGACGCCGGGGAGCCCACGCACCGCTGCGGCAGCAGCCCTACCGCACACCTACATAAGAGAACTTCTTGTTGGGCTAGTTGGTGTCTATTCATTCTAAGTTAAAGGCGCCAAAACAACAAGCACGCACTTCTTTTCTTGTGTGTGTGCGTGTTGTTTTGGCGCCTTTAACTTATAATGAATGGACGCACACCTACAATTGACCGCCAGGTTACTGAAGAGTAAGTAGACCAGACGCTTCCGAACGGCGTCATGCAGCCATCAAATAGTCAATGGGTTTCGCCTTTGTGCTCGTTAGAACGAAGGATGGCTCCATCCGCTTCTGTGTGGATTACCACCGACTTAAGATTACGAAGAAAGACGCATATCCTCTTCCGCGTATCGATAGCGTGCTGGACTGTTGTCAAGGTGCTGAATTTTTTTCCTCTTTAGATTTACATTGAGGGTACTAGTAGGTCCGGTCGAACACGGCCGACCGCTCTGAAACTACTGTTTTTACTTTCGACGGCCTGTACGAATTTACTGTAATGCCGTTGGGCTTCTGTAATACTTCTGAGAAGTTTGAGAGAATGTTAGTTGCCATTTTGAGTGGACTGAAATGAAAGGACTACCTTATCTATCTTGACGACATTGTCGTCTTTTCTCCTGACCTCGACACTCATCTCTACAGCGTGAAGCACGTTTTGACCTGCCATTATGATGCCGGCTTGTATCTAAAACGTAAAATAAATGTTTTGCCGCCCATCAGTTGAAGATTTTAGGCCACGTTGTCTCCAAGAAAGAGGTCTCTCCAGACTTGGTCAAACTTGGTGCTGTCGCTGCCTTTATCGAGCCGAGATTCATCAAAGGCCGGCATGGCTTCTTAGGCCTGTCCATCTATTTCGTAGATTCATTGGAAACATCGCCTCCCTTGCTGCCCCTTTAACACAGCTTCTGTCGGGCAGTTCCGACTTCTAACTCTGATCACCGACATGCTATGGCGCCTTCTATACATCTATTCAAGTGCCACATGTTTCAGCGAACCTCCACCGCCTAGATGATATGACCACAAAAATTGTGCAGATATGGAATGCACATTAACAAAAGTAGACGAGCTTGAAGCGAAAATAGAAAACCTAGGCGTAACGCTTAAAGGAATTCAGACCATCATCCGGTCGCAGTAACAAAAAATCACAGAATTGGAAGATCGTATTCGAAGAAATAATTTATTAACCTTTGGAATACCCGAACAAGACCAAGAAACCAGTGATAAAATCAATGAAAAAGTGTTTTGTGATGTCTTCGAACGCAAACTTGGTGTAAAAGTAAAAACAGTGGAACACGTCCACAGGCTTGGCCGGAAGCGCGTCAACAGCACGCGGTCGATGATCATGAAGTTTTTTTATTACAAAGAAAAAATGGAGATCATGAAAAATTGCAAGAAACTAAAGCGTACTAACATATCAGTATCGGACGACTTTTCGTCGTCTGCTTTACAGAAACGAAAAAAACTGTCGGAACGTGCAAACCAGAGATAGTGCAGATTAAATTAAAATGGCAAGATGCAAACGATCAACGTTCTGAATGACAAAGCGCGAACAACAGTCGCGATTTCACCCTGATAAATGTCAACGCACGCAGTATCGTCAATAAAACACTGGAATTAGAGCACCTTGTTTTTTATTTTAATCCTGACATTCTAACAGTCTCTGAAACGTGGTTACGGCTAGATATAAGGGATTGCGAAGTAATACCACCTAAATATAAAATTATTCGCAGAGATCCAGACATGCGAGGTGGAGGCGTAGCCATAATTTTTAAAGAAGATATCCAGTTAATGCCATTAGACGGCAGCCCCGACAACGAAAGTACATGGTGCCAAAGTAGCTTGTGTGGTGCACCCTGCATAATTGGAGCAGTTTACAGACCACCTAATGCTCCCATTGAGTTCCTAGAATCAATACAAAAGTTTCTCTGTAGTAACGTCACTGAAAACACACGACTAATTGTTGCGGGTGATTTCAATCTACCGGGTACACAATGCAATGTACTTGAAATAGACAGCCCTGCGAACACCAAACACTGCGAAGCCCTAATGGATATTGCGTTCAGCAACGATCTGGCACAATTAGTACCAGAAGCAACAAGGATTGGAGCAACCTCAGCATCTTTGTTAGACCTGATCTTCGTAAACAGTAAGATTGGTGAATGTAAAATTTCTGTCCATGATGGACTGAGTGACCATAAACTTGTTTTCTGCGTGTAAAGGCGGCACTGCATGTGAAGGACAAGAAGAGGCAATCCCGACTTGTAAACGTCTTATCTAGAGCTGATGATGTGAGCATTTTAGATTATTTAGAAATGTCTTTGTATAATTTTGACGGGGAGACTGACGTAAACTCGCTGTGGAATCACTTTAAAACTATTATACATTACTGTTGGAGAATTTTGTTTCTAAACGTCAGAAACCGGTTAAAAAGCTGAACCCGTGGGTAACCGAGAAATTATTGAGATAAAGCGACAGCTAAAACGCAAAAGGAACAAGAAGGTACGATACCAATCCGATGCATGGCAACTTTCAAAGATATTAAAAGAGAAATTGCGAGCTGCAAAAAAAACTTATTACTCCAAAGCACTGGCTGGGTTTATGAAATATTCTCCACAGCGATTTTGGCGTCATTTTGCTTCAGCGCACGAAAACACTAACTACATTGTTGACTCTGGAGACATTATTACTAGCTGCTCAGAGGTTGCTGATAGATACAATAAATTTTTTCCCTCAGTGTTTCATCCATCTGAAGCATTGTCTCAAAACTTAAATATGCCAGAGGATTGTATGTTTCAAACCATGCAAGACATTTTCTTATCATAATAAGGAATCCTGTCGCTTGTGCTGAACATCGATCCGAAAAAATCTGTTGGTCCAGACGGTATCCATAATGAATTTCTGAAACGTTACGCGGAATGGGTCTCAAAATACTTATTAATTATATTTAAAGCATCTCTAGAATAACATACCTTACCGTATGATTGGTTGATGGTGAGAGTTGTGCCGATTCATAGACACAGGGTTGAAAACTACAGACCAATATCGATAACCTGCTCATGTAAAATTTTAGATCATATCATATCAAAAAGTCTGTATGCTCATTTTGAAGGCTCTAATATATTTATCTCGAATCAGCATGCCTTTAGAAGGCGTCTGTTTACTGTTCCTCAATTCCTAGAAACAATGCACGATTTTGCGAAAGCAATAGACGAACGTAGCCAAATGCATGATATATGTTTGGACCTGTCAAAAGCCTTTGACCGCGTTTTACATTCACATCTTCTAACAAAAATTACTTAGTTCTGGCGTTCATATTAATGTTATCAAATGGATCAAATCATATCTTGCCAAGAGGAAGCAATATGTAGAAGTGAATGGCGCAAGATCAGGGATACCGCCTGTGACATCTGGAGTACCGCAGGGCTCCGTACTAAGCCCTGTCCTGTTCTTGGGGCTCGACAAACGAATTACGGTGCGTTTATTCGCCGATGATTGCCTAATGTACAGCAAGATTTCAACCCCTGAAAATCAGACCACTCTGAATTTAGCGATAAAAAGGGTCAATGATTGGTGTGAAAAGTGGAGCATCAAAATGAACTACAATAAAACGGTGTATACGAGAGTAACGAGGAACCATAAGCACATCTTTTTCCTTCAATTATCAGTTAGATGAAAAATATATATCCCAGATAAGTCATTTTAAATATTTAGGCGTTACCGTAACCCAAGACTTGAACTGGAAAATTCACATTAACAACATTTGCAACTCAGCCGAAAGAAAGTTATGGTACTTAAGACAAAAATTAAAAAAATGCTCCTCCAAGTGTAAAACTCACAGCCTACCTAACCTTAGTACGTCCCACGTTAGAGTACGCTAGTATTATATGGGATCCGCATAAAAAAAATTGATCAAATCCAAAGAATTCAGAGGAGAGCAGCAAGGTTTATCCTGTCCAAATACAATACAACTGATTCAGTCACAGCCATGCTAACTACTTTGAACTTACAGAAATTATCCCAGCGGTGAATGACGGCCAGGTTAAAGTTCCTTCATTCCATTTATACGAATTACTCTCAATTTTGGGACCGAACGTTACATTCAAAAAAGGTCATCACGTTCAGTCAGACACAGCCACCCCTACCAAATCATGCCCTTAGCTGCAAGGACTGACATTTAAATGTTCTTTTTTTTTCCTCAAACGATAGAAAAATGGAACTGATTACCACGTGAGATCACTAAAATAGGTACTACTTCTCAATTTCAAAAGGCTACATTGAATTATACTTGCGGAAAATTTTCATTTTTAGTCCCCGATTGCTCACACTTTTTCACATTGTTATTTTGTATTACAATTGTTCAAATTGAATTACGTTTGTGCTACGACACTAGTTTCTTTCCTTGCAATGCAAAAGTTTATTCAAAAATGTCCTTTATGCCTTATTTTGTTATTTACAATGTTGTGTACAGCGCATGTATTCCCCCTCCCCCCCCCCCCTTTTTCTGCGTTCATGCTTGAGATATGAGTGTACGGTGTAATCATGAAAAAATATATATATTCACCCTGTAACGACCTCTGTACAACAATATCGATCAATAAATATGATAATATATAAATATATATATATATATAAACGTAGGGAACAATTTTTCTTTTTTATGTTTTGTAGATGACATTGATCAGAATTATTCATATGATTATTTTAGGGAGAGATGAGAAAATGCAAAGTGGAAAATAAAACAACGCGCTTTGTTTTTTTCCTCCACTTTCCATTTAATTATATACATCCGGAAGCATTGCTGCTGAATCCCTCCATTTATTGGCTTCAGTAAAGATATTCTACTTTTACAGAACTGGCGCAGCTGATTTGCGCTCCACTAGCAACCGCCTCACAAGGCCGTAACCGAGCCGCCTCAGATCGAAAGAAAAAGTACGTCGGATGTTTTAGTTCCCTGTTTGCACAGGGTAGAGGTATTAGAGGAGTGAGCCGTGAGGATGTTGAGCAAGCCTTTCGAAAAATATGACGTTAGGGCAACGTAGCAACTCACTGCGCAACCTACGCCAGGCAGCCATCTTGTTCATGCCCTATTCGCGTAGATACCTAAGCCGCACGTGTGAACCACTCACTGTTATCGCAACGGTAAAGTATACTCGCAGTGGTAAACCAGCCATTCGCACTGCAGCGGGGACAGACAGGTGCTCGCTAAATATACGCTTTTACGTATCGCACGCGCCAGGAGCGATGAGCAAAGGCACGCGAACACGCTTACCCCCTGTTTAAAGTCGTTTACAGCTGTGATCCAGGCGCTGATGATGACT
Organism: Amblyomma maculatum; assembly: GCF_055883805.1. NCBI lineage: Eukaryota > Metazoa > Arthropoda > Arachnida > Ixodida > Ixodidae > Amblyomma > Amblyomma maculatum. Next base: position 79,184,484 of record NC_139345.1, read on the forward strand.
TTTCTGCTCATTTCTTTTTCTATGTGCACATGTCGACGACATAATGAAAATATAGCTGAAGCGGGGACGGGAAGCGCATCTCGGCGTCCGTTTTTCAGCTGCTCGATGAGTGCTTGCTGTGCTTAGCCCGTTGTGTAGGCTCACAATTCATTATATTTAAAGTATAGAGCGTGCCGTAAAATACTAAGCGCATTACACAAACAACCTGCATGCTCATCGCGTAAGTATTTTGTGCATGCATGGTCCCGCTCATTATTTCAAGACGATCAGTGGAAATAGCAGGAAGAGAGTCCACGGTTGACCTTAAAAATTCGCAATTGACATCTATTCGGTGCGAAGTGGCCGCGCTCTTAAACTTTTTTTACGACATCTACCAGGAAGCATTCCAATGAGAGACTGCGTTCTGGGTACAAAAAATTTTGTTTTCTCAAGGTGGTCAAACTATCTTTAGCCAAATGCTAAAATTATATTGAGGCATGATAAGGCAGAGGGAGGTAAGGCGCTTCATCAAGTTTGACCATTGTGTTTAGTTGCTCAGAATATTTTTCTGTTAAGCTCAATTGTACAATTAGGTAATAGTAAACCAATACCTTTTTAGGTATTGCGTTTATGGGTAAAATGTTTTCTAGCTGGACCCTTTTCTTGAATGTTGAGTTGTCTGCCTATCAATGCTGCATGACCCCGCGGAGAATTTTCTGTGGCTGTACAGCTAGGGCTAGACAGGAATGGGACGGGGAAGGTCTTTTCAGGCGGTAAGGCTGAGCCGGAACCATGGTTCGGGCTATAGCACGTCGCCATCTTGGCCACCATGTTATAACACACCAATGCAGCCAGCATGATCTTCAGTCTCTAACTCAAGGATGGGTGGAGTTTTGGCAGGAAATTTGCAGCATGAGGTAGGTAATATTGTTACGTATTCAGTACATAAAAGGATTCTTTATCGTCAGTCGAGGGACTGCGAATTACCCAGGCAAGCCAGCTTCCGCTTCCTCTTCCACTGTTCAGCGTCTGCTTTTCATCGCGCTCGCTACAAAACACGTGAAATTTTCCCCTTCGCAGACGAAGTCCCCGTCAAAGCAGTTTAATTAAGGTGCCGAGAATGGAACCGTTTTAACCGAGCGATATAGACCACCTGGGTCCTGCTTGAGCCTTGACCATTCTCAGTGCGACGTGATGTCACAAAATTTACGTCATTCAAACGCTCCAGAGCTACAAAAGGGCCGCGTGAAATGGCAGCTTCTGAGATATGCCAGGCTTGCGCAGCGCCGTCCACAGAGACACTAGATCAACGGGGATGTAGCAGACGTGCGGGCGTCGGTTGTCGTAGCGCTCCTGTGAGACCAGTATGCGTGGGCGGGCACTATGGTGAGCTTCCTCAGCTCGACATAGAGTAGCGGCGATAGAAGTCTCGCTCTGGAGGGAGAAAGGGAAGGTGGTATCGAGACAGCTGCGAGGAACTCGAGCATAAAGGAGGAAAGACGAACTGTAGGTTGTCATCTCATGCTGCGCAGTATTATACGCGTACGTAATAAAAGGGTGGATCTCATACCAGTTCTGATGATGTCAATCGACGTATATTGCCAACATGGTAGTCAGAATGCGATTTGGGTGTTAAACAAGCCCATTCCTTTGGAGGTGATACAGCGTTAAATGGCGGTAATTGCGGGTACGCAGATGAAGGTGTTCTTCACCTACTTCAGCTGTAAATTGGCTTGGCATCCACGGTAAGTGATCATAACTCGAGGAGAACCATGTCGCAAGACTATAAATCCCAGAAGAAATAGGGATGCCTCGCAGAAGTGGCTGAGGGTATGGCGGCTGTCTATGAATATCGAGTAATTTGGCCCACGCATACCCCTATTCATCGGGTATAGCTCAAAGACTAAGAAAAGAACCCAAGAGGTCGATGTCCAGCTGCTCAAAGGGGGCAGTTTGAGGTGCGATAGTGTGCAGCGGTCCGGGTGGACGTGACGTAGGACATCGTACCGCCGGCACTTGACACGACTGGCTACACAGCGCTGAATTTTCTGACGCATTTTTGGCCAGTAAAATCGTGTCTATGTGCGATGAAGGGTCTGGGCGACACCCCAGTGACCATACGCGGCATCGTCGTGCATCATTTAAAGAACCGGAAATCGGAGATTTTCCGGCACGATGAGAAGGCGTGCACCTCTGAATTGAAAATCTTCTTGTAAAGTAGACCGGCACGAACACATAAATGCGCATCTCTTGAAGCATTAGCGTCAGGGAAGAGCGGTGACAAAGTCTGATCGTGGCGTTGTTCCTTCTAGAACAGTTCAGCATCAAGAAACGCTACTGAGATAGGAGCCAGGTAGCCATCAAAGTTGTCACCATCACTATCAGTTGACGAAAGCGGCAAGCATGACAGTCACCGTCAGCATATTGACGGACGCTTATGTATGCCACAGGGAAGTTAAATTTTGGCAACCACAAAGCCCATCGGGCAACCTGGCAGCAAGGGTCACGAAGCAGAGCGCCAACGCCCACGCCACTTCCGTCGGTCAGAAAGAATGTCTGGTGGCGGAAGGCAGAATCACAGCCAGCAGTACAATTGAACGGTGCGTCTTTGTGCAAATACCGCGTAAGCGGGTTGACGATGTCAGTTAATTGGGGCACAAAACACCGAAAATAGGGACAAAGTTTTAAAAAGCTTCGAAGCTCTTTTCCTGATTTTTTTTTGCGTTGTAAAGCAGGTTATAGCCTCAGTCTTCTAAGAATCCGGCCGAACATCATCCTTATCGACCAAGTGACCAAGGTTAATTGTCTGGCATTCGCCAAAGTGGCATTTTTTAGGTTTGAGGAGAAGGCCTGCTTATTCGAAGCAGTCATAACGATGCGAGGCGGCTATTATGATCCTGAAGGATCTTGTCGAATATCACAAAGACGTCCAAAAAGCACAAATTTCCCTCTTTAGCCCGCGTAGAATGGTGCCTATGTGTCGTTAAAACGTGGCAGGCGCATTGCACAATCCAAAGGGCATTACGTTAAACTCATAAAGACCGTCCAGCGCTACAAATGCCTTCTTTTTTTGTCGCTCGGGTGCATTAGTATCCGTCAGTACCCTGATCTCAACTCCACCAAGAAGTATGACATTGAGTGGAGACAGTCGTTTGTGTCGAACGTGGAAGCGGATACACGTTTTTTTATTGCAGCATTAGGCCAACTAAATAACTAGAAGCCGCCCAAAGGTAGGAAGACTCCTGGATGCCACATTGAATCATGTCGTGAACTTGTTCATCACATAGCTAAAGTTGGCTCGGCGACACACATTAGGCTCCTTTCTGATCGGGCGAGAGGTTCCAGTACCATTTGAATAATGAATGCGAGAAGTTGGAATTGATGGCGGATGATCCCTGGCGAAGTGGAAAACGGAAACCGAAAACAGGTGAGTCTAAATTCGGCACTCTTCATTTGGCAAAGCTTTTTTTATCATTCCTGGATTCGACAGTCAGCAAAAAGGTGCGTTTTCTCTTCAAGAGCCCAGTCATATAGTGCCCCCACTGACATCGACAAACCGTCTTCAAAAGGAGCGAGTTTCCTTCCACGAGGTAAAACGGCTGGCTAGTCTGAATAGTTCGCAGTCCACATCAAGGTGTGGCCTCTAAACTTTGAAATTATGCAACGTAGCACCAAGGGACCGTTCTTTGCACAGGTAAGTATTACCGTTTCTACAACTGCGTTGAAATCCTCGCACAAATTTTCAGATGAAATAATTTCATTAGTTTTTCCCGGCATCGCAGGGGGAAATATATCTTCAGATAAAAAAAAACACTCGCAAATCGAGCGACAAGGTTTGCACAAGAGCTGAAATCAACGTAGCATTCAGAAAAATTTGCCTACTTTGGTAGTCCACCGTTGCACCACATTGTTTCAAAACGTCTACACCTAAAATCACTTCATATGTAGAAGGAGACAACTCTGTGAATTTCGTTCTAGACATTTGACCACAGTCACACCGTTCGCGCAGTACACACCCAGAGGCACCGATAATTCACCGCCAACACCACGGAATACCACAGCTTCATTTTCGCTGAACGTTACTTTGCGTCCCAAAGGATTCCTGAATCATCGTCATCATCATCATCAGCCGGACTATGCGCACTACATGGCGAAGGCTTCCAATACACCCAGTTCTGTGCTAGCTGCATCCACTTGAACCCTCCGATTTTCTTAATTTCATCTACCCACCTCAGTTTCTGCCGCCCCCTTCTACGCTTACCTTCCTTTCAAATTTAATTGGTTACTCTTATTGACCATGGGCTATCCTCTCTTCGAACAACATATCCCTCTCCCATTGCTTCTTAATTTCGACTAGGATGTCAGTAACCTTATTTATTTCTTCGACCCACTCTGCACGCTTCCTACCCCTTAACGTTACACCTATCATTTTCCGTTCTACAGCCATCTGCGGTGTCATCACCTTAAACAGAACCCTTTTCGTTAACTACCCTGTTTCAGCGTCATAGGTACGTACCGGTAGGATGCAACTGTTATACATTTTCCTCTGGAGTGATATCGGTAAGCTGCTAGTCGTAATGTTTGACTACCTTAGATATGGGCTTCTTCCCAATCTTATTCTCCTAGTTATTTCCATTTTGTAGTCCGGATCTGCGGTCACTACCTGTCCTAAGTAGACACATTCGCCTACCACTTCCAATGCTTTGCTAACTATATTGAACTGCTGTTCCTTTCCCCGACTATTCAGCATTATCATAGCCTTCTACATATTGAAAGGCCAGGTCCAGACGGCAAGGTCGTGAAGGCAAGGCAAGGTATGCCGTGTCAGCGTTTAATCCGACGGAGAAAACACCAGCGCGCGCAGGAGCCGGCGCCGCGGGACGATGATGATGGTATATACAAGAGGAAGAAGAAGATCATGGTATGTACAAATGAAAGAAGATCCGTGGAGGGCTCGCACAATCTGCCCGGGGGGTCAGAAGCGGCCAGCCTGGCCGCTTCTAACCAACCGATGTACCGCGGCGCACAAACGGCTTCAAGCGAGATACATGAACAATTTCAGTTCCACGGTGGCGTCGGTCAGCTGGGCGATCAACAGGTGTAACTTGGTAGTTTACTGGGGAAGTTTGGTTGATTACCTTGTTGGGACCAAGATAGCGGCGCTGAAATTTATCACTAAGGCCAGGGGTGCGCAGTGGTGTATAGAGCAGTACTTCGTCACCAGGACGAAAAGAGACCACGTAATGCTTCAAATCGTAGCGACTCTTGCGGTCTTGCTGGCACGCTTCTGTGTTGAGGCGGGCAAGATGACGGCATCTGGCCACACGGGATAAGAACTGGGCTGGTAATGATGAAGAGTAGTCGGGCGTAGAGAAGAAGGAAGTGTCGAGGATTGTAGTGGGAGAACGGCCGAAAACGAGGGAAAACGGGGAGTAACCGGTAGTCCGCTGTACTGCAGTATTATAGACGAATGTGACGAATGGTAGAACAGTATCCCAATTTCGATGATCCGGTGTGATGTACATGGATATCATATCCGACAGGGTGCGGTGAAATCGCTCAGTCAGACCGTTAGTCTGGGGATGGTAGCTTGAGGTTGTCTTATGGAGGGTGGATGACGCACGAAGAACTTCGGATACGACTGTCGATAAGAAGGCCGTCCCGCGGTCACTTAGAAACACCCGAGGAGCGCCATGACGCAATACAATTGACCGCAAAAAGAAATTAGCTACCCCTTCAGCGGAACCAGTCGGTACAGGGGCCGTCTCAGCATAGCGTGTAAGGTGGTCGACAGCTGTTATAATCCAATGGTTACCCCCATAGGAGAGAGGTAGGGGACCATATAAGTCGATGCCGACTACGTCGAATGGTGTGGCGGGACAGGGAAGGGGCTGTAGGAGACCAGCGGGGGAAGAAGTCGGCCGCTTGCGACGTTGGTACAGGTGGCGGGAAGCAACGTATTTAGCTACGGTGGTAGAGAGGCCAGGCCAAAAGAATCGCCTTTTCACGCGGTCGTATGTTTTGTTAAAACCAAGATGACCTGCAGTAGCGTCATCGTGGAAAGCCGCTAGTATACGTGGGCGAAGCACACGCGGTACGACTGGGAGCCAGCGGATTCCATCAGAATAATACACGTAGCGGCGTAGTATGCCATCTTCAAGCTTGAAATTGCGAAGCTGTCGGCGAAGCCTAGCGTTGGGTGGGCTCGAAGCGCCGATAAGGCGGTCGATGATGGGCCGACAGTAGGCGTCCGCTAATTGCTGTGAGCGGAGAGCGTGCTTGTTCTCAGAGCCGTCAAAAGAAACTGCAGTGATATGCGTCAGTGGGAGCGATGATCGGCTGTGGACAGAGGTGGAAATGCATTGTGAAGAATAACAGCAGGCTGATTCCGAAACCGGGCAGCAAGAAAGAGCGTCGGCGTCTTGGTGTTGGCGACCCGATTTATAAACGAGGGAAGATAACCAGCAAAGAGCATCGTGATCGGTCACAACTGTGAAATGCCGACCATATAGGTAGGGGCGAAATTTTTGAGCAGCCCAGACGACAGCGAGACATTCCTGCTCGGTAATGGGGTAGTTTTTCTCAGCTGGAGTCATGGTCCGACTGGCGAAGTCAATCACTTTCTCACGCGAAGTCGCATCGCGCTGCTGAAGTACAGCGCCAAGACCGTGACCACTGGCATCAGTGTGCAGGATGGTGGGAGCGCTGTCGCTGAAGTGGCCAAGAACTGGATCTGATGTGAGGGCGTGCTTTAGGTCGTTAAAAGCAGTGTTGCACTGTTCAGTCCACACGAAAGGGCTGCGCGCTTTAAATAGTTCATTAAGTGGCGGAGCAATAGTTGCAAAATGTCTTATAAATCGCCGGAAATAGGACGCCCGGCCGAGGAAACTGCGCAAATCTGTAGTCCGTTGCGGACGAGGAAAGTTCAAGACCGCGATTATTTTTTTCAGAGTCTGGGCGAATGCCGTCATGGCTAACCAGATGTCCCAATATTTTAATTCCTTCTCTGCAAAGTGGCACTTCTTGGTATTGAGCTGAAGGCCCGCTGAAGCAAGACACGTGAGGACTTCATTCAGACGCGTGAGATGGTCGGTAAAAGTTGACGAAAAGATAACAATGTCATCCAAGTAACATAAACAGGTTCTCCATTTCAGGCCACGAAGTACACTATCAATCATTCTTTCAAATTTTGCGTGTGCGTTACAAAGGCCGGAGGGCATAACATTAAACTCGTAAAGTCCACCGGGAGTTGCGAAAGCGGTTTTTTCTTTGTCGTCCTCATGCATAGGTATTTCCCAATAACCTGAGCGGAGGTCCAAAGTCGAGAAATATTCGGCACCTTGGAGAGAGTCAAGGGCGTCATCAATACGCGGCATCGGGTAGACGTCTTTGCGGGTAATTTTGTTGAGTGCGCTATAATCAACACAAAATCCGTCCTTCTTTTTTAACTAATACTACCGGGGAGGACCATGGGCTTCTTGATGGACGAATAATATTGCGACGGAGCATGTCATTGACATTTTCTTCAATTACTTTTCGTTCCGAGAGAGAAACCCGATAAGGTCGTCGACGTACATTTGAATTGCCTTCGGTAAGGATGCGGTGATATGCAACACTAGTCCGTCCCAGTGGTGGGGATGTGGCATCAAAAATGGCTTGGTGGGCTTGAAGCAATTGCAGCAATTCTTGACGTTGGTGCGGCATGAGGTTCGGATTGATTGTCTTCGACAGCATGGAAAGAGAGACTTGCGATGAATCACGTTGCGGAGGTAGCGGGGCAGTGAGCACCATCATGGATATAGGGTGATCATCCACTATGCATGGCAGGGAAGTTCCTTTAGTCAGGACGAGGGATTCACGGGAAGTGTTCGTGGCAGCTACTATCGCTGAGCCGCTGCGGAATCGTACAAGACTTGATGGGAAGGCGATTCCACGTGCAAGGTGACGATGAGATGGTGCGATGAGTACATCCCCGTCACTGATGTGTTCAGAAACAACGGTAATAAGTTTTTTGCACTGTGGAGGCAATACAGTATCAGCTGCGGCAATGAGGGAATGATGCCGTGCAGAAATGTCAGAAGAAAAATCACTGTCTGTCATATGAATGACACTGTTGTCACAAGAAATTAACGCTGAAGTGGTTGACAAAAAATCCCATCCGAAAATCATCAAATGCGCACACGGTGAAAGCACAGCAAACTGCACATGGTGGCGGACGCCGTCTATAACAACTGGAACTGTACACTTTGCTGAAGGGTGCAGAGGGACGCCATTTGCTCCACGAAGTTCAGGTCCATCATATGGTGTCGTTACTTTGCGCAAACGGTGGCACAAATGAGCATGAATAACAGCACTCATCTACACCTTTATTGTTCTCAGAGCTACATATACTCCCTTTTACTCTTGCGTCGGAAATGAAAGTTTACTATGTAGTAAATGCCATTGTCCTGAATGCTCACCCTTTAACAATTACAATATTTGTTACACCCAACAGGAACACCAGAAATGAGACCAATATAAACTTTAACCTTCCTATCACAAGAAACTTTTACGGCCAGCGCCTAATACAGTATGTCGGTGTAAAGATATGGAATAATATTCCACTTGAAATTAAAATGGCAAATAACTTTTTATTTTCCATCAAAAGGTTTTATTTTGACAGAATTATAACACTTGTAGGGGTTACGCCGCAGAGGGCGTAACAGGCTCAACTACGTAGTTGACAGGAGATGTTTGTTGGAGGACTCGGTCTGGACCATGATATCGAGCAAGAAGCTTCTTTGAAAGGCCGGTGGTTGTGGCAGGGACCCAGAGCCATACCAGGCAGTTAGGTGCATATGTAGAAGGCTCGCCGGTGTCGCGGTGGTGTTTTTGTTGCCACTGGTTTTCTGTCGTAAGCGAACGGGCGAGCTGACGGCATTCTTCTGCGTACTGGGCGGCGTCCGAGAGTGGCGTCGATTCAGAGACATCAGGGCGGTAGGGAAAGAGCGCGTCCATTGTACAGGTTGGCTCGCGTCCGTAAAGAAGAAAGAAGGGAGAGAATCCAGTAGTGGTCTGTATCGCAGTATTGTACGCGTAGGTTACGAAGGGAAGAACTTGGTCCCAGTTGGAATGAGCGTCGTTGACGTACATGGCCAGCATGTCACTCAGAGTACGGTTGAAGCGCTCGGTCAGGCCATTCGTCTGAGGGTGGTAAGAAGTTGCGGTGCGGTGAATGATGCGGCATTCTTTCAGTAGTGCCTCAAGAGCTTCGGACAAGAAAACGCGTCCGCGGTCACTGAGCAGTTCCTTCGGAGTCCCGTGGCGAAGAATCAAGTTGTTTAGTAGGAACAAAGCAACGTCTCTTGCGGAGGCAGAGGGTAACGGTGATGTTTCAGTGTAGCGAGTGAGATGATCTACTGCCACGATAATCCACCGGTTTCCAGTGGAAGTAGTAGGAAGAGGGCCATAGAGATCTATGCCAACGCGGTCAAACGGACGAGCAGGGCAGGGTAACGGCTGCAACGAAACAGGGGACTTCTGTGGAGTTTTTCGGCGTTGGCAAGATTCGCAAGCGCGCACAAAATGTCGTACAAAGCGGTACATTCCACGCCAATAAAATCGCAGACGTAGGCGCGTGTAGGTTTTCAATACGCCACCGTGGGCACACTGTGGGTCACCATGGTACGCAGCACAAATGTCGGCGCGGAGATGACGCGGGATGACTAGAAGCCACTTCCGTCCATCAAGCAAATAATTGCGGCGATAGAGAAGACCGTCACGAATGGAGAAGTGGTGGGCTTGCCGGACGAGCGCCTTGGATGAATGACCGGGAGTAGGACTTGAAAGAAAATGCAAAAGTGCACTGATCCACGGGTCATTTCGCTGCTCGGTAACCATGTCGACAGTGGAAAGAGTCGACAAATCGTAAGCACAGACGTGCTCAGACGAGGTATCACTAGGCAATGGCGAGCGGGAAAGAGCATCCGCGTCCGTATGCTTCAGACCTGATCGATAAATGACATGGATGTCATACTCCTGGAGACGGAGAGCCCAGCGAGCAAGGCGACCGGATGGGTCTTTCAGAGAGGCCAGCCAGCACAAAGCGTGGTGATCGGTCACAACATAAAACTGTCGGCCATACACATAGGGACGAAATTTTCCGATGGCCCAAATAATGGCCAAACATTCCCTTTCTGTGACTGAATAATTGGACTCTGCCTTCGTCAATGTTCGGCTGGCGTATGCCACAACATACTCGCTGTAACCAGGCTTACGTTGGGTAAGGACGGCACCAAGCCCAATACCGCTGGCGTCAGTGTGAATCTCCGTAGGCGCAGTCGGATCAAAGTGGCGTAAAATGGGAGGCGAAACCAAAAGGCGGCGTAAAGTGTCGTAGGCTTTATCGCAGGCCGGAGTCCAGGCTGAAAGGTCGGAGCTGCCGGCAAGGAGCTGGGTCAGAGGAGCGATGATAGAGGCGAAGTTCAAGATGAAACGTCGAAAGTAGGAGCAGAGGCCGATAAAGCTCCGGAGCTGCTTCAAGGAGGTTGGCTTCGGAAACTCTGCAACTGCGCGAAGTTTGGTGGGGTCGGGAAGAATGCCGTCCTTAGAAACTACGTGGCCTAAAATTGTGAGTTTTCGAGCGGCAAAGTGGCACTTCTTCAAATTCAACTGAAGCCCAGCGCCGGCGAGACACGTGAGGACATCCTTAAGGCGGAGAAGGTGAGAAGAAAAGTCGGCAGAAAAAACTACGATGTCGTCCAGATAACAAAGACAGGTCTGCCACTTGAGTCCACGAAGAACAGTGTCCATCAGGTGCTCGAAAGTAGCCGGGGCATTGCAAAGGCCAAAGGGCATAACGTTGAACTCGTATAAGCCATCAGGTGTTATAAAGGCAGTTTTCGAGCGGTCATCGTCAGCCATCGGCACCTGCCAGTAGCCAGAGCGCAAATCCAAAGAGGAGAAATACTCGGCTCCCTGTAAACAGTCCAAGGCGTCGTCGATTCGTGGCAGAGGATAGACGTCTTTGCGCGTGATCTTGTTTAACCTAGGGTAATCAACGCAAAACCGGATGGAACCATCTTTCTTGGTGACCAAAACAACCGGAGAAGCCCATGGACTGTTTGATTGCTGTATGACGCCCCGGCGAAGCATATCGTCCACGTTATCAGCAATGACTTGGCGCTCAGAGGCCGACACGCGGTAAGGACGCTGTCGTAATGGTGCGTTTGTACCAGTGTCGATTGTGTGCGTAACGACAGACGTGCGACCCAGAGCAGTGTGGGGAAGGTCGAAGGCAGAAGTGAAGCTCTGTAGAAGGGCAGAGAGTTGATCGCGTTGCGCGGGTGGAAGATCTGCGTCAATAGCTTGTTGAAGAACATCAGGTAGTGTCGAAGCGGTCGCTATATCGCAAGAGCTGAGAACATTAACGTCTAATGAAGTAGGCGTGGCAGGAAGAGTATTTACACGCTCAGGATCAAGTTCTTCAATACGACCGAGACACTCGCCGCGTAGCAGGACGGATGGGCACGAAAATGGATTCGATACATACATTGCACTAAGACCTTCTTCGAACTTGAGAACAGCAAATGGAAGTAGGAGGCACGGATGGCGTGAAGCGGCATCGGACGGTGTGAAGAAGACAGTCGAAGTAGTAACACTTTCACAGGAGAGTGGAACGAGGGCAGCAGAAAATGGAGGAATGTCTGTGTCATTGGCGACAAGGAGTTTTACAGACCGGGTAGGGACGTCACACAAGACAGTATCACACACAGGAAAAAAGGCAACTTCCGCGCGGGCGCAGTCAATAACGGCACGATGAGTGGAAAGGAAATCGTAGCCCAGGATGATGTCGTGTGAGCAGTGAGGCAGCACAATAAATTCGATGGTGTATAAGGCGTCTTCGATGAGAACACGGGCAGTGCACGCTGCTGAGGGATGAATGCGCTGGGATGAAGCGGTGCGAAGCGAAAAGTCGGGTAGTGCGGTGGTCACCTTGCGAAGACGACGGCAAAGAGATTCACTGATGACGGATACGGCAGCGCCCGTGTCGACAAGAGCGAGTACTGCGACGCCGTCGACAAACACTTGAATTACGTTAGTGGGAGAACACCGAGGACTTGAAGAGTTCGAACCAAGCGCAGTTCTTGCCCCGGGAACTGCGACTGTTAGTTTCCCTCAACAGCGCCGGTAGAACGTCGGGGAAGAGGTGATGGTGAACGGCGACGAGGGGAAGATGATCGGCGAGAGGTATACGTTTGATTGTCCCGAGGAACGAAGTCGGAACCGGGTTGAGTTCTCGGCGAGGGCTGGTCGGCGTTGTGCGAGTAGTTCCAGGGGTCAGGGCGAGAAGGTGGAAGGCGTTGGCGGCAAAGACGGGCTACATGGCCAGGCAGCCCGCAAGAGTAGCAGATTGGCCGGTTGTCTGCCGTGCGCCAAGGGTTCGTAGGGCGTTGGCGTACCCTTGGAATAGGGACGTGGAACGCCGACCCAGGCAAAGGCGAAGGATGTTTGGAAGGGGCAGCCTGGTAGGAAACAGGTGCGGTTGGCATTAGCGGCCTGGCTGTAACTTGGGCGTACGTCAATGGTGCCATTACTTGCGCCTGCACAGGGCTGGGCGGCAGCACGGGGCTGGGCGGGAGCACGGGGCTAGGCGGAAGGACATCAGCGATATGGTCTTGCACGACACGCCGTATGGTAGGGGCCAAGAATGGAGCCATGTCAGGAACAAGGCGACCAGTGTCTTGTAATTGAGGGACCAGGGATAGCTGGCGGGCGACCTCTTCGCGAACGAAGGCTTTTATCTGTTGAATCAGAGGGCTGTCCTCTGATGAAGTAGAACCACCCAGTGCTAGTGTAGAGATAGTGTCGTCTCTAACACCGGACCGCCGGGTAGAAGCTCGCTGCTTTCGAAGCTCGTCGTAGCTCTGGCAAAGCTTAATCACGTCACTGACGGAGCCAGGATTTTTCACCCAGAGCATCTGACACGCGTCCTCGGAGATACCTTTCAAGATGTGTCCGATCTTAGCCGCTTCGGACATTTGTGGGTCGACACGTTTGCACAGGTCAACAATGTCCTCTATATAGCTTGTGAATGACTCTTCGGTATGCTGAGTGCGCTCACGCAAGCGTTGTTCTGCTCGGAGCTTGCGAACTGCAGGACGGCCAAACACTTCTGCAAAATTCTTCTTAAACGCAGACCAAGATGGCAGGTCTGCCTCATGGTTGCGAAACCAGAGGTTCGCCACGTCGGTCAGGTAAAAGATTACGTTACTTAGCTTGATAGTGTCGTCCCATCTGTTATAACTGCTGACACGCTCATACGTCGACAACCAGTCGTCGACGTCTTGGTCAGCCGTGCCACTGAAGAGGCATGGATCACGCTGCCGTAGAACGCCAGAACACAGTACCGTGGTTGGTATGGGCGCCGATCTCGAGCTGGTCTCGTCTGGCATGGTGGAAGCAGAGGTCAATGTACGGCTTCTAAGTTCCAGGGTGGATGGGAACGTACCCAGCAGCACCTGCACCAAATGTAGGGGTGTGTTTATTCAGATGGATATAGCCGGTCAGGAGGAACTCGCAGCGGAGCGTCAGGCGTGGCGAACCAACAAGGCAGCGACCAACTTCTTCGTCCTCGAGCGCGCCAGCACGCGGCGCATGGCAGTGGCTATGAAGATGAAAGTTACCACACTACACACTAAATAAAAGGGATAAGAAATGCTTACATTTCTGGCGCTACCAAATGTTTATGTCTTGGTTGTATTCATTTTCTTCAGATAGGGAACTGTATTCCGTGATCTCTCAATTATGCAAGTCGCCTAAAATAATTTGTGTATGTGCATGCCTGCTTTTCATTGATTGCTGTTATGTTTTTTTTTGTACTTTACTTTGTGTGCTCATTGATTGTTACGTTTGCTTGTGTATAAGCCTTAAAACATTTGTTACATGTCCTTTAGCGTGTCTCCACTGCTGTGTATATGTATGTATGTATGTATGTATGTATGTATGTATGTATGTATGTATGTATGTATGTATGTATGTATGTATGTATGTATGTATGTATGTATGTATGTATGTATGTATGTATGTATGTATGTATGTATGAATGTATGTATGTATGTATGTATGTATGTATGTATGTATGTATGTATGTATGTATGTATGTATGTATGTATGTATGTATGTATGTATGTATGTATGTATGTATGTATGTATGTATGTATGTATGTATGTATGTATGTATGTATGTATGTACGCGCCTAAACTAGCTTCGGCTATTGGCCCAACATTTTTTGCAATTTGTATATTTATGGAAATAATTGATTGATTGATGATTGATTGATTAAAAAAGTGCACCTGCTGTGTCAATCAAAGCTTCGGCCGGTAATCCTTCAGCTAAAACGGAAATCATATTATACGGGCGATGAGGAGGACTTTTTGTAAGTTCGCAAAGTGCAGTTTCACCTCCGGAAACTGCATCGCTTAGTTTTCCGAATTACGGACAGGAACAGTTGCTGCTGGTCGAAGTGGTGAAACAGAACGGCGGTATGGGGAAGGGGACCGACGTCGGGATACATGCGCCCCACTTGGCTCAGACGAGGATACCGGCGGTGGAGAGAATCGACGAGGTTGGCTGGGAATCGGTCGTCTCTGATAATATGCAGGTATGTCACTTTCGAAGGCTTCATAACCACGTCGCTCGTTCTGAATGCGTCGGCGACAAAAGCGAGATATCTGGCCTCGAATCCCACAATAATAGCACACTGGGCGAGAGGGGCGCCAAGGTGCGTAATAGGGTGGCGTTGGTTCAGCCGTCGTCATGACGTTGATGTGGTTGTAGGGTGGTGCTTAGGGTGGGGGAACAAAAGGAGGAGGGGATGTAGCGACGTGAGCGTACGTCGGTGCTGGGCGAGGTGCAGGAAGGTCAGGTGTGACAGGGTGGTTGACAGTGACCAACTCTTCTTTAATGATGTGGCGGAGGCCGGCGTCCTTAGAAGGAGGAGAAGAATGATCGCACCCGTGCCGGCAGAAAGGGCTGAGGGCTTGGAGCTCCTCGCAGATTATCACTCGAATACTGGCTCGTAGATCGAGGTCAGTAGAGGTCGGGGCAGTAGTGAAGCAGGGCTGCAATCAGGAGGACTGTAGCTGGTGTAGGCGTTGACAGGTCGTTATAATGGAATCAACACTTGATGGATTCTGGGCAACTAGGGTGTTATAAGCCATTGAATTGATTCCCTTAAAGACATGGTGTACACGTCCAGATTCCGGCATGGTGGGACTGATACGCCGACAGAGTGCCAGCACGGCCTCTATGTATAACGCATAGGACTCATCGGAACCTTGGCAGCGGGTAGCGAGCTTATTCCTTGCGATCTCCGTCCGAACAGCCGGGTCGGCGAAGTACTGTCGGAATTGCTGCTTGAAGGTGGGCCAGTTTGTGTTGTGGGGCTCGCGGTTAATAAACCAATTTCTGGCGACCTCAATAAGGTAGAAAGATACGTTCAGAAATTTCAAAGCATCATCCCACCGGTTGTAGGCACTGCAGCGCTCATAAGTGTCAAGCCAGTCATCGACGTCTTCGTCGCGACGACCAGCGAACAGCGGCGGGTCGCGTTGTCGTGTGGGCACCATCGGATGCGGCGGTGTAGCCGAGGTAGAGGGTCCGGCCGTGTCGGGACTGCTCTCGGTTGACATGACAATGGTAGTTGTTAAACGGCTACCAGAACGTAGCTCCAGCGAGAGGCAGGGCACAAGGCAGCAAGGGGATCGAATTTCACCTCCACCACTTGTGAAAGAAGGCCAGGTCCAGACGGCAAGGTCGTGAAGGCAAGGCAAGGTATGCCTTGTCAGCGTTTAATCCGACGGAGAAAACCCCAGCGCGCGCCGGAGCCGGCGCCGCGGGACGAGGATGATGGTATATACAAGAGGAAGAAGATCATGGTATGTACAAATGAAATAATATCCGTGGAGGGCTCACAGTATTAATGTTTAGGCCTAGCTTTTTGCTTCTCCTGTCTTGATCATTTATTATTATTTGCAGTTGGCCCACTGAGTTACTTAGCAAGGCACCATCATCAGCAAATCGTAGTTACTGAGATATTCTCCATTGCTCCCGATGCCTAACTGCTCCAATTCCATGCCTTTGAATCCACTCTCTAAGCAAACTGTAAATAGCACTGGGGTCGTGTCACCTGACCATCACCTTGCTTAGTTAGAATTTTTTCACTCCCTTTATGCAGACCTATTGTTGCTGTGCAGCCACTATAGATATCTTGCAGTACTTTTACATATCGCTCACTTACACGATGATTTCTTAATTCCTCGATGTGTATAGAAGTTTCGAATGAGTCAAATGCTTTTTTTTTGTAATCAATTATTGCTATGTATAGGGGTCGATTACATTCCGAGCACTTTTCAATCACCTGGTTTATAATGTGGATAAGATCGATAGCACAGTACCCTTTCTGAAGTCCTGCTTGATTGAACTCTAAGGTTGTCCTGGTCCCATTAGTGATTACTTTAGTAAACACCTTGTACGTAACTGACAGTAAGCTGAGTTGTCTGTGATTTTTCAAGTTCTTAGCGTCGTATGTCTTATGAATTAAGATAATGTTAGCGTTCTTCCATATTCTCGGTAATTTCGGTGACGTCACGCATTATGTATACAGAGTGGCCACTTTTTCTAGCACGGTATCCCATCCGTTCTTCAACAAATCTGTGTTTACCTGATCCTCCGCAGCTGTTTTCCCCTTCTTCATAACTTCAAAGGCTTTCTTAACCTCGTCCTTCGTTACGGCGAACATCTGATTTCTCTTCATTATAGACAATTTCATTCTTGTCCTGCCTATGGCTACTGACTGCATAACCTCCTCCGCTACCTTGATTACCTTGTCCATTTTAATAATGACATTTCCCGCCTTCTCCCTCATTGCATATGCATCTGACTTTTGCATATGCCTAACTTCCACTTTACCACTTTCAGGCTACGACCGTTTTTAGAATTAGACTTGCATGATAAACTCATAACAGAGACTGTTGTTCCAGTCTCAGTTAAATCCTTTGTGCGGATGCCACCAATGTATACATCAGGATTGTTCTCTAACATTTATACAAGTTAATGAGGCGCAACTTAAAGGTTTCAAAAGTGCGGCAGTGTCTGATGACGTCACCTGTGGGGTTCAAATTATATTTTCTTGTAAGGAGCGTATAGGCGTCTTCAGTGCTCGCTTTGATCAAGTGTCACACGTTATTTTCCTCAGACATTCGTGAGAATTGTTGGGGTCACCACCTATGAACTTAATAGTGGCGCCCTCTAAGCTGAAGCGCAGCTAGAGGGTTTGTAATAAATCACTGTATTTGGTTCTGGAGCGGCGTGGATGCTTGGCTCTCTCTCTCTTTCGGCCTCCCGGCACGACAGCACGGGAACGCCCACGCAACATGGCGTCAGAAGTGACAGCAGCATGAAAAACTCGTCTTCAAAGCAGCTCTCAACAACCGTCAACGGCAAAAAGATGCTCCCAGAAAGCGCCCAGCAGACGCACTGGCTAGGACTCGCTCTGCGGCCGCCAGACGCGTTCGACTTCTGCAACCCTGCAAGTTGTTCTTCATGGAAGTTTCGCTTCGAGGACAATGCCGCTGTCTCCGGACTACTGAACGCTCCGCAAGACATGCAAGTACGTACGCTTCTGTACTGTATGGGCCCGGAATCTCTCTCGCTGCTAGATATTTTTTCACTCGACGCTGCTGAGTTAGCCTCCTACGACGCAGTTGTCAAACGCTTCTCCGAGCACTTCGTGCATCCCTGTAATGAGCTCTATGAGTCATCTCGCTTTCACAAGCGCGTTCAACAACCTGGCGAGGGTGTCGGCGCATTTTACGCCGAACTGTTCAAGTTAGCCAAACGTTGCAACTACCCGTCACCGGCGGTGGAAGAATGCTTGGTCCGCGACAGATTTGTCGTTGGATTGCTCGACACGCGTCTCTCTGATAAGCTTTGCTGCTCCCCGAAGCTAACTCTCAAAGAAGCTTGGACGCAAGCTCGTCCGTCGGAGGACGTGGACAAAGAACGCTCACTCGCACAGGCTACCTCGCAGGACATTGTCAACATTAATGCTGCGACTCAAAATTTTTCGCAACGGCCGGTTGTTTCACCTTGAGCCGCAGCCGAGCCCAGTTGGCCGCTCCTGCCAGCCCACATCACATATAATGCCCAGCTTTAACCAAGCCGTATTAACGTGCTTTAGTGGCCTAAATGGGTAAGGTGATTGCCAGGGTCCTAGCAGGCTGATTCTGGCATAACCGTCCCATGTGAAACGAGAAGCCAACCCAAGTTGGCAGCTCCTGCCAGGGGACCACGGAAACGGACACTGACGCGGCACACAGCGACTTGTGGTTTGACCTGGCGTAGTATTGCTTTCGAAATAATAGAGGGTGAGGGGGTACAGAGGGAATATAGGCGCCGCCTCTGTATATACAGTTGCTATGCAATCTGCTAAAGAACAGCATCGACGTCGTGCTGAAGTCAGAAAACGACAAGGTGCACAAGAGACTGGTGAGCAACGTGAAGAACGGCTTGCAAAACGTCATGCCTAGGATGCGGCCAGTTATTTTCGCTGTACCTCTCAAAGTGACTCTGTGTCCACTACTAGCGATGAGTCTCAGTTGCAGCTTCTTGTCTCACATAGTGACTCCATGTCGAATGATGGGAAATCTCAGATCAGCCCCAGCTGCATTGCAGCGCCTCTATCAGCTCCGCGAATTTTTATTGCGGTTCGCGCTCTTCACACTCCCCCCCTCCCCCCCCCCCTTACAGCCACCATATTCGAGGGCACCGCAGCTGACGTAACTTCGAAACTTCACTCTCCCTCCTTGAATGACATAAACTAGCGGCATATAATGTGCGAAATGGCTTTTCACGTGTGCCGAGCGAGGGTGTGTAGTGAAGCGACGGTGTTATTCGCCCTTTCCGTTAACTGCCTTGAAGCGGATATAAGTCGAACTTTTCGCTATATAATTTGGCGTTCTTACTTCCTGTATAACTTGCACACAAGAAAAATCGCGTTGTTGTGCGTATTTGTGGTGCCTATAAATTGAATGAGTTTAACGAACCTAGAAATTTAGGTCCGCTTTTCCGCGGTGCCTTGCGTAGTACTAATTTATAGGTAGCAGGTTACCTCTTTCAAACCCGCTTGTCTCCCTTTCATAGTCATAAAGGTTGTGCTAACCACTTTGCTCCACAGCGCATAAATGCTGGAAATGCTTGATTGCAAAATTTGTTTGCATTTGATTGCGTATGTTTGTTTTAGAAACAAAATGCAATTGAAATTTTTTTTTACTTAGCCATTAGGCACCCATGATTATCATTTTTATTGGCGAAACCCTTTAATTCTGGGCAGCACTGTGTCACGAAACCTAACACATTCGATCTACAAACAAGTAGCTACAGCTCACAATGTCAATAACCTCTCGTGTCTGTGTTTCCGCAGTTACCCGACAGAATGAATAACACCGTCACTATACTAAGCACCCTCATTCGGCTCAGCTATGCCCCGCGCACAAGAAAACGCAGTCCGCGTATCATACACGCCTAGGTTGTTTAACAGCCAGAGAGGGAGAGTGAAGTTTAAAAGTTAGGTCAACAGCAGTACCCTCGGAGATGAGCACCGCCGGGAAGCGCTAGCGAATGCGACCCCGCCGCATGGCCCAGGGTCTGCTCCCGCAGCCTTCGAGCAGCCTGTTCCTTTTTTTTTTTTTCTTTTTTGGGGGAGAGGGGGGGGAGGGGTGAATACGGTACGACTGCAATCGAACACTTGGTGCTTGCTCACCAGCCTATTCTTCACCAACTGTTCTTCACCACCTTGTTCCCCAACTAGCATCAGTACGAGGTGGGTTGCTCCCTCGTTCTCATTCATCCAAAAGCAGAAAAGAAGAAAACAGTCAATGTTGCGTCAGATTAAGGGGAACTCCTAATTTTAGCGCCCAGTCATCAGCGTGTACTTGACTGAACAAAAAAAAAACATGCAAATCAGAAAACACAATCGACTTGTTACAACCAAAAACAAGAATCTTCCCGGATCACAGTTAACTCAGAGTTAACGGCCTGGCATTTAGCCTGCGGTAGTAAAGGGAAAATCTATGGCTTGCAACCTGTATAGACGTTCAGTCCTTCGTCTTCCTGCTAAGCTAGCTTGTGCAATCCGGTTGCCCTGTTCTTGTTCGCCCGAAGAGCTGGGTAATGAGGTTTCCGTTTTTTGTCTTTCAGGAGGCAGCTGGGGCGTGAAGGCACGGAAAGTACGAAGTATAAGACGATTAGGCGTAAATACTTCGCAGACGACTACGCCTATCGCTCCAGAGGCAGCGCCTAATTAGGCACATTATTATTCATTGACCCGGCGCATGAATCGGGCTGTAAGGCTGTAAGGAAGAGGGCTCTGGATTAATTGACTTAAAAGGAAAAGGTGAACGCTAATGAGCCTTTAAGCACGCTTTATGGCAGAAGGCGGACAGAAATGTGTAACGTCCAAAGTTGCGTCCAAAGTTGCGTCCAAACTTGCAGAATCATGGATTTGAAAAGCATACCTTATTATCACACTATTACTGTATGGGCACGTGGTTGCTTTCAAGGGCTCGGAGGGATATTGACTGGTTACTTTGGTAACGGTAAAAGCCCTGTCTGCTCGGTTTTGAAGCAGCCGTTTTCTTCAATATCTCTAATAACGCCAGCGAGTTTCACAGATTGCAACACCACATCAAATAACAAGTGTTTTTTTCTTCAACCATTCATCTCGAAGCATACTTAAATTAGCAGTGATGATGGTGCTTCTGCAGATAAGTGCGTTAGCGTCAAATCTGCGGTGGATTTGAAGCCAAATCCAATTTTGGCTCCGAACATTTGAAGACCTTGTAAGGTTGTAAAGCTCCAGTTTCGTGCTTACGGTTTTGCGGTTCGAAACTGCGCTAAGAGTTGCAGATCTATATACACTACGGCACAATCAACTGGGCCGTGATGTGTGAACCACACGAAAAGAATTTAAATTTAAAAATTTAAAATTACAAGGGTTCAACGCTGCTGAACCAAATATTGAGCGAAAGCATTAGCTGCGGGGGACCGATCGTTCTATTTCTTCTTTTTCTTCTTCTTCAGCCCACATACAAAGCCCCGCTTTAACCAAGCCGTATGAAGGTGCCTTAGTGGCCTATGGGGGTGACGTGAATGCCATGGTCCTAGCAGGCTGATTCTGACAACCGTCCCATGTGAAACGAGAGACCCAAGTTGACAACTCCTGCCAACCCCTTGAGTTGGTAGCCCTGCTCTTGCCCTAGTGTCACTTGGGGTGTGATGTCACAGCATCACGTGGATAAGACGTGGCTACCGGCCGCGCTACGCTGAAAGCTCAAAATCTAAAGTAGTATTGCCCTCACAATAAAACAAGACGTGACAATGGGAATGAAAAGCTAACCCTTCGGGGCTGGCCGCATGTACAGAGGAAGATCAGACATCACTGAAACACGGTACAAGTCTCAGAGGAACATTTTCAGTTAGCGTACTGTTGCCTGAAACAGTGGCAGGACAACCCTTCGTTGTTTCGCAGGCGCCCGTGTCTGTGCATAAATAAGTGCAGTGTCAAGCCACCGTTGTCACGCGACTGAGTAGATGTCGACAAACTGCGATGCGGTGACCCGGATACGATAAGATTGAGTTCTTCAGTACTTGATTCAAGTTTCGGAAATGTATCAAGGCAGGAAAGCCTATTTCGATCAAGAGAATAATCTTCAATTTTGTGTCATAATCGACAAATGACACGAAAAAGAATATCTTGCTCCTTTTCTGTCAGTAGTCGTAAAGCGAACGTTTCATAACACGAAATTTAAAACGCGTCGCCACCTATTTAAGTTTCCAATATGAATCGCTCTTGCTTATTTTTCAGTAGTACCTCTCCGTGTGCCAATAAAACTGTATGTTATATCTATTCGAACTAAGTAACAATAAGAGGGGAAGTTTTCTTAAAATAGCCCTGAAAATGTAGGTCTTAAACGTACTGGGCTGCTCCTGTGAAACGGTGGGTGCCAATCCGGCAATGCTTATTCAGCGATTGCGCTCGCATCAAAAGTCGAATTACTTTTCCCTCACCGTGTTCGTATCTGCATATGTGACTTGCGATTTCAGCCCCCATTTAAGGAACCACAAGTGAATTAAACCAATCCGCAGGTACGGCGTTTCTTACGGATTGCGTGCCACTCCTGGTCTCCAAGCTGCAAAATTTACAAAACATTCTTCCTGATTTTTGTTGGCATACGTTTAACTCACTTACGTTACCTAGCACATTCTGCTCTTTGCTTATACCTTAACACTACATCAGTCATGTTTAGGCATTGCTAGCAAAAAAAAATATGACAAAAGCAATATTTCAGTCTCCTTTTGAGTGGCGACCCTACTTTGAAACAATTGTGGATTAGTAGATCAAGCAGTCTACCACCGGTCGACTTTTCCATCATTCCTTTCTTTAAACCACTTTTTTTTTTATTTGGAAGACGGCGTGGGAATTAAAGGGCACTCTATATACTTCACTATTCGCTTCTTTTTTAACTTTCTAAATTTGAGGACATTGCGTTTCAGATTCACAGTGACTATTGTCTTGTTTGTTGCCTGCATATAAATCCGCAAGCCTCAATTACTGTTGTAAAACATACATTGAACCTGTTTTTGAATAATTTGCAAAAGAATGTGATACTTAAAGAACATAATTCGTGCCTACTCTCAAGTACTGATCTGATTGGCCACCTCAATCTGCAGATTTGTGATCGCAGGAAGTAAACGTTGCACAGATTCATACAAACCGATAGATGCTCCTTATCAACGTGCACTTTCCGCCTTTCTTGCACCAGTAAGGACAAAATCGATGAGAGTTTATCGGCTGCATTCGGAATCATGAACGTATGCACGTAACGCCGGAAAAGATCATCGATTACTCTCGCAGATGATCCTACATGCAAAGCACGCCCCATCTGTCCACAACAAACTGGGCCGACACTACCTCTAAATCATTCCGTTCACATCACTTGCTTCACAGTGGCGCCCATTCTGTCTCCACTGTTTGTTTCCACCATTCATGATGTTTCTTGTGGATCTGGGGCTATATATCGCACCTTCTATAACTCCCAAAGACCTCTCTTTAAAACTCCCTTTTTCGAGGAAACCAGAAAACAATGCACGGCTGGTCATAGAATGTGATCTCACAAAATTGCATTCTCGGTGTAAGTACTCGCATGTCACTTTTATAATGTCAGTTTTGATTTCGCCACATATCGGCCGACACATTCATGAGTCGACTCACACTGGCTCACTCAGACTCACATTCAGATCATGACCTGAGTCGTCAGTGAGTTCGGAATCACATTCAAATCATGATCTGAGTTGTCACTGAGTTCTAACTAACATTCAGACAGTCGTGAGTGTGAGTTTCGACTCAAGTTCAGATCTGAGCCCAAGTGAGTCTGGACTCACATTCAGTTCGTAATCTCAGTCATGAGTTCAACCGAGCAAGTTCCTATTAAATCAGGTGAATCCTTGGTCAGAGGTGGAACAATCATGATCCTGACCGATTGGGAAATCTGCACGAGTTGCTCATCAGATCCTAGTGGACTCGAGTTGCCTGTGTACTCGCAATACTGAATAAGCTTCTGGATTAGCAGATAATACACAGCAGCTTCACGCTTCTTATGGCAAGTAATTATTTCGGTTATGACACTTTACGCTTTTTACTCGTAGCATTTGTTCTCGTTGGCGTACTCTATTGCGGTGGCTCTATAGCTCTTCTTTTGATTCCATTTATTTCAGAAAATTTCATGAATGTTTCACGGATAAGCTGCCTCTTGGTCTAATAATTATATAAGAAATGACGTTAGAGCCGATCATGTCGCCGCATATTTAACATTTTTATAGTTACGCTCACTACCTGTTCTCCCAAAAACGACTTTCAGCAAGCTCCGACATCAACCTTCACTTTCGTGCGCTCCTCGGCAACTCTACGGTCCTGATGGGAGACATCTCACAGCTAAAGGGCAGTACACAATAGATACCGGTTATCACAATTACGTGCGGTACAAGTGCACCCTGGTGCAATGGGCGGCTGAGAATAGATAATGAAAAGGAAAAAAGTTTGTATAGGCGTGCTGTTGCTAACATTCTAATAATAACATCGAACAGACAAAAAAAAACAATAAACATTAACACAAAATTATCACACTACCTATCGCCAGTTCTACATTGACATTTTGTCCCCCATGCTATCTAACAACCTCCAAAGATTTGGGGACATAAGTAAACCTCATTAGCTTCCTGATATTTTCTAACGGTGACCAGCTGGACGACGCCTATTCTGCTCAACTCTTCAACGGCGCTTTTTCATCTGTTTTCACTCAAGAACAGAACACAACCTCTCCAGTTCTCAATGCGTTTCATGATAATTATATACCCCAATAGTCAATAATAAAGATTGTATTTTTTCTTTATTATCTAACAGTAAAATTACCACAAGGTGGATACGCTGGGTTTTAACAACACAGTACTTTAAGCGTATCTCAGATTATTTTTCAAGACTTCATGCGCTTTTTTCTTAGTCTTTATCATCTTGCTTCAGATCCTACTACTGGCGAGTAGATAAATTAATACTTAATTTCAAATCGGTCATGCGCTCTGATCCTTTAAACTATACACCCATTTCATTGATGGTACCTTCTCTAAGCTCGTTTGATCCGTAATACACACTAAGGTCTTCAATTACATCGAGGATCGCAACATCACATTTACTATCAGCATGGTTTTCGCATGGGATTTTCTTGCGACACTCAGCTTTACTTCTTTAGATGCCGGAATTCAAGTCGATACTTTATTTCTAGATTTTGCTAAGGAATTTCGTCGGGTTCGCCACCATACACTACTTCTCAAGCTATCGCATCTCAATATTCACCCTGATATACAAACATATTTGATGAAAGACTTTCTTTAATCTCGCAATCAGTTTACTTCTGTCTGTGGTTGTAACACTAAAATGGCCTTGTTGTATCTGGTGTACCCAGGGCAGTGCACTTGGTGCACTTCTTGTTCTAAGATCTATTATTGACCTACTAAATTGCATTTCTTCCCAAATTAGACTATTTTCTTACGACTGTTTTAAGTAAAACAATTTCGAATTACTTTGAAGCTGATCTCGATTTCATTAACGCTTGGTGGCAGCTGTGGCTAATGATCTTAAATCCTTCCAGTAGAAAGCTAATGTCTTTTACTAGAAATTCTTATAGAAGTTCAACCATATACTCTCTTTTGACATTACAGTTGAAGTGCTTTCTTTTTACAAGTATTTAGGAGTTTGCCTCCAGCCAGCTAAAGATAGATGTGATATTAACTTGACTCAAGCAGCCGCTAGCCTTTTCCTTGGCCTTTTCAAGCGAAACATTCGACGTGCTCCGGCGTACGCACGTAAATGTGCTTATATTACATTACTCAACCTAGAATTCAGTATACGCCTCTGTCATATACAACCTATATCAAGCCTATATCAAAGGCAACATTGAATATCTGCGACTACTAATGTTTTACTAGCTTCATGGCGTAAAAAGCTCGTGCTAGACTTTATAACCTCTCCTACCTTCGAAAACAAGCTCGCTTAATTGTTTTCCACGAAATATATCATCATCCGTTGCTCACGACCATTTCTTTACCTCACCCTCAGCAGTGTTTCTCCGTGGTGACTATCCTTTCAAGATCAAATGCATCCTATGCCAAACTTCAACTTATGTCATATCATTCATACCCAAAACCATTATTGATTTAAACCTTCTGCCTTCCACAACCGCAATTGAAACGAATGCGACATCATTTCATAACCATTTAAATAGTGAAAGCGATGTGAGTTTTCTACTAGTTCCGCACTACTCACTATTATGTGTGTGGGATTTGTTTTTCGTTCACTTTATTACACTGTTTTGTTATTATGTTCATTTTGCGTTTTCGTATTCCGCCACAATTTTACATATTAGTTATCGCACGTATTTTCTTTGGTTTTTTTTTTTTGTTTTTCATTGCCGCCTGTTAAAAGTTTCTTCTTGTGTCTTCATGTTTGATTTTACCACCCCATATGTAATACTCTCATGATGAGGGCCTTTAGGGATTTCTTGAGATAACTAATATAACATAAACTTCATCCGGTGAAGCCAGTTCAGTCTCGCCTGGTGTGCTTAGGAAGGTTTCATTCCAGGTGTACTTAACTTCAATTTTC